>NC_138186.1:133811659-135029905 GCF_964194105.1 Spermophilus citellus | reverse complement strand
CTTTTCCTCTCTTTTATCCTGTTGTGATCTTGTGGTAAATTTGAAGGGTAAAAGTTTTGGCAAGGTGTATATTTCACCCATAAACTTTACAACTTACTTAGTTTAGTTCTAGCCCAGAGTTTTGCCTGAACCTACTAATAATCTTTTAAAGGCTTGGTTGCTTTTGCTGACAAATGTTAAATATAATTTCTAAACTTAATATTTTTTAGTACTGTAACTAAAAGCTCTGTCCCTGCCTCCAATGCCAATCAATGACACTTAATAATGAGGACACAGTTTTGAGAAAAAGAAAAAAAGGTTTATTACTTTGCTAGCCAAGAAAAAACACAGGGGACTCCTGTCCCAAAGGCTGAGACTCTCCCAATCAGGAGGGACTTGGGCGGGGTGGGCACCCAGTTACCTGGCAGGATTCTTTTGTTAATTTGGGAGAAATGCACTTCCCAGATCCTTAGCAGGCAGTGGGTGTGTTCAAGGGCAATTAACTAGGAGAAGAAAAGGTAACATTGTCTCCCCAATTTTGTTAGGGAAGGGGAGAAGAGAGGAGAGAGGAAAAACATTTTTTTAAAATAAACCTTAGAGCAATGAGGACTACATCCAGAAGGTGAAGGGACCACTGTTACAGTAAAACATAATTTTCAGTAATTTATAAAAATAAAGGAAATTTTTTATTTTAATTGTTTTTAGCTTTTAGTGATTGAGATGTAGTAAATGTTCAGTGAGTATTCAGTAAACCAAGTACATGGATGAGTAACTAAAATTCTGTTTGTGCATATATATTTATGTTGAACAGTACAAAGCTCCTATTTAAGAAACAAGATATTTTCTCACTCATCATGTCCAGATTTGATTTATTATTATACATACTTATGATTTCAATAGCTAAGCATAATGTTAACTTCATGGATCCCAAATTAATATCAATTTTTTTATAACAGTTTGAATTTTTACTAGTGATACTTTTCCTAATGCATCCATTAACATACTGTGATGACATGAAATTCAGAACCATAAGGTACATAAGTAAGCTCCCATTTTGTTTCTTTCTTTTAGACTGCACACTTACTGCTAACAGAAATATGTGTGTAATTATTTTTTCAGTACCAAATATTAATATTGTATTTGTCAGGGTTCTTCAGAAAAATTTACATACAAATCTACATAATATTATATATAAAGAACATTATTTATTATATACAATGTTTCTTATTTTAAAGAATTGGATCATGTAGTTATGGGAGTTGGTAAGTTCTAAATTTATCTGACAGGCAAGCAGGCTAAAGATTTGGTCATGAATTAATGCTATATCCTTGAAGCAGAATTTCCTTTTTTTCAGGTGACCTCAGTTTTGACTGTTAACCTTCAACTGATGGATGAGGTTCACCTGCATTGTAGAGGGTAACATTCTTTCTTTAAAGGTTACTGATTTTAGATATTAACTACATCTATAAATTGCCTTCACACCAGCACCTAGACTAGTGTTTAATTAAGTAACTAGGTATTATAGCTTAGTCAAGTTTAGAAATAAAACTAACCATCACAAATATCAATGGAAAATATATTGAAGTACATAACCTAGTGTAAAAAAATGCTTAAGTTCAACTTAGCATTTAAAACCCAATGAAAATGTGAAAGGCAGTGTAGTGTTATAGTGACCTATATCAAAAGCAAGTACAGGGGTTGGGGATTTAGCTCAGTGGCAGAGCACTTCCCTAGCACACCCAAGGTGCCAAGTTTGGTCCTCTTCCCTGGAAAAAGAAAAAAAAAAGCAAGTATATTCATTTTATATGACTCCTGATTTCTCTATGAGTGTCATGATAATATTTTTTTAGAAAGTAGTCCTAAAAAAACTTTCTCTCTTCACAAATATGATCAGCAGAAGAGCCAGAGGAGACCATATAAAATTGAAATTCATAGTATAGCTTCTCTTAAGTTGAAATGAAAGTGAATAAATGGAAAAAAAAATAATTCACAGAATATCACTAAGAAAATGTATATAAAATAGATTAACTATAAAATAAATTTTAGTTTAAAAGTTTGGAACAATGCAGAACTCAGAAATTATTAAGGAGTCTAATAACTTCCATGTGATAAAAATATGCAATACAAAAATTAAAAAAAAAACTGATGGAATACATAAGAGATCAGGATGAAGTTTAAGGTACCAGGGATTCAATCTAGGGACACTTAACCACTGAGCCACATCCCAGCACTTTTTATTTTTTATTTTGAGACAAGTTCTTTCTATGTTGCTTAGGGCATTGTTAGGTTGCTGAGGCTGGCTTTGAACTTGCAATCCTCCTGCCTCAGCCACTGGAATTACAGGTATGGGCCCCTGCACTGAGCCAAATGTATAATACTTTTGAGAAAAATAAGTAGCTAGTCTTGGAAAAGTAACTGATAAATCTGACTGAAACTTGATTTTCAGCTCTGCAGCTGTAGTGTGGCTAGTGCTGTAGCAGACCACCTGCCATTGCCTTCTGGGTTCTTGTCTCATGAATTTGTAGAATGAAATTCACAGGAGTGGAAGAGGAAGTGTAAAAGAATAGGATTTATTCAAGTGAGGAGGTAAAAGACAGGCTCCTACAGGGTAAGGGGGACCCAATGGTGCTTACCAAGTAAGTGTAGTATCTAGGGGCTTATATAGTTACCGGGAAGGGACATTGATCAATATCTATGCTAATCAAGTATTAGAAAAGTACTAATGTTATTGTTCAAAATCTGTGGTAAATAGATATTAGAAAAGTACCAATGCTGTTGGTCAAAATTATGCTAAACATGTAATGGAAAAGTGTGAAGGTTGTAAGTTAGCCCTTGGGTCTCTGGCTTTCACTCAGATCTGAATAGCTTCCCTTTTCCCACTTCTCTTTTTCCTCCTTCCCAGGACAAAGGAGTTGACTGGAATGTTTGGAAGGTTTCTACAGGTTAACTTCATGGACTGGCTTTACATTAAAAAAAAAAAAAAAGGCTTAATTGGTACCCACTACCTATTCTATCTTACTCACAACTTTAAAAAAAAAAAAAAGTACAACTACTAGATTCTCATAAATACCATTAAATAATAATGTAAGAGATACCAAAGTTGGGAGAAGAGAGGGTTAAAATTTATAAAAGTTGTTTAGAAAAAAAGTACGTAGAAATAATCATCATGCCTTCAAGATTTGAATGAAAATGTCTTTGCAGATTTCCAGTTTTATCCCAATTTAGGCTCAATTGTAAAGAATAGACCCTCTTGTGCTGAGTTAAGACTGAGATATCCTATGAGTGAATATTACTTATCCAAGGAAACCAACTGCTTAACAGGAAGTTTAAAATAACTCCTCTATTCTCTTTTCAAAGATAATTTTTAGTGGGATTTTCAAAACTCAAACTTAGCTAAGAGTTGCAATGAAGAAGAGCCCCACATTATGGTTAACACTTGTCCACAGTGTGAAGGGACTTCCCCTGAAGAATGAGCAGAAAGATACAGTTTAGTGAAATGACTCAGCAGAATAAGGGGGAAAGCAGTGGAAATAATTGTTCTCAGGTGCTCTCTTTAGAGAACCAGAAAACAAACCCTGTCCAGACAGTTCATGTCCTCCCACCCTGAGGAGATTCTGGAAGTCTAAATTAAGGTTCTATAATTGTACTTTGCTTTTCTTTCAGTTTAATTTAAAACTGGAAAATGTGTAATAAATTCCTTCCTGAATGTCTCACCATCTGAGTTGCAACTTCTTATCTCTATCACTGAAGTCAAAGAGAATTTTTTGGAAAATTTTCTAATATAGCTTATACTTCCTATATATCCTTTTTTGTGAAGATATTATATTTTTCCAGTTGTAAAATGGTACATGATTGATTGCTTTAAAAATTCATAACACCACACACACACACACACACACACACACACACACACACACAAACTAGAACTATACATACCAAAATGTAAGTAGTGGTAATCTAAAATTTTAATCAATTTATTAAATATCATTATTTACCTATTTTACATTTTAAATATTTTTATAGAAGAGTGTAAATTACTATTTCTTAACAAAAACAGAACAAAAAGTGTTGGTTTCTTTATCCTTCTCAAGGTGAGTTCTCTAGATGTAATAATATTTTCCACAAAAATTAAATGTATTCTAGTTTAAAACCAAAGTCTATTAATTATACCATTTAAAACAAAAAGCCAAACAAACAAACAAACAAAAAAAAAACTCTTGTGTTTTAATTATTGCCCTAGAGTTTGTAATGCACATTTATTAATCTAAATCCATTTTCAAACAACACAAATAATTTCATGGATAGTGAATATACTTTAGGATAAAATATTCCCAATTCTTTCTTTAATAACACTGTTGTTTTTCTCTTCACTTACTATTGAGCTGTAATCATCCAGTATAGTAGTGTTATTATTATTTTTAACAAGAAATTACCTGTTAGATCAATTAAAAATGAAACAATAAAATATCTTATTTTTTCTTCATTTATTCCTCTCTAACCCTATTCTTTTCTTTATGTACATCTGAGTGTCTGAACTAACCTTTTTTTTCTTTTCCTTGAACAGATTGTCTATTGTTAACATTCTCTGTATTTTTGCTTGAGAAATTCTTTATGTCTCCTTTGTATTTTGAAAGATAATTTAGCTAAAATTCCAAATATTGTTTCTTTTTTCTTTCAACACTTGAAGTTTATCACTCTGTTCTTCTAGCTACATGATTTCTGGAGATAATTCCAATGTGTATCTTATACTTGTTCGTCTTTAAGTAAGGTGTTTTACCTTCTCTGGCTTCAAGTTTTCTTTTTGTTTTTGATTTTATGTGGTTTCAAATATAACTTTTTTGGGGGGATGAATACCAGGGGTTGAACCCAGGGGCACTTAACCACTGAATCACATTCCCAGTCCTTTTTTATTTTGAGACAGGGTCTCACTAAGTTGCTTAAGCTTTGCTAAATTGCTGAGGCTGGCTTTAAAATTGTGATCCTCCTGCCTCCACTTCAGAGTTGCTGGGATTACAGGTGTGTGCCACTGTACGAGGCTGGAATACAATTTTTCTATGTATAGAATTTTTGGGGGTAATTAATTGTGCTTAATGTTTTCTGTGCTCCATTAATTTAAAAAAAATTCTTAGTCTTATTCAAAAATGTCAACTCTTCCTTTTCCTCTTCCTTCTCTTTCTCATACATCCACAATGCATTTATTACATCTTTTGTAATTGTTACACAATTCTTGAATATTTTTAAAGTTTTTTTTCTTTCTTTTATGTTCTTTCCTTCCTTCCTTCTTCTTTTTTTTTTTTCAAAGAAAAGGTTTATTTTGTGCCGTAGACTGGCTGGGCAAAATAACCAGGGGGTGAGTGACGAGCAACTTTTGAAGAGCAACTTTTGAAGATTGATGCAGTGGGAGCCATTTATTGTAGGACTGCAGGGGTATATATACACAACTGAATACACAGCTTGTTTCAATTTAGCATCAACCAGTTACAGCAACCAGTCATTAAGGAATCCTCATCATCTTAACAATTATACACAGCTTAACATCATTAGATACAGCAGTCAGTCATTAAGGAATCTCTATCATCTTAATGGCTTGCTGGTGTTTCTTCATCTTAATTAATAATTATACACAGTTTAACTTATTTAACATCATCTTAACTTGTTTGTGGTCCTCTACAATTTTGGTTAGTGGATTCAGAGGTTCAATCCATGATTGTCCGACTCTGAATTTCTAGGCTGGAGGTTAGGCAAACATCACTGTGGA
The DNA here is from genome assembly GCF_964194105.1 of Spermophilus citellus. Lineage (NCBI taxonomy): Eukaryota > Metazoa > Chordata > Mammalia > Rodentia > Sciuridae > Spermophilus > Spermophilus citellus. The sequence goes on along the minus strand of NC_138186.1, from coordinate 135,024,168 downwards.
AGGGTATGAAAGAAGCTCTGGATATGGTAACCAGGAAGCAAAGAGAGAGCTTGTTCCTTTTTCTTTTTCTTTTCAATTTAGAAAGTTTCCATTGTTATATCTTTAAGGTCATTGATTCTTTCCTTGGCAGTGTCTAGTCTATTGAATAATCCATCAGAATCATTTTTATTTCTATTCTTGTGTTTTTAATTTCTATCACTTCTTTGGAGCACTGTTTTTTCTTTAGAGGCAGAAAGATATTTTGCTATGTGGCCCAGGCTGGCCTCGAACTTTCTATCCTTCTGCCCCAGGAGCCGCCTGAGTAGCTGGGATTACAGATGTGTGCCATCACACTTGGCTATTATCATTTCTTTTTTTTTTTCTTTTATAGAGTTTTCATCTCTCTACTTACACTACTCATTTTTTGCTTCTTTAGTGTCCCATTTTTTTCATAATATTCTTTAGCATATTAATCATATATTAAATCTGTTATGTATCTGAAATTGGTTTTGATATCTTCTCTGTTTCTTCAGACTGTGACTTTTGCCTTTTAATATACCTTGTAATTTAATTAATTAATCAATTAATTTTTGTGGAAAGTCAGACAAGCAGGATGATTCAGGTATTCAGGAGGAAGAAACTAATTTAAACAACCTTTCAGAGTGAATTTTTATGATTATCTGTCCAGGAGTTAGGCTCTTTTTACAATTCACTATAGCTATAGGTATGAGAGACTAAAATTTCTTAGTGTCTTTTTTTGAATCTCCCTTATTGTATTTCCCTAAATACTCCTTCTTAAGTAGGGTCTTGAATGTCATTCTTTCAATTGGAAATACACTGTTATTACACAGAAACCCTGTTGATGTGGCCATCAATTTTGGGAGGAGCATCCTATAATCTTATAGTTAGGTTCCAGTGTGTGTGAGCCTGCACATCTAGAATGTGACCTTTATAAGTTATTCTTAGTATTTTTTCTCTCCATTACCAGAGGCAAAGTGGCTAGCAGGGGCTGGAGTTAGGTTTCCCTTCCCCTTGTAGAAGTATAGAGGAGGCTGAAGTCAGGTATTTCTTTCTCCATACAGAGGTTGGAGGTAGCTGAGGTTGGCTGATTCCTTTCTCCCATGTTGGTTAGGTTCTGGTAAAATTCAATAAGATGGTTAGGCTGTGGTAAAGTAGCATTTTTTGAGGACAGTTTTTTTTTTCTTTTTTTCTTTTTTTCTTTTAAAGGAGATCAGAGTGCTTTGGGTGTTTTAGAATGGTTGTATTTCCCCTCAAAAGCACAGGGGAGGGGATTTTTCTTCAGTCTTCACCCTGAGAACTTGGTGGGTCTCCTGGAAGTAAGACTCAGGGAAGTGTGGGAGGTCCTCCTAAGCATGGCTCGCACTGGTTTCGATCTCTCAAGCAAATATACACTTGATTTCTAGCAGTTAGTCGATTATCCTTTATGTGTTACTAGTTGCTGGGCTCCAGCAGTGGTTTCTGCTCCCAGTTGGCTGAGACTCTCTGTGTTCATCTACTGTCTAGTTTTGGGGGTAGGGGTTGTCCTGTGACTTCAGTTTTCTGAAGGAACTGAGAAGATTGTGGATTTTGACTGCATGTGCTCTTCCCTTGTAGTGAATCTTCTTTTTAGGGACATACAACATGACTTTTTCTAATGTTTTCTTTCTTTTTTTTTTTCTTTTTTTAACTGAAGAATAAAAACTTGGGTGAAAAAGACTTTACTGTGCCCCTATTTCAGTCCTTAATATCTCTATTATTTTGTAGAAATTCAACAGTATAAGTATTGAATAGGTTACTAAGTAAGATAAAATGTAATATTAAAGATATGTTTTAAATGAAATATGCAATATCGGCTATGATGTATAGCAGGAGTTTTTAACAGTGGAAACCTTTTTCTCCTCAATGGAGTTCATATTGTTTACCAGATCATTTCTTTCAACTCTCACTTGAGTGTGTTGTGCTGACAATTTTTTAAAATTCATTAAATTCATATGTTTAATATCTACTACTGACAGGCACCATTCTAGACAATGATATACTGATAGACAAAACAAAGACTTCTGCCCCTGGGGAACACATGTTCCGATTTAGTAAACAAATAATAGGCAATGTCATAATAAATAAGCAAGTTATAGGGAATAATTGAAGGTGCATAGTAACATGGTAAATAACAGTCCTACAAAGGGCAGGATGTTTATGTTTTTAAATAGACTATTAAGAATAGGTCTTAAGGGGCTGGGATTGTGGCTCAGAGGTAGAGTGCTTGCCTAGCATGCATGAGGCCCTGAGTTCAATCCTCAGCACCACATTAAAAAATAAATAAATAAAATAAAGGTTTTGTGTCAACCTACAACTAAAGAAGAAAAAAAAAGAGTAGGTCTCCAAATGAATCCCACTATTATGTGTAACTACAATGCACTAAAAAAAGTAGGTCTAATTGACAAGATGATATTTAGGCAGATTTGAAGAGAAAATGGAGCTGGCCATGAACATATCTGGCTGAAGGATGTAGCAGGCAGAGGCAACAGGCCACATAAAAATCTGATTAATAGCAAGGAAGTAAGAAAGAGAGCAGTGAGGTAGAGTGAGGCAACATAGTAGCAAATGCAATCCAAGTGGCCAGGAAAGGACATGGGCTTTTATTATAAGTGAAGTAACTGACATGTGGGTCTAACAATGGACATTATGGCAGACAAAATATTCTTTTTATTATTTTGAGATGGAGTCTTGCTATGTGATTAAGGCTGGCTTTGAACTTGGGATCCTCTGGCTTCAGTCTCCCAGAGTAGAAACAATTGATTAGCATTTAAAAAGAATATCTAGTCACTCTTTTAAGATCTCACTGTAATGGAACTGTTGAATAAATCTTTGCAATAAAACAAGTCAGAAATAATGTGATATTGTTTTTGTCAGCTTTTTCACTTGGTGACTAAAGGACCTGGCCAGAACAATTATAGAAGAGAAAATGTTTACTTGAGGGCTCACAGTTTCAGAGGTCTTAGTCCATAGATGGCTCCATTTCCTCAGGGCTCAAGGTAAAGCAGAACATCATGGCAGAAGATTGTGGCAGAGGGAAGAAGCTCACTTGATGATCAGTAAGCAGAGAGAGTGAGAGACTTCATTCTCCAGATACAAAATATATGCCCCATACCATGCCCCCAATGGACTGCTTCCTCCGGCCACACCCCACCCTCCAATCTCTACTCAGTTAATCCCATCAGGGATTAATTCACTGATTAAGTTAAGGCTAGAACCCAATCATTTCTCCTCCAAAGCTTCTTTCATTGTCTTGCACATGAGCTTTTGGGGAACACCTCACATCTAAACCATAACAGGTATAGACCAGGGTAGAGCAGATGTAAGGGGCTACAGATGTTAGAAAAAGAGGAAATTTAAAGATATCCCTAAGATTTATGAACTGAAGGAGAAAAGAATTCCCAATAACTAATATAGAGAAAGTACCAGATAGTCAATTTGTGTGTGCGTGTGTGTGTGTGTGTGTTGGCGGAGGAGATCAGATTTCAGTCAGGGTGCACTAATTTTGAGACATCTACTACATGTCCAAGTGAAGATCTTAAATAGAAGATCTTGGGATTCAAGAGAATGATTTGATTAGAGCTATACTTTGCGGAGTCATAAGCATATAGATGATATTTAAAAAGATGAGATTCTATAAAATTACTGTAGGTGTAAGTGTAGGAAGAGAAAGGAAAAGAATAAAGACATACTAAATGGCATGTGTGTGAGTGTGGGTGGTATGGAAAGAGAAGAAACCAGCAAAAAAAAGAGAAAAAACTGAGAAAAATCACAAGTACGATAACAGGGAAATATGTCAAAAAGAAGGAGTCAAATCTACTTTGTCAAATGCTATCAATAGTTGATGCGACATAAAATATGATACCATTACTTCTTCTGTGTAGGAACAGAAGTTTTGCAGATAGGTCAGTTATTGGATACAGAAACCAAGTTGAGATACTTTGTCCTGGGGCCATTTTCTGGCATTAGTAAAATCATGCAATGGTAATAAGGGAACTCAAGGCACACAGCTCTCACTGAACATAGCTACTTTGGGATCTAGCTTGCATTAGGGCCTAGATGATCTGACAAACTAATTGAGAAATCCTGGAAAGTCCTGGATGGCATTTATTCTGCCATTTTCTAGATGTTCCCTGCACTTGAGGAATCTTGAGCCTATGATGCCCATCAGCTTTAAAAGTCTTACAACTAGTTCATTTTGATCCAAATAACAAAATTTTAGTTACTAAAATTGCTGTAGGGTTCAGGGGAACCTGTGATAACAATCCCAAAAGTCAAAGGATACAAAATTTTATACAGTGAACTGATTAAGGGAAGAAATGCTTCCCAGCCTTTCCCTTCCTTTCTAAAAAGAAAAGAATATTTACCATTTTTATAGAACTTCAGTCTATAGACAACCATACATTTTTATTTTTTCTTCTCAACAAAATAAAACAATACCTTTTTACATTGTCTTCACAAACTATTAATCAGACCATATAACACAAATGACAGAGTGTTTTCAGATACTTATAAACAGTTAATATTATAAAAGGTAATAACATGTAATGTTTTATAAGAGAAAATAGTTTCTTTTCAGTTTTCCAAGTTGTTCATTTTCTACAACATTTAAGGGAGAAAGAATATTGAAAGACAGTATTGGTTGATTAAAATGCTATGAGACTTGTGTTAGAAAATTGTCAAGAAAACAACCTATTACAAAATCTTGCTAATACTAACACATAATTTTATTTTTAATTCAAGTCTGTTACAGTGATTCTATGTGGGTAGTACATGAAGAACAGATAAATAATTTTTGATGCTATTTTAAGTATCTCTGTAGTCTCAAAAAAGACATCTTGGAAAGAACACAGAAACTCATTTTTCCTAGTGACACATTGATAAGTAAGCACCTACCAGTAAACCTAGGGCTCCTAAGTGGTCCCCTGACTGTGACCCATCTGTACCACCCTTTTTCTATCCAGGTATAATATAGCACTGGTGGAAAAAGAAATTAACTCTGGAATTGGAAAAAGATTGCATCTTGATATCCATTTCCATATATTAATCTTAAGTACCTTATAATTCATGATTTTTCAATGTTATCTTAGTCCCAAGGATAGAATTTTATTTAAAGAATATATGTCTTGGGCCTTATATGTTAAGGAGTTTACTGGAAGTACTAAAACTTTCTTCTTTAGTATTTTTACATATAAAGTTTGAACCTCAAGAACATGCCTTAAATGAAATACATTATATTCACCCATATACATTATATGCATATTCACACACATCTATATCCTTGGGTTATGTGTCATAAAACTTTAAGTATAAACACAGCAATGATTAACACTAGAATCAGGAAAATGGTTACCCACAGGTAGCATTGAGGAAGACGTGATTCTGATGAGGTTATAGTGTGCCAAGAAATTGATTAATGTTTGTTTCTTAAACTGAACCTAGGTTTTCAGGTGTTAGTTTTATATTCGATTTCTTTCATGTTAAAAGTTTAAAAAAAATAAGTCCACACATAAGTTATATTATAATCCTTTTAATTCTTATTTCTTCTAAATGAATTTGATCTATGACGTTAGGAGAGTGACTTCTGATAAACATTTTTATGTACAAATTATTTTTTCTTTTCAGTTCGAAAAGATATAGTCCGCCTTCTCCCCAGTTTAGATGTTGAAGTCAAAGATATTACTGACTCTTATGATACAAACTGGTTTCTTCAGCTGTTATCTACAGAAGATCTGTTTGAAATGACCAGCAAAGAGTTTCCTATAGTGGCTGAAGTCATAGAAGCACCTCAAGGAAATCAGCTGTCCAGAAGTGTTTTAAAGCCTGGAAAAACCATCGTGATCCACAAAAAGTACCAGGCTTCAAGGATCTTAGCTTCGGAAATCAGAAGCAATTTTCCTAAGAGACACTTTTTGATCCCCACTAGCTACAAAGGCAAATTCAAGCGGCGACCTCGGGAGTTCCCAACTGCCTACGACCTAGAGATAGCTAAGAGTGAAAAGGAGCCTCTGCATGTGGTGGCCACCAAAGCCTTTCATCCTCCTCATGAGGAGCTGTCCTCTGTATCCGTCGGGGACCAGTTTCTAGTGCATCATTCAGAGACAACTGAAGTCCTCTATGAGGGAATAAAAAAAGTGGTGAACGTTCTGGCCTGTGAAAAGATCCTCAAAAACTCCTATGAGGCAGCCCTACTCCCTCTGTACATGGAAGGAGGTTTCGTAGAGGTGATTCATGACAAGAAACAGTACCAGATTTCTGAGCTCTGTAAACAGTTCCGCTTGCCCTTCAATGTGAAGGTGTCTGTGAGAGATCTTTCCATCGAAGAGGACATTTTGGCAGCTACCCCGGGACTGCAGCTAGAGGAAGGTATCACAGACTCATATCTACTCATCAGTGACTTTGCCAACCCCAAGGAATGTTGGGAAATTCCTGTTGGTCGCTTGAATATAACTGTTCAGTTAGTTAGGAATTTGTCTAGGGACACAGGACCACTTTTAGTCAGGGCTCTGGTGGAAGAGATTACTGAAGAACAATATTACATGATGAGGAGATATGAAAGTTCTCTCTTGCACCCACCACCCCGCCCTCCCAAACATCCTTCAGTGGAGGAGATGAAGTTTACCCTGCTCAATTTAGCAGAAGAAAGGACAGTGGATCTGCCCAAATCTCCCAAGGTAAGACAGTGATTTTGAAGATTTTTTTCTGGACTGTTTTTCTTGAGGCAAGCAATTTGTTTCAAGTCTGTTTTGAGTTTGCTTTTTGTTTGCTTTTCTTTCTTTCATGCAGTATTTGAAATGAGACTTTCTGATGCACTGTGGATGGATGAACATTAACAGAGGGTAAACTTTTTCAGTATTTTGTATTTACATGCTTAACCGGTAGATGTGGCATGATTCTGTATTGATTAGAACTAGCAGGGATAACATTTGGATATGATGGCCCAAATTGCGATTTCAATGGGTTTTGACAATTAAGAATGCCTAATAAGTTGCCTCAGAAGCATTTTTTTTTTTTGAAAGTGCTGTTCATTTTTCCTAGGTAGAATTTTTTGAATACTTCATCCAGGAAATGAGCATACAATAAACTCACTTCTTCTGGGTGGTTACTGGTAACATGCATCTATAACACATGTCTTCATTTTGCTTTATGTGCAGAAAGATATAAAAATATCTTGGCAGAACTGTGTGTGAGAATGTGAGCATCTGCCCACATTTTGCCTATCTTAGAATTGTCATCTTTAACAGTTCTATTGAAATGCAAAATCAATAAAGTTACAACAGTACAAGATCATTACAGAATTAACAAGTCTATAACCACTCTGAAGAGTTTGGGTGGTGGTTTAGCTTCATTTCCACTTGAAGTCTTTGCCTGTTGAAAACTGCCTGCTGGCTGCCTGGAATGCACTTGCCCTTACACCAGGATGTACAGGTTGTTTATAGGGCTGTGGTTCTATGGTGTATGGAAGGAGTGCATTTCACTCTGGCAGATGTTGTGCTAGCAGCTTAGGGAAAGGAAGACATTAGTAAAACAAAGAGAGTTGCCATGTTTATTCTCTATACTCAGGAAGGATAGTAGCCTTGAGCTTCCAGGCTAATAGATGGATATGAGAATACTTTTAATTCTACTTCTCAAAGATTGCATTTTGATTGTATGCTGTGGAAATTCAGTAAGGATCATCAACCTTATTTTCAGAAAATAAAATAAAATAAATAAAACCAACAGAAATTTCCTTTTTCTACAAAATACTTTTCAGTCATTAAGAAATAAATAAAACAAAAACACAGATAATTTTCATTAGTAGGTTGTTACTAATGTGGAGGGTATGTCTTAGGCTTCTTCTACTAACATATTTATTACTGAATGGAAAGATATTTTAAAAAATGGAATGCTTTCCTCATTTTTGTTGAGGGGCAGAATAATGACCCACCCACTCAATGATGTATATACTTAAGTGCCCAGTCCCTGTGAATATGTTGCTTTGTATGACAAAAGGGACATTGCACATGTGCTTAAAACTTGGGACCTTAGGATGAGGAAATTATCCTCAATTATCCAGTCAGGTCCAACTTAATGACTATAATCCTTAGCAGAACTTTTCCCAGTTGAAGTCAGAATTAGAGGAATATGTGACTCCAGAAGGATGTTCACAGATACTGCTTTGCTGTCTCTGAAGAGGAAGGAAGGTAGCTGTGAACCAGGTTATGCAGATACCCGTCAACAGCTAGAAAAGACAGGCAAATGGATTCATTTCCTCCAGAGAGGAATGAATACAGTTGATGACACCTTAGTTTGAGCCAATGGGACCTATGTCAGACTTCTGACCTACAGAACTGTAAGAAGACAATACATTTATGTTACTTAAGCCACCAGGTTTATGGTAATTTAATACAATAATAATAACATGTATTATAAGGTACGGAGGAAGAAATAAGTAAGATTCTTGGCAAAATATATATGTCTGTTTATAAGGATTTGTTTTAGTGGAAAGGAATTTTTTAAATTGTTGTTCTTGTATGAATTTATTAGCCCACGTGTCCATGGAGAACCAAGGGGTATAGCTCAGCTTCAGAAACAATTGGAACCAGGGTCTTTAAAATGACTAGAATGGTCCTTATTTTACTTTACACTTTGATTTTACTTCTCCAGTCTAATTTTGTTCACATGCGACACAACTTCTGGGAGTTTTTGCATCTGATATTTCATGGTTTTATCACTAGAAAAGAATGTCATCTTATTATGTAGCTGGAATTTTAAAGGGAGAAGGATGTTGGATGGATCAAATACCTGTCTCCTGATTTAATAAATTTATTGGGTACCCTGATCAGAAGTAAGATTGATAGGTGTTTTAGTATTAGTATTTGTGTTACTTTAACAGAAAACTACATACTAAGTAATTTTTAAAGAACAAAAAGTTTGCCTTATAGTTCTGAAGTTTGAGAAGTCCAAGATCAAGTTGCCAGTGGGTTTGTTCTTTGGTTCCAAGATGGCTCTTTCTTGCTGCATCCTCCAGAAAGGAGAAATGTCTTATCTTCATAGAAGAGCAGATGAGAGAGAACTCACTCCCATAGGCCCTTTTTATAGGGACATTAATGTCCCTATAAAAAGGGCCTAAGATGCTTAGGTCTTGAGGCAGAGCTCTCAAGACCTAAGCATCTCCCATTAAGCCCCACCTCCAAAGACTATTGTGTTGGTGACTAAGTCCCTGACACATTGTGGAGGGAGCAAAAACATTCAAATCATAGAAGGAGGGAAGGAAGTGAGGTCTGATTGCTTCAAATAATAGAAATGCTGAAACTATAGTATGTGAAGATTAGGAAATACAAAATAATAGGTGTCTCCTATAATCAGAAAAAAAGAGATTGAAAATCCTATATGCCATCTAGAAAGCATTCTTAGAGAAATAATTGGTTAAATTTAAAAATAAAAAACTGTCCTTTGACAAGTGAAAATGATTTAAGTATTTTATTTTGGTAGCAGGGAGTGAACCCAGGGGTGCTTAACCACTGACTAACATCCCTAGTCCCCCACCCCACCACCTTTTTTTTTTTTTTTTGACACAGGGTCTTACTAAATTGCTGAGTCTGGCTTTGAATTTGCAGTCTTCCTGCCTCGGCTTCTTGCCCAGCTAAGTATTTTATTAGGAGATAAATTGACAAAACAACAATGTTATGTCTAGGCTACTAAAATAAAGTGAATACAGTCTTTGACTAACATGTATGTTGAATTCCAGATCAACTGATTAATTTCTAACTACTTGTTTCTTGGTCAGCCCCCCACGTGGATTCTTGGTGTCCAGTTCTGAGTCCCACTATTGAAAATACTAACTGGAGTTTTTAAAGAGTTGTTAAGATATTAAAAGCTCCTGGAGCCATTTTCATTTGACAAACAGGTTGAAAAAAATGAGTTACAGTCTAAAGTCAAAGGAGTTAATACAAGATGGTATAGACTCCACACTTAAAGAACTGGTCTGTGACAAAGAAAGCAGATTTTTATTTTATTACAATACCTTTAACATTGGTTGAAGTAAAAAGGAGGACATTTTTAGTGTAAATTGTCGGAACAGATATTGTCCCAAAAAATTTTATAGCAGGAGATAGAGGTCTGTAGGTCAGGGATATCAGGGGATCCTTGCTCTGATTGAGAATTATCAGAGAGTTGAGAAGAATATACTACTCCTATTTATGGTTAGCTCCATAAGTTCTAATGTAGTAAATAAAGCACTATATTTTATCTGAAATCACTTTAAAATGTCAGAGGATGCTATAATTTACCTGTGTTCAGACATACTGATTGTCTCATTTTAGATGATTCTTCTCACCATGCAGATAGGAATCTGCTTAGTGGATCATTTTTAGGAATACAAACAGAAGATGTTAGTTCTTGCATAATCTACTCAAATAAGTCTTATGAACTATTTCTTATTATCACAAAGTCACCCTTTCATATATTTCTTTTATGTTTTCTTCTGATAACTGCATTAAAGCTTTTATAACATGTATGGATTTGAAGTGATTGGATATAATTTTATTTATGCTTTATAGGCAGGAAGCAGCTATTAGGAACAAGCTTCTAAGGTTTTGCGTTGCATATGGAATGTTGCTTTAAATTCAAACAACAATTTGTAAAGGTTATTAAGAGTTTAAATATTCAGATTTATATAGTTCATTAAAATGCTTTTTCACATGCATAGAAAATTATAGAAGATGCTTTATTATATATTTGCCTTTCTAATAGATCATTAACTTTAGGTCATTTCTTTGCATTGCTAAGTAACAGGACAGATGCATGGGCAGTCTAAGAGTAAGAATCTAAAATGCACTTAGCCAAATTTACTTATAGCAGATATATGTTATCAGTTATGTTTGGAAATTAAGACTACCAGAGGACAGGTTATAAGAATTCTATGAGGGGCTGGGGATATGGCTCAAGCAGGTAGCGTGCTCGCCTGGCATGTGCCGGGCGCTGGGTTCAATTCTCAGCACCACATAAAAATAAAATAAAGATGTTGTGTCCACCAAAAACTAAAAACTAAATATTAAAAAATTCTCTCTTTTCTCTCTCTCTTAAAATAAAAAGAATTCTATGCAATAGAAAGGATTGTTTTTCAAACTAAGATTAAGAAGAATCTACAATCAACTATTCTCTTAACTTGAGCAATTCCTAAATAAGAGAAAGAGAAGGATGGGGGAGAGAGGGAGAAAGAGAGAGAGGCAGGGAGGGAGAGAGGGAAGAACAGATCCTCACTGGAGCTTTTGCTTGTCGTGGAGAGAGGGAGAGACTTTTATTATTTAGGTGTGGGTAGAGGCAGGTGAGGGTAGGATCCTAAATACCAGAAGAAATGACAGCCTCCCTCGAGGACTATGCAGTTTTACATGGAAGGATTTTATTATTTTTTAAATGTAACCACTGTTTGGGAAAATAGGCATGGAATCTAAATAAAGTTATCAGATTATTCCAAGTGACCCCACAAAATTTTCTTTAGGTATAGGAAATAATATAGAAATTGTATCTTTAAACACAGTGAATGTGAATTTTTAATCAGATGGATACAGTATCACAGAGTAGCTAAATGAAGGAAGCTGTGCCTAAAATCGTGCTCACAGAGTGGCTAAATAAACAAAGCTGTGCCTGAAATCACACTCCTAGCTGAATAACATAGGAATGTTGTGGGTAGACTCTCCTTCCTGAAGGTTAGTTTCTGTGTCAGAAGTTGTTTCAGGTAGTTTGGAAGAACACATCCTCACTGGGGCTTTTGCTTGTCGTGGATATATATGGCCATGACTTCCGAGTACCCCACAGGAGAAATGTAACTACTGTATTCTGATGAAAGGACCTATAACCAGATAGAAAAACAAACCTTTGGTTGAAAGATGAGATATTCCATGTCTTCAGAGACTGCAGCTGGGACCAGAAATCTTGCATTCCACTAACTCTGTTTGGCCATTTAATACCCAAGTGTTCACTTTGTTGCTAGAATTTCTGGATTTCTGTTGGACAAGAACACCCACAGGAGACATTAAAGCAAAGAGCAAGAGAGGCAGTGATGGCAAGGCACCGTGCAATAAGCAGAAAAGAAACTTGTACCAGAATTAGAGTGAGAGCAGAGAAAGGCAGAAGGAGGGCTATGGTTCCTGGGAGGAGCAGAGAGAGCACTTTAACAGCTGCTGCTGGTACCCAAACATGGCATCTGATCTGCTGTGACACTTAAGAGTGGCTGAAATGTGTTGAGAAAGTCCACACTCCTGGGCTGAATCTAGATCTGTAGAGAATAGAAAAGAGTGTTATCTCCATTCATTTGTTATTGATAGGATTCGGTCACAACTGATGCAATTTATTTTTGTTTTTATTAACCGAGTATGGTATAAAGACATGGAGTGTGAACTTGTCACTTCCTCTGAGCTTCTGCAGGCTTTTGCTCTAACATACATGCTGCAAATCTGTTTTCCCTCAAAACAAAGAAGATTATACCGATTTTTCAAAGTCCATAAGCAACGAAAATGAACTGTGGACAAGCTTAAAAATTGGATATTTGAATCTGGGAAAGAGAAAAATAAAGGTGACTTTGGAGCTTACTTTTAAAAAGCAACAGATTTAAACTGCAAGATACAATTTCAGCATTTTTAAGCAGATATGTGTCTTAGGGCATGAGATATACAGATTAATAAATCATGGTTTTTGAGTTGCCTGAGGTTGGTCTAGGAAATAGCATGGACTGTAAACAGCCAGTTATAGGGGGCAGGCTGGGAGGACAGGGCAGAGCACAAATACAAAGGCATTGCTGGGCTGAGAACTGGCCGAGCTTGAGTTATAACTGAAACCTTTCAGGTAGAAATCTGTGCCCAATGGAATGTACAGAATATTTATAAGTTCCTCTTGTGCTTTTAGGAGTGACAGAGTAGTCCCAATTTTTAAAGTTTTGCTCTAGATATGACATGGTTTATGTTCACACTCCTCGATAAATAACTAAAAAGACTATTTTAAGGGAGCTTTAAATGAAAAAAAAATAGAAATATTATCTGATTTTAAAAGAATTTAAAAAACAAAACAATGAACAAGTCACAGAACTAACAAACAAACACTAAGTTTTTCTGAAGAATTTATGTCTAAAGAACATTGTTTTATTCTGGGATGATTGAATATTGGCCTTCTTTGAGCTTCCAAACAACTGAGAATGTTCTTACCCAGGAGTGGTGATGAAAAATTTTAGTTAATACTGTTTCCCTACCCTTTATCTGTGGTGTCAAGAATTAAAATACCACCAAGTGGTGATTTCCATATTTTAAATTTTAATGATTATTTCTTGTTAGCACAGAAAAATGTGAATTAAAAATGTTTTCCCAGTAAATTAGCAAAATGTGTGTAATTTGCAGTAAATTACTTTACATTAGATTTCTGACTTTTAAGACAATTAGAATAATTTGCATTTTCTTAAATGTCCATGACATAGAAATCCTTTGTTTGAAATGACCAGCAGCAAAAACAAAGTTTAGAATGTTTCATGCATGTATTGTAACAAGGACTTAGACTCTTTGCTTTCGCCAGCAAGTGTCCAGTCGGGGACTAAACGAGGAATTTGTCTGCCTCCAATTTTGCATCTATTTCCTTTGCTCTGAGTGAAAGCTAGCATCCCCTCCCCCGAGGCAATAGTAACTTTCTTTTCTCTGACACTCCCCAATTATCCCAAGATAATGATGGGCCAGACCATAACTGATCAATGACCTGCTTTGCCATCTGTGCAAAGCCACCAGCTATGCAAACGTCAACCCTTCCCTCACTCCCCTTTCCAAAAAACCTCAAAGTCATTTTCTTATGTTTGTTTGTTTGTTTGAATTATTTATTTATTTATTTATTTATTTTACATTTTCAACCCCTCAAGGTCAAGACTAAGGAGGGAGGTCTCTTTGTCTTCCTGATGTAGTTATACTGGTTAAAGTTCCTTTCATGCGTTTTTCACCATTACCTTTTCTGTTTGATTTTTGGAGCAAATGACTGGACTTCATTTGTTGGAGCCCACGTCAGGCTTCTGGCCTAGGACTCCAGGAACAGTGTGTATGAATTGAGAGCATTGAATTGCCAATAATCAATCAAGTAGGGATTTTAGTGCTGGTAACAATGAATTGAGTGTGGGTTTACTAGGTATTTAGGTTATGTTCTTTGAGCTCACTGCATTCAGTTTAATTTTTTCAGTTTTAAAAAACAAAATAGATTAGAGAAAAGTAGAGGAGATGAATTCCAGCTGGCTTTGCAGTTTTTGAAACTGATTTATCTGACTTTATTGTATTTATCAGTTTTGAATTTATTTTAGAATAAAAACTTACTTTTAAATAAATTGATAAGATACAAACTATATATGGGAGCATATAAATTTTGCTGTAACTTTCTAGGTTCTTGCAAGCCAACTATAACTTTCAATCTTCTGGTGATAATTTTCATTGATGTCAGAGCTATATAAATGAAAATATTTATGCATTTTTATGGGTAAGTGTTAGGATAGAAAAATGAACATTAGTTGTCTATGAAAGAATGCATAAGGATATGTTTCCAAAAATCAGTACTTTGGCCCAAATTTTGAAAAGGAGAAAACTTGAAGGAAATTGTCTTAAAAGTAAAAGACAGTAAAAAATAAAAATGAACTTTGAATTTAAGAGACCAAGGGCCCATATGTGCTCTAAAAATTCATAGAGAAATGATTCATGCATGTATTATTTAAGGAAAATCTCTCAGCCAGTCTTTTATAGTCCTGAACAGTTTTTCATATATTTTCATCCAGACCCTAACTTCAATACCATTATGATGTCTCTGAAAGCTTCTATCCTTTATTTAACCATCAAGTTACATGCTAATGTAGCAGGTTACTGTTAGCTACTTTGTAGGATATGCTGTCAAGAAAGATATTTACCATGAGTCAATTACAAAACTAATTTTAGTTATAATGAGAAGAGAAAAAAAAAGGAATCTATAAAATCAGAAAGGTAGTAACTACAAAATTAACCAAATGGTGATCATTTAACATGTTAGAATCAATGAGAAGTATAATATTAATTCATTTCTATATGTACATATACAACTTGAAAAGGGTTAATTATAAAATTATAGTCATTCAGTATATAAAAGCAATAAACAAGTATTCTCGGAGTGTAATTGAAAAGAATGCTATTCTAACTTGTGACATTATTTTATATACACTTGTCCTTAATACAAGTTGGTTTTCAAATGCTTTAAAATCTTAATTAATGTTTAAAAAGTCCACAATTGCTATAGGGTAAAACACAGTCACATGGGTAGGATATATTCTCTCAGTTGTTATCCAAAGATGGGCACTGCCCTAGCCCTTCTGTTAGACATTCCCACGGCCATTGACTTTGGTTCTAACTTCGCTTTTAAGCTTTAATCATTTCTTCATTTCCTATTCATTCTCTATGTTACTTCAACCAAATTCTCTTTTGCAGACTTGGCAAGCATTCCATGTTCAATACTAAAATCTGTGATCCAGACTGATCACAAGTTTCTGCTATAGAAACCCCAGCTGCCCCCTTTTGAGTGAGCTTTTCTTGTTTCCTCTGTTGTTTGTTGGCACTATACCAGGTGGCTGCATGTATTATCCTCTAGTTTAATCCTCCACACAACTCTGTGAAATGGATGATGTTATTATCCCTTTTTTCAGATAAAGAAATTGAGGCTGAGTGGTATATATGCCTCCTGGTTACCACTGAGATTCAGAGGCCATTTTTTTTCTTTTTTTTTTTCTTTTTTTAACTCAGGGGTGCTTTACCACTGAGCTACATTCTCAGCTCTTTTTAATTCTTATTTTGAGACAGGGTCTTACTAAATTGCTTAGGATCTTGCTAAGTTGCTGAGGCTGGCACCATGCTTTTGATCCTCCTGCCTCAGCCTCCTCACTGGGATTACAGGTGTGTGCCACCACACACTGCTGAGCTGCCAAATTTTATGGTTACTTTTTGGTCTTTATATTATTTGGACACTAGGTAGCAAATGACACAGTGGAGCACAACCTCATTTTTGAAATACCCCATTTCCTAGAGTATCATGAGGTCCTGGTTTCCTTACAATACAGTGATTAAATTTTCCTTTTTTTTTTTTTTTTTGCAGTGTTTATCATAAGTGCTTTTTAGAGCTCAGTCTTCAATCTCTTCTATATCTAACCTCACTTTTTAAGTTCCTATGCACAATCATACATTTTTTACATTATGCATGTAGCATAGTTCTCTGTTGGAGTATTTATATAAATTCATCAAGAAAAGCAACCACAAATCATGCCAAAATTTTTTTTTTAAATCTGCTTAAATGTGCTTAGATGTCATCTTTTAAGAAAATTTCAGTCTTTGGGAGGTGCCAGTGTATAACACTGTGTTTGGTCTGTAGCCATGACAGAGTTTTCAACTCTACCTGTGGAAAACTTCAAAGGTCAGGGGTAGTCATCAGATGAGGAAATAAGACTTTCTGGTGACATGTTCTTCTTGTAAATGTAGGTCCATCAAACTCAGGAGTTTTCCTTCCTGGTTCAATGATAAGAAGTAGGTTGATGGGCTGGGGCTAGGGCTCAGCAGTAGAGCACTTGCCTGGCACATGCGAGGTGCTGAGTTCGACCCTCAGCACCACATAAAAATAAATTAATAAAATAAAGGTATTGACAACTACCACTAAAATAATAATAATAAACATTGAAAAAAAAGAAGTAGGTTAAGAACACTTAAGCTCTCTAAGAGACATAAAAGTTTAGCTGATGGACTTTAGTATCTGCAAAAGTTGTATTATAACAATACAGGCTTTGCTAAAAATAAGATTCAGGAACTAAAACTAAGATTTACACCAGAAGCAGTGATTTGGTGATTTCATATCAACTAGATGATAATGCAAAATCCAGAGAAAATATGAAGACTTCTCTTCATCATGGAAGTTATAGATCTTATTAGGGGAAAGTCCAATAAGAATTAACATGTGAAGGAGTTCAGAAGAGTGGACTTATTCTGAAGAAGCAAAGAAAAATTCAGAAAGGTTAAAATCTATCTAGAGGAAAAAAAAATATCTAATTGTAATAAAATGGAGGAGAAAATCCCCAAATCTGTTGATTTCCAATTATATGAATATTACTCTAATTATACATTGTATGCACATGCTTTTGTAATTATTTTAAAATGCTAAAATAATGATTATTGTTATTATTATTGATTCTTACTTTAGTTCATCAGGTGTATAGCCTTCATTAAGTACCCTTTGACAGATAAGCAGTGGTGATTCATTAGGTGAATGAAGAACAGTGCTTATGCTCAGCAAACTTTTTAATGGATTAATTAAAATATTAATATTATAGACAAAAGTACTATTTGATAGGAAACACGAGGATTCTTGGGCCAATTTATTAAAATTTGATATTAAAAAATGTGCTTAGAAAAGTCTACTTCTGTGTCCAGGCTAAAACCTGTTTAGAGAGCTGGGGTCAGAAGCAGAGTGGTGTCTTGTAACCCAGCCATAAGGAAGATGGCCCGTGGATGGTAGTGGGCAGGCCTGACTCTGCTGTGATCTGGGAGAGGTTGATAGTGACTGGAGTAAAGGTAAAGATGCTGAAGAGCACAGAGGGTCAGAGCGTGAAAGCTGCAACATTACCAGGTTTCTTAGGTTGGGGTTGTCAAGTGTTTGGTTACCTCTTAATTATTCCAATATTGATGGGGAACAAGGCCACTGCACACCACCATCTTATTAGGCTTCCTGCCACACTGTGCTCTCCCAAGGGTCAGAATTCAGTCTTCCATCACTCAACGTCTGCTTGTTTCAGCCAGCACATTTACCTAACTTGGACCCGTATCTCTCCTTGGCCAATTTCTCATGATTGCTTTTGATTTTTGAAAGACACCACTCACAATTATACCCATTTCTTCTTTTTAGCTGCTTTTTCTCTTTGTTTTTCCAAGAGATATTCCCCTTCACCATCCTCACTCTTCATTCCTTCTTTAACAATAACCCTTTACTCCCAGTTAAACTCATAAGTTAAACCAATTCCCATTTTCTCTCTCTCTCTCTCTCTCTCTCTCTCTCTCTCTCTCTCTCTCTCTCTCGATGATAAAAGAAATAGAATATATCATTATTCTAGTACAGGAGAGAATGAAGAAGAACAGAATCAGTTGATTCTGTGTTGAAAAAGACTGATCCTTCTCAAACTGCTTTAATATGTCAGGAACTTAAACTTTCTAGAGAGGAAAAAAAAGAAATAATTTTAGCATTCCCAGCAGGAAAATAACAATACAATTTCTATTTTAGATCCATTACAACTAGAAAAGACAAGCCAGCAGATACAGAAAACATCTCTGTGGTCTCCTAGAATTGTGGGTAGGACCTAGTATGGATGAACTGGAAACAGGCCTGAGGGAACATTTCAGTGATGGAAAAGTTCTAAAATGGGATTGCGGTCAGTATTAAAATCAACGAATTATAGAGTTACAATAGTGACAAGATCAATCATAACTGAATAAATCTATTAAAATACTTTAGTTATAGTAAGATAATACAAATTGAGGTGAGGACATCAGTTAGGAAGCTAAAGCAATGATATAAGAGAGAAGATGCCTGTTTCTGCAAGAGGAAGAGACACATTCCAGAGGTTTGAAGGATACGTAGTCTGTAAGGTATGTGGTTGATTAAGGAGGGAATAAGAAAGGTACAATACAAGGATGGAATCCAGGTTTCTGTCATAAGCATTAAGTGAATATGGTGAAATTTGTTAAAATAAAAATATTGGATACAGAAGGATGCTTCTACCAAAAGTGTTTAGGTTTAATGTATGTTGTGTCTGAAATGTCTGACGCGATTGAGATGAGAAGTCTAGTATGACAGTAGCTCTAGGTCTGTGATTGAAGAAAGAAGCCTGGACTGAGGCTGACCATTCAAATGTCAGAAGATAAAAATGGTAAATGAAGTTCTGTGAGAGGGAGTGATGAAGCCAGACAGTGCAACCCTGGAGAGAAGACGATGGAATTCTCTGAGGAGGTCTAAAATATCAGGAAAAAAAGAAACACATAAAAAAAAAACCCTGAAAAATGGAACCCAGCAGACTTTATTAAGTAAATGCTAACAGTGAATCAACCACTATTCCAAACTTTCTCCACTTGGAAACTTTCAATACTCACAAAAACCTGATAAAGCTCATCCCATAAGCCTGTATCATTATTTTTCAAGTAGAAATAATTAACAATACTTTAGGGGACTCAGAACCATAGAAAACATTTGAGATTTCAGAATCAAAATTCAAGTGTAAGTGATTGGTGTTTATTTTTGGTTCTCACAAAACCTTGCAGAAATAATTAAGGTACTCAGCTGGTCACATGAAATTCACAGAACTCTGATCAGTCAGTAGAAGAATTTCTGAGGAGCAGCATCCTCAATTGGTTCCTTATACTGTCAGTCGTTATGGTATGAGAAAGGGAAGATGGGGAATCAAAATAATCCACAAATATGAGATCATTATCCCTATCCCCTGCACTTACTTAATTGGCCAGAAAAAAATATCACAGTCTTTGTCTACATTAGGGTGAGAAAATATAATATTTCACTAAGCCTAGAAATAGAGACTGGGTGCTAGTGAATTTATATAAGAACTACTACACTTTCTTAAAATAACAAAAAACAAAACCCCCAGCTCTTTTAGATTTAATCTTGCGTCTATATTTCTTATCTTTGGAAGTACCAACATCACCTACTGACTAGTGTAAACCAGGCATCTCGGAAGTCCTTTTCTTTCCACTTTCAATTTGCCAATCTGCAACTTCTAAAGATGCTACCTCTTCAGCATCTCTCAAATGTATCTTGTACCTTCTTAATTCAGGTCTTCAACATTTCTTGTCTGTGTTTTTGAATTCATGTTGCAACATGTCTTTTTGTTTCTGGTCAGAACCATATTTAAATTTGTTATTCATGCCACTGTCTGACTGATCAGTTTAAAAAGAAAATCTTAACTTTATAACTGTTCTGCCAGAATCCTTGGTCTCAGTTCTTTTGATGGTTTATCACCAATTGCTTATTTTTCCAGGTCTACCACTCTCTATACCTTGCTTCATATTTATGCATTTAGCATTTTAACATACTATAAAATTTGCAGATCACAGATGTTATACTCTGTTGAGTTCCTAATCTTCAAATGGAATTTTGGGATTTTCATTTGTTACTAACAATCATTTATTGGGCACTTAATAATTTTAAATAATTAAATAATTATCTTTAAGTTCTCTTGGTATCTCTATGAATGTTATTGGTATTCCCGATTTACTGACAAGGAAACCAAGGCTCAGAGGATAACTGCCAATGCTACCAGTAAGTATTGGAGCAGGAATTCTAAACTATTTTTTTTTACCCTTCTTCCTGGCCACTCGAAAGCTTGTTCCTTGTTCTAAAAAATTTCCCTGCTGTTCCTCTACTTTCAAACTCCTGCTCAAATGTCCATATTTTGTATTCCTACTCTGGGTTTCCATAACAGGGTGTGAAAATTATTGTCATAAGCCTTACTATAAAGTACTACACTGGGTTATTTTCTTAACTGTCATCCTAAGTATATTGTGTTTTTTTTTAGGCCTTTAAATATGTAATGTGTCTGCTTCCTTAGTATTTAGTAAAGTTTATTGTATATAACAATCAGTCAATATGTGTTTGTGGAAGGAAGAAAAGAAATTTCATTTTATTTTTCTCAAAATCAATTTTTTTGCAGTCAATATATTTAAAACTGTCTGTGCATTTGTCATAGTTTGAAGTATTTCCAGAATTCTGGTTCTTTCCCATTTATTAGGTACATGGAAGAATCAAATCTTTATTGTACAAAGTCTTTTGACCTTTTCACTTATGCTTACTTATATCATTTTAAACTCATCTACAATCGAGTGATTAATACATATTCATCAATTTCATTACTTCTAGACACTTAAAGATGTGTATATATATATAGAATGTGTTATATATACAGGATATATATGAATGCATTTGTGTGTATAGTATGTATGCATTATATACTCTTAAACTTATCTGATATTTATTATGATGATAATTCCAAAATATTTTTCACCATTCATTGAATAATTCTTTCCAATTTTCTGATGCTTTCTTTATGAAATAATGAAAATCTTTATGTAAAAGTCTGTTTCTTATTTTTCCAGTGATCTTTTATTTTTTTAAACTGAGATCACACTTTTACAAAGAGATCCATCATTATGTTTACATATAGATACACAATTTTATGGTTTTAGGAGTAAGGAAAGGTATATTACAAATTTGAAAAAAAAACATAAAAAGATAAAATCAACAGCAATCTGATCACTAATATTTTGTTCTATCAATATTATTTTTCCATTATTAATACACATGTAGGCTTAGGCACACACCTGATTACTCCATCAGATCTGCATCTATAATAAAGTCATGTATGAATATTTATGCATATGTACATGTGTATAGTTTAACAGATTGTTACATTTGATCATTTTTCCTGAAATCATTGAAGACCCCAAACTTAAGAATGAAATGCCAGTTCATGAACCTGACATTTAAAAGTGAGTTGCTAGAACATCTATTAATGACTTGGAAGGTGAAGTTCCTACAGCCAGTGCCAGCTGTAATAGGCAGTCTCCCATTTCTGAAACCAGGGAACAAGTGTCCTTAAGTACTAAGATTATTTTTCTTACCTCAGATCAAATAAAAGAAATATGGAAAAGTTAGCAAGTGGGAAGAGAAGATCATTTTGTTATAAACCATGTCTTATGGACTTTTTTATTCTTGAAATTATGAGCAAAGGAATTTGCATTCTTCCTTCTAAAGTGACTGATGGCACCTCTACAAGCATGGCATTTGGAGGTCTTGTCATGCATCCATAGGACTTTGAGGATATTAGGAACTGGCATCTTATGCATATCTACAAAGTTTGGAGGTAGGATGCTTTGAAGAGGGCTTCCTTATGTCTATATAATTTCTGAGAACCAACTACTTTCATCAGTGGCAGAGAGATGGTGTGGTTTCTCAAGATGTAAACTTGAAAGAGTGGAAGGCCCTGGACTAACGGGTGTGCTTCCTGAAACAGAGGAACTGACAGAGACAGATGTAAGTCGTTTCCTTAGGTAAGGTAGCTTCACTGTGTCTCCCAACTGAATGGTTTCCATGTGATCTGCAGAAGTATCCCATAACTGAACGGGGCAGTTTAGGACTCCTAACCTATCAAATTTAGATGTCAGAGATGTCAGAACTCAGGAGTGTGTACTCTTTCTCCTTATTCCCTTTTCTCCCCAAGCCCTGTGCTGAGAAGTCAAGAAAGAGAAGAAATGAGATAGAAAGGCCATTATTTAGCTTCTCTGTTGTAGACTGCAAAGACTCAAGCCCACTTAAGCTAATGCAGGAAGAAGCCTTGTATTAGGGAAGGTTTCAGAGCATTGCTATCATTCTAAAGTGAGCTGGAGTCAAGTGGCTATTATACAAATGTCAATTTTTATGAACTGTTTGTTCACTAAAAAATTATGGGATTTCCCCAAGATGTTTTTTTCAGAATTAGAACAACTAGTTCAGAAATTGTAAAGAAAAGCAAAAGGGAGACAGAAGCAAAGTGCAGAGGCAAAAGCAAAAAGCTGCTGGAGCCACTAGCTTTATTTATATCCATAGGTTAATTTAGGTCATTGGCATCATTAGTACATATTGTTCATTATATTACTATGCAAGTTACAGACTTAGCAACTTTATGCAGCTTATTCCTCAGTTACATACTAAGTTGCAATGTGCAATGTTAGGAGCTTTGTATAGCTCTCAAGAAAGTCCATTGTATAAAGTTACTCTTATGTGGACAGGTTTAGGCTCAGTGAAACATTGTGGTTGTATAACAAGAGAGTTCTTTTATTCCCGGGAGCTGAGTGTCTGAGATCAAGGTGGAGGCTGATAAAACTCGAACTTAAGAGTCTGCTCATGAAGAAAATTGCTACAGCAACTAGGCATTCTGCATCTTTGCACAGAAGTTTTCCCAGCAGTCAGGCATTCTGTGTCTTTGCACAGAAACTTCCTAGCCACCAAGCATGCCACAGTCATGAAGCAATCAGAGACCTCAATCCCAAACACAGTTCCCCTACAAGAAATTTGAAGGGATATAAAATAGCAAAAATTGGGGCTGGGGTTGTGGCTCAGTGGGAGAGTGCTTGCCTAGTATGTTTGAGGCCCTGGGTTCCATCCTTAGCACAATAAATAAATAAATAAATAAATAAATATTCCATGACAACTAATATATATATTTAAAGCCCCCCTGTTCCTATTGATGCAGAATCACAGCCTTGGGGATAGGAATCCCCTGTGTTTCTCCTTTGCTAGTAAAGCAATAATAATAAATAAAAAATAAAAGAACGAGAATCAACTTGTTCCTGATTATACTCTATGTAGTCAAATTCACTCAATAGATTCCTCAGAAGTGTGTGTGTGTATGTGTTTGTGTGTGTGTGTGTGTGTGTGTTTGCATATGTATACACCTAGGCATTTTTGTGTGCATGTCTATATATATGATATACATGTGTATGCAGGTGCAATGCAATTATCTCATTTATTCTTTTGGATAGTAAGGTCTTTTTTTAAACTAATAAAATCAAATTAACCCTAAATTTTATGTTTTTTTGGCAGTCCCTTCTCCCTTAGTCCCAAAATATGATATTCCCACATTTGGGAATTCCTGTGTTAACTTCAGTGTGCTACAGTCTAGTGTCCTTCTAGTCTCCTTCTTCTCCTCTCGTCTCCTTTGTTCTCTTGCTCTTCACTTTTACTTCTTATTTAGTTTTAAATCACTTTGAGTCATCTCAATACAGGTGTTCCAACTGCATCAGGTCGTTGTGTTGTGGTCTTTAGTGACCTAAACTGTAGATTAAATTTATTCTCTTTTATTTTTCAAAGAACTTCTCAGAGTGCTCTTATGGATAAGCATGAGTGTTTTTTTGAAGGTTTGATGATAACTATGAATGAGAAATGAAAGTTCTAAGCACTATGCCTAATGAATGATCTCTGACCCTTAACCCTCTCCAAGTGTTTTTTTTAATGTTAGCTTTTAAAAAATAACTTTATTTTATTTATTTATTTTCTTAATGTGGAGCTGAGGATCGAACCCAGTACGTTACACATGCCAGGCAAGTGCTCTACCACTGAACCACCACTCCAGCCCCTCCAAGTGTTTTTATCTAACACAATCAGATTTTCCACTCAGTACCAGTCACATGGGATATTTGTTTAGTAATGATAATTATAGCAATAGTAATAGTCAACAAATTTAATCCATTCAAATGATCATTCTCATTGTAAAGCTTTCTGAAAACTTTATTTACCTTGAAAGTCACCTGCTTATAATTTATTCAGAATCTTTTTCTTATTATTTTTTTATCCATGAGAAATTTATTTTTTTATATTGTAAGAGGTGTGAATAAATGATTTTTAGACAAAAGGCTAATTAATACATTTTCCCCAACAGCATATATTGATTAAACTCTCTCCTTCCTTCCTTCCTTCCTTCCTTCCTTCCTTCCTTCCTTCCTTCCTTCCTTCCTTCCTTCCTTTCTTCCATCTTACTCTTTTTCTTTTTGTGGTCTAGGGATGAAACTCATATACAAGCAAGTTACTCATATACAAGTTAGATATGTGCTCTACCACTGAGATATATCCTTAGCCCTTAACTAAATCACTAAAAAGTGATTTGGCCTCATTTGTTCTGGAAGCAATTTCCCAACTTGTTGTTCTGTTTTTTAGATTTACCAAACTTGTCTTAAATCAGTATCAGTAACTCACAATATAGTACTTCCTAGTAATATCCTAATATTGATACTTATTTTTTTATCTTTTTTGTATTCTTCTCTGTCAGTAGTAATCTAGATTCTCAGCTGCCTATTATTTCCAATGAACTTTGAAAGTACTTCACTATTTTCTTTAAAAAATCTTGTAATGTTTTTGAAGTTATATTAAACATATGTTGGATTTGGGAGAACTTGAATTTTTATATTTTGGTTGCTAATCTTGGTAAATAGTTGATGATCTATTGAGGTAAATACTCTCATTAAAGATATGTGTACCTCCAGAAATTGGCAATTTTCTTTTACTAGCAGTAGAATACTGTTCAATACCATTCTTTCTTCTTTAGTCCCACCCACATTTGGTATTGCTGATGTTTAATAAGTACAACATAACCACCAGAAAAAAAGATATGTGTATCTCTCTAGAAAATTCTAGTTTACTTCTGATATTTCTTCAAATTCATTATGGAAGTAATAGATCTCTCCCTTAAGCATTAGGAACCCTCTGTGCTGTGGTCCTGTTTATAATGTAGGATTTATATACTTGCTTCTCAGTAAATTGTCTTTGAAATGATGATCATCTGCTTTTAATGAAGTCTCTCATTCAGCAAATATGATTATTATATTTTAGGGCTATGTTTTCCATCAGTGACAAAACACCTCAATAAATGATTTGATATTCTTTTGAGTGTTTACATCCTTTTCTGTTTTTTGTTTACAGCACTGGGAATGGAATCCAGAGCCTTGAACATACTAGTCAAGTGCTCTACCACTGAGCTGCAAAACTAGCTAGTGCTTTATTCTAGATGGCAGTAATGATACAAGTAAATGATCAGGTAAATGTTGGAGAACAGCAAGTCCTAGTTGGTGGAAAATAAGAGCAAAATAAGAATGCATAAGAGCATATGAGGATAGGATAATTTCACCAAAAGTGTGTCTTTCTGAGGAGATGACATCTGTCCAAAGTCTTCAATGGTTAAACTAAGTAGTGCAATGGGTGGGGAAAGTGTTACAGAATGACTGGAACATAGCAACTAAAGGAGATAAAAGGGAGTGAGATTTGAGAGGAAAGGTGAGAAACAGCTTTTTCTAAGAGGCCACCTTAGTGATTTTGGCTTGAATTTTCATGAAACATGAAGCCTTTGGAGGATTGGGAGGAGAAATGATATAAACTGACATGCATTGCAAAGGGCTTATTCTGGTTTTGTGATGTGATTAGACAGTAGTGGTGTGTGTGTGTGTGTATGTGATGGGGAGTGATAAAAACAGACCAATTAGGAGGGCACTTATACCTGATGCTGCTATGGACCAGGAGGATAACAATGGGCTGTAGTAAGAAATGGTTAATTCCAGATCTATTTTTAGTGCAAAGCCCAAAGTATTTCTTTCTGGGTTACATGTTTTTTGGGTTTTTTTTTTTTTTTTTTTTTTTGGCTATTGCTTTCAATAAGGATTCTTTGTAACTTCTCTACTGCAGACCTTTAAAATTTTTCTTATTCCTACTCCTGGGTTTTTTTTTTTATTAACTTCTTTATATAGAAATAATTCTTTTTGGAAAATGTTGAAATTAAGTCTGAATTTAGATAACTATGGTAAAATGAAACAAACATTATTTAGAAATTAAGAGAATGTGATTCCTTTCTGGGTCCTCTTCCTACCTTGCAGTATAACCTGGGATAATCTCAGAGTCCTTGCTTATAAATTGGGATTAGAGTCAATGATTGTATTTTTTGCCAACCTTAATATTCTATCAATCTACAATTCTGTATTTATACACTGGCCAGTAAAAGACTATAAATAACTAAAACTTCATTTGCATTTCTGAACTTATCAACAGGCTGCTTTGTTATAGCTGAAGAATTCTAAGGAGGAGAAACAGGAAGGATTCTCAAATGAGCTTGTGGTATTTTGGAGGAGAGTGGTCTTTCTGGTGGCATGGTCTTGTGATTATTTCTGTGCTTGACACTCAAAGAGGAGTGCTTTCCAGCAATGCCTGGCTTAATGAGTCCAGCTTTTCCCTTTTTAATTCTGCATACAGTAGGAACTTGGCTTCTCCTTTGTACCTTCTGAGAGGAATTTTCTGGGTTACCTCTGTACAGAACCACTCCTCCCCATTTCAATGATTCCCAATCTGATCTATTGTGGTTGTGTCCTTCCTCAGATGTGCACATCACAGTATTCTACCTGGCTTTCTACTCATTGGGTTTTAAAGTTTCTCTTTTTTTGTCCCTCTTCTTGAGATTCCCCTCCATGACTATAAACCCTATCCCCATGTTCCCTCCAAGGGTACCCATTCTTCACCTGTAGCTTCACCCATTCCTTCCTATATCAACTGATGCTTTCATTCTGTGCAGTAGTATAGACAATTCCTCCAGAAACTAACTTGATTTGTTTTCAGACAATACCACAATATTATTTTCTCCATCTCGAGGGTGTCACATTTGTGACTCTATTTGCCATCCAGAGACCAGAATTAAGATACTAAGAGGCTGTGCAGTGAAAGGCAGAAATAGCTTGTTCTTGCAAATGGAAAGAAATTTAGCCTCATTTAGCTAAAAGCACAAGACCTTTCTAATCAAACATTTGACATCATGACCAGGCTGGGGAAAAAGTGTACCTGTTCAGTTATAATTGGTTCTGCTCACAGAAGTGGATTTCTCATTGTCTGTGCAGCTACAGGAAATATGGTTAATAAAAGCACATGTCAGCCTGACTGGAGCTTTCTATAAAGCCCTGCCAGGCCACTCTGCGAAACTGTTATTTCCTTTTATGAAAACTAAATCGCGAATCACGGTTAAAAGGTAATCAGTCTTCGGGAGAGTGGTCCTATAGAGGTAAGCAGTAATTCAGGTTTGATTGGCGACTTAGGCTTTTCAGGGAACAGTTTCAAAATGAAGAACATTTGAAGACAGCCAGAAACACAATCCAAAATGACATTTCCCAGAATTTTCTTAACATCAGGTTATCAGTAAATACATTGCAAATTTTTAAAGCTGTGTCTCTCCCAGCAGCTGTCATAGTAAAACATAGTGGTTTCATGTAGTTCCATTTATTTGACCAGCAGAACACAATCCCGTGGGATAGGTTTCATGGTCATCATTTATAGCTGAGGACACTTGCTGAGGGTTCCAAGGTTCATGGTTAATACCAGGCCAGCCTGAGTTTCTGGTCTTCTGCCAGGAGAAGCTAGGTACCTGGGGTCCTGTGATGCATCCTGGAAAACTGGCTTATGAGTGTCTTTTTCACATTTTCACTCTTTTGTTCTTTGCACAGAAGCCATGTTTATTGTTTTTGTTTTTGAAAGAGCAATAGCATCTTCCTCACAAGGTGGTTGTATAAAGTCCATAGAAGTAATGGAGGCGTGTAAATATATATATATATATATATATATATATATATATATATAGTCACACACACACACTCACACACATCTCCATTATTCCTACAGATAAAATATATTTGTATTTAATATGGTCTCACCTAAGAGATATAAATATATATAAAATAAATATGTATGTAATATGGTCTTACTAAGAGATAATTTCTGTCGTTTCATATGTAAATGTCATGATTTGAAATAAGTTGTTTCATCTCGGTGAAAGGTATTGTGATTATGTTCATCTATGACAAGTTTAGAGGAAAGTATCTTTATATTTTTGCACAAAAATGTGTTGCTGACATGTTATTGGAGAGACTGGTGTTTTGGAGCAGTTTCTTTGTTGGTTCTATAGTTCTGTGTGCTACCCACATGAACTCACATTATGCCTATAGCCATGCACCTAGATTGTACGCTGGCATTACAGCACCCTTATTTTCTTTAGCTTCATAAAATTAATGTCTTTCTATTCTTCTCTGTCTTCCTCTGAGCAGACTTGGTTTCTGGATATTTTTTACTTTACTCAGGAGAATTTCATTGAGTAGAATTTTGGGATGAAGTAATCAAATGATCTTGACCACAGTTTGCTTGGAATTCGTTAGCATTTTTTACTTTGATGTTTTATTTGATAATATCAGTTTCTCTGTGCATGTCTTAACTCCTTTGTTAGACTGAGATATTCTGTACAACAAATACCATGTTCTGAACACGTGCATGACAATCCTCAAGAGGTGTTTAATAAGTCTTTGTCTAGTGTTGAACAAGAGAACAAATTTTTATGCCACCTGAAAAATCTCCCAGTGAAAGTATTTGAATTATATACTGAATTTATATGGTTTTAGAGCACAGCTAAATAGCTCTAAGACTTTTTTTAATGCTGCATGTTAATCATACACAATTGTTTAATCAAATTCAGAAAGTGAAATTGGAAGCCATCAAAGACTTTGGAGGAGCTAAGTAAAGACATGATTTCTGCTTTAAAAGAATAATTGTTATAGCCAGGTAAGTGGTACACACGTAAAATCCCAGCAACTTGGGTGGCCAAAGCAGAACAATCATACATGCAAGGCCAGCCTCAGCAACTTAGCTAGGCCCTGTAGCAAATTTTTTTAAAAAAGTGCTGGGGATGGAGCTTAGTGGTAAAGCACCCTGGGTTCAACCCCCAGTATCAAAATAAAAAATAAATGAAAACATAATCACTGTTACTTTATGAGAATTCTAAGTGATTAACATCGGTAATGGTCAGAGCAACGAAACTTTGTTCCTCAAATGTGATCCAGAGATCAGGTCCATTTTGTCTTGCTTTTGAAATTTATTTGAAAATATTTTTATTATGTAAAAGTAAATAAAATTAGTTTTATGGCTCTAAAGTTTTGTTATATTGTGGGAGAGTAAGCAGGAGTTAGAATAAACAGACATTATTGATAAAATATAAAACTATGCTGCTTCTTCAGTGATGAAAGAAACTCTGCTGTTATGATCATATTTTTCATGTCTTTTTTTAAAGTGAGATGCAGACTAGAGTCAACCTGTAATCTAAAAATATATTTTAATACCTTTTAATTTCTAGTAAATGATTACTCTTAGAGTTCAGATAGTAGATAATAAGACAATAATTATGAATTTCATTCGCATGTTTAATTGATGTCAATAATGCTAAAAAATCATTTTTTATTTTTCCTTTATGAAATAGGAAGAGTCCTTTATATTAGGCCCCTAGTCTTCCATTATTTAATAATAGCAATTGAGTAAATCAGGAAAGATCACTATACCTTTTAGCCTAGACCCATAATTCTAATTATTGGGAAGCAGGGCTCCATGAATCCTTTCATGCTATCACTCAGTCCAATCTTTTTGAGGAAAGACCACTGTAAAATTTGATTATAAGAGGATTGAATAGAAAATGTGTCATGCAAGATAGAGATAGTACAGTTCTCCCTTAATAACTTTGAACATTTGTTCTATGCCCCCCTGTGGATACCAAAATCTGTAGATGCTTAATTTTCTTACATAAAATGATATAGAGTTTGTGTATAAACTTACACATATCCTGCTGTGTACTGTAAATTATCTCTAGATTACTTATAATGTCTAATGCAATGTAAACACTATGTAAATTGTGGTTATACTGTATTGTTTAGAAAAATAATGACAAGACAAATAGTTTATAGATATTCAGCATGATTTCTTTCCAATAATTTTGATGGGTAGTTTTTTGAAACCATGGATGAAGGAGCTCTGAATATAAAGGGCCAACCATTTGTAGTTTCTGAGGAGTTTAGAGTACCCTCTTTGTTGTGGAAATGTGCTTATAATTCAAAAATAAAGGATTGTCCCTCAACCAATAGATGAGTGTGCCAGCCAGAACTCTCAGGTTCAAAGTTTGTGAGTGTGTGGTAAACTCCCTCTGTATGTGGAGGAAACACCAGGCTCTTATAGTCTTGTTTAATATTAAGATGCACTGTGACTAAACTGTCCAGGTTCTGACATAGAAACTTTGTGGTTCTTGGCAGGGTATCTATCTATCTATCTATCTATCTATCTATCTATCTATCATTTATCTGTAATTTATTTATATATCTTCCTACCTATCTACTTGTGTTCTTACCTACTCATCTACCTACTGTCTACCCATCTAGCTACCTATCACTGTGGCCAACTGAGTTATTACAAGTAATTTCACAAGCCATTTACAATTTCAGATTTAATAGGATACGATGTCTTTTCTTCATGAGACTCATGTCTTGTGAATGTTCATACTGATGAGAAACGAGTTTCGTTTTATGGAATGAGGTGTCAAGGGCTTATGTATGTCATTTGTTCTCTATGATGTATATGATGTAGCCCAAAGAAAGTTCCCAGAAATATGTATACAAGTGTGAACTTCATTACACATGTATTTGTTAACGTTTGTAGGACTGTTGAAATGCAGATATGAAAACATTTTCTTGGTGGTGGTGGTAAGCTTAAATTTAATTGAAACAATGCTAGTTTAAGGCTATGTCATACAAAGAACTTGGTGATATGTGTTCAATAGATTGTCAGCTAGGAGCAAACTGGATTCATGCTGCAAACATAGAATACTGGTGACCTTGAGTTGTTTTATCTGCATGAGAAGATATCGGAGGTTTTGTTGTTATTTTTTTTTTAGGCAAAAGAAGATGGTGTGTGTGTGTGTGTGTGTGTGTGTGTGTGTGTGTGTGTGTGTGTTTGGCTGTGTTTGGGAAGGAGCCATAGACAAATTAAAAAACTAGTTGGGGAGATTTATAATATGAAAGGAATACTTACATATATTATATCTTGTTCTTTGCAATTGCACTCAACGCCTCAGGAAGATGCAATGTTAAGTAATTGGTATTGATTCTTCAATAAATACCCTAGTGATAGGACTGTTCCTTGAGAGGAAGGGGAATCAGTTGTCAACATGTTTAATCATCAGAGAAATGTAAACAAAACCCGCAATGGAATTTCACCTCACTCAAGTAAGAATGGTTATTATTAAAAAGACTAAAGATAGAAAATGCTGGCAAGGATGTGGAGGAAAAGGAAAGGGAAACCTTGAAACTGTTGATGGGAAGATAAATTTATATATATATATATATATATATATATATATATATATATATATGGAAAACAGGAGGATAAAGTTTCCTCAAAATATTAAAAATATAGCCATCATATGACCCAGCAATCCCTCTACTAACAATCCATCGAAAGGAAATGAAACCAGTCTACAAAAGAGACATCTGTATTACCATGTTTCTTGAAGCACTAATCATAAATGACAAGATATAAACTCAATCTAAGTGTTCATCAACTGAGGAATGGATAATGAAAATGTGGTACATATACTCAATGAAATTCTATTAATCCATAAAAAATGAAATTCTGTTCTTTGTGACAACATGGATAGAACTGAGATATAGTTGAGTGAAATAAGCCAGGAACAGAAAGACAAGTACTGCATGATCTCACTCACATGTGGAATATAGAAAAGTTGATCTCCTAGAACTTGAGAGTAGATAACTAAGTCTGGGGAGAGTAGCAGGGATGGAGGAATGGGGAGAGGTTGATCAATGGGTACCAACTTACAGTTATATTGGAGCAAGAAATTCTAGTGTGTCATTGCACAGTAGAGTGACTATAGATAACAATATTGAACTGTGTGTTTTAAAAAGCTAGAAGAAAGGAATTTTTAAGGGTTTACCACAAGGAAATAATAAATGTTTGAGGAGATAGATGTGTTTAATCTGATTTAAATATTACATAATGTATAACATATCAAAACATCACATTATCCCATTACTACTCACACACACACACATAAGTTTAATGTGTTTATGTGCCAGTTAAAAGTAATTATAAAAATAAATCCATTCAGGATTAACAAGCCTACTCATTTCCTCCTAAATTTTGGATTCATATTCATAGTATAAGTCATATTTTATTTTTTCCAAATTGGGTTTATTTGGGTAGGAAGGTTTGCAGATTATATATCAGAAAGCCTCAGACTATAACATTTGATAATGTTATTTTATATTCTATTACACTGAATATTCCCTAAAGCTTTTTGGAGCAATAACAGATGGCCAAGCTGTTGGAGATATTATGATTCTATTTACTGTTCAAATATGTAGGCTGAAAACCATACCATAACAGGGTAATTTTGCTTTTTTTGACCTCAGAGAAATAATTGTCTTAAATGTATTTATATACTTTTTTCAATGTGGTTTATAAAATTGCATGCATTGAGAGGATTGTCTCAAGGTGCAAATAAAAAATATTAAATATTTTCTTGGATACCTATAGCTATCAATGGCATTGATGTTTTCATAAAACATTTTAATATTTGAATGACAAACAAAGCTGCTTCCTCAAGAGACCACTGCCCTGCTCCTCTAAAGGCAAATGAATGCCGGAAGATAGGGCTCCTTCAGTGCCTAATTTACCTATTAGTGAGAGTAAATGGGCATTTCATGAATGGGTTTAACATATAAACATAGTGGCTAATTTGAGTATTTAGTAATAAAAATTAGTTATGAAATAGTCATTTGCCTTCTGTTCTATAAAAATGATTTTAAGTATAATATTTTTATAATGATTCATTCCATTAATGATATTTTTTCTTTTGTTTTGATCTATAGGCTCAGATTTTTGAATAATCAAGAAAAGACATTTACAACAGTTCTCCAGTTATTCGTTCTTTTTTTTTATTTTATTTTTATTTTTCTTATTGATTATTTAAAGCATTACATAGCTCATGATATATCATCTTTCATACATTTGACTCAAATTGTGTTTTGAACTCCCATTTTCACTCCAAATACAGATTGCAGAATCATATCTGTTACATATTCACATTTTTACATAATGCCATATTAGTGACTGTTGTATTCTGCTACCTTTCCTATCCCCTACTATCCCCCCTCCCCTCCCCTCCCCTCCCATCTTCCCTCTCTACCTCCCCTGCTGTTGTTCAATCTCTCCTTTTTTTCCCCTCCCCCTTGCCCCTCATAACCTCTTATAATTTTATGTATCATTGAAGGTCTCCTACTATTTCCATGTGCTTTCCCTTCTCTCTCCGTTTCTCTCCCCCCATTCGTCTTTGTTTACTGTAGTCTTTTCCTCATGTTCTTCCTTCCTGTTCTGTTCTTAGTTGTTCTCTTTATATCAAAGCAGACATTTGGCATTTGTGTTTTAGGGCTTGGCTAGCTTCGCTTAGCATAATCTGCTCTAATGCCATCCATTTCCCTGCAAATTCTATGATTTTGTCATTTCTTAGTGCTGCATAATACTCCATTGTGTATAGATGCCACATTTTTTTATCCATTCATCTATTGAGGGGCATCTAGATTGGTTCCACAGTCTAGCTATTGTGAATTGTGCCGCTATAATCATTGATGCAGCCGTATCCCTATAGAGCGCTTTTTTAAGGTCCTCAGGGAATAGTCCGAGAAGTGCGATAGCTGGGTCAAATGGTGGATCCATTCCCAGCTTTCCCAGGAATCTCCATGCTGCTTTCCAAATTGGCCTCACCATTTTGCAGCCCCACCAGCAGTGTACAAGTGTACCCTTTTCCCCACATCCCCGCCAACACTTATTGTTGTTTGACTCATAATGGCTGCCAATCTTACTGGAGTGAGATGGTATCTTAGGGTGGTTTTGATTTGCATTTCTCTGATTGCTAGAGATGGTGAGCATTTTTTCATGTACTTGTTGATTGATTGTATGTCCTCCTCTGAGAAGTGTCTGTGCAGGTCCTTGGCCCATTTGTTAATTGGGTTATTTGTTATTGTTTAATTTTTTGAGTTCTTTGTACATTCTGGATATTAGGGCTCTATCGGAGGTGTGGGGGGTAAAAATTTATTCCCAGGATGTAGGCTCTCTATTACCTCTTTTATTGTTTCTCTTGCTGAGAAAAAACTTTTTAGTTTAAGTAAGTCCCATTTGTTTATTCTTGTTGTTAACTCTTGGGCTATGGGCGTCCTTTTAAGGAATTTGGAGCCCGACCCCACAATATGTAGATCGTAGCCAACTTTTTCTTCTATCAGACGCAGTGTCTCTGATTTGATATCTAGCTCCCTGATCCATTTGGAGTTAATTTTTGTGGATGGCGAGAGAAAGGGATTCAATTTCATTTTGTTGCATATGGATTTCCAATTTTCCCAGCACCATTTGTTGAAGATGCTATCCTTCCTCCATTGCATGCTTTTAGCCCCTTTATCAAATATAAGATAGTTGTAACTTTGTGGATTAGTCTCTGTGTCTTCTATTCTGTACCATTGGTCCACCTGCCTGTTTTGGTACCAGTACCATGCTGTTTTTGTTACTATTGCTTTGTAGTACAGTTTGACCTCTGGTATCGCTATACCTCCAGATTCACACTTCCTGCTTAGAATTGCTTTTGCTATTCTGGGTCTTTTGTTTTTCCATATGAATTTCATGATTGCTTTGTCTATTTCTACAAGAAATGCCGTTGGGATTTTGATTGGCATCGCATTAAACCTGTAGAGAACTTTGGGTAATATCGCCATTTTGATGATGTTAGTTCTGCCTATCCATGAACAGGGTACATTTTTCCATCTTCTGAGATCTTCTTCTATCTCTCTCTTTAGGGTTCTATAGTTTTCATTGTATAAATCTTTCACCTCTTTTGTTAGGTTGATTCCCAAGTATCTTATTTTCTTTGAGGATATTGTGAATGGAGTGGTTTTCCTTATTTCCATTTCAGAGGTTTTGTTGCTGATATACAGGAATGCCTTTGATTTATGCGTGTTGATTTTATAACCTGCCACTTTGCTGAATTCATTTATTAACTCTAGCAGCTTCTTTGTAGACTCTTTTGGGTCTGTTAAGTATATTATCATGTCATCCACAAATAGCGATAGTTTAATTTCTTCTTTTCCTATTTTTATGCCTTTAATTTCTTTTGTCTGTCTAATTGCTCTGGCTAGTACTTCGAGAACTAAATTGAATAGAAGTGGTGATAGAGGGCATCCCTGTCTTGTTCCAGATTTTAGAGGAAATGCCTTCAGTTTTTCTCCGTTTAGGATGATGCTAGCCTGAGGTTTAGCATATATAGCTTTTACAATGTTGAGGTAAGTTCCTGTTATCCCTAGTTTTTCTAGTGTTTTGAACATAAAGGGATGCTGTACTTTGTCAAATGCTTTTTCTGCATCCATCGAGATGATCATGTGGTTCTTGTCTTTAAGTCTATTGATGTGGTGAATAGCATTTATTGATTTCCGTATATTGAACCATCCTTGCATCCCAGGAATGAATCCTACTTGATCATGGTGCACAAGTAAATAAGATAGACAAGCCCTTAGCCATGCTAACGAAAAGAAGAAGAGAGAGAACTCAGATTACTAACATACGGGATGAAAAAGGCAATATCACAACAGACACTACAGAAATACAGAATATAATTAGAAAGTATTTTGAAACCCTATATTCCAATAAAATAGAAGATAATGAAGATATCGATAAATTTCTTAAGGCATATGATTTGCCCAGATTGAGACAGGAAGACACACACAATTTAAACAGACCAATAACAAAAGAAGAAATAGAAGAAGCCATCAAAAGAGTACCAACCAAGAAAAGCCCTGGACCGGATGGGTATACAGCGGAGTTCTGCAAAACCTTCAAAGAAGAATTAATACCAATACTTTTCAAGCTATTTCAAGAAATAGAAAAAGAAGGAGCTCTTCCAAATTCATTCTATAAGGCCAACATCACTTTGATCCCAAAACCAGACAAAGATACTTCAAAGAAAGAAAACTACAGTTATTCATTCTTAAGAGTGAAATGAAATATATTTATTATTGGGCTTTTAAAATCCTTTCATATGATAAAGAGTACACTAAATCAGAACTAATGATGAGAAATAGTCCACATAGGACTTTCTGTTAGATGTATTAATCTGGAGAAAGAATTTCTTTCTTGTGTATGGTTCTGGGTGTTGAGCTCAGGGTGCTCTACTGCTGAGCTACAATTCTTTTTTTTTTTAATTTAATTTTTAATTTGAGACAGGATCTTGTTAATTTTCCCAGGCTTGCTTCAAACTTGTAATCCTCCTGCCTCAGCCTCTTGCATACCTGGGATCATAGGCAAGCACTACTGTTACTGTCAAGAATTTCCTTCTTAAGAAGCAAAGTTCCTTATTAGTTTTATATAATTTGTCACATGTACCATTAATATTATGTGTACTTTTTTTGTGTGTGTGTAGATAGGAAGGTAGATAGATTGTGTGGCTGCCTCTGTGAAAGTCTGGAATTAAAATTCTTTCATAAATATATGCTATGACAGTTAGGACTCTGAGTTGTTAATGATAGAAAACTCTTTCCAAACTGGGTTCAGTAAATAATGATATATATCATCTGAAAACCCAGAAGCACTGCATTAAGGGCAAATTGCAGAAGAGGTCTTGTCTGTGGCTCCCTGAGTAGTTCCCTTCAGTTCTATTGCAGTGCTGAGTATCTTAATAGCCATGCCATCAGGACTTCAGTTCACCAAAAGCGTGACTCCTGCTTCAGCAATGCTTCAAACAGAAGCCACAGAACAGAGTTTTGTTTTCCCTAACTGACTTCCTTTGGGTTGTATGTGAATCCCTGAAGTGTATGTATCTGCATTCCTATGTGTCCAGGAGGATGCTATATATTGATTGAATATCAGTTGCATATTCTGCTCTGGAGACAGGCATCCTGCTCCATTCAGATCACTTGAACTGAGAAGACAGTTAAAATCTACATGAGAGTCTCAGAACTTTTCTTGAAGAAGGAAAATGGATTCTGAGGAAACAAATTTTCTGATGGAGAATGTTAGAAAGGGGAATATATGCTAAGAACTACTGCTTATAAAATTGAATTTTTAGACTTTTGGGATAAATAAAGCTATATAGATTGGTATAAGTGGATATATTAAGTTTTAAAAGTGGCCCCTCTAAATGTCTTTTAATGGTGGAGCAATGAGGGGCCAGAGAGGTTACAAGATTTGTCTTATATCACACAGCTTTAAATAATTTGATTTTCAGATTTACAGGCTCCATTGTGAGAAAGGTGAATTACAAGCATCAATACATACCTTTATTATAGCACTTTCTACACTGCATTAGAAATACTGTCTTTCATCTGAGTCCTTCAAGACAGGTATTTTATTCTGTGAAGCATAGCATCTTTCAGTGACTTAAAATTTCATTTGGTAAATGAATGAGCAACGTAAAATGACTCAAATGATTGGTGATTGATTTTATGTGATTGGGAAAATTCTGAAGATAGTTAATTTTACTCTCTCTTCTTAATATTGAAAAAGCTATTTGTGTATTTCCTTTCTGGAAGAGAATGCTCAAATGAGTTCAAAATTGTTACTAAATCACTGAGAGATACGAGGAGGGTATTTTTTTAAAGGGAGTGTGTCTAAAGTGGAACTCTATTTAAAGATGCAGTTTATCATTGTTTAATGCCTAAGGAAAGATCAGTCAGAGAGAATGGCTTTCAATTCCTCATAAAGGATGATGAAGTCCAGAGTAAGTGAGATGGGGCACTCCGAAGAGTGTGCTGAACCCCAGGTGTGCGCAGTAACCATCTATTTTAACGACTGACTGATCATCACATGTAGGCAGTATGTAGTTTCGATTCTCTGCAGAAATTTTCTTTCATTGAGTCCTTGCCTATGTTTCTCAAGAGAGGGAGAATTTTGTAATGACTCAGTGTATACCTGCTGGAGATGCAGAACATGAAGTAGCTCCTAAGTTAGATGAATCTCCTTCTGTGCAAGATGATAAAATGGACCCCATAAAGTGAGAAGTTGGATTCAAGAAAGCTACTAGATAGTATTTCTTTATTCTCCCATTCATTTCACTATTTTTAAGAAAAAATAGGAAAAAAATAAAAAACAACAACAAATTTTCTATCTGAATGAATTTTAGGACTAGACTTTAAAAAACACTTCAATGGATTAGAACAAATAATATATAATACCTATAGTTCTTTTATATGCACATATAAGATCTATTAAAATAAATATATGGTTTAAGTAAAAAAATAAACACTTCAATGTAGTCTGGCAGGATGAAGTACTGCCACATGTAACCTACTAAAAATAAAATACAAAACTGTACACATAAAGAAAATGAAACACTATGCCCTGGTGATTTCCTTTTAAAACAAATGATTTATATATGACAAAAGAATTACTGTAAGTATATGTTTACAATATTCTGCCAGCTCTAAGGGGCTGCAAATTTAAAAAGGTTAAACGTAAGAAATTTCAAAGTTCATCTGATTAGCAGAATCCCTGAAAGACAAGGGATCTTTTAAAACATTAAATGTGAATGACTAGACACTCCTTTAAAAAACCAGAAATCGTCAGGTTGAATAAAAAGTAAAGACAACTATATGTTGTCAATAGAAAATATATTTTAAATATAAAAATACAAGTTGAAAACAAAAAAGAGTGGAACAGTTGTTCATTGCTTATAATTACATCTACCATTCAGGAGGAAGAAGAAAGGAAGGAAGGAAGGAAGGAAGGAAGGAAGGAAGGAAGGAAGGAAGGAAGGAAGGAAGGAAGGAAGGAGAGAGGGAGGGAGGAAGAAAGGAAGGAAGGAAGGAAGGAAAGAGAAAAAAAGAAAGAAAAAAATCTAGCTCATTTTAAAAAATCTAATTTGGTCTCAATTTCTTTCTGTTCATCTTGTTTTTGAAGGTGGATTATCAAAAGGCATTCTTCTTTCATATCTGCATTTGTTTGTTAGAGGTTGAATTCCAGTATGCTATTTCTAAACTTGGCTTTGAGATGCATAAATGTGCATGCACGTGCATGTGTGTGTGTACACACACACAAACACACACATACACACAACTGTTGTTTCACTTCCTCAGTAGTCCCTCCTGTATTGAGAACATATTGAGATTTCTACATTCAGTTTAACAAAGTCTTGAAAGCAACCCAGCAGTACTTTGCATTTGTGTATTTGTCAAGCTCCAACCTTTGTAATAGTTAAGTAAAAGAGCCTTCCTACAAGCTTGATTTCACAAATAGATTCTGGTGAGTATATATTAAGGAACTTTGTCACCCTTCCAGAGATCCACAAGCTCCAGATGCTATGGCTTTTCCACTTGTACTGTAAACTAAAAGTGTAATTATTAATGAATCATCGTATTCAGAAAGCTTAAGTAATGTTTTTAATATGATGAACAGTTTTATCATGATTTAAACAAGTTTTACATAAATAGTTCCTGATTGAATTTAGAAGAATCAAATAATCTGAAGCTAAAGGTACATAAACAATGCATGATGGGCTTTATCCCTTATCTCCTACACAATGCTTCTTTTATAGTACCTGATTCAACAACGACAACAACAAAAAGTTTTCACAGTCTAAAAGAATAAATACCATGCTATCTTAAATAGCCAAAATTACTTTTATTTAAAAATATAATTATTGAATAAAAACTGAATCTTTATTTGGCTATTCTGTCATACAACAATCTTTTCTCTGTTTATATTTTGAATATTGGCAATTTTATTTGAGAATTGTTTTCCTGATCATAATATCTCAGGCATTGTTATGAAGAATATTACATAGATCAACAGTGTTATAATATTTTTTGAAGCAACTCTGTCACAGATTACAGATTAGTATTATAAATCTTAAAACAATCTTTGAAAATCAATAGAAGAGGTAAAGCTAGTAGGCTAATTGTGTAGATAAAGCAAAATCCTAAAAGACTTGCAATTACCAACAGGCAAGAAATAAGGAAATATGAAACAAACGGAAAATAAAAAACAGTTGAGGTGAAAACTCAAGCTCATCAATATTCACTTTAATGTAGATACACAAACACTCTAAGCAAAAAAGCAGAAATTGCCAGACCAAACACAAAACATAAACACCCATGTATATGTTGTCTACAGAAAATGCATTGTAGATATTAAAACACATACAGGTTTAAAAGTCAATGAATAGGAAATGGTGAAAAGAACACTGGAGGGGCTCTATAAGACAAAACAGACTTCTGGGCAAGGAATATTGCTGCATATAAAAAAGGGAATTTTATACTGATAAGCCATCAGTTCACTAAGAGGATATCCTGGTTCTTATATGTGAACTTCAAAATACTTACACTAACAACTTCAATATAGAGAAATAGGCAAATCCATCATTGTCATGAGAATTTGCAACACCAATATAACAGTAATTCATAAAAAAATAAAGAAAAAGTTCACATATAGATGAGTTGAACAAGACTTTCATATTAAATTGATTTAATTTTTCTTACTTTAAGAACATTCCACTCATTGGGGGTGGGAAGGACAATGGAATGAGATGGACATTATTTTCCTATGCACATGATGACTACACTGCCAGTGTGACTCTGTACCATATGCAGCTAGAGGAAGGAGAAGTTGTGCTCCATTTGTGTATAATGTGTCAGAATGCATTCCACTGTCATATATAACCAATTAGAACGCATTCTCTCAAAAATTTTTAGAAAAGGAATATTCCATTCAAAAATAGCAAAACACACTTATGTTTAGGTCATGGTTAATTCACTAACAAATGTGAATGACATCTGCATCAGCTAACTATTGTTGCATAACAAATTATACCAAAATACAAGACACAGAAAAAAACCAGACATTCTTTGTGTCACATTTTCTCTGAGTGGAGACTCTCGGAGCAGCTTACCTGAGGGGTTTGGCTCAGGGTCTCTTATGATCCTAGGTATCAGCTAGAGCTGCTGTCATCTACAATGTTGATTAAGGAAGGTTCTGCTTTCAGAAATCTGGCTTGGGATAGAACTTAGGAGTTCTGACCCAAGGTTGTTTACATGAGCCTCTGCACAGAGCTGTCAATCAAAATGGCATCTGGCTTCCCCCAAAGTGAGAGGTTCAAGAAAGATATCAGAATTTTCTCAGACTAGTGACTATACTGTCACTCCTATTATGTCCCTGTATCTTTGGGTAGAGGTGTCTATTTATGGTTCT
Organism: Spermophilus citellus; assembly: GCF_964194105.1. Classification (NCBI taxonomy): domain Eukaryota; kingdom Metazoa; phylum Chordata; class Mammalia; order Rodentia; family Sciuridae; genus Spermophilus; species Spermophilus citellus. The sequence continues at coordinate 134,982,495 of NC_138186.1, read as the reverse complement.
CCTCACCCTCTCTCCCCATTGTAAGTTGGCTATGTGGAATACATATAGATTGTTTCTTTATTTTATAGTCTAGTCCTCCCTGGCTAACCTCAGCTGTACCTAGACTTGATTTATATGATAAGATCCTGAACTTAAAATATGATCCTGATGGAGGTGAAATTTGGGAGGTTAAAGGAGATTAGTGAGTACATTTCAAATTAGAAATAATATGAAACATCCTTGGCAAGAGGGCTAACTGTGGTAGCTATTCTCCCCAAAGGGCCCCCAAGGAACCACCTCTCCTAGTCTTCTGCCACCTTGTAGTTGTCTACCATATTGGATTTGCATTTTCCCAGTGATTTGCTGTAACCAATTGAATGTGGTGTGTCACTGGGCAAGTTCTCTATCTAAGCCAAAAGAGGAAATGGTGGGTTCTACTTTACTTTGAGGGAATAGACTTGAGCTATTATGTGAAAGAATTGGCTGTTTGGCTGGAAAGACTGTTGTGATGCTCAGCCCAGCATCCTATCAGAGCCTCTTTTTCTTCAACAACATGTCAGACACGTAATCAGCTGTGTTAGATGTTGCAGACCCAGGCGGCATCATATGGAGCTAGATGTGGCTTATTCATAGAATTATGGAACTATTGCAATGGTGTCTTAAGCTACTGAATTTGGGGGTGATTTGTTAGGTAGCAATAGGAAACTGAGAGTTTTTAACCACTATGCATTAGAATTTAAAATTATTTAGAATAAAAATGAATAAATTTACTAACTGTGATTTTTTTCACTTTGAAAGTTAATTCATCTTATATCTTCTCACTAACATACAATTACATAGTCACCATTATTAAATCCTTATGTAGTTGTTGTTCTATTTATTATTTTTTAGGTTTTCTGGCTTCTTCATTAAGGTGGTTTTTTACAAAGTTAAGTGACAGCTTAAACCATTTATAGATCTTGGCAGGAAAAAGATACCAGATGTCATGTATATGATGAAAATACCCATAATCTTCCTGTTGTCATGAAAAGATCTTTTTAAAATCCTTCAGTGGAAGTTTAGATTTCTAGCAGCTTATCAGCCACAGAAAAACAGATAACTTTAAAATATAGATCTTTAAAAGATCTCTGAATATTTTTTAACAATGTTCTAATTTTAATGGTAAAAATGGGATAAAGAAACTCAAACATGCTCTAAAAATGTAAATTCTTCTTTTGGAAGATTCTTATGCTATTACTTGGCATATTAGACATACTGAAATATATGAGGAATATGTGTGATGATCAGAATCATAAGATGGTATTACAAAAACTTTCTGATAGGTCTCTATTTTTCCACATTAGTTTATTTATATGAGAGTCTTATAAAAAGCTACATTGCTTGTCTTTCTCACCAAAGGAGTATATTTCAGACCAAAGTTCTATCCTTTTATCAGTAATATCTAGGAATTACTTCTAGCTTCTTTATTTTTAAAATCATGCAAAAAGGGTTCCTAAGGAGGCTTAGGTACTTAGTTCAAGTCAGCAAATCTTTATATACATGAAGACATTGAATTCTGGGTCTTATCTAATGCTTTCAGGTTGATTTAGCATAACTTCAATTTTTTGCTAACTAGGTCATGACTAGCAGGGTCAAGAGAAGTCTAACAAATTTGGACTTCTTATAGAAATAGGAATTACATCAAAACTAAGTTTCACCCCACTTTCAGTGAACTACAAATGAAAGAATTGAACCTCTAAATCATTCAGTAGAATTTCTTACATTTTTAGACTTTTCTGAGGGAGAAAACATCACTGACATTGGCCTTGAGAGATATAATTGTTGTTTCCAAGAAAGAGCCATATGAATTAAAATCTGTTGGCAAGCATGCTTACTAAAGAGGTAGAGAGTGAAAGCATTGGAATGTCAGAAACAAGAATACATTTGAGTATTCAAAAGTATCACATCCAAGTTTTGTTTTATTTATTTATTTTTTTCTGAAGCAGGCCTCAAGAGCTTGATCGTTAATCAGTTAAATCAGGAAGCAAACGATATTAGGTCAGCTACAGGAACTCCTTTAGGATCTTAAAATTTCTTACTAAACAGATAAATGTTTTCTCTGAAAAATGAGTAAATGATGCTGTTTTTCCCATTGTGTGTGAGGGATACATACAACGAATAGAAAATTTACAGAAATACATGTGACCAATAAATATGTGCAGTACTGCTTAATCTCACTAAAATTTAAGAATATGCAAATTTTATTTATTTATTTATTTGAGAGAGAGAGAATATTTTTAAATATTTATTTATTTATTTATTTTCAGTGGACACAACATCTTTGTTTGTATGTGGTGCTGAGGATCGAACCGAGTGCTGCGCACATGGCAGACAAGCGTTTGAACCACATCCCCAGCCCCGAATATGCACATTTTAAAATAAGACATTTTAATTCATCAGGGGAAAAAAATGTGATTTAAGAAAACTTAAGAATAAGGGTGTGTGAGGGAACAGATTCTTTTATACATTGTGTATATACTTTTTGACCTAATAGATATATTTGAAAATAAAGTGTCCAAGATAGATTATTAAGTGAAAAAAGCAAATAGTGAGACAAAGTGCATAACATTTTTTCATTCATTAAAAATATCACAAAGCAAAATCATACATTTCCACAGAATCATATACATATTACTACACTTGCATGTGGTATGGTATGCACCATGTTGATTGCAACGACTCTGGGGAGGGAGGAGAGAGAAATAGTGAGGTAAGGCATATGCATATGTTAATTATGTAATTATGGAGAAGTAAAAAGAATTGGGGAAAAAGGCCCATCCTGCAGCTTGAGAGAATTCCATTTCTAGGTTTAAATGATATATTAGTGAACTGTATATAATTACTTTCACCATTTCAACTTCCAATGTAAAGTTAGGTTTTTTTGTTTATTTTTTTTTTTTGTAAGGTCCTATATAATGGAACAGAAATAAAATCTTCTTAAGCCTGAACAATAAGCATGATTAGCAGTGGAGAGCAATGCCTGAGTGTATGAGCTTGGAGATTTTGAGCATGTTGCTGGATCTTTGTGTCTCTCTTCACTTGTGAAATGAGGAGACGCTATGAATCTGTTAAGCTCCTGGGGGAAGGCAAAGAAGGTATTATAGGACCACACTTCAGACGTTGCCAAGCCACGATAGGTCCTCAAAAATTGGCATTTCTTTCCATTTATTCATAGTAAGTACAATAGTCTTGGAAGTTTAAAACAGCTCCTTCAATAACCAATTAGAAAAACTTGAAGAAAGCCGAGGTTCCCTAACTCAAATGATTTACCCAGTTCAATGGGATCCTTAAAAGTTTTATTCCCATCTATTTTTTCTCATTAAAACTTTCATTTGGAGTGTAGTTTTAAGAAATCAAATAAATGCCCCAAGTATAATTCATGTTTTCATTTCCCCACAAGAGTAAAATTTGACCCGAGTTTTAACAGCCACCTGACAAAGACACTTGCAAACTGCGGTGGAAATGCACCCTGTTTTCTGACGCTGTTAGAAACCCTGCCTGCAACACTTGTATTTTAGATTGAGTTCAACATATTGCCACTTCCGGGTTGAAAGATTCTTCAGGGTTTTGCCATGTGGTAAGCTAGAAAGTCTGATTTTGTACTCCAAAATCTAAAATGAGGGCTGCCAAAAGGATTAAAGCCTCTTAGTTGAAAACAAAACCAATATGAATAATAAGTGATACTTTACCATTCATTATGCAGCTATATTCAGGTAATTTTGCAAAAATGATGAGTAACTTAGGAACTTTTGCTTAGAAATATTTAAATTTTTTTGGAACTGTTCCGTTCCTGATTTGAATAATTATCGGAATACATGAATACATAAGTAATTTGGTTAAATGTGTTGTGTGATTTTAATAACCTGAATTTTAAAAATACAACTTTTACTCTTCAATGGAATATCTTACACTTTGCCTTTATTCTTTAATAAAACAAAGTTTCTTTGTCTTTTTCTTCTTGGAGGAAAAGGCATACATATTTTAAAAGAAAGCATTGATTAGCGTTTATATTCTGTTGTTTTCTTTGCAAAGTATGGTTTCTTTTTAGGTAAGCTAACTCTCCCTTAAGACTACAAAACTGATGATGAAGCAACAATATTTACACTTTGAAGTCAGAAGGAACAGCTTGCTGGGTTGACAGAGGCAATTGGAGGGAAATGTGCCCGGAGTTGCTAACGAATCCAGAAACACAGCGTGGCATTTAAGTTAGTTAGAAGGAAAGGAAGATGAATCCCTGGAATACAAATAGTGTTAGTTAACAATTATTTCACTCTGAAAGTACTCTCCTTCAAATAAATGAGAGAAGTATCATTCCTCCACCAATTTATAATCTGTGCAAATGGGAAAAAATCATTAAATAACTAGGATAAAGAGTATTGTAAACTGTGTATTTGCATACAAGTGTATGCTATAATTCAGACAAAGAGATCATGAATAGACAGGGAAGATATATGTGTGAATATTTGGGGGATTCTATCAAAACTATCAATAAATATCTTTATCACATTGTACCTGTGGAATAAATTTTATATTTTTATTTACTTGAGGAAGGGAATTTTCTTATATCTGGGAGAAGACTAGAAAAGAAGCTAATTCTTACATCTAATAGCCAACTTGTTTTCTAACCCAAATATCATTAAGTCAAACATAAGTTAAAAACAACGCTTTCCAAGCGCTACTTAATAGTTCATCATTCATGTTACATTCAACAAACTGTTCACTACTGTTTTAAACAAACAGAAAAAGTGTATAGAATTTGTGAATATACACTGGGAATTCCTGGTGGACATCACAAAGATATAAGAATGTAAGCAGTTATTGGAGAAGCTAAGAATGAAATATAATGGGCCCTATTAATGATAACTTAGAAACTGTTAAAATTCTGAAATCAGGATGTTATGGACAGTTATATTAAATATGTGTCACAAATTGAAAGTCATAAAGGCTGACTCTCTGAAATTTGGGTGCTTCTGCTTGAAATTTTGATCTGCTTCTGCATTAACCATTAGCCTCTTGATAAGATTATTCCTAAATAAATTGTTATTTATTCCTAAATAAATTGTTACTGATACTCAATCTTGGTCTAGATTGAATATCAGTAACAATTTATTTAGGAATAATCGCAAATTTTTCCCAAGATGTTTCTATTGAGAACTGGAATTCAAATATACCAACATATTTCAATTTTGATTAAATAGCTTACACAGTAGTTCCTTACATTTGGAATTATAAAATTATCTTCATTATTTAAAAATAATATTCAGGTGCAACAACAATTTGTAATTTGCCCAACTAAATTTGAAATTCTTTTTCTTCAAAGCTGGTGAACTGGAATCAGCTTTCCCACGGATCTTTTCTAGTTGACAATTCATTCCAATCTGTGCCTTTGTTATTCTCCCATAGGTCATTTTCTACACATTTAAGCTCACATTTCCTAGAAAATAGCCAACTAACAAAGTTGGTGAGTAATCAAGAAGCACAAGAAAGTAGCAATTCTTATCCCTCAAATGGCTTTATACACAAATTTGGCCTTGTATTTGTAAAACCATCAAGAGACTGAAGAGACCACTTACATTTTTTTGGCATTTTTTATTTTTTAAGGAAAAAATATAGATTATAATAATATTCTTGACTTTCAGAATTTTTGAAAGTCCCAGAGGGTGTCCCTTGAGAGTGCAAGGGTCTCCAATAACAGAATTAGATTTATGGGACACTTGTAGTTTACATGAAGCTTTGAAATTCCCAGTTAATGAGATTTTACTTGGTGGTAACTTGTACAAATGAAGATGACAGAATGAAAATTGAAGCCAAAACTCTTTCTACAGTTGGAAGTGGATCTAATTTTATGATGATGTAGAAAGAGGAAATAAATCAAAAACATTTATATTTTTTTTTAAGAAAAGAAGAGTTAATGCAATTTCTGGAGATTTTAAGTAAGAGGTGTAAGAAAAAAATACAGATACTCAAAAAATCCAATGAAAGACTAGGTAGAAAATGGAAGACAAGACACAGCTTTGATTGAGCTATAGGTTGGTTAACACACAGTCAACATTACCTTAAGGTGATGCCTGCATTCCATGCTCTTCCATGTGGGCTGTCTTCCATCAATGTCATTACCAAATACATCATTATAGGAAACAGAGCCTGAAATAGACAAGGGGTAAACAAGGGGAGGAATATGGGGACCAGTGTTCCATTCAGGTTCTGTGTGAGAGCCTGAATGTAACTTTGTATACACTTACAAAGCAGTTGCATTTATATATTATTTTTAATTTGTTTTAATTAGTTACACATGACAGTAGAATACATTTATGCACCTTGATATATCATACACAGATGGGATATTATTTCTCACTTTTCTGAGTGTATGTGTTGTAGAATCACATTGGTCATGCAGTCACATATATGCATAAGGTAATAATGACTGTTTGGTTCTACTATCCTTCCTATCCCCACATCCCCTCTCCTGCCCTCCCTTCATTTTCCTCTATCTAATCTAAGGTAATTCTATTCTTCTAAAGTGCCCTTTCCCCCTTATTGTGAATTAGCCTCCGTATGTTAGAGAAAATATTATTCTTCTTTAAAGCTGAGTAATATTCCATTGAATATATATACTACATTTTCTTTATCCATTCATCTATTAAAGGACACCTAGGTTGGTTCCATAGTTTAACTATTGTGAATTGAGCTGCTATAAACATTGATGTGGCTGCATTACTGTAGTATGCTGATTTTAAGTCCTTAGGGACTTAAAATAAACTGAGGAGTGGGAGAGCTGGGTCAAATGGTGGTTCCATTCCCAGTTTTCTGAGGAATCTCCATACTGCTTTCCATAGTGGTTGTACCACTTGCCCTTTCCCCCATATCCATGCCAATATTTATTGTTTCCTATATTCTTGATGATTGTCTTTCTGATTGCTGTGAGAAGAAATCTTAGTGTAGTTTTGATTTGCATTTCTGTAATTTCCAGAGATGTTGAACACTTTTTCATGTATTTGTTGATCAGTTATGTTTCTTCTTCTGTGAAGTGTCTGTACAGTACCTCAGCCCATTTATTAATTGAGTTATTTGTGTTTTTTGGTGTTAAGTTTTTTGAGTTCTTTATATATTCCGGAGATTAATGCTGTATCTGTGGTGCATGTGGTAAAGATTTTCTCCCAATCTGTAGGCTCTCTCTTCACACTATTGATTGTTTCTTTTGCTGAGAAGAGGCTTCTTAATTTGAATCCATCCCATTTATTGATCCTTAACTTTACTTTTTGCACTTAGGGGTCTTATTAAGGAAGTCAGATCCTAGGTCGCCATGGTGAAAATTTGGGCCCACTTTTTTTTTCTATTAGGAACAGGGTCTCTGTTCTAGTGCCTAAGTCTTTGATCTACTTTTGAGTTGATTTTTGTGCAGGGTGAGAGATAGAGTTTTAATTTCATTTTTCTACATATAAGTTTCCAGTTTTTCCAGCATCAATTTTTGAATAGGCTATCTCTTCTCCAGTGAATGTTTCTGGAACCTTGTCTAGAATGAGATAATCATATTTATGTGGATTTATTTCTGTGTTTTCTATTCTGTACCATTGGTCTATAAATCTATTTTGGTTCCAATACCATGCCATTTTTGTTATTATAGCCCTGTAGTATAGTCTAAGGTCTTGTATTGTGATGCCTCCTGCTTGACTTTTCTTGCTAAGGATTGCTTTGGCTATTCTGGGCTCTTATTTTTCCAATATATTTCATGATTGCTTTTTCTATTTCTATGAAGAATGTCATTGGCATTTTAATAAGAATTCTATTAAATCTGTATAATGCTTCTGGTAGCATGGCCATTTTAACAATACTATTCTCCCTATCCAGGAGCATAGGAGATCTTTCCATCTTCTAAGCTTTTCTTCAGTTTGTTTCTTCAGTGTTCTTTAGTTTTTATTGTAGAACTGTTTCACCTCTTTTGTTAAATTGATTCCCAGGTATTTTATTTTATTTGAGGTTATTTTGAATGGGGGTAGTTTTCCTAATTTCTTTTTCTGTGGATTCATTGCTGGTATTTTAATTCTATTGATCACAGGATTCTCTTGCACAATACTTTAGTTAACCACCTTTTATTTTAATATCTTAATTATTCTATCCTAAAATAAAAGGAAGCTCAAAAGTTACTAGAGTGAAAAACCTTTAAGTTCACAATCATCAAGAAAATGTAAGACAGAAAAGTTAAATTTTGGAAAATGACTGAAAAAATACAAAGAAAACTAGTTTGTTTCTGATTTATTATCTTCTTCATAGGGATTTTTATAAGTATTAAGTAGGATGAATATATACAATACTAGGTACTTAGTAAGTAGTGAGTAAATGTTACCAATTGTAAAACTAAATTTTATGATAGGGATTATTTTTCAAACTTTCCTCTTTCTAAACTGGTGATAAATACCCTATTCTCTCACTTACGTCTTCTTATTAACCCCTAATTAAACAAGCTTTTAAGCTTTTAATATTTCTGTATTATGTTCCCCTTTCAGAATTATTTATTGAACAGTAATTTGTGAGCTACAACTGTGAGTCATGTATGCACTCTAATTTTAAAATTCTTCATAACCATATAAAAAAGCAAAGGAAGTATGTTAAATTAGAGTTATGTATTTTACATTGATATTTACATAATGCTGTCAATTTCTTTGATTTACATGTAATCAATGTAAAATTATTAGAAATCATTTACATTCTTTTTGAAGTTTTAAAAACCTTTTGTGTATATTATATTACACACATCTCAATTCAGATTAGCCACATTTTCATGCCTTTTTTGACTGATATTTATATATAGTAGAGTACAGATCTGTATAAAGAAAGAAAGAAAAAACTAAAGATGAAGGTAAAGGAAGACATTTTCTAATTATATATTTTCAATCATTTGCAAGTGGATGAGGTGATTTTTTTTCATGTGTCATGACAAATAAGAAGAATAGCAAACTTCAGACAAAGGCCTTCTTTTTAGATTTTTGTTTTTAAATCATTTCTAATAGGGCTGGGGATGTGGCTCAAGCGGTAGCATGCGTGCGGCCCGGGTTCGATCCTCAGCACCACATACAAACAAAGATGTTGTGTCCGCCGAGAACTAAAAAATAAATATTAAAAAATTCTCTCTCTCTCTCTCTCTCTCTCTCTCTCTCTCTCTCTCTCTCTCTCTCTTTCTCTCTCTCTTCTCTCACTCTCTCTTTAAAAAAAATAAAAAATAAATCATTTCTAATAATAACCTACTCTATTAATCAAAAGTCTAGTTTTGCTCAGAAACACCAGCCTCAAACAACCTTCAGTTCTTCAAAATTAACTTTTGTTTAGAATCATATTAATTAGCTAACCCAGTCAAAGATAGAACAGAAATCTTGATTTTGATCATCTAATGAGATAGTAACATATATGAGAGCATTCTGTAAACTAAAAAGCACTATATGATGCATATCAAGGCTTAAGAATTTTTAATCATCCAAAGAGTACACTGGTGAGTACACTAAATGATGTTCTTCTTTTTCTTTCTAAATGGACTTTCCCTTTACAAGTTATTCATGGAAAATAGACAAGTTCTTTTCTTCCTCTAACTGTTCTATACCTGTGAAGAAATAGACATTTCTACTGGAATGTCACAGAAAGTTCTGCTGGAAAATTTTATTATGGAATAAAAGAATATTCTTTTGACTTGAAGTGCAGATATTTTTGACTTCCTTCTTTTCCTTTTTAATACAAAATGATAATCATTTTTTATTATAGTACTAGTTTGTTATTTTGTCACAAAATAATCAAAAATTGCTTGAAATGCTCTAATGAGAAAATGTCTGAATTGAAAAGTCATGATATGTTATACACCTACCAGGAAAAATAATCTAAGATTAATTATGTTGGCATTTTCTATTAGGATATAAATAATTGGATTGTGGAGCAGATACATTTTGGAGTTGAAAGTGGTATTACTGCTTTTTCTCATAAAAGCTAAACAGCTAAGCATTCTGATGATACTTACTTTTGGAATTAATTTGACTAGCATATTAAAATACTGGAAAATACACTATCACTCTAGGTTTTTCCCCCCTTTAGCTAAATACAGAGGCTGTCATATTAGTAAATAGTTAATAATAAGTGAAATATATTAGATGATGCACTTGAGTGACAATTAGAGAAATTGTGGGGAAAAAAACAAGAGCTTCCTCTAGAAGTGCTAGAATTTTTTCTGAAATGTTTTGTATATGGATCATTCTCTTCTCTGTATTTTTATTATCATCTTGTCAAACGTAGACATTAGAGGCAGTGGGCAGACAGCCATCTTGAATAAACTTGAATTTGGTCATGGAAGCCTGGTGCTAAAGACTGTCACAGTAGTTTTCATCTTTCTGGCTGCTGCAAAAGTGAAATTGATTGGTAATAACCTCAGGTATAGTAAAATCTGTCCATGATGTTACAGTTGCATTTGTGGCATTGATGTACAAGTTAATGAGATGTTTGTGTGGGACTTTTTAAACTGACAGCAGCTGTGTGCAATTGTACATGTAGAGTTGCACAAATGAGCTCCTGCTTGCATATTGATATTTTTACATATTTTAGATTTTTAAAAAAATTGAGTTGAATTGTTTTGAAATGAAATTCCTATTTTTTAAAAAGAGACTTATAATAAATCCTTTTTTTCTTTTGAAAAGGAGGATTATTTAATGAGAAGTCTTGGTTACATGCCATGAATCTTTTCCTTTATTCAGATTGGTTAACATTGAATATTAATTGCTAAATTATAATATGTATAATGAGAGTATTGCTGTTTTTTTGTTTTGTTTTTTGTTTGTTTGTTTACTGCTCCTTTGTGGAAAATATTTGTATAATACCCAATTAAAAGCTATAGTAAGTTGAGACCAGGATAAAAAGAAAGTTTTAAAAGATGATGCCTTTATATATTTTTTTTTCCAACAATCAACGGGGGGGGGGGGGGGGAGAGAGAGAGAGAGAAAGAAAGAGAGAGAGAGAGAGAGAGAGAGAGAGAGAGAGAGAAAGAGAGAGGGAGGGAGAGAAATTCTATTTTAGACTAAACTGTGAGATGTTAAACATTTTATTGGAAACCTCAAACTTATTCTTCAACCTCTGTGTTGATGTCTCAGTACAAATCCAAAACTTGCTCAGACCAGGAAACCAATCTAACCAGTTCCTTAGAAAGACTCTTAATTTGAAAAGTAGTGAAGTATTTTTTTTTTTTTAGTTAGAGATTGAGTGCCTATCATGAGCTGTAACTGCAAATTGTGTCTCCTGGATATAGTAGGTGATGATGATGCTTATGTCAGTTATAGTGTTGAAGCAATATGTGTTCTTGAAATACATGTGTTCTGTGGATTCTGGCAGTTTTAATGGAAAGATTTCTTGCATATCAGCAGACCAAGATTTTTCTTTAAAAAAAAAAGTATTACCAAAGGAATAAGCTGTCTTATTTTGTTTTCTTCATAAAGAGAGTGTTTTAAAAAGAATGGGTGTGATATAGTTTGAAGATAATTTTTAACTTGATTTCTTGGGGAAATCCCAATGTATTGCAACAATTTCTAAAAACTCTACATATATTGTATTATGAATATTATAAGCACCTCTCAAATCAGAAGATAATTTATGAATAATTCACTAATTTGAATGGTTGCCACAACTCACCACTCTTTGCTCACTTGTTTTTAGTGTCTCCTCTATTGCTGCCCTTCCCAAATCCTTTGCCTCCTGAAATCTCAGAATGCATTGCTATTCTCCTTCTTCCTGATAGAAATATCAATCCCAAGCCCTGTATTTATCTTCTTATTTATTTAAGGCAATTCTCTGTCAACTATCATTGTTCTGGAGATGAGCAGATGATCTGTTTTCCCAAAGAAACTGAAGGGAAGAAATTATGTTTCATGATTGAGGAAGAGGTTTCCTTGTTTTCCAGTTAATAAAAATTAAGAAGAATTTTGTTGCATTGCAGTTAGTAATTATGAACATGAGAATAGAAGAGTAACAGACAAAATTAACATGCTAAGGATTGGCAGAGTAGAGAGAGAGCAAGAATCTAGGTCCATGATGGCATCACTGGGCCACAGTGTCCTAAGTTGCAACTTTATACACATTTCGTCATTTTAATATATGAATTATGTACTAAATATAACCTAGTAAATAATATAAGTTTTTAGGAAGATATACTCAGATTAAATTTCAATTATATTAAATTTCAATTATATTAAAGTACTTGGAAGCCCGGAAACATGATTCAGGATGATTTTGCAGGAAAAAAATCTCCAAAGCTTTTTACTCAGGAATAGAAATATAACCCTTTTATAGGTCAGTGACTGCTTATATAATATATGCCTTATAAAATGTTTAAGTAATGTGAAATAAAATATTAAGCAAGTTCTGTTTAAAAAGCACATTTTTGAGTTATGATTGACAAGTAAAATATGTGCATATTTAATGTACATAACTCCGTGAGTTTGGGATGAGTATACACCAATGAAACCATCACCATTATCAAGGCCATAGACATATCTATCATCTTCCAAAGTTTACTCCTGCTTTTATTATTATTATTATTATTATTATTATTATTATTATTATATGTGGTAGGTTATTATTGTTATTATTTTTGTGATAAGTTCTATCCTCTTTAAAAATTTCAAGTGTCCAATATATTATTGTTGACTTTAGGCATTATATAGAGTAGAGCACCTTAAATTATATATCTTTGTACTTTGACCACTTTCTCCCCATTTTCTCTGCTACATTCTTACTCCCTGTTCTGCCTTACCTTGGTCCCAGGAATGGAGTCTTCCATCTATGGACTAAGACCCCTGAAACCATGAAACCCCAAATAAAGTTTTCCTCCTTAAGATTATTCTTGCCAGGTTGTTTGTTCACAGCAGCAAAAAATAGTGACTACCACATTGAATAATAGTCCATTGTATGTATATGCAACATACTCTATCTATTCATCCAGAGATTAACATTTAAGTTGTTTCCATATCTTGGCTACTGTGAATAATGCTGCAATGACTATGAGGCTGCAGTTATCTCTTCAAGCGCCTGATTTCAATTCCTTTGGATAAATACCTGGAAGTGAGATTGTTGGATCTTTGGTAGTTCCATTTTTAATTTTTTTTGAGGACTGTCTATCATGTGTTCCATAACAGTAGTGCCATTTTGCATTTCTACCAATGGTATTCTAGGGTTATTTTTTCTCTGTATCCTCACCAACACTTGTCGTGTTTCATTCAATTATTTAGAAATAGCCATCTGCTCAGGTATGATGTGATATCTCATTGTGGTTTTGATTTACATTTCCCTGATGCTTAGTGATATTGATCATTTTTTCCCCATGTACCTATTGATCATCTGAATACCTGGTTTTGAGTAATGTCTATTCAGATCTCTTGCCCATTTTAAAATTGGGTTATTTGGCACTTTTTGCCATTGGGTTTTAGCAGTCCCTTATAAATTTTGGATATTAACCCACTATTAGATATATAGTTTGAAAACTTTTCTCCAATTCCATGGGTTCCCTTTTCATTTTGTTATTGCTTCCTTTGCTGTCAGAAGCTTTTTAGTTTGATATAATGCACTTGTTTATTTTCTTCCTTGTGATTTTGATGTCACATCCATAAAATCATTGCCATCACCAATGGTTAATAAACATTTCCCCTAATTTTTAAAAAGATTTTGTAGTTTCAGGTTTTATGTTTAAGTTTTTAATCCATTTTTAGTTCATTTATGTGTGTGGTACATGGTTTTGGTGCCAATACCATGCCATTGTTACCATAGCTCTGTAGTATAATCTAAGGGCTGGTATTATGATGCCTCCTGCTTCACTCTTCTTGCTAAGGATTGCTTTAGCTATTCTGGGTCTCTTATTTTTCCAAATGAATTTCATGATTGTGATTGTTTTTTTCTATTTCTATGAAGAATGTTATTGGAATTTTAATAAGAATTGCATTAAATCTGTATAATACTTTTGGTATTATGGCCAGTTTGACAATATTCATTCTGCCTATCCAGGAACATGGAAGGTCTTTCCATCTTCTAAGGTCTTCTTCAATTTCTGTCTTTAGTGTTCTGTAATTTTCATTGTAGAGTTCTTTCACCTCTTTTGCTAGATTGGTTCCCAAGTATTTTATTTTTTTAACGCTATTGTGAATGGAGTTTTCCTAATTTCTCTTTCAGTAGATTCACCACTGATGTATAGGGACACATTTGATTTATGGGTGTTGATTTTATAACCTGCTACTTTGCTGAATTCTAGAAGTTTTCTGGTGGAATTTTTCGGATCTTCTAAATATAGAATCATGTCATCAGTAAATTGGGATAGTTTGACCTTTTATTTCCTATTCAAATCCTTTTAATTTCTTTCTCCTGTCTAATTACTCTGGCTAGACTTTTGAGATCTATGGTGAATACAAGTGGTGAAAAAGGATATCCCTGTCTTGCTCCAGTTTTTTGAGGGAATGCTTTCAATTTTTCTCCATTTAGAATTATGTTGGCCTCAAGTTTAGCACATATAGCTTTTGCAATGTTGAGGTATGTTTCTACTATCCCTGGTTTTCCTAGTATTTTGAACATGAAGGGGAGATGTATTTCGTCAAATGATTTTTCCACATCTATTTAGATGATCATGATTCTTATTTTTAAGTCTATTGATATGATGAATTACCTTTATTGATTTCCATATATTGAACCAACCTTGCATCCCCAGGATGAACTCCACTTGATCATGGTGCACTATATTTTTAATATCTTTTTGTATGTGATTTTCCAGAATTGTATTGATAATTTTTGCATCTGTGTTCATCACAGATATTGGTCTGAAGTTTTCTTTCCCCAATGTGTCTTTTCTGGTTTTGGTAACAGGGTGATATTAGTCTCATAGAATGAGTTTGGAAGGGTGACCTCCTTTTCTATTTCATGGAATACCTTGCACAGAACTCAAAGTGGATCAAAGACTTAGGCACTATAACAGAAAGCCTGTGACTAATAGAAGAAAAAGTAGACTCAAAATTTGACTTCCTTATCAAGACTCCTAAAGCACAAGAAATAAAATCAAGAATTAATAAAAGGGATGGATTTAAACTAAAAAGCTTCCTCTCAGCAAAGGAAACAATCAATAAAGTGAAGAGAGAGCTTACAGAATGGGAGAAAATCTTTACCACATGTACCTCAGCTTGAGCATTCATCTCCAGAATATATATAAAGAGCTCAAAAAATATATAAAGAACTCAAAAAACTTAACACACACACACAAAATACAAAAAACAAATAATTCAATCAATAAATGGGCTAGAGAACTGAACAGACACTTCACAGAAGAAATAAAATCAATGAACAAATGTATGAAGTGTTCGACAAATTTAGCAATTAGAGTAATGCAAATTAAAACTACTCCAAGATTTCATCTCATCTCAGTCAGAATGGCAATTATCAAGAATACAAACAACAAAAAATGTTGGCAAAGATGTGGGGAAGAAAGCACACTCATACATTGCTGGTGGAACTGAAAATTGGTACAACCATTATGGAAAGCAGTATGGAGACTTCTCAGAAAAGTTGGAAGGAACCATCTGACCCAGCTATCACACTCCTCAGTTTATATCCAAAGACTTAAAATCAGCATATTGGGGCTGCAGTTGTAGCTCAGCACTAGAGCGCTCGCCTAGCATGTGCAAGACCCTGGGTTCAATCCTCAGCACCACATAAAAATAAGTAACTAAAATAAAGGTATTGTGTCCAACTACAACTAAAAAACATTTTTTTAAAAAAAATCAACATATTACAGTGATGCAGCCACATCAATGTTTTTAGCAGCTCAACTCACAATAGCTAAACTATGAAACCAACATAGGAGCCCTTCAACAGATGAATGGATAAAGAAAATGTATACATATACATGGAATATTACCCAGCCTTAAAGAAGAATGAAATTGTGGCATTTTCCGGTAAATGAATAGAGTTGGAAAATATTATGTTAAGCAAAATAAACCAATCCCCCCCAAAGGCCAAATGTTTTCTCTGATATGCAGATGCTAATTAACAATAATGGGGCAGGGGCAGGGAAGAACAGAGTTACTTTGGATTAGATAGAAAAGAGTGAAGGAAGGGGAGGAGTTATGTGGGTAGGAAGGATAGTAGAATGAATCAGACATTATTACCCTATGTACACATATAAAACTGTATGACCGATGTAACTCTACATCATGTACAATTAGAAGAATGAAAAATTATACTCCATCTATATATGATGTATCCAAGTGCATTCTGCTGTCATGTATAGCTAATTAGAACAAATAAAAAATGGAATCATACAGTAAAAAATACCAGTACCTTAACAATTTGATAACCATTTCTTTGTAATATAATTATAAATCAGGAAGTATAAAACTTCCAGTTTTGTTCTTTCTCAAAATTGATTTGGCTATTTGGGGGTATTTTTTGGTTCCAAATAAATTTTAGAATTTTTTTTTATTTCTGTGAAAAATGCCATTGGAATTTTGATAAGGATTGCATTGAATCCATAGAGTACTTTGGATAGTATGGATTTTTAAAATAATATTAATACTTTGTATCCACGAACACAGATATCTCTCCATTTATTTTCTTTTTTTAAAAATTCATTCATTAGCTTTCTATTTTGGGGGTGTGGGGGGTCACAGTAGAATGTATTTTGGCAAATTATACATACATAGAGTATAACTTATTCTATTTAGGATCCCATTCTTGTGGTTGTACATGATGCAGAGTAACCCTGTCATGTATTCAAATAAAGGGCTAGGAAAGTTATGTCTGTTTAATTTTATTATCTTTCTTATTCTCCTCTCCCCTCCCTTCCCTTTGTTCCCCTTTGTCTAATTCATTGGATTTCTGTTCTTACCCCCCACCTACCCTCCCTTGTTTTGGGTTAGCATCCACCATTTAGGGAGAACATTTGGCCTTTGGTGTTTTAAGATTGGCTAATTTCACTTAGCATGATATTTTTCAGTTCCATTTATTTAATAAAAAATGCCGGTATTTCATTCTTCTGTATGGCTGAGTAATATGCTGTTCTGTATATATAGCACATTTTCTTTATCCATCCATTCATTGAAGGGCACATGGGTTGTTTCCATAGCTTGGCTATTGTGAGTTTAGCTGCTGTAAACATTGATGTGGCTGTGTCACTGTAGTATCCAAATCTTAAATCCTTTGGGTATAAACTGAGGAGTGGGATTAACTGGGTGAAATAGTGGTTCCCATTCCGGTTTTCTTAGGCATCTCCATACTGCTCTCCATAGTGATTGTACCAACTTGCAGTCCCACCAGGCACATATGAGGGTACCTTTTCCCCCACATCCTTGCCAGCATTTACTACTATTTGTCTTCTTGATAATTGCCATTCTGAAATCTCAGTGTTGTTTTAATTTGCATTTTTCTAATTGCTAGAGATGTTGAACATTTTTTCACATTTTTTTAATCATTTCTTTTTCTTCTTCTGTGAAGTGTTTGTTCAGTTCCTTCACCCACTTATTGATTGTGTTATTTATTTTTCTGGTGTTAAGTTTTCTGCGTTCTTTGTATCACCTGGAAATTAATGTGTTATCTGAGGTACAGGTGGTAAAGATTTTCTCCCATTCTGTGGGCTCTCTATTCAAATTCTTGATTGTTTCCTTTGCTGTGAAGCAGCTTTTCAGTTTGATATCATACTGTTTATTGATTCTTGATTTTCCTTCTTGCACTTTAGGAGTCTTATTGACAAAGTCAGTTCCTAAGCTAACATAATAGAGAGTTGGGTCTGCTTTATCATCTGGTAAGCACAGGGTCTCTGTCCAATACCTAGGTACTTGATCCATGTTGAGTTTTGTGCAGGGTGAGAGGGATTTAATTTCATCTTGCAACATATGAATTTCCCAGCACCATTTGTTGAAGAGGCTATATTTTCTCCAATTTGTATTTATGGTGTCTTGTCTAGTATGAGATAAATGTATTTGTGTGGGTTTCACTCTGTGTGTTCTATTCTGTTCCATTGGTCTTCATGCTGTTTTGATGCCAAAAACCATGCTGTTTTTGTTAATATAGCTCTATAGTATAATTTAAGGTCTGGCATTGTGATGCCTCCTGTATCACATTTCTCACTAAGTATTGCTTTGATTATTCTGGGCCTTTTATTTTTCTTTGGCCATTCTGAGCTTCTTATTGGGATATGAAGAATGTAATTAGGATTTTAACAGGAATGCATTAAATCTGTATAATACTTTTTGTAGTATGGCCATTTTGACGATATTAATTCTGCCTCTCCAAGAGCATGAGAAATCTTTCCATTTTCTGAGAGCTTCTTTGATGTCTTTCCTTAGTGTTCTGTAGTTTTTATTGTAGAGTTCTTTCACCTCTTTTGTTCAAGTATTTTATTTATTTATTTATTTTTGAGGCTATTTTAAATAGGATAGTTTGCCTGATTTCTCTTTCACCTGGTACTTCATGAGTGTATAGAAATTCAGTTGATTTACTGGTGTTAATTTTATGCCTTGCTACTTTGCTAAATTTGTTTATGAGTTCTAGAAGCTTTCTTGTAGCATTTTTTGAAATTTCTTTCTTTCTTTTTTTTTTTTTTTTTTTTTTTGGTACCAGGGATTAAACTCAGGGGCACTTGAACACTGAGCCACATCCCCAGCCCTATTTTATATTTTATTTAGAGACAGGGCTTTACTGAGTTGCTTAGTGCCACACTTTTTGGTGAGGCTGGCTTTGAACTCATAATCCTCCTGTCTCAGCTCCCGGGCTGCTGGAATTACAGGTGTGTGCCACGGCACCCTGTAAGTTTTTTGCAATTTCTAAATATAAAACTCTCTTTGGCAAATTAGGATAGTTTAAGCTCTTCATTTCCTATTCAGATCCATTTAATTTGTTTCTTTTGTCTAATTGCTCTGGCTAGGATTTCAATGACTATATTGAATAGAAGTGGTAAAAGAGGGTCTCCCTGTCTTTGTCCAGTTTTTAAAGGAAATGCTTTCAATTTTTCTCCACTTAGAATTATGTTGGCCTTGGGTTTAGCACATTCAGTTTTTACAATGTTGAGGTATGTTCCTAGTATCTTTAGTTTTTCTAGATTTTTGAATATGAATAAATGCTGAATTTTGTGAAATGCTTTTTCTACATCTATTGAGATAATCATGTGATTCTTGTCTTTAAGTCCATTGATGTGGTGAATTACTGTTATCTATTTCTATATGTTGAACCAACCTTTCATCCCTAGCATGAACCCCACTTGATCATGGTGCATCATATTTTTGATAGGTTTTTGTATGTGATTTGGCCTATTTTATTGAGAATTTTTGTATCAATGTTCATCCAGGATATTGATCTGGAGTTTTCTTTCCTTCATGTGTCTTTGGTTTTGGAATCAGGGTGATACTAGCTTCATAGATTGAGTTTGGAAGGGTTCCCTCCTTTTCTATTTCATTGAATAATGTGAAGGATATTGGTGAAAGTTCTTCTTTGAAGGTCTTGTAGAACTTGGGTGAGATTCCATCTGGTCCTGGGCTTTTCCTTGTTGGTAAGCTTTTGAAGGCCTCTTTAATTTAATTGGTTGTAATTGATCTGTTTAAATTTTTTTAGGTCTCCTTGATTCAATTTGGGCAGATCATATGTCTCTAGAAATTTGTTGATGTCTTCAAGGTTTTCTATGTTATTGGAATGTAGATTTTCAAAGTAGCTTCTGATTATCATCTGTATTTCAGTGCTTTCTGTGGTGATATTTCTTTTTTTTTATCACCACTTTTAGAATAAGGATAGCATTCTAAAGACTTCCAAAGAAAATAATTAAATAACATTTAGAGAGTAACCAATTTATATCTCATTTGATTTTTCAACCCAGTCTGTTACAGCTAGAAGATCTTGGAATAATATATACCAAGCTCTGAAAGATAATGGTGTCAATCAAGAATACTATACTCTACAAAGCTAAGCTTCAGATTTGACAATGAAATAAAAACCTTCCATGATAAACAAAAGTTAAAAGAATTCACCACCAAGAAGCCTGCACTACAAAATATTCTGAACAAAATATTTCATGAAGAAGTAAAAAATCAAAATAAAATACAGTGAGAGTAACTCCACTAAAATAATAGTTAATCAAAAAGAAGCTATTTCAAATTAAAAAACAGAAATAATTCAAAATATCAGGAAATAAGAATCATTTCTCAATAATAACATTGAATGTAAATGGTCTAAACTCATTAATTAAAAGACATAGACTGACAGATTGGATTTAAAAACAAGACCTAATGATATACTGTCTCCAAGAGACTCTCATCATAGGCAAAGACATCCAAAGACTGAATGTAAAAGGACAGGAGAAAACACCATTAACATGGACCTTGCAATCAAGATGGTGTTTGTATCCTCATATCTGATAAAGTGGACTTCAAGTCAAAACTAATCAGAAGGGAGAAAGAAGGCCATTTCATACTGCTTAAGGGGGCGACATAGCAATCTTAAATATTTATGTCTTAAATATTTATGTCCCAAACAATGGAGCATCTACGTAACATCAAACAAACCTCCCACAATCTCAAGAATCAAATAGATCACAACACAATAATACTGGGTGACTTCAACACTCCTCTCTCACCAATTGATAGGTCTTCAAATAAAAAGTGAAACAAAGAAGCCATAGAACTAAAAATACAATTAATAATTTAGACTTAATAGCTATATAGAGAATATTTCATCCATCAATGAATGCATACACTTTCTTTTCAGCAGCACATGTAATATTCTTTAAAACAGACCATATCTTAGTCCACAAAGCAGCTCTTGTCCAATACTAAAAATGTAGACATAATACCTTGCTTTCTATCAGATTATAATGGAATGAAATTAGAAGTTAACAATAAAATAAAAACTAGAAGCTACTCTGACACCTGGAGATTAAATAGTTTGTTATTTAATGACCGATGGATAGCTGAAGAAATCACAGATGAAATAAAAAAAAATACTTAGAGGTAAACAAGAATAGTGTGACAACATATCAAAATCCTTGGGACAGTATGAAGGCAGTTCTAAGAGGAAAGTTCATTGCATTGAGCTCATTCACTAAAAGAACAGAAAATCACCAAAAAAATAACTTAACCTTATATCTCAAATCCCTAGAAAAAGAAGAACAAACCAGCACCAAGAGTGGTAAAAGACAGGGAATAATAAAAATCAGAGTTGAAATTAATGAATTAAAACAAAAAATTTCAAAAAAAAATAGACAAAATAAAAAGTTGGTTCTTTGAAAAAATAAAATTGATAAACACTTTGCTAAGCTAACAAAGACAAAGAGGGAGAAAATCCATTTATTTTCTTTTTGAGAAGGCTCATTTTTACCAAAACATAACTGATTTTTTTTTAGTGTTGATTTTCTGTCTGGCAACTATATAGAATTCACTTTCTATTTCTAATAGTTTTCGGGTGAAATCTTCATGGTTTTCAATGAATAATATCAATTCGTCTGCAAACCAAGAGAGTTTTACTTTTTCCATTCTATTTCGTATATCTTTTTTTTTTCTTGTCTAATTTCTCTAACTAGATCTTCCATTATTACTATGAATGGAAGTGACAAGAGTGGGCAAGCTTGCCATCTTTCTGATCTCAAATGAAAAGATTTCAACTTGTAGATCTTGAGTTTGATGTTAGCTATAGGTTTGTCATACATATATGGCCTATAATGTGTTGAGATATATTTCTTCTATACCTATTTGGTTGAGAGTTTTGTTTTTCATAAATTCTTGTAAAATTTTATGAAGTTTTTCACATGTATTGATATAATCATGAAACTTTTATTGTTCATTTTGCTAATATGCTATACCATATTTATTGATTTTCACATATTAAACCATTCTTGCATCCCAAGGATCAATCCCACTTGATCATGATTTAGGATCTTTTTAATGTATTATTAAATACAGTTTGCTAGTATTTTTTTGAGAACTTTTGCATGTGTGCTTACTAGAGATATTGGCCTGTAGCTGTAGGCCAATAATACTGTTTTCTTGCAGTATCATTTTCTGGCTTTGATAATAGGATAATCCCAGCCTAGCATAATAAGCTTAAAAGTGTTTACTCCTCTTCAATTTTTGGAACAGTTTGAGAAAATTTATATTAATTCGTCTTTAAATATTTGGTAGAATTTACCAGTTAAACTATCACTGGTAAAGGGTTTGATTGCTGATCCAGTCTCTTTACTGATCAGTTCAGATTTTCTATTTTCTTCATGATCCCACGTTGGCAGGTTGTATGTATTAAAAATTTATCAGTTTCTACCAGGTTTTCCCATTTGCTGGTATAGAACTGTTCACTGTATTCCATTATACTTTGGATAATGTCCTGTCTTTCATATACAATTTTATTCAGGTTTGTTTTTTTATTAATTTATTTAAGGTATTGTTCAGTTTGTTTCTCTTAAAACTAAACTCTTAGTTTTATTGATCTTTTCTACAGTTTTTCTTGTCTCTATTTTATTCATTTCTGTTCTAATTTAATATTTCCCTTTGCTAACTTTGGCATTAGTTCTTCTATTTCCAGTTCCTTTTTTTCCCATTATACATGAGCTCTCTTATTATTTTTTTCATTACAATTCTTAATACACCTTTATACCACAATTTATCATATCTCTGTTTGTATATAAGGTATGTTGACACAAAATTCACATCTTCATACATGTATTTTGTATAATGATGACCGTCTCCTTCCACCATCCTTGCTATTCCCCTTCTCCCTCCCTTTCCCTTCCACCCTTATTCCCTCTCTAGAGGTAATCTTCTTCCCATGCTCTCTCTCCCTACCCCACTTTGAGTCACCCCCCTTATATCAGAGAAAACATTCGGCATTTGTTTTTTGGGGATTGGCTAACTTCACTTAGCATTATCTTCTCTGATGCCATCCATTTCCCTGCAAATGCCATGATCTTATTCTTTTTTAGTGCTGAGCAATATTCTATTGTGTATAAATGCCATAATTTTTTATCCATTCATCCACTAATGGACATCTAGGTTGGCTCCACAGTTTGAGATGTGGCATTAGGTTGTATACTTGAAATCTTGATTTTTTTTAATATTGACATTTATAGCTATAAACTTCTTAAAACTGATTTACTACATTCCATAAGTTTTGGTATGTTGTGTTTTCATTTTCATTTGTTCCAAGATATTTTGGTATCATTTTTTTACTTATTCACTAATCCATTAATTGAGTGTTTAATTTTCCTCCTATTTCTAGTTTTATACAATGTAGTTATAAAATATACTTGACATGATTTCAAGCTTCTTTAATTATTGTTTTTTAAAGTGCTGGGGGTTGAACCCAAGACCTCCCAGGTGCTCTTCCATGGAGCTACATCCCTACCCTTAATCTTACATTTTTGAGACTTATATTGTGACCTAACATAAATCTGCCCTGGGGAATGTTCCATGTATGAATGAGAAGAGTAAATATTCAGATGCTATTGGATTGAATGTTATACAAACATTTAGGTATATTTAGGTACTTCAATGTTGAGTGTGTAAATATTAATATTGTTTTATACTTGATAATTGACGCCTTTGGCATTTTATAAAATGACCTTTTGACTCATGACAATTTTTAACTGAAATCTATTTTTTTCTGACATAAGTATCTGCTCTCATTTGGTAACCATTTCTATTGACTGTTTCAGCTTTTCCCATCCCTCCACTTTCAGCCTACTTTTATCCTTGAAATTGAAGTAAATTCATTTCTTCCTGTCCTTCTATCATTCTATGCTCCTTTGTGATTTGATAATTTTGTAGCGATGTGCTTTGATTCCTTTCTCTTTATCCTTTGAGTCTCTCCTACAGGCTTTTTTCCTCTTTATGGTTATTATGAGGCTTTCGTAAAACATCACATAGTTATCACAGCTTATTTTTAGTTGATAACAATTAACTTCAACCACATACAAAAATAGTATAATTTAGCCTTTTCCCAACACACTATTTGTTATTAATGTCACTATTTACATCTTATTAAATCGTATACCCATTAACAAATTATTTTAGTTATAATGACTTACTCAGTTCTTTTATCATTTTTATGTGAGAGTTAATGATTTATGCACCTTCATTGTAGTAGTATTCTGGATTTGACTATATCCTGACCTCTGCCAATGAATTTTACATTTTCATGTTGCTAATTAGAATCCATTCTTTTCAACTTGAAGAATCCTTATAAGTATTTCTTATAAGGCAGGAGTGATGAAATTTCCTAGCTTTTGTTTATTTGACAAAGTATTTTTTCATAATTTCTGAAATATAGCTTTGCCCAGTAAAATACTCTTCATTGGCAGGATTTTTTTCTTTTGGTACTTTGACTACATCATCCCACTATATCCTGACCTGTAAGGTTTCGGCTGATAAATCTACTAATTTTCTATGGAAGTTCTTTTATATATGACAAGTCATTTTTCTCTTGCTTAAGCAGCTTCTTTATCATATTAACTTCTCATAAACTTTAATTATTAACTTAAAATGGTAGCAGTAATTATCCAGTCAATCTGAGAACAAGCAGATTTTTCCTGCCTCAAATCAGATAAAAAGATCTCATCTGACTGTTTTGTGCCACTGGTAGGGAATCCAAACCTGTACTTTTATTAAAAGAA
This sequence comes from Spermophilus citellus, assembly GCF_964194105.1. NCBI lineage: Eukaryota > Metazoa > Chordata > Mammalia > Rodentia > Sciuridae > Spermophilus > Spermophilus citellus. The sequence continues at coordinate 134,957,840 of NC_138186.1, read as the reverse complement.
TAGTTCTTATATTAATGATGCATTTACAGCCTGGCTTAGAGTTTATGGTCAGACATGAATGAACTGTTTCTATAATTAATGAGTCGTTTTGTGTTTTCTTCTTTGGACTGACTGTAGGAAATATCACATAAAATACATACAATAAATGAACAAAGGCAATCCTTAAAAACTAGTTATGGAAAGATGTTTTCTTTATAGTCCACAGCTATTTAAAAAAAATGTTTATACCTGACTCAATAGATTGATGTATAAACTATATAATCTTGTTTTCTCTCATTTGGAAGAAAATTTCTTTTTCAACTAAAGGAAACCACAATATACTATTAATAGGAAAAGGACACTAGTAATTTTCTGGCTCCTGTGAATACAGCTTTCTCATTATAATCCAGGTCAGTAGAGTAAGTTGACTGAGGCCCAGAAAGAAATGTGGGTAATATCTCCATAATAACAATAATTACAATGAAGGCATTAACTTTTTTTTGTTAGGTTAACAATTATACTTATAGAAATGATAAGCATTTCCAAATGCTCGAGAATGCAGTGACTGCATTCTGTAAAGGAATGAGGTGAGGTTAGGGTATTTTATTAATACCTCAGGAAAAGATCAAACAAAGTACCTGTTATTAATATCTTGGTCTATTCAAAACTCCAAATCTGTTCCTATACTCTGTAATATTTGTGACATGGTGTTATTGTGGTCAATGGAGCCAGCAGCAATTCTCTATGATGTATTATGCTCTAATAAACTTTCAGTTCAGCTACATGTCCAAGGGATAAGGTCTATTTTATGGCTTAAACTTCATCTTCAATCTAGTAAGGTCCAGAAACATTTAACCCTATGGCCCAGTAATGCTTTGTCAGGGTCTTATAGAATAAGATTACTTAATTAGAGTCAATCCCCTTTCACAAATTCTCTGAAATGTCTCTGGCCCTGTCACAGCATCTATTTCAGACTTACCTGTAAGCTTACTGCTGTATTAGAGATGCCACATTCCTATGAGGGCATATGGCACACACAGCAAAAATCCTTAGGGAGAATTAAAACTGTGATAGGGCTTCTTAGGAATACAAATCGTTCTTCTGTTTCAAATCTTCTTTCAAAATAAGATGCTGATGTGCAATACCTCATATCCTGTTTCATGAAGATTTTTTTTACCCCTTAACTTGACACAGAAAGTATGAATCTTGGGGTTTGGATAAATATAGAGTTCAGTTGGCTTGCCTTACAATCAGTTTATAATCACCACATATCTCTAGGATCTTGTCAGATATGAACAGTGGATAATGATGAAGCTACCCACACTTCAAGGGGCACAGACTGAGCAATTACATGCTTTTCCATTTAAAGAATAGCTTTCACCCTGTGGTGAGCTCTAGATTCAGTAGGCAAAATAGCCTCTGGGCTAGATCAGGTTTGACTATGAGGAGAGTTTTGCCAAAGGCAATATTCTGGGACTTGAAATTGTCTTAAGGTCACATTCAAAGAATCTTGGGGTGTAAAACTGATCAAGGCCTTAGAAATTCATCTTATAGCACTTCTTCATTTATAGATAGGCGTTTAACTCCTAAAAGCGTTGTTCAGAATAATATCACTAAAGAGTTTGGAATGGAATGGAGACTAGACATCTCAATTTGTCTTTCAATCCAGAGCTGCTTTGACTATGAAATAATTTTTATGTATGAATTTTACCGAATGTCAAATTCAGTGAAGCACCTAAATATTATAAAATTATTTTATCATAGGTTGACTTAAAAATTGAGTTTCTGAGAAACTGTCAATTTCCCAAAGTTATATAGTCGTGGTAATAGAGCTGAGATTATCGACATGTTTTTGCTTCCTATTGTGCTTCAGTATCCATAATACTTTCATCTGGACATCAGATCTTGATTGGGTGTGCTGGTAAAGTAGGCTCTTCCAGTAAGTAGTCCCAAACATACACCCAGCCACTTTACGGAGGCAAAGGTAGGGCTCTGATAAGACAGATCCTGCCAGCCACTACCCCAAAGTAATACTAGTTATAGAAGACACTAGTGGAAACATTGAATCTCTTTTTGTATGGGCTGTCCTCATAGCATGGCGTCATTTTAGGCTATTTGAAGTTTAAATGGTTTTTATGGTTTTCCTGGAAGTTCATTCTCTTTATTCCTTCCTTCATTCATAGCTAACTTGCTTTCTGTGTAAGTATGCAGTGTGGTAGTGTGTGTGTATGTGTGTGCACGCAGGGGAGAGGGGCTGGTTTCTGAAAAAAGGAAATATCTAAAGATGAATGTAAATTGCAAGAAATGTATCTAAGGGAAGTTAAAATACATGTAATAGAGGAAAGAATATGTATTCAGTGTGAATTAGGTGCACTAACTTCTTTTGATACTGATGTTACATATTCCAATATAATTTTTTAAAATAACTTTATCATGAGTAGTTTTTATGTAAAAGTGCTTGCAGTAGAAAATCTAGAAAAAAGAAACAACTTGACTATAAACTTGCCTATAATTCAATATGCAGTTAATTATCTTAATAATTTGATAAATTTCCTTTTTGTTTCTTTACTTCTGTTCAGTCTGATTTGTAATCAGCTCTTCAATTAATTTTACATAGAGCTGACAATTTCTGTGCATATTATATTGTATAGATATACTGTAAATTTTTACATAATCAATTTTTTATTATGCTTTTTATTGTTTATAAATTTTAGTATAAGATATTAATTCAATGCACCCTTATTTAATCTTTTATTTATAATTAGATACAAATAATTAGAATTGAAATTTTTATGTCATATTACCAGGTTTATGATTAAATTTTGTTACCACAGTTAAATTAAATTTTAAAGATACCACTAATCAAATATTTCCTGTGCACTTATATTGTGATAGCATTTTGTTGTAATAAAGAGCAATGTCTGTGTATCACATTATTGGTTATTTTCTGAATGTTCAATTTTACTTCCTTAATAATATACAATCCTTAATTTGTAAGGTACGGCTTCCCGTATAAGCACTATTTTTCCCATCATCTCTTACAGCTGGGTCAGTTAGAGTGCACAGTTAGGGCCAATGAGATATATGCATGAAATGGCATATGTAAATTGCAAGAAATGTCTCTAAGGGAAGTTCAAAGACAGGGCTGGTCACTAGAGTAAACTGATGGTTGGAGCTTCAGAAACCATCTTAACCACAGGGAAGAAGCAATTATCTATTATTTTGTTTTATTTATTTATTTATTGGTAAGAGGGATTGAACTCAGGGGTACTCAACCACTGAGCTAAATCCCCAGCCCTATTTTGTATTTTATTTAGAGACAGGGTCTCACTGAGTTGCTTAGTGCCTCGCTTTTGCTGAGGGAGGCTTTGAACTCAAGATCCTCCTGCTTCAGCCTCTAGAGCTGCTAGGATTCTAGGAGTGTGCCACCGTACCCAGCAGAAGCAATATCTTGAGAGTGTTGGTGAGACAAAAGAGAGAGAGAGAGAGAGAGAGAGAGAGAGAGAGAGAGAGAGAGAGAGAGAGAAAGGAGCTGGAACCTGTACCTCTAGTACTATGCAATTCATGCCAACACTGAATAGCCTACATGTATTGTATATTTCTGTGAAAAAAAGAAAAAAGAAAATCTCTCGCTGGGGATTCAGTGCAGTGTTTAAGCTTTTGCCTAGTATATGAAAAACCTCACGTTCAATCTCCAGTACCTCAGAAAGAAGAAGAAGAAGAAAAAAAGTAAAGAATCTCTTCATTGAGTCTCTAATATTTTGTGTTTCCTTTCATACATAGCCCAAACTTAATGGTATTTGATAAATAATTTTAGAACAAAGTAAAAAACATATTTGGGGATAAATGCAGAAAAAACTAGTTAACTAGTTATAAGCTGAATTTGAAACAAATAACCTAAATCTTCTAAATACTCATATTATCAGACATTTTATGCTATTAAACTTTATTCTAGTAGGATGGAAAATCTTTGAGAATTATACTTTTATTTATAGAAATAAGAAGAGACTTAGACAGCAGCTAAAATCTTCTCTCTTTAAGTAAATGTTATTTGTTAAATTCCTTACTTTGAAGCAGAATTCACTGGTAATTTTCACCTTAACAAAGACCATCTAGGTCTTCTGTGCATGCGTGTGTCCTATGGAATAACTATGCTTTTGACTGCGTATATCAGTTAATTAATATTATCTATGGTTCAATAATTGTAAAAATAAAACAGAAAATGACTTACAAAAGGAAATTGAACAGGTGTAACTGTTTATAACCCAAATTTCTGCCACAAAATACCCAACAGTATTACTATTTTTTTCTTTTTTTTATTTTATTTTATTTTTTTTTATTGGTTGTTCACAACATTACAAAGCTCTTGACATAACATACTTCATACATTGGACTGAAGTGGGTTATGAACTCCCAATTTTACCCCAAATGCAGATTGCAGAGTCACATCGGTTACACTTCCACAATTTTACATAATGTCCTATTGGTCATTGTTATATTCTGCTACCTTTCCTATCCCCTACTATCCCCCCTCCCCTCCCCTCCCAACTTTTCTCTCTACCCCATCTACTGTAATTCATTTCTCTCCTTGTTTATTTTCCCATTCCCTCACAACCTCTTGTATGTAGTTTTGTATAGCAATGAGGGTCTCCCTTCATTTCCATGCAATTTCCCTTTTCTCACCCTTTCCCTCCCATCTCATGTCTCTGTTTAATGTTAATCTTTTCTTCCTACTCTTCCTCCCTGCTCTGTTCATAGTTGCTCTCATTATATCAAAGAAGACATTTGGTATTTGTTTTTTAGGGATTGGCTAGCTTCACTAAGCATAATCTGCTCTAGTGCCATCCATTTCCCTGCAAATTCTATGATTTTGTCATTTTTTATTGCTGCATAGTACTCCATTGTGTATAGATGCCACATTTTTTTTATCCATTCATCTACTGAGGGGCATCTGGGTTGGTTCCACAGTCTAGCAATTGTGAATTGTGCTGCTATGAACATCGATGTGGCCGTATCCCTGTAGCATGCTCTTTTAAGGTCTTCAGGGAATAGTCCAAGAAGGGCAATAGCAGGGTCAAATGGTGGTTCCATTCCCATCTTTCCCAGGAATCTCCAAACTGCTTTCCAAATTGGCCGCACCAATTTGCAGTCCCACCAGCAATGTACAAGTGTACCCTTTTCTCCACAACCTCTCCAGCACTTGTTGTTGTTTGACTTCATAGTGGCTGCCAATCTTACTGGAGTGAAATGGTATCTTAGGGTGGTTTTGATTTGCATTTCTCTGACTGCTAGAGATGGTGAGCATTTTTTCATGTACTTATTGATTGATTGTATATCCTCCTCTGAGAAGTGTCTGTTCAGGTCCTTGGCCCATTTGTTGATTGGGTTATTTGTTACCTTATTATCTAATTTTTTGAGTTCTTTGTATACTCTGGATATTAGGGCTCTATCTGAAGTGTGAGGAGTAAAGATTTGTTCCCAGGATGTAGGCTCCCTGTTTACCTCTCTTATTGTTTCTCTTGCTGAGAAAAAACTTTTAAGTTTAATTAAGTCCCATTTGTTGATTCTTGTTGTTAACTCTTGTGCTATGGGTGTCCTATTAAGGAATTTGGAGCCCGACCCCACAATTTGTAGATCGGATCCAACTTTGTCTTCTATCAGACGCAGAGTCTCTGGTTTGATATCAAGTTCCTTGATCCATTTTGAGTTAACTTTTGTGCATGGCGAGAGAAAGGGGTTCAGTTTCATTTTGTTGCATATAGATTTCCAGTTTTCCCAACACCATTTGTTGAAGATGCTATCCTTCCTCCATTGCATGCTTTTAGCCCCTTTATCAAATATAAGATAGTTGTAACTTTGTGGATCAGTCTCTGTGTCCTCTATTCTAAACCATTGGTCTATCCGCCTGTTTTGGTACCAGTACCATGCTGTTTTTGTCACTATTGCTTTGTAATATAGTTTGAAATCTGGTATTGCTATACCGCCTGATTCACACTTCCTGTTTAGAATTGCTTTTGCTATTCTGGGTCTTTTATTTTTCCATATGAATTTCATGATTGCTTTGTCAATTTCTACAAGATATGCCGTTGGGATTTTGATTGGCATTGCATTAAACCTATAGAGAACTTTTGGTAATATCGCCATTTTGATGATGTTAGTTCTGCCTATCCATGAACAGGGTATGTTTTTCCATCTTCTAAGATCTTCATCAACTTCTCTCTTTAGGGTTCTGTAGTTTTCATTATATAAATCTTTCACCTCTTTTGTTAGGTTAATTCCCAAGTATTTTATTTTTTCTGAGGATATCGTGAATGGAGTGTTTTTCCTCATTTCCGTTTCAGAAGATTGTCGCTGATATACAGAAATGCCTTTGATTTATGCGTGTTGATTTTATATCCTGCCACTTTGCTGAATTCATTTATTAGTTCTAGTAGTTTCTTTGTAGACCCTTTTGGGTCTTCTAGGTATAGAATCATGTCATCTGCAAATAGTGATAATTTAAGTTCTTCTTTTCCAATTTTTATGCCTTTAATTTCTTTCGTCTGTCTAATTGCTCTGGCCAGTGTTTCGAGAACTATATTGAATAGAAGTGGAGATAGAGGGCATCCCTGTCTTGTTCCGGATTTTAGAGGGAATGCCTTCAACTTTTGTCCATTCAGAATGATGCTAGCCTGAGGCTTAGCATAGATAGCTTTTACAATGTCAAGGTAGGTTCCTGTTATCCCTAAATTTTCTAATGTTTTGAACATAAAGGGATGCTGTACTTTGTCAAATGCTTTCTCTGCATCTATCGAGATGATCATATGGTTCTTATCTTTAAGTCTATTGATGTGGTGAATAACATTTATTGATTTCCGTATGTTGAACCATCCTTGCATCCTAGGGATGAATCCTACTTGGTCATGGTGCACAATTTTTTTGATGTGTTTTTGTATTCGATTCGCCAGAATTTTATTGAGGATTTTTGCATCTAGGTTCATTAGAGATATTGGTCTGTAGTTTTCTTTCTTTGAGGTGTCTTTGTCTGGTTTCGGAATCAGGGTGATGTTGGCCTCATAGAATGAATTTGGAAGAGCTCCCTCTTTTTCTATTTCCTGAAATAACTTGAAAAGTATTGGTTTTAATTCTTCTTTAAAGGTTTTGTAAAACTCCGCTGTATATCCATCCGGTCCTGGGCTTTTCTTGGTTGGTAGTCTTTTGATGGCTTCTTCAATTTCATCCATTGATATTGGTCTGTTCAAATTGTGTGTATCCTCCTGACTCAGTCTGGGCAAATCATATGACTTAAGAAATTTATCGATGTCTTCACTATCTTCTATTTTGTTGGAATATAGGTTTTCAAAATAATTTCTAATTGTCTTCTGTATTTCTGTAGGATCTGTTGTAATATTGCCTTTTTCATCCCGTATGTTAGTAATTTGAGTTCTCTCTATTCTTCTCTTCGTTAGCATGGCTAAAGGTCTGTCGATCTTATTTATTTTTTCGAAGAACCAACTTTTAGTTTTGTTAATTTTTTCAATAGTTTCTTTTGTTTCAATTTCATTGATTTCCGCTCTAATTTTAATTATTTCTAGCCTTCTGCTACATTTGCTGTTGTTTTGCTCTTCCTTTTCTAGGGCTTTGAGATGAAGTGTGAGCTCATTTATTTGTTGGTTTTTTCTTTTTTTGAGGAATGACCACCAGGCGATGAATTTTCCTCTTAAAACTGCTTTCATTGTGTCCCATAGATTCCGATATGTTGTGTCTGTATTTTCATTTATCTCTAAGAATTTTTTAATTTCCTCCTTTATGTCTTCTGTAACCCATTGATCATTCAGTAACATATTGTTCATTTTCCATGTGATGTAGGATTTTTCCTTCCTTCTTTTATCATTGATTTCCAGTTTCATTCCATTATGATCAGATAAAATGCATGGTATTATCTCCACCCCTTTATATTTACTGAGGGTTGCCCTATGGCATAATATATGGTCTATTTTTGAGAAGGATCCATGTGCTGCTGAGAAAAAAGTATATCCATTTGAGGATGGTTGATATATTCTATATATGTCAGTTAAGTCTAGGTTGTTGATTGTGATATTGAGTTCTATAGTTTCTTTATTCAATTTTTGTTTGGAGGATCTGTCCAACGGTGAAAGAGGTGTGTTGAAGTCACCCATAATTATTGTGTTGTGGTCTATTTGATTCTTGAACTTGAGGAGAGTTTGTTTTATGAATGTCGCAGCACCATTGTTTGGTGCATAAATATTGATAATTGTTATGTCTTGTTCGTGAATGGATCCTTTTAACAGTATATAATGACCTTCTTTATCCCTTTTGATTAACTTAGTCTTGAAGTCGATTTTATTCGATATGAGGATGGCCACTCCTGCTTGCTTACGAGAACTGTGTGCGTGGTATATTTTTTCCCATCCTTTCACCTTCAGCCTGTGTATGTCTTTTCCAATCAGATGTGTCTCCTGGAGGCAGCATATTGTTGGATTTGTCTTTTTAATCCATGATACCAGCCTATGTCGCTTTATTGGAGAGTTTAGGCCGTTAACATTCAGAGTTACTATTGATATATGGTTTGAACTTCCATCCATGTATGAATGTTTATCCTTTTTTTTTTTTTAAATATTTAGTTTGTTTCTCCGTGATTATCTTTCCCCTCGCCCTTTGTCTTTACTGAGGCACTTCCCACTGATGGTTTTGGTTATTGTTTTTCATTTCTTCCTCATGTAGTGTTTTGCTCAAAATGCTTTGCAATGCAGGTTTTCTGGCTGCAAATTCTTTTAACTTTTGTTTATCATGAAAGATCTTTATTTCGTTGTCATACCTGAAGCTTAATTTTGCTGGATACAGAATTCTTGGTTGGCATCCATTGTCTTTCAGTGTTTGAAATACATTGTTCCATGACCTTCTTGCTTTCAGTGTCTGTGATGAAAAGTCCGTTGTTAACCGTATTGGTTTACCCCTAAATGTAATCTGTCTCCTTTCTCTTGTAGCTTTTAATATTTTCTCTTTGTTCTGTATATTGGATATCTTCATAACAATGTGTCTTGGCGTTGGTCTACTGTGATTTTGTGTGCTCGGTGTCCTGTATGCATCTTCAATTTGTATATCTGTTTCCTTTTTTATTTCTGGAAAGTTTTCTGTAATTATTTCATTCAGCAGGTTTCTCATTCCCTTGGTGTGAAACTCTGTACCTTCCTCTATCCCGATGACTCGTAAGTTTGGTTTCTTCATGTTATCGCATAACTCTTGGATGATTTTCTCGTGATTTTTTACCAGCCTTTCTGAGTTGGCTAGACTCTTTTCAAGATGGTATATTTTGTCTTCATTATCTGACGTTCTGGTTTCTACTTGTTCCACTCTGTTAGTGATACTCTCAATTGAGTTTTTAATTTGGTTTATCGTTTCCTTCATTTCTAGAATTATTGTTTGATTATTTTTTATAATCTCTGTCTCCTGATAAAGATGCTTAACTTCTTCTTTTAGCTGTTTATGTAACTCATTCTCAATGTGTTCTTTCGCTGCTTGAATTTGCTGTCTTGTATCCTCTTTGAGGTTCCATTCCATCTGTCTAAGGTGTTCCTTGAGGTCTTTATATGACCATTTTTCTGATGACTCTAGGTCCTCCTGAATATTTAGGCTGTCCTGCATTGCTTGTACTCCTCTTCTTCCTTGCTTCTTGAAGCTGCTCATGTTGCTTCTTGTTCTGGTTGACTGCTGGGTTACTGTTTATTCCTATAAATTTATTTGATGCTAGGGAGGAAAGGTATTAGAAGGGAAGGGAAGAAGTCACTAAGGAGAATGAGAGTAGGCAGGTAGAATTCAAGGAAGGGGGGATAAGAAAAATGAAAAGACAAAAGAAGAAAGAAATAGGAACTAAAAAAGAACAAAAATTTAAAAAAATATTAATAATAATTAAAAAAAATTAAAATTGAGATTAGAAGAGAAAGAAGAAAAAAAGAGAGAAAAGAAAGAAAAAAACAAGATAGAAAAATGAAGATGAAAGAAAAACCCCAATCAGAAAAAAAAAAACAACAACAACAACAACAACAATAAAAAAGACTAATAAATGCCGTCTTAGAGTTTGATTAACTTCTCTTCCACTAGGTGGCGCTGTGCCCCCCAGGTCAAGTCTTTCCCGTCAGTACGCGGGAACCAATCACTGTGCAGCAGCTCCTCCAGACTGGGCGAGTCTCCAATCCTGAGTGCCTAGGGCCTCCTCTTGTGTCCAAACACTTCCACTTTTCCTCTAGCCAGGCCCCTCTCACCACAATACTGGCTACAGGCTGGGTCTGCTGCTCCTGGGAGCCCTGTTTTCATGAACGACTGGGCTCACTCCTCCAGATTGCCATTCCCTCAGACCCTAAGCTTGTAGAGCTTGGTGCTGAGAATCCTCAGTGAATTTTGCTTGCCCTCCGGTAGCCACACCCCCGTAGCTGGTGCAAGAGACCTCAGCAGCCAGCCCTGGCGGGAGCGGCAGTCCCACACCACCTCTGACTCCCTCGGGCTGGCTGTAGCACTCTCGGGAGAGCTGGGAGGGGCTCTTAAGGTTTCCCTGATGCGTGGAGAGGGAGAACCAGGAGACCACACACCTGCTGCAGCAGGCTTCAATGAAGTTATCTCCTCCGCCGCAGTCATGCCACACCAGCCCTCCGCCACTGTGGTGTCCTCCGCAAACGGCTACAGTTCGCCTCCCCCTGCCGGGCAACCAACGCCATGGGCGGGTCTCCACTGTCACCCAAGCCCCGCCTGGACCCTGCGGCCACTACCCATGAAGGCCCGGCAGGCATCCACCTCCGGGGAATGAGAAGGGCTGACCCGCCGCCTCAGCCGGATAGCTTAATGCTGAGTCGCAGCTGTCTGTCTCAGCTTTTCAGACGCGGTGGTGCGGGGCACGGAACATGGAGGGGCTTACTCACTTCCCGCCGCCATCTTTCTCCTCTCGCTATTTCGGGATGATGGCGGGGTGCTGGCTCGCTCTGTCCGGTGTGTCTCTGCCTCGAGCTCCCACGCCTCTCTCCGCCGCGGTTTCTACAGCCGGCGCTGCACTATTCGCTCTCTCCGCCCCCGGCGTTCCCGGCTTCTAGCCGCACCACGGCCCGGTCCGTGTCTTTATTGCTCGCGGCTCCAGCGGCGCCCGGGGCCGGGGAGGCGACGGCCTGACTCCGGCAAGTACCACAGTCCCCAGGCCCCGAGTCCCGGCGGCCACAAACCGACACTTCTAGTAGACCTCCCAGATCCCTGCAGGACCCCTCTTCATGGAATTCTGCTAGAAGTTCCTCAGTGTGAAGACTGCCGCTGTTCCAAAGGGTCTTTTTGATCTCGTTAGTGCGGAGACATTAGAGTCGCTGCTTCCTCCTCGGCGGCCATGCTCCCTCCGGGTGACCATTTTAAAAAACAATGTGTTCTTGTTTTGATTTGTTTTGTGTTTGTTTCAAGCTGCCTATCCCTAGAATTTTCTCAGGCAGACTGGGAAAAATGGTTGGCTCAAGGTTTGAAGTTGTTCACCCCTTTTACACCTGTCCTCAGCTTAATGTCCTTTCTGCTGTTCTCAGGATCTGATTTTTCTCATAGGTCTTCATCAATTGATAGACTCAAATTTCATAGCTGGTATTCAAGCCGCAGTCTCAGGACAAACTACCTTAAAGCTGCAGAGAAACCAAACAGATATCCCGTTTCTAACTTAGCCTCAGTGCATCCTGAGGCTAAGTTCCAGCAGAGAGTTCTGTTTTAAACAATCCGAATTGGCCGAACTTTGCTGATTATTCCAGCATTTAGAATCTTTACTATTTGCTAAGCACTACCTGATACCCATGACTCACAAATGCCGGGACATGGAGTCACAGCAAAGAACAGGTGAAAAGTTATTCCTAGTTGTGTCATGCAAGCGCATACAACTCCCCTACTATTTTTTTCTATTGCATTAGAGAGAACATAATTGAGTATATTGAATTAAAATTGAAAACCAAATGTACCCAAAGGGTATAATACTAATAAATCATGTTGATTGTAACAGACCAGTACTTGTAGTTTAACATAATAGGACACATACATTGTACAGCCATACCAATACCATCATTGGCTTTTATCCATATAAGATTATAGCAGAGGGTTGGGGATGTGGCTCAAGCGGTAGCGTGCTCGCCTGGCATGCACGGGGTACTGGGTTCGATCCTCAGCACCACATAAAAATAAAATAAAAGATGTTGTGTCCACCAAAAACTAAAAATAAATATTAAAAAATTCTCTCTCTCTCTAAAAAAAGATTATAGCAGAAATATTGTAAACATTATATATTATCTTTTAAATGCCTTTAAAAAGTTACTAAATGCAGCTGGGTATGGTAGCTCACACATGTGGTCCCAGATGTTTGGGAGATTGAAACAGGAGAATCACTTGGAGCCCTCACGTTGGAGACCAGCATGAACAACATAGAGTAACAAAAGCAACAACAACAAGAAGACATCTCATGAATCCACAACTTCAGGATTCTAGGTTTTTCTGTATTATTTGGACATTTTTATTATTATTTGACATTATGATTGTTTCTAATATTTTTTTCTAAAGAATTTTATAGTTAATATTATGTAGGCACACATTTTCCTTAAGTAGAATTATTGGTCAAGGGTAGTCATATTAAAAGGCCTTGACACATGTTTCCAAATTGCTGCCCATAAGGGTGGGTGAATAATTTAAGTTCTTTAGTTAGATACATGTGAGAATTTTGTGGGGGTCAGTTTGGCCTATTGTTTCGTGTAGTAAGAGGATTCTGTTTAAATATCTCTACATTTTGATGCCTCTCAACACAAATTCCACGGTGTTTCATTTTTTGTTCTTTCCTTGTAGCTTCGTTGCTATACAATAAAATTGAATGTATTTAATGTCTACAATTGTAAGTTTGGACATATGTAGATCCCATGATACCACCACCACAAAGGAATAAGTTTATCCATCACCTCCAAAAATGTCCCTTTACTATTCTATTTGTGTGTATGTGTGTGTGTTAATAACACTTAACATGAGATCTATCCTCAACCAATTTTTAAGTAGCACACATCATCATATTGTTAACTGTAGGCTTATGTTGTATAGCACGTATCGTCTTATTCATCTTGTGTAACTCTAACTTTATACCATTGAACTAGAACACCCCCACACACATCTCCTTCTCATTCCTTGGAAATAACCACTCTATATTCTGCTTTTTAAAGTTTGACTATTTTAAATATTTCACAGAAGTGGGATCATAGAGTGTTTGCCCCTTGGTGAAAGGTTTATTTTATCATGATATCTTCCAGGTTCATTTGTTATTCCTAGTAGGATTTCCTTCATTTTGAAGGCTGAATGATATCTCATAGTATATACATGTAACATTTTATTTATCCATTCATCTATCCATGGGCATTTGGGTTGTTTCCATAGCTTGGGCAGTGTGAATAGTGTTGTGATAAACATATGAATGCAAAGATCGCTCTCTATTAATCTTACTTCTCATACTTTTCAATTGTATACAGCGTGGAGGGTGTGAGATAACACCGGATAAGAAGAAAGGTTAGGGAATTGAAAGAGGAAGATGAGTTAAGAAGAGACAACAAAAGACAAATTTTATTTCCACTAAAAATTTCCAAGATCGACCCTGGTATAACTTTCCAAGCAAAGTGACAGATGACTCCAGTAACCTAATAAAGAAATGTGCAGCTTCTGTAACTTATTGGAGAATAATTTCTGGTGCAGTCAATAAAAAGTCTGTTGTCTGGGAAACTCTGATCCTTGTACCTGATAGCATATACTGAAAAGTTGATCAAGTTCAAGGATTTAATAATAGTTTATTTCCAGATATCAATTATTTGTCTGTACTATTTTTTCCCCCTGGGTCAAAAGGAATTTTCAAAGGATAGTATATTATACTGTTGGAAGTCAAATACAGTGAGTTGTTCTTTTACTGGAGGAAGCACCTCTAGGCATAATACAAAATGACTAGAATAATATTGGAAAACATAGACTTCCTCTTAACTATTTATACTTTATTTTCAACAAAACTGATTCTAAATAAAAAAGATTGGCTTTTATGATGCATTGTGTTGTAGAGAAATTTGGGCTAGGATTTCTGAAAGGAATTGATTTAATCATCATCTTTTTCATCATCACACGTAGGTCAAGCAGCCTGGGGCACAATACGCTGTATGCGGTTTTATTTGAATTCAGCATCTGCCCAAAGCTAGTACCTTAGCAACTAGAAACACTGTACATTTTTCTTAAGAAGTCTATCTTAAGAAACCTTTTATGATCTGTCCCCTTACCTTTAAGGACTATTGAATGGTGCATGCTTTAGAACATCACATTTCAGTTCTTCTCTCTTTTTTTTTTCTAGAAATCTCTTTCTTTTACTCCTCTTAAGCACCAAGCGTCTCTCTTACATGAACTTCTTTCTTCATTTCATTCACATCCATACATTTCTAAATGTCAAGCAGCCTTTTTCATTTAACTTGGCTTTGGGTGGGAGAAAAAATTGAGGGGGACGGCATTTTCCCAAGCTTAGACTTCATATCTGCAGTGTTTGGTGCCTTGAAGATTAGCAGCCAAGTGATAAATTTGAAATTAAAGGGCTCTAATGCAAAACTTCCACTGGAGCCGAGACATCATTATTTTAACCTGGAGAAGACAGTCACCTAGTGGTGCTTCTGGCCTTTTAGCATTCTTTACTGGGCCACTTATTAACATGCTGACCATCCTCAGAACAGCTCACTGTCTCACTCTTCATTCCTTAATGAATCACCATCCTCATGCTACATATTATTTCTAAAGTAATTCATTCTTTTTTATGTATCAATGTTCTTAACAAATGATTTTTGCAACATCCAGGAAGAAATATTCTTTATACGCCTTTTTTGCAGGTGCTTTATTTATATTTAATTGATAATTGCCCATATTTATTCAAAACAGTGTGATAGATGCATGTATGTCTGATGATCAAATAAGTACAGTAACCATATCCATCACCTCAAACACTATTTCCTTGTGTTTGGAACATTCAAAATTCTCTCTTGTAGCTATTAGGAAGTGTACAGTAAATTCATGTTAACTATAGTCACTTTACTTTGCTGCAGAGCACTAGAACTTATTCCTCCTAACTGTAATTATGTGTTTACTAACTAACCTCTCCTTACTATCTTTCTTTGCCCTTTCCAGCCTCTGGTAGCCACAATTCTATACTTTGTTTCTATACATCTTCTCTAGAGCTATAAAAGTCTATAGACTTTTTAAACTTCCATATCATTTTTTTTTCTTGGAAAAAATATGGATGATTTAAAGTTTACTATTTTAACAACTTTTAGGTATGCAGCTCAGGGTAATAAGGACATCCACATGGTTGTGTGACCATTATCACCACACATCACCAGAACTTTTTTAATTCCCTGGAATGAAACTCTGTACCCATTAAATAACAACTTTCCATATCTCCCTCTTTTAGCCCATTGTAACAACTCTTCTCCTTATCTTTCTGCGCATTTGACTTCTCCAAGTACCTCTTAGAAGTGAAATCATACAATCTTTGCCCTTTTGTTTCTGGCATATTTCACTTTGGCATAATGTCTTTAAGCTTTTTATCTGTGTTGTAGTGGGTGTCCAAATTCCATCCTTTTTAAAGGCTGAATGATATTCCATCATAGGGATAAACTATGGGTGGTTGGTTTGTCCATAATGTATGTGTGTTGCTTCCACATTATGAATAATGCTGTATAATGAATATACAAATATCTGCTAAAATCTCTGCTTTCAGTCATTCCAATATATAACTATATGTGGAATTGCTGTATATTGTGGAAATACAATCTCTCCCTCTCTCTCTCTCTCTCTCTCTCTCTCTCTCTCTCTCTCTCTCTCTCTCTCTCTTTTCTTCTTTCTTTTGTGGAGCTGGTGATCACACCCAGGGCCTTGTAAATACTAAGCAAGTACTCTACAACTGAGTTGTCCCCTCAGGCTCTACGCTTCATTATTTGATGGACCTCTTTACTGTTTTTGCAGTGGCTTATATCCATTATGGTCCCCCACTTTCCTATGTTTCATGTGATTCTGTTTGCTCTCTCACAAAGGACTTGCTTAAATCATCATTTATTTGTCTTGTCAGCCAACTCTTTCGTCACTTTTCACAAGTGCCTATTTGTTACCCTCTTGGGGAACAATTGTCATCTGAAGAGTTTTAATGATTCCTTTTGTCTTCCATCTAACCTGAGCAGCCTGGGTAAACTTGTCCTGTTATTTTGGGTAGCCACTAGTTGTTATGCCCATTTTGCAGATTAAGAAGTTAATTAGATGCTCAGGTCTATTTTGAAAATGAGTTAATGTAGCAAAATATTAAATGAAAGACACAGTAACCAGGAATGTTGTCCAAAGATCACTTTAGGGAATTGGAAAAGTCATTTAAATTTAATATTTCTATATTTCCAGGTGAATGCTTTCTGGAAATTTCCTATACAAGATTTCTCTATGCTCAAGCCTTAACAATTCATTCTGGAAATTTTTTTCTTAGTTGGTTTATTCTCCTCCTTTGCCCCATTTTTTAAATCTTTATTTTGTTTTGTAGTAGATTGTGTAATATGTTCAGCAGATTCTTCTTCCTTTTATGATTCCAAGTTTATAATATTCCAAGTGAAATTTGATAAGCAACATCAAATGATGCTATTTTATAGCTAGTTTCAAAATTTGAAGAAACACCAAGGGAAATAAAAATGATAATTTAATTTTAAATAAAGTATAGGTTATTGTTTGACCCTTAAAAAGTGCTCAAATGCACCAGAAAATAACAAATTTCAAGGAAGCTTACCCTATATTTATAACTTATGTATTGTGAATTATTACTGTGAATTATTTTGCTGCTTCTGTGTCTATAAACCAGGTTTGTTAAGGAATAGTGAAGTTAGGTTCTAGGTATGCAGATTTAAAACAGAATTTCTTACTGAACCACAATATTTGTAGGGTTTTATTGATTCTCATAGATGTAATCTATAAAATTTAAGTACTTTTCAGGTGCAGGCAAGCAAAAGTGTGAATGTCTTTCTATTTATACAGTGGAGGGGGAGAGGTGGAAATATTTCCAAACATGATTACAAAACTAACACTCTAAAATGGCATTTGGATGTTAATTAGTCTTTAATATATAAATATACATATACATATACAATTAAATGCTCTCTAAGTTATTATTTCTTTTTCCTAAAAAATATATTGTAGAAAGTGGTTCACAGTTTTGATCATGGAGCCCTAGTAACTCATAAATGCTCTCTGGAGATATAATATTATGTCCATCACAAATTGCTTCGATAAATAAAGTCCTCTTCTACTTCACAGCCATTTGTAACAATATACTAGCTTTATTTTCAGAGAGCAGAAGAAAATCTGGCCAAGTTATTTATGCTCTCATTTCTTGTACAGCAAGTCAGCAAAACAAGACTAGCCTTATATATGGCCACACTTTTTGATGACAGTGGGAGGTTTCAGGCCAATTAAGAACAGTTTTCAGGAGAATCATTTGGATAGGATATGCAGTTGAATTTGATTAAATCACGTGTTGCAATTTTAAAAGTCACTGGACTATGACTATTAACAGTTTGAACTTTGTATCCAATAGAGATTTTTAGAAACATTCAAATCCATGAGGGGCTTCTTAAGTTGGATTTCTCTGACAAGCTTCTCTCATTCATCAGAGATCACCAACTAACTTCAATCCTGGAATCAATCACAAATATGCTATTTATTTATTTTTTCTGTCTGTCTGACTAAGCCGTGTTTCATGGACTCTGAAAGCATTTGAATTTCTAGCACCTAATATTAATAGGTATTCCAAATGCTTTTAAATATGCATTTACTGAGGCTGGCTTTGAACTCTAGATCCTCCTACCTCAGACCCCTGAGCGGCTGGGATTACAAATGTGCATCACTGTGTCCAGTTCCTTATGTGTTCTTTTTGGTCAAAATTTCCTACTTCCCCAGAAAAGACCCTCAAAGCAGAAAAAAAAAAAAAAAAGCCTATTAGGTTCTCATTGCCAATGCTCTAATTAACATCCCACTTCTTTCCCTAGAGGATCAGAGGGGGCATCTTTTCTCAAGATTCAAGGCTTCTTTTTCCATTGACTGTTTTCCAACCCTGTCCTTGGGTACAGCCAGAAATGGTACTGGAGAAAACTGATGGGAATCGTGGCCAATCAGAAAAGCCTTGTAGAGAATGGATATTTATGTGCTGTGTGAACCCTGCAATTCAGGGTATTAAAAACTGATCTTTTTTAAAATAATCAATAAATTGAAATTTTGGAATGCAAGAATATTGGCAAAATGTCAGATTGTAGATTCATTTAAAAAAACTCATTTTATTCTATCTGCTGGAGACATTTTGTTATATTAACAGTATTAAGTAGTCTTTGCAGGCCCTCCAGTTTCACAAGGTCTCTGTCCCCTTCCAACTGGCCTGCCTTCCTTTTTTCTTAGTCCTTGGAGGCAGCTGGAAATGGTTTTCATTAATTTTTGCCCCATTATGTTTCGTCTTGCTCTCTGTCTCTCAGTTCTTTTGTTCCACGGAAGTGGAATTCAATTTTCATCTTGGGTTTCTTATTCTCCTTTTGACTTAGTTCCCAAATGTTCTCTATCAATTCTTCTAGAATATTCCCTTGTATGGCAAAATCTGGAGAACAGGAGTTTCCTATGAAATAACTGGTGAATCCGGAATACTATCACAATATCCTTGCAGGAGAGAAGCTGAAGGGATTGAGACACAGTCCCAGAAAAGTCAGTGGAAATATGAAGGCAGGGGTTAGAACAGAGGAGCCACCAGCCCAGGGGTGATAAACTTCTGACCTTCAGAACTTTTAGAGAATAAATTTTGTTTATGTCACTCATTTGGTGATAGTTTGCTAGAATAGCCCAAGGAAACTAACATGATGCACAAAGATTCCAGGACTTCTCAAGGAAATATGAACAGGTATATATTTCCTGGGCATTTTGGAATTTTACAGAATTAGCATAGTCAGAAAACTTATGGGCTAGCTACTTGATTAATAAATTATTTACACATATTAAAGGCTCAATAAAAGTTGCAAAGGTGAGCAAGCTGACTCACTGCTATTACAACACTGTCCAGCAGAATGGACATGCAAATTAGCAAAGTAGGGGCTTACCCAGGGAATTACAAAGTGAAGCATAGAAGGGAAGGCATAAAATGTGGTTGTAGAATAATCTTCAAGGTCATGCATGGGCAGTCAGTCATCTGGAATTTGTTGTGTGGACAATAGGATGAATTATAGAGGAGGTATCAGGAGTTAAATTGACAACTTTAATTTTATATGAAAAACCTATAACTCGTTACTAGTGAAATAAGATAGAACTTGCTGTTTTCTAAACTGCACTATGGTCTCTCCATGTTGCACTGTTTACCTAAAAAATGTAGTCCCTAATTCCCCATCCATAGAAAATGTTTCTTTCCTATGCATGATTGTATTCACATATGCTACATTATTTGGAAATTGGATTACAGTCCCATTCTCTGTGGATGACTGTGAATTTAGTTCTGGGTAATGAGTATTTATTTTACTTAAATTTATACTGAATTCTAACACTTCCTTTATATTATGCATATTAAAAACATTTGCAGTCTCTGGATTTGCAGCATGCTCTATTGTGTTGAATGGGGGTGGGGGAAGAGATTGAGACTCTGTGGCAAGGGAGGACTTACTCATAATTTTGTTCAACAGCTATGCTTTTTTTCTTTTTCTTTTTCTTTCTTTCTTTTTTTTTTTTTTTAATTTTGGTTGTTGTTGTTGCTAGGTGTGAATAGGAAAAAGCATAGGGGATAAGAACAAAGCCCCACCTCAGATCTCCTTCCCCAAGTCACAGTCTGCCCTTCCCTGAGAAGTCTCTTTGCCCCAAGTCCCACTTTTTGTCCTACACAAGCATCCTGTGAGAACTTCCCCAGTCTATTCCCTGTATAAAGTACAGACAGCATCTAGGACTGTATGAATTCTTTTACAGAAAAAGTAATTCACTAATACAGATCCATGTCAGTTTGTTAGACGAATAATTTTTTTTAAAAAAGTTAAAAAACAAGGAAGGTTCTCTTTAGCAGTAAAGGGAGTTGAACTCTCTGTTGCTTAGAATTCCTGAATGCAAATATTTCTGATCATTGTGTTAAGCCTTTTATTCTTGAATTAGTTTAACTTATATTTGTACCCATGTAGGTGGAGAGTAAAATCCTGAAATCTGACACATTATTTAGATGTCTCAGAGACATATGTATTTTTTTAAAAAAAAGTAAAAGTGAATGTATTTACATAGCTCTTTGCCAAGAAAACGAAAATGTTTTAGGTAAATATTCAAGGAGTTAAGATTTGATAAGAATACTTGAGAAATGGGTGGCATTTGAATACTTCTTAGTTGGCTCTGCTTTAAGAGACACAATACTCTGAGACACTCACTAGTGCTTTTACCAGCCTGTTGGAGTCTTCAACATCAAGAGAAGGTGCCAACTGTGATCCTGAGAGGCTCCACAGAAGCCTGAAGTTTATGTAAATAGCCTTTGTCCTGAAGATATATGTACGACTAGAAAAAATAAAAACCTCTGCCCATGGAAATCTCTTTTCAAATGAGCGACATTTAATCCCAGAGCCACAGAGCTCTGGCAGATTTCCCATATTCAAACCGAGTGCATAGATATCATGTCACTGATTTGTCAGCAGTGAACAACAGCAAGCTTCTGGAATGTAGCTGCCAAGAGCTAGAGATGATTGCCATCTGGTGGAAGCATAAGGTTACTACCAGAATACAAGTCAAACTCCAGGTTGCTCTTAAGCATTTGTTTACAACTTGTTTACCCAACTTTTAAGGCAAGTGTGGAATAAAAACTGAAATCGAACACTACAAGGATCAAATAGGCAACATTTCCATTCATAGCCAAAATTATTATTTTAAAAATTCCTTCTTATTTTCTGTTCTGCTGTTTTACATATCCTCTGACATATTGCAAACATCATGCTGACAAGTATTTCTCTTTTATTCTATTTGACCATACAGTTTTTTCTTGCTCACCATTTTCTAGTTTCCAAAACCTGAGATAAGTCCTCTTACTGTGAAAAAGGTTAAGGGAAAATTCAAATTCAACCACATTAGGAGATAAAAGAATATAGAGGAATAAATAAAATGGCAATTAATGAAAGTAATCTAAACATAGATCTGAAAAGGATGGGTATTTAGTCTAGAATGTAGTTTGCTTTGCATTTGAGAATATCATCTCATTCTTTTGACTTGATTTGTTTATAAGCTTTGGCTCTTACAACTCCACTGTCAACTGGTTTCACTTTGGTGAATAATAATGACAGAGTATGTACTTGTATAGAGATTCGAATGAACTTAAAACACTTACATGAGCCTGAGGTTACTCTTGGTATTATAAAACCATATCAATAAATATTCAGTTCTTAATGTCCCTTATCAATGTTAGTCTCAACCTTATGGAATTTCTCACTCCAAAGTCAACATGGGAGTGGGTTGAAGCATATTAGGAAGTCTGGGATGGTGTGGTTGTGGGTGACAACTATATAGTCACTAATTTTTCAGTTTGAATTTGTGTCTCCATTTAATGTACAAATTATATATATATATATATATACATATAACAAATTAATTTTCTCTTAATATATGACTAAAATATGAGTTAATAACAAACCTAAAGAGAAATGACATGTCTAAATTTTATGTTCTTCTCAAGCATGAACTTTGGGTATAGGTGATAAAGACAATAGAACTCAAACATTCTTCTCTCTTTAACTCCCTGTAATTAATCTAGAATAAGTGCCATGATAGGATATGGGTCACACTGGAGAATCTGGTCTATTTCTATCCCCTAGCAAAGTCTCCCAGGTAATCTAGGTCTATATAAGTGGTGTGTGTGAGGGAAAAACTGCTCCCTTCTACCCTTCTGTGTTCCTTGACTAAGCAACACATTAATCGATGTAAGACAGGTTAATAGAAGTAAATCCACATTCAATGACATAGCTGTGTACAGAAGTCCCATAAAATATAAAACTTGAGGGTCAGATTATTGAAGCTAATGTAGTATCCTGAGCTGCAGAAAGGAATTGGAGTTTTTGGAGGTACCAGTTCTGGATGGATGAGGGGAGGAAACGTATGGTGAATAAAATTTGTCTTGTTATGTAGGTAAAAAGTCTTTCTAGTAATGGTAACTGTCTCAGCAAAATTCTTTTCTTCCTTTCAGAAGAACAGGTGACAGTCCGTCTGCACATAGTGTCAGCCTGGTCTCCTTTCCTGTTTTCTTAATGTAGTGGTTTAATAAATACTTACAGGATTTGTGGTTAAAAGTTTTCAAAAAGAGCTCAGACCAGATGATTTCTCTGGCATTCCTTTAAAAATCGTTGACTAGCACTACATAAATAAATCTCCATATTCTGTGTCCCAAAGCAAGTGACACACAGCTACCTAGGTGAGAAAAGCTTCACCACCAATTAATGCTCAGATTCAGAGGAACTGCCCTGGAAAATGACATTTTTGGCTTTCCAAAGTTCTCAATATCCATAGCAGATTGTTCCTGGTCTTGAGCCCAGCCCAAAGCTGCTAGACACAGTTTCCATTGATAGAAAAGTTGTCTGGCTTGTTCTTCCAAGTACTTGTCATGATCTGCAGTATGGACTTTAAAAACACTGTGCACCTGTATTTAAAGTCTAACAAATCCCAGACATTTTTCATATTGGGGGAAAAATACACCAATATTTCTGGAATAACATAATAATAGAAATGCAAAAAATTCATTTCATTTATAAAGATGATCACTGAAACCAACAAACAGATGTTTTCAGTACAGTAAGAGTAAAAAAGAATACTTGTTCTACATAACTTGAAGATCTTCACCTAATAGATAATCTGTGCTCAACTGAAATGATCACTGTGCATTTAGGGCATCTGCTGGCTATGGGTTTTCTTTTCACTAAAAGGTATTGCTCCCTTCAGATCTAATAGGAAAATCAAAGGAACGCTGAAGTTGCTACAAAAATTTCTGATTAAAAATTTTTTTAAATTTTTTTCTCAAGACAAACATACCTATTTCAAACAGATTTAATAGCATGCTATAGGGATCCAGCTTGATGGGACAATCTTCTTGGTCATAACCACCATTTTGCCCTCCAAGTGACTCTGGAACACATCCCAGTCCCTATATCACAAACAAAGTCATTAAAGTTGTAAGGGGAGCATGCTGCGCCAGCCACTGATGCCCAGACTGCTTAACTAATGTAGGACATGTTCATGATTTGAGAAAGGCCAGGTACATTCTGTTTGGATGCAGCTCCCCTATATGTAGCTAAGCATATAAACACTTTCCTCCTTTTGGGGGGTTCAGGGATCCTCCTACCTTGCTGCTGCCCAAGATTCAGAATTGCGCGATTACAGTTTATTAGAGACTTAGAGTGTAATTGTGCAATCCTGGATCTATCTGTCTCTTTCTTTAGCCTAATGGTAACTTCTGCTTTTAGTAGCAGGTTCTCGTACTCTGTTACAGGTTTGCCTGAAACATGTGCTGTCTCTAATTATCTTTCAGATGTTTTTGAAAGCCAGTTGCAAAATCCCAACCATTATTTGCACAGTATTGTTAGATTGCAATCTTGGTCCATCAAACTGTCTGTACAGTAGCTTCTATTGCAGTTCTTAGAGGAAAGTCGAATTTTTCAAGTTCTCCTCTGAGACCATAGGTGACCCAGAAATATCCTTTCTACCTAATAGTGATCATCACCCTTGACCCTAAGATTTAAGAACAATAGCCTACTTTCTGAAATCCAGTATGTTTCTATGTGTACTCACATTGTAGCATATCATTATTCTCAAGTCTCAGGCCAAACTATTTTTAACTTTTTATTATGTAAAGGTTCAAGATACACACAAAGAGAGAATAGTTTGACACACTTCTGGGAAACCAGCCCCTGACTTCATCAACCATCCACTGAAGATTAATTTTGTTTCGTCCATCTATATTCCTTACTCTTCTCTTCACCCCTGTTGTTGTATGTGTATGTTTGAGGGGGAGGAGGTGGAAACAGACATCATTTCATTTAATTACAGATGCAGATTCTTCAGCAGATAACTCTCATAGGTAGGGATGCTTAGAAACAAATAACTGTGTTAATAATAATTCCTCCAAGTCATTATGTATCAGGTAAAGGCTTAAATTTGCCTGGGTATCTCATAAATGCTTTCCTAAAGTTTGAATCAGGATCTAAAATAATGTTAATTATTGCAATTGAATTATATGTTTTTATGTCTCTTAATTTATAGGTTTTCTTCATTTTTTTTTCCTAGTATACTGGAAGAACTAGATTTGTTCCTTAGTGTTTGCTACAACATGAATCTTACTGATCATATTCTTATGGTTGCCAGTGAAGAGGAGCAGAAATGCCAATTGTACAGTCACTCAAGTAGAAACTTATAATTAATTGATGATGTTTTAGTGTTCTATGTTGTTCCCAAACACTTATTCCAAGACTCTGTGTACTTCACACGTAATTTCTTCATATCAGTTTCTTTCCTGGTTACTAAATGTAACGTATTCTACATGTTCTAGTTATCATATGTTCTAGGATTGCTTTTCCTCTGAATACCTTCCTTCCAAGATGTTCTTTTATCTTGATTTCCTGTGAATCAATAGTTAAATCTTGAGGCTTAACAGATACAAATTTGAGTTTTTAGAAAGACTACTCCATAGGAAGTACTTGTGCATTTCATCAAAATTTACAAAATGTCTGGTTATTTCTTTGAATTAAAATTAGCAGCTGGATGTGATCATATTAACTCAAAATTATCAGACAGTTCTGGTTACTGGATTTTGTTTTTGTTTCCAGAGACTGAGTGTCTTTCAAGCTGAGATAGATCTCACATAGAGAGACATGGTGGCACCCTTGATTTCAGGGAATTATTATATTCGGCTACAGATCCAATGAACACAGTTAAGTTGTGTGAAAATTATATTTTGTAGTTTAAACAAAATTAAACCTTTAAAAATAGACAATTTTAAAAATTACTGTGAACAGCCTCTAGATGAAAGCACCATTAAAACTGAAGACACCACTTAGAGAAAGAAAAGGCAAAACGGAGGAAGCTACTTGCAAGTAGATAAGAAATATTAAAAGGAACTTATATTCAGACTATATAAAGAACTTTTACCAATTAATAACAAAATTACAGACAACACAATAGAGAAAATGGGGAAACATTGGAATAGTTACATCACAATAGCAGATATTCATAAGAAGTACTTCCAATGACCAATGTAACAATGAAAAGCAATTTAATCTCTTCAGTTCTCTGGGAGATGCAAATTAAAACCACAGTGAGATAACACCAGCATCTCAGAATCACTGAAAATTTTAAGTAGACTGATAGTACCAAGTCTTAGTGAGGATTTGGAGATCCTATAATACCATTCACTCCTGGTTTCAGTGTATTTTCCTGGGAAATTATTATTTGCAGTTATCTACTACAGTTGGGCATGTACATACTCTATGACCCAGCAATTACATGCCTACAGAAAATTGTGCATATGTCAACCCAATAGAATTATGCAAAAAAATAAAGACACATACAGGAATATTCACAGCAGTATCATTGATGTTAGCTATAAATTCAGAATTACTCAAATCTTCTTCAATACTAGAAAAGACAAATATCTACAGTAGAATATTCTGTATATCATGGACATAAAGAAAGAAGCAAAAAACAAAATGGAATAAACTAAATGGCTCAAAATGTACAAAGGTTGTCAAATAGGAAAGCAAACTAAGATATGATATTAGGTATCAGGTCAGTGGTTAAATACAGCCACCAATAGAGTAGCTGCATTGTCTAGAGTTTTTGAAAGTGATCCTAAGTGTGACTGGGTTGAGCCATTAGAGAGATCTGGGGACTATTAATATTTTCTTTCTTGATCTGGGCAACTGTTTCATAGGTTCCTTTAATTTGTATGAAATTATTGAGCTATGTCCTTTCTTTGTGTATTTCTCTATAAGTATTGTATATTGTGGTAAACGTATTTATTATATTATTGTACTTATAATGTAGACAAAAGAAAACAATTTTTTAAAAAAATAGAATTGATAGTTTTCACACTTCTAATATTTCTCTATCAGTCAGGAGGGAACAAAGAGGAACTAGTCATGCCTATCAAGATGTCAGCCAAAAATTTGTAATTATAAAGAAGATGGAAATGAAGATTTACAAACACACTGAGTGACAATGAACTTCACCATATTTTCTTCTGTATTATGTAATATTATTCACTGAGAAAATAAAGCTATCATGATTAACAATATATTTTAAAACTAAGCAATAAGAATATGAAGATAATTATCTATATTTTTTCAGTACTGTTTAAAATTGTTAAATTCAATCCACTATGTCATTACATTTAAAAATTCACTAAAATTAATGTTAACTCTTTGGGGTATTTTTAATAGTAATGATGAAAGAGTTAGATAGTATTAAACATACTGTTTCTTGCTAGCTAAAACAATAAAAAGAAGTGATATGGTGACAAATTAAAACCATATTTTAAATACTCTTGGAAGATGCTCAGAAAAATATTGAAGATTTCAATATGCTAATGTATGTGATAGGCTTAGAAGAGTGCTTGACATTTGCTACACTCAAATAAATGTTATTTTTTGTTATTATTTGTATGAAAAAATAAATGAGGGAAATTTTCTATAAAGTCACATGAGAGATCAGTTTTTTTTTTCCTGACATCTGTCCATTATAATTGCTAGGTTGTGTTTCAATAACAAAATATATAAAGGAGTATTTTTATGCATTAAGACATTATTCTACCCTTAATAACTTCTTCAGTGAAAGCATTGTTTTATGGATGAACTGAGTAAATATAACCACTGATAGAGCTACTGGATTGCTTAGAATTTTTAAAAGTGATCCTAAAGAAACACTAAAGAGATGAATCTATCTATGAAATGCTTTCCCAATGTCTTTATAAACTAGTCACAACAGCAAAGAAATTGTAACCATGAGTTGATGAAGTTCTGAATGTAATTAATGTATAAAAACAAAAGTATAAAACAGCAAAAATCCTCATGTTACTTTGTGACATGCAGAAATTTTGCCACTCTTTCTCACTATTTAAAGATTTCCTGATTATCTCCTGACAAAACACTTTTTTCCAAAAGTAAAGATGTATTAGCACTAAGATTGATTTAATAAATTTGCTTACCTAATCTGTGATAAGTATCTGTCAGTAGCCAGGAACATATACAAACACACCTGAGTTGATTATTTAATTAAAATAGCACAAAAATAACTGTAGTAAAGAACCATCCTGTAGAGAATGTATTGAGGATGATCGTTTGGAATATTTCCAATGTTATATGCCTTCATTTCTGGAAACAGTGTGCAATCTATAAAACCTCTCCTCTTGAAAACTTTAAAGACTTTCTAGGATAGGTGAGAAAAGAAAAAGACATTTTTAGGGACTGGTTAAGAAAATAGAAAAAAAATGGACAGTGAGGATCTCATAAACACAGAAAGCAAGCTGATAACATACAGAATCTAAGGACCCCTAGACTTGACTTGAGGTCAGTGAGGCAAGGAGACCCATTGACCAAAATGAAATGAAGAATGAGATGGAAGAACAGGGTTAGTAATAGCAAGTGTGAGCACAGAAGAATGCTAAAACCCAAGATCTTGAGGATGGAGAACTTCTGAGAGACAATAAAGTCCAAGTCTTGATTATACTTATAAGAGGTTAACAAAGATGAAGAAAAAAGCTAAATAGATGTGTGAATATTAGGATCCTTTGATGCCATATTGGGAGAGGGATGTTCAGTGGAGAGATGAGCAGAAGAGGGCATTATGAGCAAAGATATACAACATGCTGTTGTGAACAAGAGCCAAACATAGAAAGAGATCCTTGAAGTCTGCTCTCCCACTCCTCACCTTAGCTCAATCCTGACATTTCTTTGAAACCCTTTTCCATAAAAGCTGCTCTTCTGACCTTTTCTGACTCAGGGACCTATGTCTGATTCCCTTTTTATTTTTATTTTATTTTTAAAATTTTCACCTTAAGTTAAATTCATTTTTAATCC
Source organism: Spermophilus citellus (assembly GCF_964194105.1). Taxonomy (NCBI): domain Eukaryota; kingdom Metazoa; phylum Chordata; class Mammalia; order Rodentia; family Sciuridae; genus Spermophilus; species Spermophilus citellus. The sequence continues at coordinate 134,929,734 of NC_138186.1, read as the reverse complement.
CTCTCTCTCTATATATACATACACACATATGTATGTATGTATATAGATATATACATATATATGTATATGCATATATGTGTGTGTAGATAGATAGATAAATAGATAAACATTTTGATACTATGGGTTGATCCCAGGGCCTTAAGCTTGATAGGAAAGTAATCTACCAGTAAGATACATTGGAGTTATACAGGCTGGCCTTGAACTTGTAATCATCATGCTTTAGTCTCCCAAGCAGTTGAGATTAATACTGGTATGTACCACCATGCCCAACTGAGCTTTTTATATTTTAGCAACACTTTAGTTGCAAGTATGCCTTTAGTATGTCATATAACCTAAATGTTCAAAGAAATATTAAGTGGACTCATATTTATCAAAATTGTTTCTACCTTATATACATATATGACTGCATGACCAATGTGATTCTACAACATGTACAATCAGAAAAAACAAGAAATTATACCCCATTTATAAATGACATATCAAAGTGTATAAATGCATTCTACTGTCATGTGTAACTAATTAAAACAATTTAAAAATTTTTTCTAGTTTGAATAACAATATGGCAATGTTTTAAATCAAGTTGCCAGGATGTATACTTTCTGAACTCATGTGAAAGGTGATATGTTAATGTACAGAAGGTTAAGATAATTTAAAATGTGATTTTTAATAAATAAATTTAGAATAATTTTCTTAGATACAGACCTATTATATAGCATACCACAGTTCCCATCTGCCATCTACAGCAAGTACTGCTCTCTGGAGACTGCTCAAATGCTATTCTTATGCCCCTTAATTCAAAATTAATTCCAACAAAAACTAATCTAACCAAAAAATGTGGTGCATAGTTTATTCCATTGTAATTCCTGCTTCTGTAACTCAAAATAAGATTATTTTTCTGCCCTTTGGCCACAGATTACCTTCACACAATTTGAGAGTTATGATTTTCCCATTAAAACAGGAACTGTTAAAGTTATAACAATAACCATGCAAATGAATTACTTGTATATTTGCTGGAAGGCAAAATAAGGGGAAAAAAAGGAAGATTTATCTATGCCCGAAGAGCTACTCCAGTTTTCATAATATCAACACTTAAAACAAGCTGACCTTGTTATTTTACAGGGAAGGCATTTGCCAGTTTAGTTCTAAAACAGCAAATTCTTTTTCATGCTTGTCCAGTATCTGGAGGGATGGGGTTGTTTTTGAAGGCAGCAGGATTTCTCATGTATCCCCTTTATAATGACAATTATATCAACAATGTCTAAGTTACTTAACTGTTGAGGCCTCACTTAAAAAAAAAAAAAAAGTCTCGACTAAACATTTACTTCAAATGCCCATTTCACTTTGGTTGAATTCATAAAGCATTAGAGTAGCAAGAATTAATTAAGTTTAATAAAAGGTGGTGAAGTCTCCACCAGAGTACCATAGGCAAAAAATATTATACTTTTTTATCATAAAAGTATATAATTATATTAATTTCTTCCTGTATCCATAAGCTAAAAATTTTTCCTAAGAGGGTAATCAAATCAACATTAAATAAAAGTGGTGGGAATTCTAGGAATCAAATTATTCTCTTCCCAGTTTCAACATGGAAATAGAAGATGCAGCTGAATTATATAAGTGAAATATGAGTGCTGGTAAAAATATCTCATTTGAATACATAATGTATTCTTAAAATATGTCCTTGAAAGTGAAAATTTAAAATAGTCTTAATAGTAAATGAAGAACTTCTTTCCCAGAGAAATGGTAAGATTGTTGATAGATGATGATACGTGATAAGATTCTGAATCCTAGAAGAATCATTTTTCTTGGATGTAGTCCTAGCCATTCTAGAAGGCAGAGGATGTCCTTGAAGGACTAGGATATGAGGCTTGTCATATCTTATCAGGGCAACCAGGGAAATAGAGACATCATTTTTTAGTGATTTTAATTTTTTTTGATGGTCTATGCACTGCATTGATTATTTCCTTTGCTGTGCAAAAGCTTTTTAGTTTGATGTAATACCTTGTCTATTTTTCCTTTTGTTTCCTGTTGCCAAAAAACTCCTTGTCCATTTCAATGTCCTCAAGAATTTCCCCTGTGTTTTTTTCTAGTAGTTACATTGTTTTGGGTCTTATCTTTCTTAAATCTTTAATCCATTTTGAGCTGATCTTCATAATTGACAAAAGATAGGCATCTAGTTTCATTCTTCTGTATAAGGATATCCAATTACTCCAACACTGTTTATTGAAAAAACTGTCATTCTCTGATGTGTGTTTGCAGCACCTTTGTCAAGATTCAATTGACAATAGATAATGTGGGTTTATTCCTAGGTTCTCTTTTCTGTCCATTGGTCCATATGTCTGTTTTTATACCAGTGACATGCTGTTTTAAGGACCATAGCTTTGTAGTATGTTTTCAAGGTAGACAGTACAGGGCCCCATGCTTTGTTTATTTTGCCCATGGTATTTTGGCCATTTGATTTATTTTATGGGTCCATATAAATTTCAGTATTGTGTTTTCTAGCTTCATGAAGAATGCCATTGGTATTTCTATAGGGATTTCATTGAATCTATAAATTGCTTTGGATAGTGTAGATATTTTACCAGTACTAATTCATCCAATCCATAAAAGTGGGATATCTTTCCACTTTGTGTCCTCTTAAATTTCTTTTATCAGTGCTTTATAACTTTTATTTTCACGTCTTTGGTTTAATTTGTTTCTAAGGTATTATTTTCTTGGTTTATTGTGGTTAATATAAATGGGATTATTTCCTTGATTTCTATTTCAGATAATTTGCTATTGGAATATAACAACACTACTAATTTTTTATATTCATTTTATATGCTACAACTTTGCTGGAAACATTTATTGGTATTAACAGACTCTTGTAGCAATATGGGAGATTTCTAATATCAAAGGTCATGTCATCTGCAAACAGTGACAATTGGACCTGTTTTCCTATTTACATGTTTTTCATTTCTTTCTCTTGTCTAATTGATCTTCCTAGGCATCCCAGCAGTATGTTTAATAAGAGTAGTGGTCTTGTTCTGGATCTTAGAGAGAAAGCTTTCAGTTTTCCCATTCAATATAATGTTAGTTACTGGCTTAATACAAATGGACTTTGTTATGTTGAGGTTTGTTCCTTGTTTGCAAATTTGTTCAGTGTTTTTATCATGTAGGAACATTGAATTTTATTGAATGACTTTTCTGAATCAATTGAGAAGAACATGTGGTTTTTGTTCCTCACTCTGTTGATATGATGTGTTATGTTTATTGATTTGTGTATATAGAAATGCCCTTGCATCACCTTGCTCCCATAAATTCTGAGCAAGATGATTATTATCCTTGATACTGTTGTCACTTCCAGTATTTCAGCACCAGATGTCACCAAGACCCAGGAGTTAGCTGTTGTATGTTGCCACTGTTTCAGTCCCAGAGGGAAATCCAAGCGCAGGTTATTTCCAAATACAGTGTTGGTGTATTATTCAGAAAGAAATAGGCGAGTACCTAGCGATAGTATTCTTTCCATTTAAGCCTCTCTCTGGTGTCACCATTGGTCCAAATGCCATGTCTATAGTTACCAGCTTGTGGTCAGATACTGTAGGATTTGGAATAGATCTGAATCGAGTCACTGTGAAAACACCAAACCTAAGCATCTATGTCATCTATGAACACTGAAACTGTCAAGCTATGTAAAAACATGAGCCCACAGCCCATTAATACCAGCATAACACTATCTTAGAACCAAGGCTGCCTTAGGCTGTCTGTTTCTAATATGGACTCATGGCCCAAAACTACTAAAACCAGCCACAGGTGATGATAACTGGAGTGGAATTATATTTGGAGCTATTCTGGAGGCCCTATCCACAGGCAGATCTAGGGCTGGAGGCTTTGAGGATCTACCCAAGGTTAGACTTCAACAGCTATGCTGCATGAGGTTGGCAGCTGGTGATAGAGACAGTCCCTTTACAATCAAAGTTGATGCTAACCTGAGCTGTCCATGAGTCTCAGCTACAGAATCCTGCATGGTCTCAGGAGGATAGTGGGTTTGCTCCAGGCCTGCTCCAAGTTCAGCAAGCCTTGTGTCTTCCTGCCAGTGCATAGGTCTGTACTTGATGTTAAGCCTGTCGAGAGGCTTTGTGAATTCTGGTCTCCTTACATGGTTACTTACATTTTGTACCAGGTACTGGGTCTCACTGTGTTGGGCTTGACCCTTGACTTTGAGACAGAGGCCTGTGTTAGCTTCTGTGCTCTGCTCCCCAGCAATAGCAGTTACATACCTAACTCTGACATCTAAGTTTGGGGTAAGGGTGCTAGAAGCTGTCAGTCCTCCAGCATAAGACAATTCCAGGGGCTCAGTCTGCAAGTATTGGCTGGTTATAGGACTTTTTCCAGCACTAGATTTCTCCTGCAGGGGCCTGGTACTAGGTTTCAGATCTAAGGCCCTGACTTAATTCTCTTTCTCATGTCCTGGGGGGAGGTGCCTCTTTTCATCCTGGGCTGCTTGGAGTTGGGAGAGGGGTAGCTCAGGCAACTCTCTCTCTTCCCTGGCTTCTTCAATACATTTGTTACCCTAACAGCAGCCCAGTGAGTGGTCTCTCACCTGATATCCTTAGCCCTTGGTATAACAATAGATGTTTGACCTAGTGTGTCTGTGGGATGAGATGCCAGAGGATCTTATTCACCTTGCTCCAAAGCTTCCCTTATCTAAGCATCTTTCTTTCTGATAGAACTACTGCTGCTTCTGTGAGCCAAGGAAAAGGGCAGGGTACATAGAAACCTGAGCTCTTTCATATGTCTGACTTTGTGCTGATATTTGGAATAGGCAGAAGAGAGAAAGGTCTGTACCATCTGGCAACCACAATTGGGCTCAAAGATGTCTCGTATCCAATCACATGTCTATGCCTATACTTCTGGTGAAGTCAGTAGAGTTCAGCCAGCAAGGTCCATTTGAAGATGTTCACAGTTAGTGGGTGAGGAACACTTCCTGAGAACAGTGAATGAAATCAGCAAGCAGTTTCATGGGAGAGGGCCACATTCTAAAGCTCTGGGGAGAAGAGAAGAAGTGGATATGATTCTAACGGGCTGATGAAGTGACACCTAAAAATACAAGCCTGAGCAAAGCTTCTGAAAACATCATAAGGCTGCAGAAAACAGGAGAGGTGTCAAGAGACAGTGTGTCTTCGGAATCTGGTGGAGCAAGCTCCAAAGCACTGTCTTTTAATTGATGTAAAGAATAATTTGTTCTGTGCAAAGAAGGCAGTTTAAGAGTATATATGGATAATTATATGAAACCTGAGAATACTGTCTGAAAGAGAGGACTTTGTGGATGATCAGATTTAGATTACTTTCACAGTTTACATTCTTGCTTGTTTAAATACTTAACTCAAAAAAAAATCAGCCTCCATTAAATTGGATCTTTATAATGCACAATGAGAAATTTCTTGTGTTTTTATAAATCACTTGCCAATCTTATAAATTATTTATGGTCATTCAATCATATAACAATAGAGAATACACACATATATATGTACAAAGACGTAGTGGAAGACAAATGACACATAATTATATGTGCTCACTAAATTTTTTGCTTTTTTCTTTTAACAATTCATTGGTTTTCTAAGTTATTAAATTATTTATGGTAATTTAACCATATCACAACTAGAAAAAAAAGAGACCACCTCCTACACACACACACACACACACACACACATACACACACAGTGAAGACACATTATATAAAGGAGTGCATTTTCTTTTGGAATGATACTTTAAATATGCCCAACAAGCCTATATTACTTATGATTCCTTTTTGATCCTTCTTTACTTTAGTGTAATGTATAATCTCTGAATTATGGCTATTAATTTTGTTTTAAATCAAATTTAGTTCTGAGAAAGTTAATGAAAAATGTCCTCAAATGTCATTTGAAATTTCTTCTGAACTATCACTTAAATTTACTTTCTGAAGTGAAAAAGTATAGACCATGGAACAGTTGCTTCTATAAGCAAAGAAGGATGTTCCTTTTTATAGTCAGTTAGAATATGATTGCATTTTTACAAAGTAAAAAGGAATGTACATTATCTGGGACACTTCATTTTGTTTTAAATATGAACAATATTTCATCCCTGCCCAAGACAAGTTCTGCATAGCTTTCTCAAGAAAAGCAAGCCTACTGGTCTTTGGAGAGAAGAGACACAAAGAATATCATATTATGAACTAGGAATCTCAAAAAAATGTTTGGAAAAGTATGATTTTTATCCAACAAAATTACCTCAGGTATAATATTTAGGGGAAATCCTTTGATTCTTTTTAATGGATATATAAAATAACATAAAATTTGGGGGTGATGTTCATTTGTTCCTTTCTTTGTTTATGAGATATACATTTAGTACTTTGTAGTTGGATTATTATTCGATGGAAACACTAAAACAACATAGAAACTATAAACCAATAATAACATAAAAATAATTTAATAGCCATTTTATATTAGCAAGACCCTAAAAACTCATTTCTAATGATTACTTAAATGGAAACTACACAGAATTCAATTTTGAAGTACAACTATAGAGTGATTGCAAAAGCTAGTTCAGATTTATCCATGTTCCCATTCATTGTTTGTACATATTTTATCAATTTCCTGTGGACCCTACCTGCAGGTTGAAGACTTGACATCAAACCAGTGACTGATACTTTTATTTCTTTAATTGTTGTCAGGACACTTTCTCATGTCTAGGGCTACTGTGAGAACACTCTTAATTCTCAATTCTCACTTTTTCTAACATAATAATTATTGTGATTTATAACTGCCATTGATAGTTGGTCAATCTGATTTGAATCAAAGATGTATGGGGCATTATATAATTATAATGCTTGCAGTGATTACACTAATACGTTTATTTAAAAATACAGGATTTGAAATATGTATTTTTACACATAAAACATCTTCAAACATATATGCCTTTCATTTATACAGTAAGTAGTACTGTTAGGAACGCTTTTTGAATATAACACAACTTTGTTTTTGTGTATAATGTGTGACTACACAGCAATCACTGATATGTGGCTAAAAAAATGCATCATAGAAATGAAGTTCACACATGATTCATGGATTTATCCATCTACTTAATGTGTAGTTACTTAAAACCTATAACTGTTAGGACACTCAAATTTAAAAATGAGGACAGTAGATAGTGTAAGCATAGTCCTTACTTTCAAGGGGTGTTTATATTTTAATTAGGGAGAGATATATTAAACATGAAACCAGGTATTATTTGATTATAATTGTGAAAATTGCATCATAGTAGAAGTAAAAGATACTCAAATAGAAAATAGAGTTTTGTCTAAAATTTATAAGGTAAGAGAAAACTTGCAGAAACTCAATATTTAGTAAAATTAAGGGAAAAGAGTTGAAGAATATTCCAGGATAATGGAATACCCAAACCTTCCGACAGGAAGGAAGAGATGGGTAGGATTGTGGAGTGTAAAGTACATTAGAGTTGGAGTTCAGAATATTTACCATGGCGTTTCACCCTCATCCTATTTCATAATAAGGGAGATTGCCCCTCTAGAGTCATAAATATGTACATGATTAATTAAACTATGGCATTGTTAAATTTCCCTAGGGATGATAAAGAGAAAACTATGTAAATAACAATACCCCGAGAATGCTTAGCACTCAATATTTAGATAAGTGATTGGTCCAGCAAAGAAGAATGAGTACTCCAAGTGATAGGAAGAAGAACATCAGAGACCCAGGAGAGGGAGTAACTAGACATGTCAGATGCTGTTGGGACAGAACAAGATAAATTCTGACAGGTTATAGGCCAAACTGAAGTTTTTGAACTGGAATGGATGCTGGTTAGAGAAGAAAAGGGAAAAAAAGAGCAAGAGCCCAATTCATATGGAGAATGTAGGGGGATCGGTGGATCTCAGGTCTCAATGAAGTCATGGACAAAACTGTCTTAGAGATAGGATATTTGTCTGGAGTTGAGAAAATAAGTGAGAATAGGAGATGGCCACTTAGTAATTTGGGGGTTTGAAACATTTAAGGTGACGAAAAATTTTACATGTGACTTTGGTAGTGGAAGGCTGAGGTAAAGAAATTATAAGTTCATTTGCAATAAGGAGATCCAATTGGAGTATTGAAAAGATACTTATACATATGTGGATGTCATCTAGAATTATGGCTACACTGAAGCTAAAAGGGACAGCAATAATGCGGTTGCCAAAGTGTTTTTATGAAGGATGCATGATGAGTAGAGATTAGTAGACAGATGATACCAACAAGAAGAGTGATGGTGCACAGCTAGATGGTGGGTGGTATAATTTGAGTATTGAATGTCTCCATAAAGGCTCATGGGTTAAAGAGTTGGTCCTCAGTTTGGTGCCATTGGAAAGTGGTGGGAACATTTAAGAAGTGACACCTAGTGGGAGGTTTTAGATCATTGAAGACATGCCCTCAAAGGGGATTGCAGGATGCCAGTCTTTTTTTCTCTATTTTGTGTCTGGACCATAAGGTTAATAGGCTTCCTCCTCCATGTTCTCCTACCATGATGTGCTTCTGAACCACAGGCCCAAAAAACAACAGGACCACTTGATCACAGACAGAAACCTCCGAAACTGTGGTCTCAAAACCATTTTTCTCTTTATACCTGGTTTTTCTCAGGTATTTTGTTACGGACTAACATGATGGGGATATCAATTCAGCAAGGAGGTAAGGATGCAATGGCTAGCACTCAGGACAAGGAGAGCATGAACCTGAGGATAACCAGGATGTAAAAGAATAAGTAGTCATCCTCACTTGCAAGACAAGTGATGTCTTCAATGGAGAATAGGGATTTAGCCAATTAGGGAGAAACAATGTTCTGAAAGTGGAATAGTCAGTGAAGGTTGAAAACCACGGGACAAAGTTCTAAAGGCACAGTGGAAGAATTTGAGCACTAGGAAAGAGGTGAGAGAAGGGAGAGAGTTGGGAGTTAATGAAAGGCACAGAGCAATGAAGAATGGAGCACTGAGAGAATTTTACTGTAACAGAAAATAAATGTTTCAGTATGATGTGGAGATGCACGGAAGTGGAAGGAGAGGCTGAGGAGGTAAACAAGATGAAAAATTTGAAAGGGTTACTAGCTTGAGAGAAAGCTACCTCCCTTTAGGTGACAGGAGCCTGGATATAATACATAAAGCAAAGAAATGGCTGGGTAATCTGACAGGGCTTGATGAGCAGAGACTCCAGTGTGGGGACTGCTTCCAGCAAAGAGCAGTTCTTAATGTCTGAAATGTTAATATCTTTATAAAATGTCTAATCTGCCAGAGGTTTGTACCATGAAGCACAGGACCTTTGTAATAACTGACCCATTCTGACCAAGTGCTTATTTTCTCTCATTGGGCTTTCATGACATAGGGTTTAAGAACTTTTTAGAATTCAGTATTTCTTCATTGCTTTATGGAATGTAAGATGCATAATTTATATGTTAGATTTCCCCTCAATGTTGTAATGTTATTACTTGAATTTGATATGAAAAGTCATTAAGTACATTCCTTCTTTAGTTTATTTCTCAATACTAAGAAACTATGATTTAATACCTACTAGCTTGAAACTAATACATTTTCCAAAGATATCTAATTCAAAATCAGGCGGATACTTAAATGTTGGTTGAATCCATTTTTCTTCAAAATTTGTGTGATAATGTATGCCTGACAATATATTTTAAAAGTCATACTGGCTGATAGACCTTTACATTGGCTGTGGATAAGTCAAATGTAAACAAGTGTGGTGATTTAATTCTAGTTGATATCAGCTTTCAAACTCTGATCTTCTGACTTGTCCCGGTAATATCACTAGGACACATTATCATTAGAAAAAGAATTTGGGAATTATGTACAAACGATTTACCATACTCTTATTTTAATTCTCTGCTTAAATAACTTAAGAAATTTTATTTGAACAAATTAGAGTCTGAAACTAGGTCACTTTTATATTTGCGTTCTCATATCACACCCAGTGTCTGAGAAAATATAGATAATTGGGTTGTTGAATGCACCAATTATCTACTATCACACAATCCTGGATGGCCACCAAAAAGACTTAATGACATACAAGCCCAAAATACACTTAGTTCATGAGATTGTGTTTTAGCCAGGTTTAGCCAAACTGAGCTGGTTTCAGGTGAACTGGATAGGTTTTGCTCAAATTTTGAACAAAGTGTAGATAGGTGATGGGGTCAGGCCAGGGAAGATGGGAGCTGGTGCAGTTGTGTACAGTATGCATTCAAAATGCATTCTGCTGTCATATATACCTAATTAGAATGAATGAATGAATGAATGAATGAGTAAATAAATAAATAAATAACTTTTTTTAAAAAAGAATATGGAATGTTAATACCTCCAGAACACTTCTCTCCCTTCTCCTCACCTTTTACCAAGGTCACTAGGGAATTGTTCCTCCCAGCAAGCAGTTGTTAATGAATACCCTTTGGGTGGCTCCTTTTCTGCCATTTTGGGCAGATATGAAAAATAGGGAGAACCATTCCCTGATTGGCTTTTTTCCTGCTCTTCTGGTCATCAAGCAGGTGGAATGGGAGGAGGGGGCATTAGAAGAAGGGAAACCTGAAATCTGGGCAAGACACCCCTACTCTCTCAGGCACCAGCTCTGCACTCCCACCTCTCCAGAGGTTGCTCTCACTCTGGCTCTCGCTCTCTCTTCTATTCTTTAAATTAAACTTTTTGCTCTTGCCTTGGCATTTCCTGGGTGTTCAGTCTTCAACGCCAGGGTAATAGGACTCTATCCTGATTCAAAATGTCTAGTTTCAAAATGTCTAGGCTCCTCTGGCTGCCAGTTGCCTCATGTTGGGCAACTGATAACCTAACCCCACTCCATCTCACGCTCAGTCTCCAGCAGGCTAATCTACACAGGTCACGTTCTCATGGCCTAGTGGAAATATAAGCATGAGCAAAACAAATTGTGCAAGCGTCTCTTAAGCCTCCATTTCAGTAAATATGCTGTTGGTCCAGAAGAAGTCAATGGACAAGATAAAACCTAGATTTAAATGGCTCTGCAAAATTTCATGTAAAGGACATGGATACAGACAGTGGAGAATTGGGCCCATCAGTGCAACCAGTCCCCTGCAGGGAAAAACTCAGCAGATCAATCGTAGGATGACAAAAAAGCACCATACTAAGGGTCAGGAGACAAATCCCTGAGGCTTGACACTATTCATTTCGCTAATACGGGTGAATTATTTAATCACACTGAACTCTAATTTCCTTATTTGCCCTTTCCAAGCTTTAAAAGCCTTTGATTTTATACAATCAATCTTTAATTAATTTAATGCTATACTATTCGGTAGAAGGAACTTTAGAGAAAAGTTGCTCATTATTCTATCCTTTAGTGAGACAAACTAATGTAGATGGCCAAAATTGATGTGGCTAATTTTGACTATGAATCTTCAAATATTTTGTAATTACATTCAAACTGATATTCTTCTAGTCTGAATCTGGGTATGAATCAAAGTTCTTCAGCTGTATTTCTTATTTAGGTCTTCCTATCTGATGATCCTTTTAAAGTATAAAATATGTCAGTGGAATGTCAAGCACTATGACATCTTTTATGTGTGAGATGAGTTATAGGGGCCATTGATACTGTGCCTTAATAATTCATTTATACAATATAATTGATTTATGCAATGAATTATTATTCTTAAGTTGACTAGAAGAGTTTCTCAGCTTTTCAAGATGCTGATAAAAATATATGTAAATTTCAAATAGATGTTATATTTTATGTAAAGAGTACAGATAATACAGAAATGATACCCACTCTTCATTAAACAATATGTAATATATAACAAGGTCTGTATTATTTAACTATAAAAATAAAACCAGTTAAAATGCTCTAAATTAAAAATATTTTCTAAGCCTTCATAAGGAAAAAAGTAACACATACAAAAAAGTCTTTGAAAATGATTTTTTTGTGCCAAACAACTTCTTCTATTCACTTAGATGGCCTTAAAAATTCTACACTTAAATTATCAAAATATATTGAGGAACTTATAATTTATAACTTACTTTGACATATAGACTATTCTCTTTAAGACATACAGAAATGAGTTGCCATATGATAAGTGTTTATCCTTGTCATATCTCTGGGAAACATTTATTTTGGACTGATAATTTACTTGTAAAATCAATCACACTGGCCTGTGTCATTTCAGAGTCACCATGTAGACGTGTCCAAGAAACTTCACTCAAATCAAGCTGGCCTGGATTCAAGAGTACCAGTTGGTTGTCCGAATGATTTGGCCAATGTGGAGAGAGAGAAGAGCAAGCAGGGATCCCGGCAATAGTCAGCGTCAATGTTACTACAGGTCAGTTAAGCTTACAAGATAGTGGTTTCAATTGTCTACAAAAGACACACCATATACAGTTTCTTCCTACCATTTTGTTTGGAATACATGGCTTAGCCAAAGTGACTTCCTTGCCCTGAAATTCTCACTGAAGTTTTAAGTGCAGCATGACACTACACACTCACAATAATGATGGGACTCTTTCCAATTTTCCCCCCTCGTTTATGTTTTTTGTTAGTAAAGAAGTATTTTCTTTTAAGATTGCTTGTGTTGTCATGAAAATAATATCTTGACATCCTTTCCAGAAGAATGAAAAAGAAAAATTCATACCTTGAAAAGAGGTTAAAATAATTGAGATTTTTTAAATCTTAAAAAGCATCAGATAAGAAATCTAATGCAGACTTGAATTACAATGGTTTAGTTTACAGTGATGATGATCTGATATTCTTGCTATGTACTGAGGGCAAAACAAAAACAAATGGACTTGTGAAGTTGATAGCATTCAATTAAGCTACCCAGACTCACTTCCATATGGTGGAAATTTGAGATGAGTTAGCAAGGAAATAAGAATTTTCATTTCTGGCAATATTTTAGATACACAAACCAGCCCAGTTTCTATTACACTTTATCTTTGAAACTTCACATTTAGTTTGAAGGAAAATTGAAACTGTAATTATTCTTAAGCATACAGTTTGTTCCTTTTCCCTCCTTATTTGGTTTTGTAGCTAGCACACTTTTTTCTCCAAGGACATGTAAAAGTCAAAACACTAGATATAAAGTCTCTGAAGTGTTTCTGCTCCAAACCCTGTCTGTACAATCTGAGCTCTTTCATGTAGTTAGCTTACTGGCTTCTGACACTCCTATAAAAATATCCCATAGAGCTGTTCTTATTACCTTTTCATTGACTCTCTCTGAGTGATAAAAATGAAATTCTGTAAAGGACTTTGAAAACCATGCATATTGCAATTCCTCCACATTTCAAATACTAATCAAGTGTGACTATAAAAGAAACAACCTCAGCGGTGAAAATTGCTGCCGTGTGTTGAGTCTCAAGCCATTATTAATTCATTGGAAACTATTTTTTTTTCCTTTAAGATTATGGATCCTAAAAAATACCAGATAACACAATTCCTGAGATCAAAGTTTCTGTTTCAATCATAGAGAAACTTGTTATCTCATCTTTCCTTGGGTGTGCATCTCTGGGAGACTACAGCCAAGGCCATGGTTCTCTGTGCTCAGTGAATAATGCAGAGTATGTCATAAACCAGGGAAGCACCTGCTTTCAACATATGCCTGCAAGTGATGTTTTTAAAGACAAAAAGAACCCGGAATTAAAGTAATGGTTCTAAGCAAGTGAAATTTCCTAACTTCATTCAAGAGAGTAAAACAAAATGTCCGTTCTTAAGATTATTCCAACATGGATTTACTTAGAAATTACCCTATATGCACATCTGGGCAATATATTTACTTCTTTTCCCATTTTTACATGCAATAAATTATAGAATCTTTCTTCATTATGAATTATAATTATGTGACAACTCCATACATAAAAATATAAAAGTAAAATAAAACCAAAACAAAAATGTTCAAGCTTTATTTTGTACCTCATATAATATAGTATATGTGACTTCATGTAAAAAATAATTAATTAAATTCATATTTAACATTACCTTACTTGGTGTGGATAGCTCATCTCTGAATATGCAGTAGCCTCCTTTGTGTTCAGAGTGGAAAAATAAGAGGCTCTCTCAGCTTTTCCTGTTTTTTTTTTCTTTTCTTGTGTGTGTGTGTGTGTGTGTGTGTGTGTGTGTGTGTGTGTGTGTGGTGTGTCAGGAATTAAACTTAACCACTGAGCCACATCCCCTTTTGAAACAGAATCTCATTAAATTGCTTAGGACCTCCCTAAATTGCTGAGGCTGGCTTTGAACACACGATTCTCCTGCCTCAACCTCCTAAGCAGCTGGGATTACATATCTGCCTCCACTCCCAGCTTCCTTGTTCTCTAGTACTTAGACAAGAGTTGTTCATTTCCTAAGTTTTTCTTTTGGTGAGAATGGTGGGTTGCAGAATCTTTATAGCATATCAAACATTGAAAAAACAAAAATTTTAAAAGCTTAATTAAGGTGGGGTACTGTTTTTCTGATCGTGCTCCCTCAGATCCGTTCTTTCAATTAGATGAGATAGAACCTTTTCAAATATGCATCAATAATTACTAGAGGGAATTTTTTAATCAAGATATTCAGTGTAAACAACTTGGAGGGCTTGCTGTGAACAGCTGAACATGAATTATATAATAACAATTGACTCCACACAGCCAGAAGTATAATAAACTATAACTCTAGACCATTGCTGTCAGCTGAGCTCCTTTCACTAAGAAACTGATGAAAATGTTTCACCAGATCTCAGATGACCTTCTTCTGTGGATCTTAATTCATTCTGATGGCTCAGTGATGCTCAAATCTTATTTTAAGAACATTATCACTAAATTTACATGTTGTTTTGCCCATGAATAATAGTATACTTCTCTTAAATAGCATGAATAAGTAGCATGAGGGTAAAGTTCAGACCTTTGAAGTCTAAACTGAGAATCCTAGGTCTAAATTTTCTCTCCCCAACTTGCTGTGTACCAAGAGCAATTTGCTATACTTTCTATGTCCTTATTTGTCAAATTGGGTTAATATACACCACAGGCTAATTTCAAGATTATTTTGGTTCAAATAAGTGAAAATTAGTATAGTCATCTGATAAACTCCAAAATAGTCATTGCTATAGTAGTTAACCTGAGTCTTTGTAAGTTGGTTGCTCAAGACAACTTTGCTTCCCTGTAACATCTCTACAAAGTGCTGGCTATAGTCATCTGATATTGTAGCTCTCAGTCCATGAGTTTCAGTATACATTTTTTTTTCTTTTGAGAACTATATCTTCATGGAAACTGTATGGCCTTTGTTAATGCTATTGACATGAGAAGGAATGAAAAGCCCTCTTTGGCAACATCTCTAATTTCTGAGTCTAAGAAACATTGGAGACACATGGATGATCTGATTCTCCCTAATGGACTATTTATCCTTCTTGCCTCAGCAGCAATATCTCAGGAAAGCACAAGGTTTCTTTGGTTAATCAGCTAAAGAACTATTTTTAGTAGATAGCATGTGTTAAATAGAAATGTTTGCATTAAGGTGTTTGGTGCACATCCGGTTCCCTGGGTTGATTTGCAAATGGAAAATCCATTGGGAAGTGTTCTCAAAACAAAAACAAAAACAAAAATAAAACAACAACAACAACAAAAAAAAAAAAAAACAGAGGCAGAATAACAGAAGCATGTATGGGCAGAGGGAGAAGGTGAATCATGATATAGTCACAACAAAGACCTCAGAAAGTCCCCAAGGCTGTTGTGGAGTTGGGGGTCTTGAGAGTTGTCCAAAATTAGGGTAGGCCTCTATACCCCCTGCACCAGTCAATAATAAGGTACAGCTGTCCCTGAGATAGGGCTTGACTGTGCATAAGGTGGCTTTCTTAAGCCAAGGGCAAAGTCATTTGGTAAAAGAGGATTATTGCTTAGTTATGAGGAGGAGCTGGTTATTATGTGGGTCACTCAGTAATTACTGCAATTGCTTCTGGTGATTTTTCTGGCCAAATAGGGGCTATTCTCATTTTCCTCCTTGTGGGTCCCTCTAGAAACCGAAATCTTTGCCAAAAAGTATGATTTTTTTTAAATGTGCTTTTTCCCCCCTGAATAAAATCTTTCTATCAAGAAAATTTTATACTCTCCTGGTTCATTTTCTCTTTTGCAATTCCCTTCCTTTTGGAGCTTCTACTGTGTTCTTTGAATTATCCCAAATTTGTAGATGAAATTTGCCATAAATTAGACAAGTCAACCAGTGCATAGAACCTTGAGCCAAAAACCAAAAAACAGTACCCTAAGTTCTAGTATCAGCTCTGCCAAAACCTGAATATGTAGCTTTTCATAAGTCATTTCCTTTCTCTGAGCTTTACTTTCCTCATCAAACCAGGAGGTACACAAGGTAATCTTCAGGCCCTGTTAATTCTGAAAGCTTTTGATTCAATGGCCTATTCTGATATCAAAACAGGCTGTGATTATTGAGCTCAAACTGTCTCATCTCTGGGTAAAACTCACATATATGTGATTCTCCACATCTAGGATCCTCCTTATTTTTGGGAAACTAAATAGGTGAGAGGAAACAAGCTCCATAGGAAAGTACTCTGCTGAGGCCAAGAGGGGAGGGTAGAGAACAGAGAATAGATCTATAAGAATGTAAAGAAGTTTTTTTTTTTTTACTGAGATTTAGTTTAATCTAAATATCTAATATAAACTTTTTTAATTTATATAATACTTATATAATATTTTAGACATGGTGACACAGGCTGACTAAAACAGAAATCAGTTGGGGTCAAAGCAAGACCAAAACTCAGCTAGGCAAACAGGTCCTAGAACTCTGCCTCTAACTCTGTGTTCATCCTCTAGGACACATGGCTACATGAAGTACTTTCAAAATGACTTGGGCAGCCCTGCCTCTTTGGTCTTGTTGGTTGTAGGCACATGGGCTCTCTTTTAGCCTGTCTCCACAGCCAGCAGCTTCTCTGATAAGTTCACATTACTGGTATCTTTTCATTCCTGGGGTATCCATTCCGGCTTTGGCTTCACCTTCACAACTCATACATTGCCCTCTCAGTGGCAGCCGACGAGGACTCCAACCATGCTAAACTTTGCCTGGCCTCCCAGGCCTTCCTTTGAAATCTTGATGGAAGCCTTCTTGACCCCTTAACTCCAGCAACCTGTATTTCTGTAAAACCAGCACCATGTAGATGACAACTTGAACAATACTTGGGCCCCCTGGCATCCTATCTGTAGTTGCCTCTGAATGTCTGCTCAACTCAGTATGGTGAAAAGAGTTCCTAGGCCCCACTGTATGAGCAGGGCATCATTGTGATCTCATGATCTCCTTTCAGAGGGATTTTGGCTTATGTACCCTGGAGCCTGTGGGTGTGATCTTACAAATAACTGAGATGCCATCAAAGCATGTGGTTTCTGAGCAAAGTACTTAGCATCTCTTTAAGAGTTGTAATCTCTTCAAGCACAGCTTCCTTGACCCCAGCTTTACTTTACTTTTCTGGCCAAATGGCAAGTTTTTAAAATCCTTAAACTCTTCCTTCGGTTCCCAATTCTCATAGTAAACCTGGCTAAAAGTTGCCAGTAACATCCATGCCACTGACTGAATGCTGTGCTACCTTGAAATTTTCTCCACCACATTAAATATTTCATCATTTAAAAATAAAACCTCATTCAGAATCTCAGTACAAGGGGAAAATATAGACAAGTTCTTTAACATTAATGGTGACCTCTACTCCGATTCCCAGCAGAGTCTTCATTTCCCTGTAAAACTTCATAAGTGCATTCTGCAGTCCTATCTTTATTCTGCTCTTTTAAGCTCCCTCTAGAATTGCCAATTAAACTCCAATTACCATATTCTAAGGATTTTCCAACCTGCATTTCCAAGTATCTTCTGCAAACTATTTCCAAAGGCTTCTGAACCACATGATCAGGTTAGTTATAGCTGCAACACTTCTCAGTACCAATCTCTGTTTTAGTTAGCTTCTTGTCACCATAACCATAACACATGACAAGTACAACTTAAAGAAGGAGAAGTTAATCTGGCATTCAGTTTCAGAGATCTCAGTCCATACATAGCTGACTCCATGTCTCTGGGCCCAGAGAGAGGAGCACATAATGGGGGAAGGACCCAGCAGAGGAAAGCCATTGAGCTCATGGTAGGGTTGTGAAGTAGACTGGGAGAAAGGAGCTACAGGGAAGAACAGCCCTTCCAGAGAATATCTCAAGTGATCCTCCTCCTCTAGTCATGCCCCACCTCACTATAGTTACTACCCACTCTGTCCATTCAAAAAAGGATGGACTGATTAATTTACATCTCTCACAATCTAATTATTTGCCCTCTCAGTCAGTATTCCTGCAGAGACACATGAAGTTTTGAAGGGACACCCCATATCAAAACCTTAACATAAATCAGTTCCCTCTTAGGACTAGATAATTAGATAAGGTGGGGATCCATATTAAGACCTTGATCAAATACCTGATTATATACTATCCAAAGTCAGTTATTTTCAATAACATTATCATAAAATACATTATGGTTTCTCAGTTTTAACAGAGGAATAACTATGGTCCACTGTTATTATAAATAGTTTTCTAAGTCCAATAGTTATTTTTATGCTAAAGACTGGAACTCTTGTCATTCAGAATATTGGATGACTTTGCATGGCCCAGTGGTCCAAGTCTGTAATCCCAGAGGCTCAGGTGGCTGAGGCAGGAGAATCACGAGTTCAAAGCCTCCCTCAGCAAAAAGCAAGGCACTAAGCTACTCAATGAGACCCTGTCTCTAAATAAAATACAAAATAGGACTGGGAATGTGGCTTAGTAATTGAGTGCTGAGTGTCCCTGAGTTCAATCTCCAATACCAAAAAAAAAAAAAAAAAAAAAAGGATAACTTTAATTTGGCAAACAAAATAGCCAGTATGTCTTTCATGCTAATTTTTTAATTGTTGAGCCAAATGATAGTTCTATTTTTTAAAAATTTTTTAATCATTTTTTTTTATTTTGTACTTATTTATGGGTTACAGTGTGGCATTTCAATACGCCATATGCAATGTATGCTGATTAAATCAGGATGATTAGCCATCATGTCCTTGTCCCTTCTTTATGTTTGCAGCCTTCAAGCTTCTCACTTCTTGCTTTTCATAAATTGTATAATAGGTTATTGTTTTTTCCTTCAATTTAATATCAATGCAGATATTTCATCATATAAACAAAATAATATCATTCCCTTCCCTTTATACTTTTAGGGAATGCTATCATAGATACAACATACTTCCTATGACTTTAAAATTTTATACGATCATCCTTCATCTTAATAGCAACCCTCTTCTCAGAAGTTTGATTGTCTTAAGAATATGTTAGAGGGAGAAGCACAGTCATCTTATTGTTTGAACAGTTTTGAAATATCATTTCCTATAAGGTAGTTGTGTGAGCACTGACAGCTTTGCCCCTCTTCTTCCCTGGAGATTAATTTATTTCCTGCAGTGCTTGCTCTTTGTGGCAAGCCTGCTTGTCAGCCTTCACCAATGGGAGCTCTCATCAGCAGAATGTTAATTATAAAAGCAAAGCCATATACAGTATTAAAAGAAAAAAAACTTCTCAAGACAAAGCAATGTTTTTCTTTTCCTTTTCACTCTACTTCCCACTCAGGCTGAACAGAATCATTATCCACTGGAAGAATATTCCACAAGGTGGTAGGGTGCAGTGGAATTTGAAAGGGCTTTGTAACCAGGCGGACCCAAGACTGAATGAACTCTAATTCAAAGAATGACTCATTCTTTGTGATTTTGTTTTGCAATATTTAAAATTAGAGTAAAAAATGTCTACCTCACAGAAGAGTTTTTGTAAATTAAAAAAAAAACTTAATAATAATGTTAAAAACACTTATTTAGGATTTTTCTACTTTCATGTTTTCAGTCAAAACTATGCCATTGCCTGTTTTGGTAAAGCCCAGAAGCTAAAATATTTTATTCCTTTTAATGGTTTAAAAACATAAAAATACAATCTATATATTAGATCATACTTTCTGATTTACAGAAAATTAAAATTTCAATGTCTATAAATAAAGTTTTATTGAAACCTAGCCACTTTCATTCATTTACATATTGTCTCTGACTACTTCAATGCTCTGTCCATAAAGCTGAATAGTTGTGACATGTTTGTTCTCTTGTTCTTTAGAGAAAAAGTTTACTAACCTTTACTCTAGAGAGTCTGATTCAGAGGTCCTAAGCTGTACCAGGAAACAATTTCAGCATATTTCTCAGGAGATGCTGATGCAGGGTGTCTATGAACCATCTTGAAAAATAATGCAATAAAAGAATTGTGAATCCTCTTTCTTATATTGTCTCTTATCACATGTACTCCACTGGCAAGATCCTACTGACTTTATTTTCAATGATATCTCAAATATAACCACTTCCTTTCTAATCCACTTCTATCAACTTAGTCCATGCACTACAATCAACCATCATCGCATCAGGATTTTTATAGTGTCTTCCCCACTAGTCTATTTGCTTCCACCCTTGTATCATAGTGTCCATTCTCAACACAAAAGCCAGAGTAAACGTGATCAAACCTTTGCCAAATCATAGAATTCCTCTCAGAATTCATAGTAGCCTCTCCACTCCTCCCCCATCCCATGGCTTTAGTTGTGTCAGCCACATACCTGATTCTCAAAAACTCCAAGGAGTTCCATCCTGAAGGCTCACCAAGGCTGCTTTCTCTAATTGGTTTAATCTTCTTCTACTGATCTTATGGCTTTCAGTGCTGTCTCCTATAGGAAGCATCTGACCTGTTAAAGGTTCTCAACACCGAATAAAGAAATAAACCCCAGACTTCTATTTTGTAATTATCTAATTGTATTTTCTGTAGGCAAAAACAGTTGCCAGGAATACAAATATGACTCATCTCTGAACAATGGTACAGTATCCACTTAATCACTGCAAATGAGGGAAACAATACAGCAGCTATTAATGTGTACCATTTGTTTATTCAGACTCAGCCACAATGTCATTACAAAAGGTACTAAAGAAAGGAAAGTAGGTGGTTGGTACAGATAGGAGGAGATAGATGGAAATCCTGTTGAAACTGTTGAAGATAGATTCCATGAAATATCCAGAATAGAATGCAATCACAGAAGGTGCCTGGCTGACTGCAGGTTTTACTGTTCTACATCAGATTGAGCAACTTTAGGAGTCTGGCACTCAAAGTTCCCAAGAGGGAGCATGAGGTGTGAAAAGCATGGATTCAAATTAACACTTTAGGAAATGTCGGCTTTAAAAGGGAATGCAAATCAATTTTAGATATACTTGAATTTGATTCCTCTAAAATATGAGGAAATGGAGATATTCTTTCACTTCAATCTTCTTGTTCAAAGAATTACCCCTCTGATTTTATGCTTATAACTTCATTTGTGGACTGAACAACAGGTTATTTTTACAAAAGTATGTATTCTGACTATCAAAGGGCACTTCTTTAGCTTATATGTCTTACAGAGAAAAATGAAATAAAACTCAGCCTGTTTTTCTATAGCTGAAGTGTTTGGCTTGCTCTTCATGGAACTTAGTCTATAGGACTCTGCATTCCTCAGTTAATTTATCATCTAAGCATTTGGTTTGGTAAATATTTAATGCAGTTTAAGAAACCACCTCTGGTTGAACTTGGGATGTTTCCAAAAGGAATGGATGATGAATTCCTCAAAAAGAGAAGTGTTTCAAATAAATTTGGGTTTAAAAACAAATAATTGTGTGAAAAAACAGTTCCTTCACATTTTGAGATTTCTTGAAAGTTAATGCAATGAGGAACAGGATTTCTAGCCTATGTGAACTCTTCTGCTGTATCAATAAGCTGGCCACCAGAGTATGGATGTTATGTAGAAGATCCCCACTTAGCTAATGATAGGGCCAGCTCAGGAAGGGGAGAGTGACTAAAAAAAAAAAAAAAAAAAAAAAGCCCCCTCTAAAATTCACATGGTTAATCCCATTATTTCACCTTGAAATAACATATTTATTCTAATTTCCTCACTTCCCGTTTTTCTGCTTGACTATGTACTATCTTAAATCAGCTTATTGACAAGGGAGAGTGAAACTAATAACTGTCAAGATGACAGATTGAACTTTGTAACTACAGGCCTATAATAGTTTTATGTGCGTGTGAGATGGTAATAGTAGGTAATATTTATGTAGCACTTTATGTTTTACAAAGCACTTGCAGATCCATTATTTCATTTGATATTTCTTCAACTCAATGATTCAGTTATTATTATCAAACTTCATTCACTGATAAGGAAATGAAATTCAGAGATTCCTCAAAACGCACCACCATTGAGTTGTAGTCTCAGGAATCAGAACTAAGTCCTCAGATTCTGTTTCTTTGTAATACAATATATCTATTTCATTTTTCCTTATCTCTCCCCAGCAAGAAAAGCAACATTGTGAAGTAAGAAATACTGTTGTTATCCCTTTTTAAAGATACAATCTTAAAGATAGTAACTAATAGAAGTGGGAATTAAATCTGGGCATACTGCCTAAAAATCTTGTTTCTTTTATCTATAATGTATATTCTACAGTGGCTAGTTGTAATGATATTTGTGATTTAAGAAAGATCTAAAAGATCTGAAGACAGCAGTTGGGGGATCATGAGGAGAGAGACCTAAATGAAAGAGGACACAAGGCCCTGGCTATCTTCCCCATCAGCCACTGATGACCCAGACTCCAGCCCCAGTTAACACAGAGAAGAGTTATTGACAAAGAAAGTAAATTCTTGTCATTAGGAGGGTTCACATGTTCAGAGAAATTCTTTTTTTTTTCTATTTTGACATCATTTTTTTTTCTCAATTAGTCTGTGAACTCCTCAGAAGTCACAAAGCTGTAAATTTTGTTTTCGTGTTTCACATGACTCATAAAAATTAACAAGAGTTATTGAGACAGTTTTAGGCTTTTTGTATTTATAGATCTATTTAATTTTTATAGCAGCTTCATAAAATAGGCATTATTATCCCTGCCCCTCTCCTGTTTTTAAAGATGAATAATAGGCCCACAGGGTTAGATAACTTACTTTTGACTATGCTACTATTAGTGGCAGAGAAAGAATTCAAAGGATAAAGGAAAGGAAGGGAGAGAAACAGAAGGAAGAACGGGAAGGAAGAGAGGAAGGAAGGAAAGAAGGAAGGAAGGAAGAAAGGAAGGAAGGAAGGAAGGAAGGAAGGAAGGAAGGAAGGAAGGAAGGAAGGAAGGAAGGAGGCTGTTTTAGGTTATGACTACTCAGGAGCAAAAGATAAAGAGAGCTCCTGTCCATTTAAGTGGCCAGCAATCAAATGGTCTTTAGGATGATCAAGGTATGAGCAAACTCATACCTTGATTTTTCATACCTTGAGGTTTCTGGTTCCCTGTGCCTCTTGACCACTGTAGTGTTTGCTAGTGGGGCTTTTTAAGCGCTCATCCTCATTCTTCACAAAGCCGTAGTGGGAAGGAATGGAGGACGGAAGTCTGGAAGGACATTGTATTAGTGTCTGGTCTGCCTACAGGTTAACTCAGAGCTTTAGATCATGTAGCTTATGCTTGAAACCTATAGCTTCACCTTCAATTTCCCATGTGTAGATGCCCACTCCCTGCTCTGTGGTTGCAGGTCTAGGACATCAGCCAGAGTGTTGATCTGGAATCAGATATTTTTAGATCACCATCAGCTTCAACCCCTTACTACTGTGTACTTGCTTGGCAGGTCAGAACTTTACTGTGGCCTACCTTGCATTGCCCATAAAATAGAGTTGTGATGAGGATAAACTAAAATGCATGGAAAAGCATTCTGTCAACTGAAAAATACTTTAGGAATGGAATTATGTATTATCTCCTATCTCATAGAAATGTCTACCAACTATCTGCAGAATTTGCATCTCTTCCATTTACTTTATTTTATATTTTGGCTCTTCTTATTTGGTTCCCAATTATTTCTGAAAGGCATATGCATGTGAGTCTCTTACAAAGAGTACTTGAAAGCAGATGGTTTCCTTCCTGGATGGATCCAATACATATTTTTGATGGACCCCTCTTTTCTTTTCTTTTCTTGTAGAAATCTTCAAAAATGAAAAACATCAAAAATAACAAGATGTGATGGAAGCCACTTGGGCAGTGAACATAAATGTTGCAAAGAAAATGGAACCTTGCCTTGAGCTGAAAACCAACTATCCCCAAAGGACTCCAGGAGAATTTTGACTAGCCACTGCAAAGAGAGAACAATCTTAAAATTTTAACAGATAAAACTCAAAGAGAGCCCTATGATATGGAATTCACATTGACTATTTTGTTGTGCCAAAATCTGTATGTATTGTCTCATCACTGGGACATGTTTATTTAATGTGAACAGTTTTGAGTCTCTTGTTTCCACTACCAATAATTAAGCAAGTGAAAATATTTTTATACTTCAATTTCTATGTAAAATTGGTTAAAAATAGGATGCTAGCTCTCCACATATTTTTATCCTTTTTTCTATAATTTATTTTGCCATTATTCTAAGACTAACTTAAAGAAAAATAATCATATCTGAGAATGATTTAAAATACCCAGGTTTCTTATGTGATTCCCTGAGAACTGTGGAAATGAGTTTGTTTAGGAGTTTGTTTTATAAATGCACTGTAAATAAATGTTTTGGAGTCTCAATAGTCAAAGCCTTTGTGAATTGTAGAAATTTTCCAAAACTTCTTCCTCTAGCTTCTTAAAATCATGAGTTTATGTCTTTAATGTATTATGCCTTATTATTTTGTGTATATTAGATAATTCTTTATATTGATGTTTACTAGAATTGTAGGAAAACAATTTAGGTAATCATAATATTTGGTGCAAATAGAAGGGCAATAGAATAGTAATAAAATATAACATTTGGGTGTCTAGAAGCCACAGTGATCTAATTATTATATATTAGAATAACACTTAAAGATCTGTAAAAATGACTTTAAGAGCAATCATATTTGACAATTTATCTTATTAGGCACGAATTATATAGAAATGTTATTTTTTCCCTGTGAAAATGAAGAGACAGAATTTATTTGGTTAAAGTTACATACAAAGCCTTAGACTTTTTTTTATATAGGTCATACTCCTTATAAAAACTCACTTCAACCTCATAATCAACTTGGACTATATGGAGAACTTATTAGATGATTTAGCACCAAAGAGTATCTGAGAACAATAAATCATGACGCAACTTTCCACAGGGCGAAAAAATTACAGTTAGTGATCTTTGCTTCAGTGTTTATATTCCGAGGTAGCTTACTTTCCTTATCTTTAAAAAATTTTTTTTTCATTTAAAGTTGCAATAAATCCTGATTTCCAGTAATCTAAAGATTGTTTAGTGATTGGATTGTTGTAATATCACTTATTATCTACAATTTCTGAAGTTATATGAGATGATTTGGCTTCTGTTTATTTTATCTGTTTATGCCCATAAGAACAACACATTTTCAAAGTCTAATTTTGAAGACAAAAGAGATGCCCACTCAATCCCACAGCTTGTAGCAAACTGCACCAAGGTGTTTTTGGACTCATAGGATTTGTTGTTTTTCAAATAGAGGATATTTATTATTATTTTTAATTTGATATAGGAGAAGAATTAGATTTCTACTTTTAGTAAGTATAATTCTTTGATTATAAAATTGAGACAATGCATATACTATTTTGTTTATAAATCATCAAATTTTTTGTTGGAAGTCAAAAACTAATAAAACAATTTTATATACTGTGTTTCCAATTGTCTTATATTAAAATTATAATAAACTTTTTGCTCACTATGGAAGACATTAGAAAATTGAAAATAAATTTTATAATTTTCATCAATATATGTTCTCTGCCATGTTCAAAATAATCAACTCCCTATAATTATTAAATTAAAAATTATTTATCTAGTGTTATGGTTTAGATATTAGGTGTTCCCCCAAAGCTCATGTGTGAGACAATGCAAGAATGCTTACAAGAGAAATGGTTGGGTTATGAGAGCCTTAACCCAGTCAGTACATTAATCCCATGATGGGATTAACTGAGTGGTAGCTATAGGTAGGTAGAGTATGATTGGAGAAGGTGAGTCCCAAGGGGCATGCCTTTGGGGTTTATATTTTTTATCTGTTGAGTGAAATCTTTTTTCTCTCTCTGTTTCTGATCACCATGTAAGCTGCTTCCCTCTACCACAGTCTCCAACCATGATGTTCTTCCTTACCTCAAGCCCCGAGGAATGGAGCTAGCTGTCCACGGACCATGACTTCTGAAACTATAAGCCCCCCAAAACACCCTTCACCCTCTAAAATTGTTCTTGTTCGGGTTTTTTAGTCACAGCAGTGAAAAAGCTGACTAAAACAACTAGGGTTGAAATAATTTTTCATTCCTAAGGACAAAGCTGCAGGTGTCAAAGAAGTCAAGACAGAATAATTTTCCATGCTCTCCTCATCTCCAATGGCCTTACAGTGTTGGACCCAATCACCGATGACTAAGTTTTGCAGTATGGGTGTGCTTCATAGATAGATCCTAAGACTACCGGTTATTAACGCTATAAATTAATAATGCTGCCTTCTTCATAATTCAGTCAGTTTGAGGAATGAAAATATAAAGGAAGTGAGAAACAGAGAAGAATATGATTCCTTGAGAGGAGATGCCTAAACTCTTATAACAAGGACTTTAATAGAAAGAACTGTTGTAAGATTTGAGTCAATATTTAATGTAACTTCTAGATATTTATCCAAAGGTTTCTGATCCAAGAGACATCTGAAAGGAAGAGAATACACAAAATGTGTTGAAGGAAAGAGCAATAATTGTTATATAAATATAGATTGATAGGTTGGAATACTAAAACTAGAATCAAACAGCAAGAAAGCATTCTTCTAAATTCACTATAAAACATTTTCAAAATTTTACCACTTTTTCCTCTTTCCACTTCTACTATGGTCCAAGCATCAATCATTTCTCGGGTTACTACAATAACTCTGTAATTGTTCTCTGCATTATTTCCCTTGCTACCTGTCATTCTATTCTTACTGAAGTAGCCACAATGATCTTGCTGTGCTACATATAACACAGTCACTGCATATCTCACTCAGATTCCTAAAACGATCCTGATCCTACATGATCTATTCCTGCTATCCCTCTGGCTCCTTCTCTCTGATGTTCTTTTTTCACTTTTAAAGTAACTCTGATCTTAGCATTATTCATCAGCCAGGACAAGATTGGTCCTGCCTCAGGGCCTTTGCATTTGTGGTCCTTCCTGCATGGAATGTTTTTGCTTGGTGTTCCATGAAAGTCATTCACTCACTTTCTTAAAGTTTTTACTCACATGTTGTCATCTCAGTGCTGTCTGCCCTGACCATACTTTCTCAAATTGAAACCTCAACCCTACCTGGTATTTTTCATCCCCTTCCTTCTTTTAATTTTCTTCATAATGGATTTCACTTACTATATATTTTACATGTCTAGTTTATTTTTGTTTCCTTTACACAGCAATGTAAACTCCCTGAAGGCAGGGATTTCTGTTTGGTTTGTCCAGTCTACTTGGGCACTTAGAATAGTGTCTGACATATATTTGATGTTCATTTATATATTTGCTGAATAAACTGATGAGAATTTAATATATATATATATATATATATATATATATATATATATATATATATATATATATATTCCAGATTGGTCAGGTCTGAATTCTGACTCAGATGATTATTAGGTTTCCTTGAAGAAGTTTAACAACTTCCTTCTGCTTCAGATTCCTTTATGTGTAAAACTGGTTACTTGTGAAAACTTGGTGAATAAATACATGCAGAGTGCTTAGAGCTTTGCTTGACAAGGATTAAGTCTTAAATATATTTACCAGTTATAATTGCATGAAAAATATATTTCACCCTAAACAAGATGTGAAATGTTAAGACAAGTCCTTTCATTGTTAGGAACTTGCATCTTTTTTTTCCCATTAGCTATTTCCTCCCCACTTCCAATCATGTGCCATAACAAATACCTGTCTAGTTCTTGTTGTCTTAAATTAGGTTCCCTAGAAACATAGATTAGGGTAGAGACTTTTTGTTCAGTGTTTTTTGAAAGAGTGTTCCTAAGAGTGTGGAAGTGCAAAATAATAGTACAAAAGAATCTAAGCAAATGAGTGGTATCATGACAAGCCCAAACTCATCTTTCCAGCCTCATCCCCATAGGATCATGCTGGAGATGATCAGATGATCAGTTCAGCCTTCAAGCATTCCTCTCAATTCCAGAAGGTCAGCAGTCTCTGGATGATTTGGTATATAAAGGACAAATAAATCTCAGGAGCATGTACCCTTGAAGCAATATTATGCAGATCTCATATTGGGAGAACAGAAATTCTGCAAGCCCTCACATGCAGGGTGCTGGCAAAGGCACTGTGTAAATGGAGGGTAAACGCATACTTGGAATAGGTGTTGATTCCGGTTAGGACAAAACATAGATGGAAGGAGTCCAGTGTAATAAAGTTGTTGCCAAATATCCAGGTGCCATCTTCAAAATACAGTACCATATCAGGGAGATAGTGCTTACCATTGGTTGGCCTTGGTGCAAGAATTTAAACAACTTACAGTTTCAATAGCTACATCAACTTTTGGAAGAAAGAGTTCATGTTGCTGGCCCAAAAACTACCTTCCTATCAGCCACCATTCTTACTCTACTCAGGACTCCTTTGCATAGTTCTGAAGTGACTACATAGAAAGGCTGATTGATTATCTAGAGATTGAGTCATCTTGTTTAATTGATTTCATGGTGCATCCGCTGCAGTGGATACTCTTGGATAAACACCAAAATGTGCTGTCCAAAATTTATACTTTCTGCTCACTCTTATAGGCATAACTACATCCTCTTCTGAAGATATCTTTATCCTTCATCTTATAATGCATTGTAAGTGTTTGATTAATCATCTTAGCCATGGGTCATTTAAGTTTACTTTATCAAACTTTTATAAGAACCTTACTATGAACTCTAGTGTCTTGTGGGAATAACAGTAGTTGGTAACGTAAGGGTCTAGTCACTCATTCTCATGGCTTATTTGTATCATCTTAACCTGCTTAACCCCAGTACAAGATATGGCACTTCTATCTTACAGGAACTTCCTGACCTAGAGAATTGGTGTGTCTCATAGAAGCTGTGAGGGCAACTGCAGTCTTAAGATAGTTCTGCTAGGGCCCAGTAGCATGGTGACAGCTGCCTTTCAGCTGGTAGATAGCTCTGTGATAAAATGTCGTGACAACTTTCCTGGGACTACACAGAAATCATTCTGTTAGGGCTTGCTAGAGTTTTCATATCTATCACGAATAATTCTAGTATCATTGGGTGTTTCATATCATATAGGGGAGATGCAAGTCCTCCCAAACCACAGATGTGACCTGAAATAGTACCTTTTTTGGTAAATTGAGTCAGGTCAGATCAAGGAGGCCAATTTGAGTGAGTCTGGGAAGTTGGAGACTGCCCCCTGAGGGACTGAAAAGCCGTCAAAGCCCTTCCTCCACCCTTATCAAGATAACCTCTCCCTGCTCCAACCTGTTGCTAAGGTAACCTGTCCCAGGAATTGCCCCTCCCTAGAGGGAGTTATAAAGTAGGAAGAAAAGAGTAACATTAATCAGTGACATGAGATGGGAGGGAAAGGGAGAGATGAGGAAAATTGCATGGAAATGAAGGGAGACCCTCATTGCTATACAAAATTACATATAAGAGGCTGGGTGGGGAATGGGAAAATAAATAAGGAGGGAGATGGATTACAGTAGATGGGGTAGAGAGAGTAAAAGGGAGGGGAGGGGAGGGGGGATAGTGGGGGATAGGAAAGGGAGCAGAGTACAACAATTACCAATAGGGCATTATGTAAAATTGTGGATGTGTAACCGATGTGACTCTGCAATCTGCATTTGGGGTAAAATTGGGAGTTCATAACCCACTTCAGTCTAATGTATGAAGTATGATATGTCAAGTGCTTTGTAACGTTGTGAACAACCAATTAAAAAAAAAAGTGATATACATAGGAAAAAAAAAAAGTTGTTAACGAATGTGTCCTGGGCTACTCCATCCTGCCCTTCCCTCTTCGGCCCGTCTGGTTCCCACCTTTTGGTCATCCCACTGACCATATCCTGGGCCTAGTCATGTACACAGGAAGGAGAAAGATAAGGGGAAGGGGGAAGGAGAACAAGGGAAGCCTAAGATATATAAAAAGTAAGAACACTTCACTTATTGGGATGCCAGGATACCAGCTATGACCCCCTTCTCCCTTCCAGGAGAAGTCTATGTTACCCCTTTTTAAATAAACCCTGATTTATATGCTTGCCTTGGTGTGCTTCTATTACATTATGCTTCAACATTTGAGGGAGCAGAATTCGTCACCAGTAACCAGTGGTCTCACCATGCAAATTATCAGTTCATATTTTGGAACCTGATACCCAACCAGATAATATTAAGTGGTAGGGTCTTTGGGTACTTGTAAATCATGAGGCTTAACTCTCATGAATGTATTGCTGTCCATATAAAAGGCACTTAGGGGAACACCTCTCCCCACTTTTGCCATGTGATAACATATCAAGAAGTGCCATCTATGAGCAGAATAAGCCCTGACCAGACAACATATATGCAGAACTGTAACTTACTTGCTCTTTCCAGATTCCAGAACTGTAACTTACAGCAACACATGTTTATTGTTTATAACTTATTCAATCTAAGGTATTTTGTTATAGCAGCCCATAAGTAACTAAGACAGTGCCATAACTTCCTTTCTCTTATAGGAGTTGTCCTGACATTCCAAGATTACTGGAACCCTAAAAGCATTATCCACAGGGAAACATCTTAAATCTTTGTAGCATTTATCTAACAGCCCCTGGATTGTATATGTCTTACATCAGGTCAATATAATAATATTTGACATAGAGTGGACCAACACAATGTTTCAAAGTGATTTTAGACCTTCAAATGTTATGTTGAAAGAAAGCAGGAGAGTCAGCATTGCTTTGGGGTGAAATGGACATAAGAACTATTTTTATCCTTCTTCATAGGTACTAAAAATAGTGTAATTGGCAAATCAGAGATTTCATGGTATATAATAGAGCCTTTGTAAAGCTTATCTAGAGAAAATACAATGGCTGTAATCAGGTCTATTATATGGTTATGTCCATTATCAGCTACCATATTTTATCAAGTTTTTGTGAGGCCAAACTGTTAAATTAGATGGGAATATGACAGAGACCACCACACCTGCATTGTTTAGATCTATGAGGGTAGTATAGGGTTATGCCAATACACTTAGATTATGATATACTAGCAAGTCATATCAATGAAATTTGAGTAGATACAAAGAAAAGTAAGTCTGGGCATAAAATATACAACAATAGACTTCTATAATCTCAAAACAAAAGCTGGAAAACTAAGTTCTAGGTCCAGGGGAGCTTTCCATTAAGAACAATGGCTGGGGTTGTGGCTCAGTAGTATAGCGCTTGCCAGTCATGTGTGAGGCACTGGGTTTGATCCTCAGCACCACATATAAATAAATAAATAACATAACATAACATAACATAAAGGTCCATCGACAACGTGTGTGTGTGTGTGTGTGTGTGTGTGTGTGTCTAAAAGAACAATGACTCCAGTGTAACTCTCAAAAATGATAATAAATCACTTATACAGGTAAATTAACAAAAAGTTTATAGTCAATTGAATCCTTGGTATAAGAATATCTAAAGAATGTACACTAAGAAAGAAAATAAATGTAGGAGAAAGATTTGAAAATCAAGTAGGAATGGTATGTTAAATGAGAACTCACAGAATGGGAGAAATATTTGTATTATAGATATACAACCAAAGAATTCTACCCAGAATATGTAAGGAAAAACTCCCCCAAATAGCTAAAACAAATGCAGACAAGCTAGTTTTCAGTCAGGGTAGAGAACTTATGCCAGCACTTCATAAATGAGGCTATCTAAATTGTGCTAATAAACATGTGACAGAGAGCTCAAAATCACAGGCAGTCTTTAGGAAAATACAAATTAAAACACCAACGAGATCTATCACTACAAACTCAGCAGAAAGCTAATTTTTTTAAGTGACAAAAATAAGTTCCGAATAAAGTATAGATCAAACAAATTTCACATATTTTTGGTGGGTGTTTAAACTGATACATCTACTATGGAAAACTGGCAGTGTATTTAAAACTAAACAGTTTTGTAACCTATGACCCAGAATTTCCACTCTTGGTATAAATCTAACAAAACTCCATACTAGAAACAACCCATGCCCATGAGCAGTAGACTATCAAATAAGTGTAGTGTAATCATACAATTAAATGATGCAGTTTACTCTTCTTTATTGCAGTTATATGTGATATACATAGATTTGAATTCATTAAGCTTTATACTTTAGAATTGTTCACTGTATGTATTTGACAAAGAAATGGAATGACAAGCATAAATTTCAGAATAATACTTACCCTTGAAGTAAATATTGAAGGGAGATTAGGGAGCATTTGGGACTTAAAATATATTGGCAGTTTTATATTTCTCATTGTGAACATACATGTATGTGTGGGGAGTATGTTTTGTATATATGGAATATTTTATAATAAATAGAAAGAAAAAACTACACATGGAAGGCATTGCTGTTTGACCTTGACAACAGTGGGGGAAGATATTCAGCAAACTTCTCTCAAAATACATAATAGAATCTCCTATATGTACTTTATTTAATTATATGTCAGTTCTCAGGCATACATTTCTGCTCAGCTTTCTTGCTGGCATGCATTTTTCCATTGGGATGGTCTCATAATATTTTCTTATATTTATCCTACATGCTAATAAAAGATAAGAAGTACATTTTCTTCAGTATGTTCCTTAAAATGCCTGAAACCCTTTTGTTGAAAGAAAATGCTTTCCACATTGTGTTTCAATTTTTTATCTTGTGCAGCATTCAAAAGTGAAAGCTAGACTCTCCAGTCTGTATTATCTAAGTATTTAAAGTACTTAATATGTACAATATTTATATTCTTTTGGAGATAACCCTGACATTTATTTTTTGTTTGCATTCTGATGTAACTACAAGCTATGGTTGAATATGTCCAATGCATGAAAAGATAAGTGGAGAATAATATTTGTAAGTTAGTAATATAGTAGCAAAAATGTTTCTAAGTGCTCATATCCTTATTAGTGCAATAGTATACTACTAGAGGAAGTCTGCTATAGTATTTATCACCTCTCATACATGAAAATAATTGTTTATATAGATTAAAGGCTTATAATGTAAAAGTATTAAAATGTAAAACATATCCACATATACTTCTCATTTAGATTTTAAAAGTTTAAAATAGAAATTGAGTTTATGAGAGATATTGAAATTGTCTCTTTTGGAAATGGGAATTATACCATGTGATTTATTTTATATTCCTCTAGAGTTGTTTGTGCTTGAATAAGTTAACTATTTTGTTTTGTGTATAAAAAGATAAACAGTAATCCTTGATAGCACAGGGAATTGGTAAGAACCACACCCCTCAGAATACCAAAATCTGTGGATGCTCAAATCATTTATATAAAATAGCATAGAATTTTCAGATAACACATACATATTCTCGTCTATATTTAAATCACCTCTAGATTACTGAGTGCAATGTAAATGCTATATAAACGGTTACTATTATGTATTCTTTAGGAAGTAATGCCAAGAAAAAGGACTAAATATTCAATATAGGTGCGGTATTTTATTTGTTGTTTTTAGATATACATGACAGTAGGTGTATTTTTATTTGTTCTTATTAGCTATATATGACAGTAAAATGTATATGACAGTAAAATGTATTTTGACATAACACATATATAAGGAGTATGATTTCCCATTCTTGTCATTGTACATGATGAGGAATAATGTTGGTCATGTATTCATATATGCACATAGAATAGTAATGTCTAATTAATTCTACTATCTTCCCTATTCCCATTCCCCCTCCCTTCCCTTCTAATCCAAGTACTTCTAATCTTCCCTACCTCTTATCCCTTATTGTGATTTAGCATCCACATATCAGAGAAAATGTTCAACCTTTGGTTTGGGGGGATTGGCTTACTATGCTTAGCATGATATTCTCCCACTCCATCCATTTACCTCCAAATGCCATAATTCTATTCTCTTTTAATGCTGAGTAATATCCCATTGGGCTAATGTACCACAGTTTCTTTATACCTTCATCTACTGAAGGGCACCTATGTTGGTTCCATAGTTTAGCTCTTGTGAATTAAGCTCCTATAAACATTGATGTGGCTGTGTCACTGTAGTATCCTGATCTTAATTCCTTTGGGTTTAAACTGAGGAGCGGGATAACTGGGTGAAATAGTGGTTCCATTCCAAGATTTCTCAGGAATCTCTAAACTGGTCTCCATAGTGATTGTACCAACTTGTAGTCCCACCAGCAACATATGAGGGTACCTTTTCCCCCACATCCTTGCCAGCATTTACAATTACTTGTCTTCTTGATAATTGCCATTCTGACTGAAGTGAAATGGAATCTTTGCATTTTCTGCTAAAGTTGTACATTTTTTCCATATATTTGTTGTCTAATCATATTTTTTATTCTGTGAAGTGCTGGTTATGTTTCTTTGCCCATTTATTGATTGGGGTTTTGGGTATTAAGTTTTTTGGGTTCTTTATATATCCTGGAGATTAGTGCTTTATCTGAGGTGCAGGTGGCAAAGATTTCTCCCATTCTCTTCACATTCTTGATTGTTTCCTTGGCTGTGAAGAAGCTAAAAAGTTTCTTCTTTTGATTTGGAATCAAACTAAAAAGTTTGATTCCAACCCATTTGTTGATTCTTAATTTTACTTCTTGTGCTTTGGGAGTCTTGTTAAGGAAGTCAGTTCCTAAGCCAATAGGATGAAGAATTGGGCCTACTTTTTCTTCTATTAGGTACAGGGTCTCTGGTCTAATGCCTAAATCCTTGATCCACTTTGAATTGATTTTTGCGCAGGGAGAGAGATATGGGTTTAATTTCATTTGCTACATATGGATTTTCAGCTTTCTCAGCACCATTTGTTGAAGAGAATATAATTTCTCCAATGTATGTTTTTGGCACCTTTGTCTAGGATGAGATAATTGTATTTATGTAAGTAAGTTTGTCTCTGTGTCTTCTATTCTGTACCACTGGCCTTCATATCTGTTTTGGTGTCAATACCATGCCATTTTTTTTTACTGTGGCTCTGTAGTATAATTTAAGGTCGGGTATTGTGATGCCTCTTCCTTCACTTTTCTTTCTAAGGATTGCTTTGGCTATTATGGGTCTCTGGTTTTTCCAAATCAATTTCATGACTGCTTTTTCTATTTGTATGAAGAACTCCATTGAGATTTCAATAAAAATATCATAAAATCTGTATAGTACTTTGGTAGTATGGCCATTTTAACAATGTTATCTCTGCCTATGCAAGGACATGGGAGATATTTCCATTTTCTAAGGTCTTCTTCACTTTCTTTCTTTAGTGATCTGTAGTTTTCATTGTAGAGATTTCACCTCTTTTGTTAGATTGATTTCCAAATATTTCATTTTTTTGAGAAAATTATGAATAAGGTAGTTTCCCTAATTTCTCTTTCAGTTGATTTATCACTGATTTATAGGAACATAATTTATCTATGGGTATTAATTTTATATTTTACTACTTTGCTGAATTCATTTATGAGCTCTAGATGTTTTATGGTGGAGATTTTTGGATCTTCTAAATATAGAATCATTTACCAACAAATAGTGATAGTTTCAGTTCTTCTTTTCCTACTGGATCCCTTTAAATCTTTTTTTAAAAATTTCTTTCGTTTTTCATACATGACAATAGTGGAATGCATTACATTCATAATTATTCATTCACAGCACAATTTTTCATAACTCTGTATATAAAGTCCTTTAATTCTTTTTTCTGTCTAATTGCTCTATCTGGAGTTTCAAGGAGAACATTGAATAGAAGTGGTAGAAAAGAGGGCATCACTGTCTTGTTCCAGTTTTTAGAGGAAATGCTTTCACTTTTTCTCCATTTAGAATGATGTTGGCTTGGGTTTAACATATATAACTTACAATATTGAGGTATATTTCCAACTATCCCTAGTTCTTCTAGTGTTTTGACCATGAATGGGTACTGAATTTTGTAAAATGCTTTTTCTTTTATTTATTTATTTATTTATTTATTTTTTAGTTGTAGTTGTCAATACCTTTATTTTATTTTTATGTGGTGCTGAGGATCGAACTGAAGGCCTCGCACTTGCTAGGCAAGCTCTCTACCACCGAGCCACAACCCCAGATCGTGAAATACTCTTTCTGCATCTATTGAGATAAACATATGATTCTTATTTTTAAGTCTATTAATGTGATAAATTACATTATTTTTATGAGGTAATGTGTGGTAACACAATACATGGATATAATTTTTAATGATCAAATTAGAGTAGTTTATATTTCTGTCTCCTTAAGCATTTCTAAATTATTTTTACTAATATTTAATAATTGCAGATATTTGTAAGCTACAGTATGACATTTCAGTTCATGTCTATAATGGACACATTAATTTTAGATGCTTATAAGACATCAAGAAATTCCATACATGGGTCAGGACAATGATTTAGACTAGATTCACAGATTTTAGAGTAACACACACACACACACACACACACGAACATATTTTGGGGGTGAATTGTATTACTCTCAAATTTATAGGTTGATGTCTTAACACCCAGTGCTTCAGAATGTGACAACAGTTGGGGTAGAGTTAAGTAAAGTAAAATGAGGTCATATCAGTGGACTTAAATCAAATTTGACCTGGGATCAAATTTTTTGTTTTATGTATTTATTTTGTTTAATGTATTTTTTTTCTGTGCTAGGGATCCAATCCCAGGTTACATACATGGTACATAAATGCTCTAACATTGAGTCATACATCCAGTCCTGACTGTTGTTGATTAGAAGAAGAAATTTAGTCACAGACATAATATACATAGGAGAGAGACTTTATGAAGATAGAGGCAGAAAGTCATCCACAAGTCAAGGAGAGAGGTCTCAGAAGAAACCAATTCAACTAATATCACATGCTCACATATCTTTCCTCAATAACTGTGAGAAAATAAATATCTGTTATTTAACCCCACCTTCCCCTCAGCCCCAGCAAGTGGTATTTTGTTATGGAATTTCCAGCAAATCAATGCAGATTTTGGCACAGGGAGTGATGGGCTACTATCACAAACAACTAAAAATGTGAAAGTGGCTTGTTGATGCCCTGTTGGAAAAACCTAATTACCTTGAAGAAACTATTGGTAGAGCATTTATTGTAAGACCTTGGGTAGAAATAAGGAGCATTTTAGGGCCACCAAGAAAAGGTGATTTTTGTTCTTAAGTGGCAAAGAACCTGGCTAAATTGCACTCTATTTTTGTGAAAGGTATTTTGAAATGATGAACATGTATATTCAGCCGAGGTGGTTTTTTAGCAAATTGTTGGAAGTATGGACAGGTTTATTCTTGCTATTTATAATAAAATACAAAAGGAGAGATGAATCAAAGAAATATTAAGTTAAAAGAAGTCATAATATGAAAATTTAGAAAATCCTGTCTATCCATATGACAAAACATCAGAAAGTTTATTTTGGAGAGATGAGAAGTGACTGGGCAGTGATTTAATTATATAATTGGTGTGACTCATGCATCTAATTAACCATTCAAGCAGAAGCCAGGAACAGAGATGGAATTTTCCGAAAAGATCTGTGGAGAACGATGTGGTCTGATGGTTTGGACCCTTGTGAATTGCATAGCAAGCCCAAAAGACTATTGAGAATTTCATGCCTGTAGACAATTTGCCAGCTTGGACTAAAGGTGACAGAGATGGCACAAAATTAAAAAAGGATATAATATGCAGGGATTCTACATAATGGGCCACCAGAGGTATCTGCCTAGAAATGCATATTATACCTCAAGAAAAGAAAGAATGATCTTAAAGTACATTAGAGATTGACAAGGTAGCCACAATCATTTCTGTGTCCAATGACATAGGCCAGAGAGACAGAGATGTCTCTTCCTCAGTTTCAAAATGTGGGGTTACAATTGGTAACAGAGTGCCACTATCTAAAACCAAGGGAGTAGAATCACCACTCCTGAGGATGTGGAGAGCAAAGTCACCACCCCAAAATTGGTCTGGAAGACAATGCATTTAAAAAAAAAAGGATTATTCTCAAGCCATACCATGTAATGTAATTAGATCTGCTAGTTTTTGGACTTGTTGAGGACCATGACCCCTTTTGTTCTGGCAAGTCACTTTTGGAAAGGCTATGTATTCTATGCCTCTCTCTATTGAATCTTGAAAACAGATAACTTGTTTTACAGAAACCACATTGGAAAGAATTTTGCCTTCAGATATATCATATTTTGAGTCTCCAAGATGCCTGATTTGTATGATATTCAGATGAAATTCTGAGCTCAGAGTTGATATTAGAATGAGTTAATAATGTTAGGATGGTGGGGCTGGGGTTGTGGCTCAGTGGTAAAGTTCTTACCTCACATATGTGAGGCACTGGGTTCAATTCTCTGAACCACATATAAATAAATGAATACAATAAAGGTCCATCAACAACTAAAAAACAATTTAAAAATAATGTTAGGATGGTGAGAAAGGATAAAAATATTTTGTACCTGAGAAGGAAATAAATTTGGGAGGCCATGGGGCAGAGTCTTTGGGATGAATGAGGCTCCTCAGATTCATGTCTTGAATTTCTAAACCCCAGTGCCTTAGAATGTAATCATTTATTTTAAAAAAAGAGCTTTAAAGAGGTGAAGTAAATAAAAATTAAATAGAGAGCTGCAATCCAGTATGATTGGACTTGGAAATGTACTCACAGAGTGCAGAGGGTAGATGACAAGAAAACAGAGGGAGAAGACTGCTCTACACAAAGCAAGAGAGGCCTCTGAAGAGCACAACCCTGCCAATAAGTCAGTCTCAGAATTCTGCCTCCTGACCTATGAGAAAATAAATATCTATTGTTTAAGCCATTCACCTCCGAAGCCATGAGCCCCAAATACACTTTAGCTCCTCTCCCTTTTTCCTGTCATCTCTTGTTAGCAGTAATGAAAAGACTAAGAGTACTGCTAGCTCTCTAGTCCACATCCCTATGGGTGAACAACACAGGCACATGTGTCACCTCTTTTAAAGAATTGCTGATCCGTATTTAAGATCTGTAATTAGTTCACACAGAGATACTGGATGGTCTCCCACTGATAAATCCACTGTACACTTTACAAAAGCGGATGATCCAAAGAGGGAATCACAGAAGCCAATGAATTTGAACATGCAGCAAAGAAAGGAAGAGTGAAGACATGATGGTGAAATCAGAACCAAACACAGTGGAGTTATGGGAAAATAGCCCACTGTGAGGAGGGGCGCCCTGCTGACTGGGGAGGACTCTGTGTACACAGTCAGAGGATCTCAATGAGGGCACACTCAGTGACAATAAGGAAAGTGGTTCTGACAGAGAGGACGTGGGTGCTCAGAGGAGGCTGCGGCAGCATGTTAAGGGAACTTTCTGAGATATTTTACATCATTGGAAGGAGGCAAAGCTGGAAGTTGATCCAAATTTAGAAAAGAGTACGACAAATTGCCAAGGTATACCTGCTCTGTATTGTGGGACACATGGAGACTCTTCACAATACGATTGATTTCCTTCCTCTTTTTTTTCTTTGAGACAGGGTTCCACTTGTTACCCAGGCTGGCCTTGAAATCCTGGGCTCAAGGAATTCTGCTGCTTGAGTCTCCCAAGTAGCTGGTAACTGACTTTTGAAGAGTTTTATGAAGAAATAACACATTTTAATTTTCAGTATTTCTAGTATTTTAAATTATAGTAAACTGGGTAATTATATTTTCATTCTTTCCATTTTATATGTTCATAAATGAGAGTAAGATTTTAAAAATATTTTGACATTTTTTAGATTGTAGCACAATTTTTAGAGTCCCCATTGATTACTAAGTTTACTTTGCCCAGGTTCAGCTGAGATAGTCATTTTTATCCTCCTGCACTACTGTGTAAAGCAAGAACTGCATATTTAAGTATGGCATGAGTGTTTATAATTATTCATATAGTTTATTTATTTTTTTTTAAAGACAGAGTGAGAGAGGAGAGAAAGAGAGAGAGAATTTTTAATATTTATTTTTTAGTTCTCGGCGGACACAACATCTTTGTTGGTATGTGGTGCTGAGGATCGAACCCGGGCCGCACGCATGCCAGGCGAGCGTGCTACCGCTTGAGCCACATCCCCAGCCCTATTCATATAGTTTAAAGTAACCATTTTATAACCATTTATATATACTTATATATATACATATATGCACACACATACAATTTATATGTGTATGTATGTGTATATATACATATGTTTAAATATGCTGTATGTGTTTATAGCTATTTATATAAGTTAAGAACAGAACACCTTATAAGGTCCCTAATAAATACCAGAAAATGTATAAGGGCTAAGCTTAGGGCACACTATTATACCTTGCACCATAGAATACAGAGGAACAGTGAAATGCTTCCAACCATGTAAATGAGAATTATTGGTGGTCTGTAAAACAAAGGGTCTAAATGAGAGTGAAACACGTCATAAAATTCTGTTTCAAGATTAGTATTGGCTTTACGACACTGTAAGTAGAATTGGCCTTGGTTAGAAGTATACATGATTCATCCATAAGAACAAGAGTAAAGGCACAGAAATAGGAGGGCAGAGATGACAGCAGGAAGTGGTCTTAGTCAGTTCAGGTTGCTATAAAAACTACCCAAGTCTGGATCTGGGACAACAAGCATTGATTTCTCAGAAGTATGAAAGCTGGAACATTCAAGAGCAAAGCGTTTCCTTCCTGGTCTGTTTCCTTAAGGGTTTGTCTTTTCCAGAGTGTCTTGTATCCTCCCAAGGAAGAGAGAAGGAGCAAAAAAAAATTTTTTTTAATCTCTTCTTATAAAGGCACTAATCCCACTGTGAAGCCTCCATCCTTATGATGTAATCACCTCCCAAAGGCTCCATCTGCAAACACCACTGGGGATTAGAATTTCAACTGAAATTTCTGGGAAAGGGACACTAACACTCAGTTCATAGCAGAAGTAGTGAAAGTTCCCTTCTGATTGCTTCACTGTTTATACTAGAATTTAGAATGAAAGTTATCAACAATAAATCGAGGAAATAAAAGTGATTTGAGATGACTAAATAATTGAATTAGTAATTTGGAAAGATTTCAGAACAGCCTCTTTGAAACTTGTGATTTCCTTACTAGTTCTCATATAGAAAAATAATTAAAAATTTCCAGAAAACATATCTAAACCAGCATGGCTAAAATTTAAACTACAGAGTAAAATTTTAAAATATTTAATTAAAATAAAATGTTTATTTAATAACAAAATTTTATGCATTACAAAACAATAAGATAAATATAAATTATGAAATAAGGGCTTGGCAAAATATTCAAACTCAAGATAAAAGCAAATTGACTTAATGTGTAAGTACCATATTTCATTCTATGATAGAGGCACACATTTAAAATATTCCTATATTGAGTGTGGGTATGTAGAAATAGGAACTTTAATGTTTTTGGTGACTACATAAAATAACACAAAATTTTGGAGTTCTATTTGGCTAAATCTATCAAGAATCATTTCTTTTTTCTTACCAATTTATTTACAGGGATTTACTCTAGGCTATAATCACAAATTAGGGAAAACTAGGAGTGGGGAAGCGATGGACACTGTTTTAGTAGTGCCATATTGCAAACATTAAAGTATCCATCAATAAGTACCACTATGAGACACACAGAAATGAGATAAATAAGGGATGGTGCAGTTGTGGATAGTGTGAGTGTATAAGAGTGTCTAAACACATTAATTTTTTTATAAAAAAAATTGTTAAAAAATATCGTACCAAAATTTCCCTTCTCAGCCAACCTGAAAGTATAGAGTGATTATTAGAGATTGGGTTGGATATGTTGGTGGGGTGGGAAATGAGAGATGGCATTTGATTAGTGCATGCTGTATGCATGAATGAAAATATCACACTGAACAACATTCATATGTACAATGAACACGTGTTAATAAAACTTTTTAAAACCATGCCCCTCTGTTGAGTGCTTTTTATAGAGGTATATAGTTCAACTTTTGTATAGCAATTGTATCATACTTTTAAAAATAACCAAGGAACAGTGTTTCAACTATATTAAGTAGGAAGCATTATTGAAACCAGAAATGAATAATTATCAGCTCTTTTGGAGTGGTGTCAGGAAAGGGAGCATGTCAGTTTAGACCAGATAATGTGCCAGATTCAATAGCTCCTTCTCATGTCAACAGGGTCTCCTGTTGGAAATGATGCATTATGACAAATCATACCCTTGAGGTGTTCTTATCTTTAAAATAACTCTCAAGTCCTGTGCCATTGCAACTTCTTCCTTTCCCTTATGTGGATTCCTCTTTCTAACTATCATGATTTTTTCATTCCACCTCAGATGGACTTTCCAGGTGCAGAGTTCAAACATCTCTGCAAATTCTGCAAGATTTATTTATGTAATCCCAATCATCCCTCAGGTCCTCTACTAACTGTAGCACATAAACAATAAAATATTTTCAGTATTGTGAATCTGTTTGCATGCAGTTTCCTCACTGATTTCCTGGTGTTCAGACTATTTGTGTCATCTGTCTTTGCATCTTCAGTGACACCATGTAGTTATACGATATATGATTTTTGAATGAATAAATCTCTAATGCTTTGTAAATTTAATTTACTTGCCATGTATAATTTTTAAATATTTTTATTCATTAATTGTAGTTATACATAACAATGGAATTCATTTTCACATAATCATATATGCATGGAATACAATTTGCTCCATTTCAGTCTCTAGTACTTCCTCTTTTCCTCTCCTTTTCCTTACTTCTGTTTCCCTTCCTAGACTTCCTTCTACATATTTATTTTTAAATTGGTGCTTTATAGATACAAATAAAGGTGAAATTCACTGTGTTACATTCATATCTGCACATAGCATAATTTGGCCAATTTCATTCCACAGTTCCTCTTTGTTACCATCCCTTCTCTATCCCCCTCTATCCCCTTCCCCCACTCCACTGATCTACCTTCTATTTTCATGAGACCCCTATCTTTTTTTTGGTCTCATTTTGTTCTGGCTTCTGAATATGAGAGAAAACATTTGACACATGACTTCC
The DNA here is from genome assembly GCF_964194105.1 of Spermophilus citellus. Lineage (NCBI taxonomy): Eukaryota > Metazoa > Chordata > Mammalia > Rodentia > Sciuridae > Spermophilus > Spermophilus citellus. The sequence continues at coordinate 134,886,584 of NC_138186.1, read as the reverse complement.
TAAGTCTAGCTTCTTTCACTCATCATGATGCCCTCCAGTTCCATCTATTTATCGGCAAATGCCATAATGTCATTCTTTTTTGTGGCAGAGTAAAACTCCAATATATATATATATATATATATATATATATATATATATATATATATATATATATAGGAGTTTTACATACCATATTTCATCTATTCATTCTTCAGTTGACAGGTGTTTGGATTAGTTCCATAATTTGGTGGTTGTGAATTGCACTGCTATGAACATTGATTTTCCTGTTTCTATATAGAATGCTGATTTTAGTTCTTTGGAATATTTACCAAGGAGTAGGATAGATGGGACTTATGGAGGTTCCATTAGCAGTCTTTTAAAAAATCTTCATACTGGTTTTCAAAATGGTTATATTAATTTGCAGCCCCATCAACAATGTGTAAGTGTACCTTTCCCCCTACAGTCTTGCCAATGTTTGCTTTTATTTGTATTCTTGATTGCCATTCTTGATGAAATGAGATGAAATATCAATATAGTGTTTTTTATTTTTTAAATATAGTTTTTATTTTCAGTTCTCTGATTTCTAGTAATGTTGAACATTTTTTATTACATATTTGCTGGGCATTTGTGCTGCTTCTGTTGAGGAATGCCTGTTCTCTTCTTTTCCCATTTATTGATGAGGTTATTTGTTGGGTAGACAGAAATAATATTGTCAAAATGTCCATACTACCAAAAGCAGTATATAGATTCAGTGCAATCTACATCAAAATACCAATGCTATTCTTCATAGTATTAAAAAAAATCTAAAATTTATTTGGAGCAATAAAAGACACAGAATATCTAACACAAAACTGAACAAGAGCAAGGTAGAAGGCATTACAAGACCTGATCTAAAATTTTACAACAGAACAAAACCAGCATGATATTGGTATCAATACAGATTTGAAGATAAATGGAATAGAATAAAAGACACTGGCAAACATCATAGAGAGCGTCATCTGATATTTGACAAAGATGCCAAAAACACCTGTTGGAGGAAAGATAGTATTTTTTACAAGCAGTACAAGGATAGATATCCACATGTAGAAGAATAAAACTAGATCCTTGTCTTCCACCCTGCACAAAAATCAACTCAAACTGCATTAAAAGCCTAGGAATTAGACCAGAATCTTTGCAACAGCTAAAAGAAAGCATAGGGTCAAAATTCCAACATATGGTATAATACCAACTTAATCATAAACAAATTTATTGATCAGCCTATAAATTTAGTGTATCCGATGAGTTGATAAACTCTGAGAATATCAATTTTGGAGTCATATTGGGTCAAATTCAGATTCACCTTTGTGTTATCACAGGGGTGGGTCTCCCCTATTTCTCCTTCTATAAAAACAGAGAAAAAGACATCTGTTTCCAGAATTGTTATGGGGATGGAGGATGATAGTGGAAACGCACCAGGCCAGTGCCTGGTGCTTGAAATAGGCGTGATAACCATTAATCTTTTTCCTCCATTTTTGCCTCCTTGCTCTTAGCTTGGAATCTTGTTGAATTTTCAGTGTTGATAAGATGTATTAGCACCATACAAAATAATCTTTTAGAGCATTTGAATTATCTTAGTAGGAATCATCCATTTCTTGGCAGGTTAATGTGTATTCAACTTTTACTTCTTTATTTGCAGATTTACCATGAAAAATGTAAAAGCCCAGGCTACGTTTTTTTCCAAATTATTATTAGCTATTACTATTTCTTGTGTGAATGAATATATATATATATATATATATATATATATATATTATATATATAAAATCTGGAATATATATATAATCTGATATATATATATATATATATATATATACATACATATCTTACAGATTAGAAACTTCTGTGCTTATATTCAATTTCAAACAGCTGATAAAGAATGAATACAAGTTCAAAATTCATGCCAACTCTATTAGTTAAAATAATGGAGTTATCTATAATGGAAGCCTTAAAGTATTAATTCAATATTTAAGTTCTTTCTCTTGTGTATGGCCAAATCATAGCCCTTCTTATGACAAACAAATCAGCTAAACATTTTCTTAGATAAACTTTACTCAATGATAATATTTAAATTGATTTTATTTACATTATACATTATATGTAATTATTATATATTATATGATGATTATATTTATGTTGATCATAGACTGATCAGAGTTGCAAGTAATAGTTTATGAGATGTCTGATTGCATTATATATACATTAAAGCTAATGCTTATTTTTAGTTCTCTTATTATGCTTTTGTTTAAACTTAATTCAAAATCCTGCCAAAACTTTGGCCTGTAATTGAATTGTAACAACAATAATGAAGAGACGGTTTGATCATGGAAATGACCACTAGATGTTGCTAGTTGTCTAGTTTATATGTTTAAGAAGTTACATTCCTTAAAAGCTTGCTTCTCCATTTTTTATGGATTTTTTCAAACACAGTATCTAATCTGATGCCAATATTGAGTAAACTTGAATGTCACAAAGTATAAAGCATCCAAGTTTTTAAAAAGTTCTAATTCTTCACTCTACCTCTTTTTTTTTTTGGTAGTCTAAATATTGACCTTTGAAATCCATAATATAGTTTTAGTATCTAAAATGTTATTCTTAATGTAATTTTAAAAATGTATACCCTGATTCCTTCTCTACCTTCATTAGTTTCTTGCTGTAGGATGGCAAATTACTCAATTATAACTTGTCTCAACTGAGCCCATTTTTCCCAGAACTAATTTTCACAATTTCAATCGCTTCTGTTTCTTCCTTTGTTTCATAATAGGAATTAGGGAGGGCTTCATTAGAAGTCTTGGATTTGGGGAAGAGATTTTTTTTTTTTGCTTATGCACAAAATACATACGCAAAATACTGGTAAAGCAGGAAGGCTTTGTGTTTAAAGTTTTTTCCATTGAATAGTAATGGAAGACACAAAATAATGAGCCCAAGGAAAAGAAGAGATCAGTTGAAGTGTGTAACAGAGGCTTGCAGCTGAGAACCCCATGCAGAGAACAAACCCACTGAGATAACACCCTAGAGGTCCCCATTAACTGTTGGGGCAAATACATGGGAAAAGATTATAAAAGGAAGTCACATTTTTTTGAGAAGGCATTGCAATGATTTATACCTATGATTCAACTTCTAAATTTTCATTTATTCATGTCATACAATATAAAATGTATCAAAAGTTATTACTTGTAGAACTAGGAGATTTGTAGGAAAATTCAGATCAGACAGCATACAAAAAAATTACAAGACCACTGATGAAGAAGTCTTTATTTCCAAGAGTGGGAACCCTTGGTGACAGGTCCTCTGTTAAAAAGATGTAATTGGGGGCTGAGGTTGTAGCGAAGTGTTAGAGCATTTGCCTAGCACATGTAAGGCACTGGGTTTGATCCTCAGTGCCACATACAAATAAATAAATAAAATAAAGGCATCATGTTCATCAACAACTAAAAATTTTTTTTCAATGTAATGAGATTGTAAGAATAAGGGTGTAGTCCTCAAACTTAGCCCAAACTTGCAAATTATGCTTCAAAATATTAAAATCTGAAAGTAGAAATAAATGCAAGCTGATTTAGTTGTCTCTGAGCTTCACCTTCCATAATTTTCTAGAGAGATGACTAAATGGTATTAGTTCCTCAAACTAAATGCATGAGTTCACTCAGCAGAATGTATATTTTTGGAGATGTTGGTGATTTTAGCATTTCTTCTTTGGAAATGTGTAACCTGATTCTTAGACCTCTCAATTCATAAAGGATTGTTTCATCAAATGTTTAATTTTTACTTATTTTCTCCATGTAATTATACTTAGTATAATCCAATATCAGAAAATACCATATCTAGAGCCATGACTAAATAATACTGTTCGGAATTGGAGTTAAAACATAAAATTTGGAATTTAACATTTCTGCTAGAATCAGGAAATCATTTAAGTAACACTTTTTGGCTGAAATCAGAGAACTTAGAATATGAAGCACCACTGAGGGAAAAAAAATCAGCATTCTTTCTTTAAAAATGTGTTATCTCTCTATGATAGTTACCCTGAAGCTAGCTTTTTCTGTCTAAAAGTCATCATCAGTGGGTAATAGTTTACAAATAAATATTGAAGCCAAAATATAGTGTTTCAATTGCACACTTCCTTGTGCCATCCCAATTAACTGCCTAGGCATGCAGAAGGAGCTTCTGTTACAATGTTTTCTGTGCCATCTCCCTACTTGGTGTCCCCACCCTCCCAGCTCACCAGGTGAAGTCCTGCTCATCTTTCAAGACTGAAGATTATGGGTCATCTTTCAGGATATTTTCCTGTATCTTTAAGAGCCAAGCTAACCACTTTTGTATGTCCAGCTAGCTTTGTAAAAATGATATATTCCATATTGGCACCATTTTGCAGTCCCACCAGCAGTGTATGAGTATGCCTTTTCCCCCACATCCTCGCCAACACTTATTGTTGTTTGTATTCTTACTAGCTGCCATTCTGACTGGCGTGAGATGAAATCTTAGAGTAGTTTTGATTTGCATTTCTCTAATAGCTAGAGATGTTGAACATTTTTTTCATACATTTGTTGATTGATTGTACCTCATCTTCTGAGAAGTGTCTCTTCAGGTCCTTGGCCCATTTACTGATTGGGTTATTTGTTATTTTGGTATTTAGATTTTTGAGTTCTTTATATAACCTAGAGATTAGTGCTCTATCTGATGTGCAAGTGGTATATACCCAAAGGACTTAAAAACACCATACTGTAAGGACACAGACACATCAATGTTTATTGCAGCACAATTCACAATAGCTAAACCATGGAACCAACCTAGATGTCATTCAGTAGATGAACAGATTAAAATATTGTGGCATTTATACACAATAGAATATTACTCAGCAATAAAAGAGAATAAAATCATAGCATTTGCAGGTAAATGGATGGAGTTGGAGGAGATAATGCTAAGTGAAGTTAGCCAATCCCAAAAAAACAAATGATGAATGTTTTCTCTGATATAAGGAGGCTGATTCATAGTGGGGTTGGGAGGGAGAGCATGGGAAGATTAGATGGACTTTAGATAGGCAAAGGGGAGGGAAAGAAAAGGAGGGGGCAAGGGATGTAAAAATGATGGTGGACTGAGATGGACATCATTATTCTAAGTACATGTATGAAGACATGAATGGTGTAAATATACTTTGTATACAACCAGAAATATGAAAAATTGTGCTCTATATGTTTAATATGAATTAAAATGCATCCTGCTGTCATATATAACAAATTAGAATAAAAAAATAAAAAAAGAATAAATCATATATTCTCCTATTTCTTGCTTCCTATAGTGAAACACAATTAGATTTTTTTTTTTGCTCTCCAGTTCTCTAGTCTCTAGCCACCCAGCCTTCATTACACAGCAGCTGCTGATTTCATAACTCCTAATGATGACTAAACAGGAGCACAAGCCAGGTCCCAGTGCTTGCTCTCTGTTTGGGATTTGATGTTGGAAGCACAATTACTCCCAGCTTGTCTGCTCCCTTTTCTCACAGGAAACCTTAATAAGCATTCAGTGTTTTTCTCCCTTCTAAATAACCCTTACTTTCAGAAAAAGCTTAGTCAAATCTACAAATTGACATTATACATATGTCTATAATGAAAAATGTGAGTGTCAAAAACGCCATGTTATCTATTACTATGATAATACTAGAAGATAACAAAATATTTCACTTGTTAAAATTCCTCTGTGTTCTGCCCATTCATCCCTCCCTCTATGCAACCTTTTGTGTTTTACAGCCAATTCTATTTCATTTTGAAATAGAATTATTTATTTATTTGTTTGTTTATCGGTGGTGCTGGGATTGAACCCAGGGCCTTGTGCACATGAGGCAAGCACTCTACCAACTGAGCAATATCCCTAGCCCAAGTTAATTTTTATTAGGGTCTGTGTCTTCTTCACTTTAGTTGCATGTGAATATTTAGTGATTTCAGCATCATTTGTTAAAAAGACTTTTTCTTCACATTATTGCCATTGTTCTTTCTCCAAAGATCAGTTGATTTTACTTGTGTAATTCTGTTTTTAGACTCTCTGCTCCATTCCATTATTTGTTTATCCTTTTGCCAACCCCAGTCTGTCTTGATTGCTACGGGTGTACAGTAAGTGTTAAGGTAGGGTGGTCTCAGTCCTCTGACTCTGTTCTGCTTTGGTACTGCATTGGCCAATATATCAATTGCTTTTTCCAATATACCACAGCTGCCTGTCAAACACAAGAGAGAGAAGAAAAGTGAGTTGTTAAGTATAGTAAAGACAGCAAAGCTTTAACAAACACATATCCAGACAATAAGTAAATTGCAGGACAGTAGGCAGCCCATAAAAGAGGAAGAGATGGGGATGACAGATTCATACAACAAGGGCACAAAAACAAAAATAAATTTCTGTGGAATTCTTCCTAAGACATCACTATTGCATGATAAAGCAGTTGGTGGTTGATGTGAAGAAATCGAATCAAGTGGAGAATAAAACAAAAAAGTATAAACATGATAATTATTTCATTCTGTCTTAAAGTTAGAGATATGCATGTATTGCCCAGAATTGTTCCATGGCTAATGGGGATTTATTTTTGCACTTGTTGTCTTAGACAAATAATACTTATTTGTGAGTATGTTTTTGCAAAGTAGATAAAATTCAAGAATCTTTGAGAATTTCTCAAATATTTTTTATAAACCACTACTTTTTAAGTTGGAGTCACATAGGTTTTGGTACAGTCTGAGAATTACCGTTTTATATACATCATGGAGTAATTCAGAGCAGGGCACAGTCTGCTCTCCACACACCTTATGAAAAGTGAAAAGGTTAAACACTTAATGGATAAGAATTTATTAGCCTTTGGCTTAGTTTCCAATTTCACCTGAATTTGGGAAGAAATCTACAACCTCAGGCCAACCACATTTGCCTCTTTAACCACATTCATGCTCTGGTCACAGTTTTCTTTTCATAGATATCCATACTCAGTCCAGATATAGAAAATGCTTGTCTGCTCTATTCATCAATGGCTGCCTCCTGAATGTGGTCATCTATGGATACCATCATGCTAAGTGAAATAAGCCAACCCCAAAACACCAAACACAGAATGTTCTCTCTGATATGCAGATGCTAACACAAAATAAAGGGCAGGGGAAAGAAAGAATAGAAGTACATCAGATTAGACAAAGTAAATGAAGGGAAGGAAAGGTAGATGAATAGAAAAACAGTAGAATAAATTGGACATAACTTTCCCATATTTGTAAATGAATACATGAAATACATGTGAAACTCCACATCATGTACAACCACAAGATAGTAATTGGAACGTTATATTTCATGTGTGTATAATATGTCAAAATACATGCTATTGTGATGTATATCTAAAAAGAAGAAATTTTTAAAAAAGAAAGAAAATGCTTTTTTTCCCCTGTTCATCAATGGCTGCTCCCTGAATGTGGTCATCTATTTTAAAAACACCTGAGTTTGAAAGCATCCTAAGTTAATTCACCTCCAAAATATGCCTTTCTAAAATCTGGGTAGTTATTTTGAAAAAAATCTACACAACAATCCTCACTTTTGCCCACCATCTAGACTTAACTGAATCTTTTGCTTTTACCCTTCTTTGTGTTGGAAAACATTTTTACATGGTACAAGCAAAGATCAGGCAAGTCAGAGGGACATCACATCAGTTCTACAAACTTACAAAGCCTCAAATCAGGTCTCTCAGTTTAACCATTTGTAGAAGTTTAAGTGGCTAAAAGATAGAAATTACATTGAAAAACCTAACTGGTAATTGTACAGAGCAATGGACAGAGAATCAATATAAATATTTGGAAGTAGGCTGCCCAGAATTTCCTTCCATAAAACTGAAAAAATACCATCAGACATTTGGATAAAAACTCAAATTTTCAAGATCTTTATTTAGAAACACCATGTTTCTGTCTAAAAAATGAGGAAAATATGTGGAAACTGGCAAATTATAAAAAAGTATTAAAAAGCTCAACAAATATTGGTAAAAGTTTTAGCTTTATTGCATAGGTAACCTCAATTTATTCCATTTTCATCAGAAACATAATTTGGATAACATATAAGTATAAATTATATTAGTATATTTGACTCATGACTAAATTTTTACTTATTTACTTATTTATTGGTGTTTGGGATTCAACTTAGAGCCCTGCGCATGCTTAGCATAATCTATCAGAGCCACTCTCTAGCCCCTCATGACTATAATTTTTAAAATTAAAGTTTTTTGTTCTGTTGGTTTGTTTATGAGCATATATGTGGGTAGTTATTTCGAGAACAATCCTCACTTTTGTCCACATCTACATTTGCTCATTTGGATGTCTACATGAAAATTCTCTACCTCTGGCTTCTATGTTCAAATTAATTTACAAAATATTTTTTTAACTAGAGCATAATACTTATACATAGTAGCTGGGTTCACTTTGACAAAATTATGCATGCATTGAATTTGAATTCAATCCCATCCCTCCACATTCCCTTCCCTCCTTCCTCCGCTTTCCATTTTCTTTCTTCTACTCTACTGATCTTCCTTTTGCTCATTTATTTATTTTTGATTTGTTCTTTCTACATGTACATAAAGGTAAAGTCCCCTGTGGTCCATTTATGTATGCATATATTGTGATTTGGTTAAGTTCATTTCATATTTCCTCCCCTTCCCTATACCCTCCCTTCCACCTACCCCTCCCTCCCTCCCCCATTCTCCTTCTACTCTACTGATCTTCCCTGTTTATTTATGAAATGTGATTGTCCCATTGTCTCCTTTCCTTTATTTCACTCCAGCTTCCACAAATGAAAGAAAATATCATCCTTTTGATTTTCTGAGTCTGCCTACTTCATTTAGCATGATGTTCTCCATTTCCATCCATTTACTGGCAAATACCATAATTTCATTCTTCTTTATGGTTGAATAAAACTATAAAGCACATTTTCTTGATCCATTAATCTGTCAATGGGAATTTGGATGGCTCCATAACTTGACTATTATAAATTGCACTGCTCTAAACATCCATGTGGCTGTATCAGTATAGTATGCTGATTTTAGTTCTTTGGGATAAATACGAAGCAGTGTATAGGTGGTTTTCTTAGTTTTTTGAGGAATCTCCTGCTTTCCAGAATGGTTGCACTAATTTGCAGTTCCACCAACAATGTATAAGTATACCCCCCATCCTTGCCAGCATTTTTTTAATTATTTATGTTCTTGATTGCCATTCTAACTAGAGTGAAATAAAATCTTCATAGAGTTTTAATTTGCATTTCCCCAATTCTAGAAATGTTGAACTTTATTCACATATTTGTTGGCCATTTGTGTTCTCCTTTTGAGAAATGTCTGTTTAGTTCTTTTGCCCAGTTATTGGTTGAGTTATTTGGGGGGGGTGTGTGTGTGTGCACCCACAAGCTTTTTGAGTTCTTCATATATTCTGGATATTAATCCTATGTCTGAGGTGCAGCTGGCAACAACTTTCTCCCATTCTGTAGGCTCACCCTTCAGGATCTTAATCATTTCCTTTTATGTGAAGAAGCTTTTTAATTTTATGCCATCCTACTTATTCATTCTTGGTTTGATTTCCTGAGCTTTAGGGGTCTTGTTGAGGAAGTTGGTGCCAGAACCTAAGTGATGAAATATTGATCATATTTTCTTCTAGCAGTTGCAAGATTTCTGGTCTATTCCTAAGTCTTTGATCCATTTCAGATTGACTTTGTGTGCAGGGTGAACAATAGGTATTTAATTTTATTCTTCTACATATGGATATCCAGTTTTCCCAGCACCATTTGTTAAAAGGGCTGTCTTTTCTCTGACATATATTTTTTGGCACCTTTGTCAATTATCAGATAGCTCTAAGTAGGTGGGTTTATCTCTGTGTTTTCTATTCTATTCAATTGGTATTCATGTCTATTTTGATGACAATACCATGATGTTTTGTTACTATAGCTTTGAGATCAGGTATCATGATGCCTCCTGCATTGCTCTTGTTGCTCACAATTGCTTTGGCTATTCTGGGTCTCTTATTCTTCCAATTTAATTTAAGAACTGTGTTTTTCTATGAAGAATGTAATTGGCACTTTGATGTGGATTTTATTGAATATGTATATTGATTTTGGTAGTAAGATCATTTTGGCAATATTAATTCTACCTATCCAAGAATATAGGAGGTCTTTCCATTTTCTAAGATCACCTTCAATTTCTTTCTTCAGTGTTCTATAGTTTTCATTGTAGAGTTCTCTTACCTCTTTAGTCACATTTATTTCCAAATACTTAATTTTATTTTTATTTAGATTTTTGCGAGAGGAATAGTTTTCTTGATTTCTTTATCAGCAGAATCACAATTGGAGTATAGGAAAGGTATTGATTTATGAGTGTAAATCAATCTGCTACTGCTACTTTGCTGAATTATTTTATCAGCTCTAGAAATCTTCTAGTGAAGTGTTTTGGGTCTTCTAGATGTAAGATTATGTCATTAGCAAATAAATAGTTTGACTTTTTTTCCTATTTGTATCCCTTTAGTTTCCTTCTCTTGCCCTGTGATTGCTCTGGCTAGATTCTAAAGTACTATATTGAATAGAAGTGGTGAGAGTGGACATTCTTGTCTTATTGACTTGGAGGAAATCCTTTCAGTGTTTCTCCATTCAGTAAGTTATTGGCTTTGTGTTTGTCAGATAAAGCCTTTACGATGTTGTGGAAAGTTTCCTTTATCCTTATTTCTCCAGAATTTTTAATGTAAATGGGTGCCAGATTTTATCAAAGGCCTTTTTTGAATCTATCAAGGTGATCATATGATTCTTTTTCTTAATTCTCTTTAAGTGGTGATTTACATTTATCGATTTGTGTATGTTGGACCAACCTTGCATCTCTGGTATAAAGCTTACTTGAATATGGTACATTATATTCTTTATGTGTTTTGAAAATATTTTATTAGGAATTTTTTAAATCTATGTTCATCAGAGCTATGTTCATCTGTTATTCATCAGAGTTTTCTTTCCTCTCTTTGTTCCTGATTTTGGTATCAGGTTTATACTGGCTTTATAAAATGTATTTGGAAGTGTTCCCTTCATTTCAATTTCATGAAATAATTTGAGAAAGACTGGTGTTAGTTTTTCTTTAAAGATTTGGTAGAACTTGGCTGAAATCCATCTGGTTCTGGGATTGTTGTTGTTGTAGGGTTTTCAATTGCTGTTTTAATTATATTACCGATATTGGTCTGTTTGGGTTTTCTGTATCTTCCTGATTCGGTTTGGTCAGATCATATGTATCTAGAAATTTGTCAATGTCTTCTAGATTTTTGAGTTTATTGGAATATAAATTTTCAAAATATTTTCTAACAGTACTCTGGATTTCAGAAGTGCATGTTGTGATATCTCCCTTTTCATTTTTAATTTTGTTGTTTTATATTTTCTCTTTTTCTTTTTTGAAGAGTTTGGAAAGAGATTTGTCGATCTTATTTATGTTTTTAAAGAAACAACTCTGTTGCATTGATACTGTGTATTATTTTCTTATCTCGATTTCATTAATTTCAACTCTGATCTTTATTATATCCTGTATTCTATTGTTTTGGAATTCTTTTGTTCTTCCTTTTCTAAGGCCTGGAGGTGAAGCATAAGCTCATTTATTTGGGATCTCTCTATTTTTTAATGTAGACAATTAATGTTATAAATTTTCTTCTTAGAACTGTTTTCATACTGTTCCAGAGATTTGACATGATATGTCTTTCTATTTTTTTCTAAGAATTTCTTAATTTATTCTATCATTTCCTCCAAGACCCATTCTTCATCTTATGAATATGTAAAAGGATGTGTTTAATATAAAAGACAAGATCAGATCTTGATCGTGTTTCATATAAAACACCTTTGTATGTTTATGTGGTTTTTATTATTTTTCTGTTAATTTCTAATTTCATGCAATTATGATCTGTTAGGATGCTTGGGACTATAACCACTTTTTGTATTAAGATTTGCATTGTGTTACCGAATGCCATCTCTTTTGGAGAAAGCCTCATGAACTGCTGAGAAGATAAAATTAGCTCTTTGGGGGTGAAATATTCTGTAGAATCTACCTGTTAGGTCCATTTGATTTACAGTATTGTTTAAGTTGGAGATATCTTTATGGATTTTATGTTTGTAACCTGTTCATCAGTGTTCAGGTTGTGTTGTCAAAAAGTACTATTTTATCAGCTCTATCTGAAATGTCAAGAAGTGTCTTGTTGTTATTGTTTTGGTTTTAGTTCATTATACATTTAATACTCAGTTTTTTATAATCTTTCTCTAGGATTTCCTTCCATATATGTGTGATTATTTTGGGGGGGATTGTAAATATTGGCAGAAGGGGATGGATTTGTTTACTTATTTTCTCAGAGGTCTTGGACATGTGCAAAATTGAGATTGATTTCCCTTCCTCTTTTATACACGTGTCTTTTGTGTGTAGCTTTGTTGTTATTGTTCTGGGACTTCTCTCTGTTTTTGATAAATGAGTAGATGTCCAGAGGTATGACCTGAAGACACCGTTCCTCCTTGGGGCCTGGTTGTTGGTGTTGGGGTTTTTATTTCCCCAGTTCTATGTAATGAGTAATAAAGTAATGAGGTTCAGTGTATGAGGTTATATTAACTGTTACTTGGCTGAATTGTGGGCATTTCTCTGCAGCAGAATCTCTATTTTGTGAACTTGAAGTGTCTCAATATCTTTCCAGCCACTCTTAAAGGAATAGCATTTATATTAATAGCAGATATACAGCCTTAAGATAAATGCCCAGTGTCTATTATGACATCTATCACTCTAGTTGCCACTTATATAGGATTTTGTGGGGTTAGCAGTTAACAACAGTATCAACAATAACAATTGTGAACTAGAACATGCATTAGACAGTGGAAGTCTACTATGTATTAATAAACAAAATAACATAAAAGAGGTAGGAATTTCATAAACTATATAACTATTGTTTATTCTAATTGCAGTTTTTTTAAGTGAAGAAATACTGCAGGAAGGCTAGAAAAAGTAGAAATTATTTAAAAAATAAACATAGGAGAGGCATAAAATAGGTAGGAGATGTCGGCTGTAACGAAGAAAGAATAAAAAATTAACTGAAAATATTAAAAAAACTGAACAAGGAAGAGGGAACAGGAAAAATTGGCTTTCACTGTGGCAAAACAATGAAGAAGAGGGAATAAGAAGTACAAAACACCAAAGTGCAGCAAAGAAGCAAATGTAAGATCAAAACCAGATACATTTATATCCCACTTATGTCAAACCAAGGCTAAATATTAAAAAGATATAGAGTAGAGAAATTAAAATAAAAGCAAAATTACACACACACACACACACAGAGAGAGAGAGAGAGAGAGAGAGAGAGAGAGAGAGAGAGAGTTCAAACCTATTTGCACGGTGAGACATACTCCACCAACACATACCCACCTATACACACACAAAATCTTGCAGAATGGAAAAATATAAAAACCACTCATTATAATGAAATAATATTTTTTAAAATTTAAAAGGTTAAAATTTTTAAAAATGAAAGTAAAAAAAATAAAAATATGTTTTTTAAATGAAGGGATACAGGAAAAAAAGATTTTAAAAAGTGAAATAAAAATCTTACTGAGAAATAAAGGGTTGAGATTGTCAAAACTATTGGAAGGGATGGATTTTTAGTTTTTGTAATAATTTTTGACTCTGTTACCTTTGGGTCAATGGCTGAAGTTATTAAATCCATGCCTTTGTTTCCCTTACTTACCTGTTAGCCTTTGTGTCTAGAAGGCAAGTCTAGTTGTACTAGACGCTATCTTCTAGACTTCCAGTAGAGAGTGGGATAGAGAAGGGTGCAGGGGATACTGAAAATTTGTGTATTTCTGTAGCAGGGGTGGTACAGAGTTCTAAACTGGAATAGTCAGTAGTTGAGGTTTAGTCTTAATCAAACTTTGGAACTCTGAAGGTGGGTATTTGAAATTAGATCCACATGCCCTATTGCTAGGAAGATGCCAGTCTTTGCAGGGCATCTGGATCTATGGGCTCTACAGTAAAATCACTTTTAGAATATATAGACAGGCATAGGCTGTATCCACAGGTTCCACTTTTACTGCTAGGAATACAAAATACCAGGTATCCAACCTAGGTTTCTGTATGGTGGCCATAAACAGGCATCTTTCTGATAGCTTTTATGTGGCAGCAGCAACAAAGGGTTCTCTCTTGGTATATGGAGAACCTATTTGAAAGAATTTCTGAACTTAAGTTTAAATTTGTACACTTTGGCAGATTTTTATATGAGATATAGAAAAAACTAAACATATTTAAATCTATTAAATGAACATGAAAACTTTTATTATGATGAAATATGTTTTTAGAAATTGAGATGATATTTGTTTACAGAATACTTTTCTGCTTGAAGACAGATCTTTAGTCACTGTACCCCTATATCTGTTCTTCCCAGTGAGGAAACACTGATTAAAGTTACTCTTCTGCTCTTCACTGCTTATCTTTTTGATTATCAGATTGGGATGGGATGGGACACCCATAGCTAGGAATTTTGCCCTAAAACTCCAATAGCTACGCTACCAAGAATTAAAATTATAATTTCCATATGTAAATAGAACTATTAAAAATAGTAAAGGAAACAGCTTTGTATATAAAACATTATCAAAACTAAGATGTGCTTTAGGAAAGTTCTAAGGCATGAAGATGTGTTTTCTTTAAAAAATTTAAAGAAAGGGATTAATTGTGTAATAAGGTAGAATGAGTAATTATTTCAGACTGAGAAAGAGAAAACTGTAGGGAGAAAGACTGAAGGAAAATAGATTGTATATGGTTGTGGAAATCTTATGTGATCAAAGATGACTCAGATTGGAGAGATTCATTTATAATATTCTACTTAAAATAATCTTTAGTACTAATAGTGTACTAAGGCCAAAGTAGAATTTTGTCTTCTCTGTAACATAGCAAAAAATAAAGTTTCTTTGGAGCATTGGTCTGAGAATGCAAGAGATATTTTTCCCCTTTAATTAATTGCCCTAGGAAGTGAGATAATTCCTTGTGCATGATGCTATTTTTGATAATCATTTTATTAACAAGAACTCAAGCCAAAGGCTTGATTCTGGCAATACAAATGGAGTGGATTCAGATAACCACCTGCATTATGAGTTTAGATAACAAAAGAGACATGATGCTAAAATAAGAAACAGATTTTTCATGGTTTGTTCAAAACCAGGAAAGCAACCATTTTAAATCTGCTTTTCCTGAACCTACATCAGCAATTATAGGAGAGATCATCTATATATAACAAAACAATTATAGGAGATCATTCACATACAACAAAACAAAAATATGTATATGCAACCAGGCTTTAGACATGCCAACTGGAAGGTCTGTTATAATTCTGATTCTGGGAATTCTATTGGCACTATTACTTTGTGGTGGTTGGGGAGGCAGATATCTCATCTAGCAAGAGATGATTATCTCAAGGAAGCTGGGGCTGAGGAAAAGAAAAACAATTCAAGGCTTCTTTAAATTCCTAATTTTAAAGGTGCCCTGATATAAAATTATTGATTATTTAAGAGAACTCAATCTTCCCATTAAAAAGTTAGAACTTTTTTTATAGCATATAACCTTTTATCCTTGCCTATAAAACCTTTTATTGTCATTTTGATTAAATAGAAAACAAGATCATATTTGATTGTTTTAAATCTTTTAAATTTTTGAGGACTTCCAAAGTCAAATTCTAAATGAAACTGTTAATACCTTGAATTAAATTTGGAACATTCTAGAGGTACCCTGAAAAATCTTAAAGGATTAGTCAAGAAGCAGAGACATTAATTAGGTTTACTTGATATGTCAAATTATATGGCAAATTTTGTCAGATAATAAATGATGCTAAACCTTCTTTAGGTTACATAGGATAAATGTGTTATTAAGATAAGTGTTCCAGAAATTTTATGAAATTTTTAGAAATCTGATGTGTCCAGGTATGTTATAATTAATAATGATGGTTAATATATTAAAATATTGTATGCCACAGAAATAACAAATTTCCTTGTCACTTATATTAATATGTAAATGAGCTTTTATTAGATCCTTAATCCTAACCATATTAAACTTATCATTCACACTCAGTTAATTGTTTTACATTGATTTTTCTCTGAAAGTGTTTGTCATCATCTACAGATCAAAACTGATTTGTCTTCAAAGAGATCCATGAAGAAGACTCTTGACAGGTACTTTCAAATACAGAATTGTTATTAGCTTAAGATTATTTAACTGGGTTTGAATATTCAAAATTCTAATAAAGAAACATATGGCTTCATAAAATCACTACCAAAGATCCAGTAAAGCAAGAATTATGTTGGACTAAATAAGCTAATGAGGATGTTTTTGACTTTTTACTTGAAACTTTGCTTGTTCTTTATTTTAATATTCGGTTTTCCACATCTAAGGAAATGTTTTCTTTTTCTTTTTTGATTAAGCTATTTATACCTAACCGAAAGCTGGTAATGTTTACTTTTGTAAACAGAATTGAAATATTTATGGGTTTTTTTGTTATCTGATCCCTTAAGGGTGTTCTCTTTCTTTTAAATGGATAGGATTTATTTAAGTGAGAAGGGAAAGGAAGGGAAGGGAGGGGAGGGGAGGAGAGGGGATAGGAGGGAATAGAACTTCTTCAGTGCAGGAGGAGATTTGAGAGCAGGAAAATCCCAAGAATATTCTTATTTTATGATGATATATTTATTGTCATATTTGAATAAGAGCTATTCTCTTTACAATAGGATACCATTATAAATACTGTTTATATAACCAAGGGTTTGATTTAGAAAATGTGCCTGGAATACCTGAATTGAAATATTCCCAGGCTTATAGCGAATAAGGAGCATCAATTCCTAGAAGGCCCTAGAACCTCAGGATATTTGGGTGTCTCAAGAAGAGAGGAATTCACCCAAATCTATAGATCTTAGAAGCAAAGTTTGATGGTGAGCTCTTAGGTTGGCATGCTAGCCTTCAGAGATTTTGAGAAGTCTTATCCAAGATCACTTATAAAAAGTTTCAGCAAAGAAAACTTAAAGAGAATCCATTTGGTCCATCACTACTCTTGCTGCTCTTTTAAAAACAATCATGCCAAGTTTGATGAAACTAGATTTATTTTGAAAAAGTAATTAGCTGACTTTGATTATTTTTGGCATCAATGTGGTAAACCTATAGAAGGAAAAATGTGTTGCAGAAGAAAATTATAGCATACCTATACCTGTTATTAAACTACAGCTCTTATTCTTTGTAAGATTTTATTATCTTTTGTGGACTGAACCATATCCTGAAGTTTTTCTTTTTCCTCCAATATTGGTGCCTTCTTTTCTGACTTAGATTCATGAACAGTGACTACTCTGTTCCTGAAGTCCAGAATAATTCTTGTGCTCGAGGTGTAAATGCTGGATGCCATAACAAGAGATCTCTGAGCTTTAAACCAGAATAAGTTAAGAACTTTAAGCTGTAAACAGCATTCCCCAGATTTGAAAATAAGACTGCCCATCATATGAAATTTTTATCCATCTTAATTTTTTCTTTTTTTTTTTTTTAAAGAGAGAGTGAGAGAGGAGGGAGAGAGAGAGAGAGAGAGAGAGAGAGAGAGAGAGAGAGAGAGAGAGAGAGAGAATTTTTAAATATTTATTATTATTATTATTTTTTTTTTTTAGTTCTCGGCGGACACAACATCTTTGTTGGTATGTGGTGCTGAGGATCGAACCCGGGCCGCACGCATGCGAGGTGAGCGCGCTACCGCTTGAGCCACATCCCCAGCCCCCTTAATTTTTTCTTGATTGTATTTTCCTCTTTTGCTCAGCAGGATTGTGTGAGCAAAAGAGGAAAATTATTAGAATTTCACAAACAGAAGCAACCGTAGGTAATTTGATGAAGTGCTGGATCTGTCAAGCACTAATCTATATATTACCTAAGAGATCCGTTAGCATATCCAATGGCTCACTTCAGCAACATTTCTAATGTAACGGTTTCTTCAAATTGTACCACTTAGCCCTTTTATAAAACTAGACTTCTAGAAACACAAGTTCTCTCTCCCCATTTTAATTTAACACAGTCATTGATACTTGTTAATATTTTCCTGAGAACAGGGGACTTTCTGCCACCAATTGGATTGGAAAAGGCCTAGTCAACCCGAGCCAGTGTAATTGGAAAGAACTCTCTCTCTCCTTTAACCCTTAAGAAAGAAAGAAAGAAAGAAAGGGAGGGAGGGAGGGAGGGAGGGAGGAAGGGAAAAATAATCTGAAGTATCCGAATTTTACCCTATCTTTTTTATTTTAGTATTTTGTCTTCTTGTTCCACATTATCCAAACCAACTGTTCTGCAACACACACTAGAACACTTAGTCTATTTTGTAGAACGAGATGCTACTCAGTTAGGGCTTTAAGCTAAATTGGTTGTAATTTTATTTCTTACAAAGTAGAACCAAGAGATAGCCTAAAGGAAACGAGATTTATGATTTTGTTAAATCTTAGATAAGAGTTTAAAAGCCACAGGGTGGTGCTATTAGACAGGAATAAACTTTACAACAGTTTCCAGAAAACATTTGTGTGTTAGATTTATTTTTATTTTTTATTTATTTTTAATTGGATAGATTCTTTGTAAGATGGTTTTAATCCAGTCTTTTATTATTCAGATGAACCTGATAGGTCACCAACTTTAAACTGATAGACATAATCTCCAGATTCCTAAACCAACAGCTCAGAAAACCACCTATAAAGTTATTTATGATGTTCTAGGTTGGTATTAACATGCATGTATATACATCTGGTTACAATTAACATGTCATAGATTTTTGAGAATTTAATAAGTCACATCTTTTGAACATGTCCCAGACTGACCAGGGTAGTACACAACATGATGCAAACTCAAATATCTCTGGGGCACTGTAAATACTTTTTTTTTTTTTTTAAAGATAGAGTGAGAGGAGAGAGAGAGAGAGAGAGAGAGAGAGAGAGAGAGAGAGAGAGAGAGAGAGAATTTTTTAATATTTATTTTTTAGTTATCGGCGGACACAACATCTTTGTTTTTGTATGTGGTGCTGAGGATCGAACCCGGGCTGCACGCATGCCAGGCGAGCGCGCTACCGCTTGAGCCACATCCCCAGCCCCACTGTAAATACTTTTTGAAAATTTGTTTTAATTAGTTATATATGATAGTAGAACGTATTTTGACACATTATACATATATGGAGTATAACTTCTCATTTTTGTTGTGTGTGATATGAAATGACATTGGTCAGGTAATCATATATACATATAGGATAGTAACGTCCAATTCATTCTACTATCTTTCCTATTCCCATCCATCCTCCTTTCCCTTCATTCCCCTTTGTCTAATCCAAAGTACTTCTATTCTTCCCTAACCTCCTCACTCCATTGTGAATTAGCATCCAAATATCTGAGAAAACATTCTGCCTTTGGTTTTGGAGGGTTTGGCTTATTTCACTTAGCATAATAGTCTCCAGCTCCATCCATTTACTAGCAAATACCACACTTTCATTTCTCTTTATGGCTGAATAATACACACACACACACACACACACACACACACACACACACATATATATATATATATATATATATATATATATATATATATCACATTTCCTTTATCCATTCATCTGTTGAAGGACACCTAGGTTGGTTCCATAGTTTAGCTATTATGAATTGAGCTGCTATAAACTTTGCTGTGGCTGTGTCACTGTAGTATGCTGATTTTAAGTCTTTTGGGTATAGACCACAGAGTGGGATAACTGGGTGAATTGATGGTTTCATTCCAAGTTTTCTGAGGAATCTCCATACCACTTTTTAACAAGACTCCTAAAATCCAAGCAGTAAAATCAAGAATCAATAAATGGGATGAATTCAAACTGAAAAGCTTCTTCTCAGCAAAGAAAACAAAGAATGTGAAGAGAGAGCCTAAAGAATGGAAGAAAATCTTTGCCACCTGCACTCCAGATAGTGCATTCATCTCCAAGATACACAAAGAACTCAAATAACTTAACACCAAAAAAAAAAACAAATAACTCAATCAATAAATGGGCTAAGGAACTGAACAGGCACTTCACAGAAAAAGAAATACAATCAATCAACAAATATATGAAAAAATATACAATTTCTCTAGCAATTAGAAAAATGAAAATTAAAATTACCCTAAGAGTCCCTCTCCTCCAGTCAAAATGGCAACTTTCAACAATACAAGTAACAATAAATGTTGGCAAGGATGTGGGAGAAAAGGTACAGTCATACATTGCTAGTGCAACTGAAAATTGGTGCAACCTCTATGGAAAACAGTATGGAGATTCCTCAAAGATATCAAAGCTGCACTGAAACACAAAAAAATAGTCCACAGAAGATGGGTAGACATTCACAGTCTGACTTATATTAACACAGAGATTGACCACCAAAACAAAAACATCAACATTCTCCACTGAGTTTAAACAAAATTCAGATTCTCATACTGTGATAGTCAAATGTCCAAGATACAATTCAAACAGCATATGGAAATGACAAAATCAATTTTGATGGAAAAATGCAATCAATAGGTATCTAGGATGAGGTGACTTAGATGTTGGAATGGTCTGACAGAATTTAAAGCCACTATTATAAAATTGTTCAGACATGCAGAGTACTAGTAGAAGACCAGTATATTTTTTACTGATAGTCTTCACAGATAAAATGGTTTTTAGAGTTTTTAGAAGTACATTTTTCTACTTGTTATACAAAAATGAAAAAGCAAATGGAGAACTTTTTCTTTTGTTTTAGGTGTTTTCTTTTGCTTCCTTTCTTCCTTTTTAAAAATACAATAGTGCCTGTGTTAGTCAGTTTTCCATTACTGGGTAAAAAATATCTAAGTATATCAACTTACAAGGAGGAACATTTTTTTTTGACTTATGGTTTTGAAGATTTCAGTCCATGGTTTGTTGGCTCTGTTTTTCTGGGACTTATAGTGAAATTGAACATCATGAAAACAGGGTGGATTGGTGCTAGGGACCAAAAAAAGAAAAAAGAATCAGATTGCAGAATCTGCATTTGGGGTAAAATTGGGAGTTCATAACCCACTTCAATCTAATGTATGAAATATGATATGTCAAGAGCTTTGTAATGTTGTGAACAACCAATAAAAAAAAGAAAAAAGAAAAAAGAAATAATCCAGGGTCCCAATATCCCCAATATCCAGTCATATTAGAAAGAAAATGAAAAAGTTAAACACCCAAAATAGGCCCAGGAGTGTAGCTCAGCAGTAGGGCACTTACCTGGCAGGTGTAAGGCTTGAGTTTGAGCCCTAGCACTACCAAAACAATAAAAAATACTAGAAAAAAAAACAAACAAAAAAATCATGCAATAAATTTCTATTAATTTATCCAGGAGAATAAATCAAAGTTAAGTGACAATCAATATCTAGTTGTAAATTGAGTTATGTATGCATAATTATGTACTATAATGCTATCATATTTGGTGATTTGCTACAGTCTTACTGAGAATTTTTCTGGTAATATTAAAAAGAGATGAATTTTATTATGTAGTAATTCTGAAGTAAAATTAATGCTAAACAATCCAAAGCTCCCACAGAGAAAGCTATTTGAAAGAGAATATATGTTGCAGCACTGTTAGTAGTATTAAAAAATAGGTGTAGTTTTATTTAGTGTCTAAGTGCCATAGCACAAGCTATAAAATATTTTTAAAATACTTCATTATGGAAAGTTGTAATATTTTTATTTTATGGTTGTACAAATATGTATACATAGGTGTGATATTTAAATTTATAAATGATGTATATATAGTTTTTTTTCTTTAAATTTGGAAAGCCGGTCACTAATATTTTTGTAGATTCCCTAAAGTTAAACAATCTTGTTGTTTTCTTCTCCAGAAGTCAAAGTGAAAGTAGGCTAAAAACAAGGGAGAACATGACCTTATTTATATATGAAAAAAAAATCACTCTGAGTGATCATAGTAAGGTTGTATTAATTCTTTCAACCCATTCTTAACTGAAACAAATGAATTAGGCATATCTATATGATCCATGGCACTGTGATATCAAGGATGAATTAATGGAAGAGGTTCTTTATGAGATGAGTAATAGATAGGCAAGTATTTCTGATCTTTGTGTTCAGAAATGAATCAAATGTACATCTTGTCGACAAATGTTCCGGGTTTAGCCTTGCAATGATTTTTCTTGTACAGATTTCCCCCCAAAAGCTATTTAATTATATTGACAACAACATTTGGGAAGTCAGATTTAGGAATACCTTAGCATGCTAAATTGATGACTCTTCTTTGCTACCTCTGAAAGACAAATGAGCCATTAATTGATCTTTGTTGATGATAAGCTGATAGCATTCAAAAGCGAACTTTTGCAATATCCTTGCATTACTGATATATATCCCTGAAGGACAATGAGAAGTGGGAAATTTTCCAGTGTGAAGAACTTGAGCAGTGTATCTGGTCATTGACTTTATCCAGAAGGAGACATGGTTAGAGGTATAAATCTCTACAGTTTCATGGTCAATTAGCAGCCCAAGAACATCCTTTTCTTGGAAATGACTTCTACATTCACACACAAAAAAAAAAGACATTTTGAGGACAGTAAAAATCCTTCCATAAATTTAAAAAAAGTCTTATTTTTAGTTATCACATATCTGTGCCTTGAATGAAAGATTTATCTATTCTTTCAACAAATGCTTACTTGGTAGATACCATTACTTGATTGTTTGTTAAAGGGAACTTGAAGAAACCCCATGACTCTGTTGTGCTATCGGTTTCCATTTCAGTGCTTATTATACCCCCACTCAAGGATTGGAGACCTAAATCACAGAGGGTGTTAGAAATAATAAAATCAAACCATTAACTACTTCCTGTTGATTAGGGGCATAAGGCTTATAAGGTAGGCATTGCCAATCTTTGCTGTCAGTGAAATTATTTCATTATTAGCAAATTCTATTCAAGGGACCACAGTAAGTCTCTGATTCAAATTGAAGCAGATGATAAAGCCATCTAGGGAATGCCCTCTGAGAAAAATAAGAATACACAAATACTGGAATAATATTAATGCATCAATTAACATGGCAATTCTAGAATACATCAATGAGTAAGATAATGATTATGGATACCAGCAATTTCTTCCACAGAAAGTTCCAGAAAAACATGAACTGAAAAGCTGTCCCCATATAAAGGCCAGTGAGACATAGTACCTCTTTGGGAGTGGAAATCTTTGAGGACTTGAGTCATATTATCAGAGTTATCAGGAATTTAAACACAACATTTAGTCCTGAATGCTGACACAAGTGCCACTGAAATCCACCTGTGTTAAGGAGAGAAATACCTTTCTCAGCATCATCAAGAGTTTTTTGGTTATCATTAGAGCTTCTATGTGCCAGAATATATCCTCTAGACTAATTTGTGGGATAAGCAATGAAGCTAAATGATCATACCAATGAAAGACAGATGGCCTCCATCTCTGCTTGAGATTGAGGAGGTTTGCACGTTGTCCTACTTTATGTGTCCAGCTTCCTTGTATCCATGGGAACACTACAGGACATCTTCACAAACAGCCTGGAGGAAATCAGGGCCAAATATTGGCCCCACATATCTATAGAGTTCCATTTTGTTTACCTTCTAATTATAGGCCTGAAGATCCAATCTTTCCATACCAATCATTAAAAAGTAAAATCACAATATGTTGACATTAAGATTCTGGAGTCCATCCTAACTCCTGAGTGGAATTATGCCTCTTTTCATAAATGTGGTTAAATTATTTCCAACATATTGGGGCTTTCTGATCTAGATGTTCTGTGATTGGAGTAAGTATACATCCCAAATTTGATAGTAACCATTTTTATATCCTTAACATTCTAGCATTAACTGCGAGAGATGAGGGGTAGCTGGATTCAAATGTGTCTTAATAACTGCAAAAGCTTGGAAGTTGATTTGCTCAAAAGAGAGGTTTTTATGTAATAAAGTCTCTTTATAGGCCATAATGTAACACCTGCAAGGGTAGAAATTTGTAATGAGAACATCTCTTCCTTTTGTTCTAGCATTAAAGATTGTGATTTTATTTAGTCTTTTCTTGTAGGGAGATATCCAATGAGGTATCATCAATCAGTTGTTCTGACTGTTCAACTACTGACAACATAAAAGAAAACACTAGGTGCCTTGAGTGGAAAATGTAGACCAGCCCCCAACTTCATTAAGATATTATGACTCAATAAAGGAGGGAGACATTAAGCCACTACCAAGAAAAGAACAAGTTAATATTATATCTTCCCACCTGCAACGTAGAGGAGGGATAAAGTATCTTACCTTGGGTATTCCATTGACTCCCACTATCAAGCAGGAATAAGCAGAAAGTTGTCCAGGAAATGAGGCTAAAACATTATAAGTGACACCAGTATCCAAAAGTATTGAATGACCCTATTTCCTACCTCCAGTGTTACCCTCTGGTTTCATTCCTACTGATGTTGACTTTTTGGGTTACTGGCTGATCCTAAAGGCCTACTCATTCTTGGCCATCATTTGGAGAACATCTGATCTGAGGCCTCTACATCCCTCAGGGAAGTCAACTCTCCAGTGCCCTTTCCTGCCACATAAAGGCCAAGGAGTCTTTGGAGTTCTACCCTTGTTCGGGCAGTCTTTCTTTTAATGCCCTGATTGCAATGATGACAAACATCTTCAGGGCTTAAGGGTCTTGGAGAGGAGAAAAGGAGTGACTCCTAAGAGCCTTAAAGTTTCTTCCCAGTCTTGGTTATAAAAAACCTAAGATGCTACCCAGAATAGGTAGTCAAGACAAGTACCAGGTCCTGCTGCTAATTTTTTGTAATTTTTTTCTAATATCTGGAGCAGAAAAAAATAATTATTCTTTTAAAATAATATTCTTTGAAAAATATTTTTAAAATTTTTTTAAAAGTAAAATAACATTATTTCTTGTATTTCAATTCTCTAAAGTTTCATTTCCTTGGGTTACTACTCTGCTCACCCCTGCCCATCTCAGATCAATACCAATAACTGTATTCTTTAAGCTAGAATAGAAGAGAAATTACTCATTTGCCCTTCTCACACTGCAATTATATAGTGATTTAATTGTTAGTTTCTCTATGTGGACTAAGAAGCTCAGGTTTTCTTTTTTTTTCTTTTTTATAAAAAGGGATTTATTAGGTTGGCTTACATGACCAGAAACTAGATAGTCCACAATGGCAGTCTGCAGGCTGGAGAGCTGGAAGAACCAATAGCTATGCAGTCCAAGAGGCTGAAGCCCAGAACAAGAAGGATCAACAGTGCTACTGAGTCCAAAGTCTTCTGGAGAATCACTGGCAGAGTCTGCTTTGGAAAAATGAAGAAGCAAGAGTTTGATATCCTCACACAATCACAGCAGGAATCAAGAACCAGTTCAAGAATCAAGATTGCATCTGATCAGAAGCTAATGGTTTTTTAACCATAAGCTAATGTTACCTCAGATAGTGGAGTTAAAATATTTTCAAAAATATTTATTAACAGAAGAGAACTAAGGAAAGATGGAAGAAGGGAATAAAGTAAAAAGCAAAAAAAAAAAATTTAAAAAGGAACAGAAAGGGAGAGAGGGCTTTAAAGATAGAGAGGAAGTCTGTTTATCCGGAACTGTGCTTTGCAAGTTGATGAAATTGATCCTTATGCTAAAAATTCATAACAGATGCAGCCTGGCCAGGTGCCCAATCATTGACCTATCATTGTGATCCAAGGACAGGCACACCTGGGAGGAGGGCAGCTCTAGTTTAACACAGGAGACCAAAGCAGAGGAGGAGGAGAAGTCTCCTTAAAGGAGACATGACACCTATGAGAGCCACTTAAGTTGCACATTCACCTCATTTGGAGGCTATCTACAGTGCTACAGGCCTCAAAACAGGGAAGGTCTATGGAAATCCATTTAAAAAATCCAACAAGATGAATATTGGAAGATGAATGGTAAGAGCCTAAGTGTGGAACTCTTGCTAGGTCTCTCAAGTATATTAATATGGCAATATTAGTGTGTGTACTTATGATAGACTTAAATGACATGAGGGTACTAAAGGCAGTGGATCTGTAAGGCTTGCCTGTAGGAGTTGAGGGAAAGGAAGGAAGTGAAAGTCATTCTTGGTGTTTTTTGATTATGTTGATGAAGCGTAAGGTAATGTCATCTCCTAAGATGAAAATTATATTAAGAAAGTGAGATGGTCAGGATAGAATTAGCATTAACAGATGTAGACAGAGATAGTTTTGTAACATCTTTTGAGCATAAACTAAACAATTTATACTAAATATAACTTCTTCATACACATCACTTATTTAATTTATATGATGAAATAAGAAATTGGTGGCATTGTCCTCAACTTTGAGGGGAAAAGACCATTGTTATTAGATATCAAGCACAAGAGCTGAATGTGGTGGTGCACACCTGTAATCCCAGTGGATCAGGAGGCCAAGAAAGGAGAATTGTGAGTTCAAAGCCAGCCTCAGCAATGGGGAGGCACTAAACATCTCAGTGAGACCCTGTCTCTAAGTAAAACACAAAAAAGGGATGGGGATGTGGCTCAGTGGCCGAGTGCTCCTGGATTCAATCCCTGGTACCTAAATAAATTATATATATATATATATATATATATATATATATATATATATATATATATATATCAGAAGGTCAGTATATATCTTAATATCTGAAGTTAACTTAAAATAGGAGTTTTCTAATTTCCATTCTTGCATGTTTTTTCCACTACACAATATAACCTTCATTGGACATTAAATTATCACCTAGTGAATCAAAACTATATATTTGAATTTCAGGGTTTTCAATTAAAGATAATTATGTGAAGTCCTTAGTTTTTAGTTCATTTTTTCATTGACAGACTCAAAGGCCTGGGAGAACTAACATGCCTAATATCACTCAGTTTTAGTGTTCTTTGAACAACAACCATAATTGTTTCTTCCCATGAATTGTAAAATTCCAGTCCAAGGGCAAGAGAAAATCTATGTCCTAGTTCAAGCAGTTAGGCAGAGAGAGTGAGTTTTACCTTTTTCTATCTTATTGTCCTAGTCAAGATTAGGAAGATTAAATGATTAAAAGATTGATTGAAAGATTAAATGATTAATTGGAAGATTAAATGATGACTTCCCACAATACGGAGGGCATCTGCTTTACCCAGTCTATCATATGTTAATCTCATCCTACCAGATACAACCAGAAATAATGCTTAACCAAATATCTGAACCCCAAGACTCAGTCATATCAACACATTCAATTAATCATCACATAAACATGATTCTAGGAAGGGCTTCTTCCAAGAAGAGATAAGGTAACCTTAGAATGGAGGCTGGGCTTGGGATGCAGATATTTATACCAGAGTCATTAGCCCTGGGGTGCTTGTGTTGGGCTGTTTGTTTGCTGAGTTCTGAACTACCACTTTCTCCAAACAATGGCAATGTACTGGTTGTTCAATGTACGGGTTGTTCAGTATGTCTAGTGGGGAAGAGTTCCTCCCCCATGAGGCCTGCTTGGTGGAGGTTTGTGATTAATAGAATACCCTGAAAGATCACAAAGGACTTTATTGGCCTATGTACCACCTCTTAGAGAATTGGATGAGATTGTGTCAAGGGAAAAAGGGTCGGGGGGGGGATCACATTGGTATAAATTATTTGTTCCATTTGAATGATTCCGTGAACATTGTGCTTGCCAACACAGTAGTCAGTTAAAGGTAGAATGCTATGAGAGATTCCAATTACCTGAAACTGTATTTTTGATTGAGTTTACCCAAAATTCAGCATTGAGTTCAGTTGAAAAACAAAACAAAAATCTTTCTATCCCTGAAAGAGGATAAAGAGTTGTAGGTAAAAAAAAAAAAAAAAATGCCATAGATACCTGATTTTTTTTTCCTGTGGCATTGGAGAATACATGAGAATCCTGAAACAAGGAGCAAAATATGTTTTCCAGGTATAATTGACCTCTCTTATTGAGGCAGTTTTTTTTTCTGAGGAATATATCATAATTTATGGAAAGTTGTATAGTGTTGGGGTTTGAGTGTGCAGAGTTTAGCTCCCTCAGGCCTGACATTTTGAAAGAGCTGTGGTTGTGATTTAGGTCAGCTGAGGCAAACCTCAGGAGGAGGAAAAGTTCTCTTCCCCTTATCGCAAGTCACAAGTTCTGCATGGTTTGGCCAGGAGGAAGAAGCTTCCTGCATACTTGTCCTGGGAACAGTACATTCTAAAGAAACAAATGCATCCTCAGAGGATTAGATAATGTCTACAAAGAACTTTGGGAGGGTACTTATCAAATAAACAGGAACGATCTGAATTTAGCTCTGTGTACCCGCTGAGGCATGATATTTGGGCAATGTGGGTAAAGTGTTATTTAAAGAATTGCTTGCTTTGTTAGAAGAAGAATATAAAAGGAACTTGCAAATAAATCTCAGCATGCAGTCGCAACTGCTGCCTTTGCTCTGCATCCCCTGTGTCCCTTACCCAGGGACCCGAACGCTCTAGACGTTCACAGTATAGATCAAGTCTAAACGCTTCATCCACTCCAGAAGATAATTATTATTCCTACTGAAAGCAGAAAGATGAGCTTTGTAATAGTTCAATTACTACTAAAGATGCTTGAATTATGTTATTCAAATGTCTTTTGAGCACCATTCTCTACATTGGTCATTTTATTTTCCAAGTATCAAAGTGAAATAAATTAATTTTCAAGTCAATATTTAATTTTAGGGAAAATAAATAACACACAACTGAAAAAAATCAATGAAAAATATAATTAACAGGAGAAAAACTTTTCTTTAAAAAATTATTCTGAGAACTTATAAATTCATGTGTGTGTCTTTGTGAGTATGATGGTACAAAATAGTGGTATGTTGTCTTAAAAATCTCTCTGCCTTGCTTTCTCCCTTTCTGGACCCTAGAGAAATGCCCAAATCCATCTTTTCTAGACCTGAATCACAGACTTTCAATTTTATAGGGATATTGTATTGGCTCTTTTTATGGAAAAAAAAAGAAAAAGAAAAACTGAGGATAGGATATATTTGGGGGTGATAAGAAAAAATAGCACAAAGGTTAGACGGAATGTAAATTTCTTGGGAAGATAAACATTAATTTAAAGAGGTATTATTTTAATTTAGAATAAAATAATTTTAAGAGACATTGTTTTGAATTCATCATTAACTGTCTATTATTGTGAAGTATTTTTCATTATTGTAAAGGACTTCCTTGTATTCATTTTGGCAAGTTGGATACTCCTCAATAAAGCCCCTGTTACTGTAATTTAAAAAAATAAATAAATTTTCCATGTACCTATCAGAGCTACACCTATTATCTTTTTTAATATTTATTTTTTAGTTGTAGTTGGACACAATACCTTTATTTTGTTTACTTATTTTTATGTAGTGCTGAGGATCGAATCGAGGGCCTTGCACGTGCTAGGCGAGCATGCTACTGCTGAGCCACAACCTCAGCCCCTACAACTATTATCTTCTCCCTATAAATACTCAGTGCATTCAAAAGACACAGAACAACTTAAAACAAAAACAAAAACAAGCAAACAAACCCAGTCAGGTCAATATTCTGTACACTTAAATGAAAGAAATATAGCAACACAACAATGGTAAACTAGCATCAGCAAAGTGCTTATCAAATGGTTCACCTCCAAACCAAAAGTTCCAGTGAGTAGTATATGAAATATTTATCATAAAGGTACAAATCCAAAGATGCAATTACTTGATAAACAAAACCATTAGGTTACAAAACCTAGAATATCACCATATTTTGAGCAAAGAGCTTAGTTAAACTAATTAGATCTCAAATCATTTCTGTGGCAAACTCGGGAGAAGGTGAGTCTACAGGATAGTGAAATTAGAATAGAATTAAATTTTCTTCTTTGAAAACAAAGGTCTTATAAATTTAACTCTTACCTCCTTTTAAAAATCCTGAATAGCTTTCAATGCACTCTTTCCTAGCCCTACAGATCTATTTGTACTTTTATTTTTAAAACTTATTTTAGAACTATATTAAATAAAATTTCTTTTTTTAGAATAAATATTTTTAGATTCACTTTTATCATGAAATGAATTTTAATGTAGGCTATCCTCAATTCATTAGGAAAATATCAAAATCTTAAAATGGCAACATGACAAGAAATAAAAAGAAATACATAAAACAAAATATGTATTTAATATGCCAATGTTGAAACACAATCACACATTACAAAATGTGATAAAACATATGCTTATGCTGATAAGTAAGACCACACAAAGATAACTACTGCAAATGTAGACTTATATATGCTTGCTTTTGCTGAAAATTGAAATTGTCTCAAAGCCTTTTCTATTGGTAATTTTTTTTACTAACATAAGAATTCATCACTTGACAAAAATTTTATCAATCTTCCCTTGAATTACCTTATAATGGCTTTTATATTGATAGTATAAAATGATTTCTTTAGTGAAATTAGTGTTGGGCTCAACTAATTACCTATTTGCAACTATATGAGTGCTTCAGTTAGTATGGATATAGGACAAATTTCTCTTTGTGTGTGACATTCCTGTATGTCTCTGGATATTTTCTACTTACCTCCATACTAAATGCCAGTTAGTGTCCAGTCCTAGGGACAAGCGAACTCTCAGGAAGGACCCAGTTCCCCTGCAAGTATATTTGCACATGAATTGGGATAAAGTACTTGACTTTCTTCTTGTGCTGAAATGTATTTCCTGTATTGTCAAAGTATCCTACTTACAACTATCTGGAAGAACTTTTAATACAAGACTCATTCGCTTTTCTACTTAGTTTGCTAAATTGGACTGAGCTCCACTATACTAGAAATTATGTGTTTTTTCCAATTTTATATTCCTATCTTACCAGACCCTAACATATGCCCATGTACCTTATGATTATAATATTTGGAAATTTAAGCAAATGCAGGCATTCAAAAACAATGTGACCAAGGTGAAGTTGTCCAGTTTCTTGAGTGAGAATTCCATGGTTACTCCTCTTGCCCAAGGACTGGTGCTCACCTTTATAGACAAAAGTTAATTGTGCCTGTGTGCCAGCATTGATGAAACTTGCATAAATTGTTCCCATAACTAAGCCAAAACACATATACACAAATGCCACCTTATTTTAAAAATAAAACAGAATTATTTATTTAAAATGGAGAAGTCAACTTGGCTGTACGCTCATGTCCCTTGGACATGGCATTTGTCCCTATAAAAGAATCTACTAAGGAAGCCATCTTATTCCAAGAACATAAATTCTGGACAAAATCAGTAAATGGTTGGAGTCTATTGGCTTTTGCCATATATTATCAATTCTTAAAAAAAAGATTAATACAAGGATGATTATACTTCTCTGGCCTATTCAGAACAGGGGGCACTGAATTCTATTTTTTAAAAAATATTTTATGTATAGTTTCTTCTGCTAACACAATTCCTCAAACTGACATTTGATTTCTTCGTATTTCTGGCACATATCAATTAATTACATATCAAACCCTTTTGAGATGGTGAGAGTTTCTGCCTTTTAAGATGATTTCTCCAGAGATCTGATGTGTATAGGTTATTTACCATTGTGTTGAAAACTCCATTTCAAATAGCACTGATCTTTAATCATTAAAATCATCTACTATATCCTCAAAAGTACTTGATTACTCTTAACATGTGAAGTGTTCTACTAAGTGCTTTAACTTCCCCCAACCTTCTCATAAGTGCTACTTTCCAGCAATATTGGTATAGTCCCTTTAAAAAGAGCTTGGGTAATTTTAACACTATAAACCCTTGAAAGTAGAGGACCTCAGCATTTGAATCATATGCAACCTAGGGACAGCAGAGCTGATATTTCTGCTTAGAAATCATTTCTAAGAACATTAATGTTAGATGATCTCATAGATGATAATCTCTAAGAGGCAGTTTTTTTGATAGTGATCATTCATGTGCTACTCAGAGATTATCTCAATAAAAATATATCTCACATTCCATCTTGTTTTTTTCTTTTTCTTTTTCTTTTTTAACCAGGGATTGAACTCAGGGGTGCTTAAACACTAAGCCACATACCCAGCCATTTTAAATTTTGAGACAGGGTCTCACTAAGTTGTTTAGGGCTTTGTAAATTGCTGAAGCTGACTTTGAACTTGCAATTTTCAATTCTCCTGCCGTAGCCTCCCTAACCAGTGGGATTACAGGTGTATTACAACACCTGGTTAGTCATTTTTGTTTGTTTGTTTCTTACCAATTTATCCCACTATGCCAGGCTGCAGAAAGTAGGTCAGCCAGGAGACACACACACAAAAAAACCCAACTCCATAGGCATCAGGACTATGGCTTAAAAGGGGAGATATGCTGGAGGAAACTCCTGGGATGGTCTTCTATCTCCATGTGTGTGGGGGTGGCAGTTATTGTAGGTATTGAGGGGCTATCATGTGATTACATGAATACCCTTCTACATAGAGGGAACATTGTTGCTTGTTAATTGGATTATGATTAAAAGTAAAGGAACGGTCCCATTAAAATTATAGTAGCTGTGGGGCAGCCCCTGCTCATGGTCATATAGAGTACAGAGGATGCTGAACTTCGGTATTATGCCAAGTACCTATACCTTGCTCCCATCTACCTTCCAGTTCCCTTCCTGGAGTGGTCACAACTAAGTGAGGCAAAAGGGGTAGGGCTCTCCAGGAGGCCACACACCTGCTCTCACAGTCATCAACTGGTTGGGGCATAATACCTGTGGCCACCCTCTACTTCTCTCTTACCTCTTTCTGGAAACTGATGGCCATGGAGGAGGTTAGGCCCTTGCTAATTGGTCATGGTAGAGATGATGGCAGCAATGGCAGAGAAGTGGATGGTGCAGACTGAGGCCACTGGGAATGGGAAAGAGAAAGCCCAGCACTCCTCACATGGTAATAGCCACATACATGGCTCTTTCTGCTGTTTCTGCTTCAACCCAAGGGGGGAAAAAAGAACAAACACACATAATCAAGATAATGAGAAAGTTGTCATTGCCATTCTGTGTGGGGCTAAAAATATATCTCAGTTGTTACTGTGACACTATAGGAGAAACACTTTAATGAGTTCAATTGAAATGTATTTTTGTGGATACTAAATCTAAAGACAATGAACTATAAATCTCTGAGTCTATTTCCCACCTAGAAAAAAGGTGCTCAAACAATGGTGATGGCATCTTCAAGAGAGAGGATGGACTGTCAATACCTCCGAATTGCAAAGGTTGGGCTATGTATCAAACAATTGGGGATTGTTTGTTTAGCTATAACTATAATGGTGCCCACTGCTGTTATAAAGTACAAGCTTTCCCTACCCTGAATAATCTCAACCATTTGCAAACTTTGGAATCTTTAAGGTACTAGTGCCCCTTCATTTCATATTCAGCAAAGATGTTAAGACTATCTTGCCATTTTATAAAAAAATGAAGCCAATGGAGACTGGGAATCTAAATGAATTGAGGACATTGCCCAAGCAAAAGTAGCTGAAAGCAAGTACAAGCCTTAATTGCATTTGTCCAAGAACAGCTCTATGAATTTGATGTTTCTAGCTACCCTGACAAGTTTAAGTGGAGAAGATGGCAATGGAAAGGCAACAGGCAAATTCCCATAGGATTGGGGTCATAAAAGTTACATGCAGGAGTCAGGTCAGGTGCCTGAACCAAGGAGATGAAGAATGAATACCCTCCAGGTAAGCAAGCAAACTGGATTTTTATTGAAAAAAAAAAAAAGCTCAAAGCTTCCATACAGTGCCTGAGAGTAATAAGAATGCCACCCATGAGGGTCAACTGTCCCACTTTTATTTGCAGAAAAATGGAACTGGTTGATTTTTAAAATCATTCATTGGGGCTTGAGTCTTAGGACTTTGGTGTTATGTAATTGGAACCTACTACTGGGGTTTGCTGATTGATCAGTGCCTTGGAACCTCCAGGCTGACTAGGCAAATCTAATTTCCTGGCATTGTTTGTTTCTGTGGTCCTGAACCCAGGGTCATTCGAACTCGTGATAAGGAAGAGGAGGAGAAGAGCACCTGCCTGGGCCAGTTTTCTCTGCCTAATGGCCTAGCACTTCTCCTTACCTGAGTTACAGCTATGGAAAGGAGCAGAAATACAACATAGTGCCTTAAAAAGTGATGGTTCCCTTTTTGCTACATATTTGGCACTATAACAAGTGCAGATTATCACTAATGCTGTTCTATACTGGAGTGACACACATCTTCCTATCATAGGATGTTTGTGGGATATTTTTAAGCAGCAACTGAATCAACACAAGCAGACATATTGGCCAATTGGTGTGTGTATTTATAGCAAAGGAGCACACTGACTTGCAGCCCTTTAAATGCAGTTACACAATATTCTAGCACTAATCATTCTAGGACTTTATCAGTAAAGAAAAGGAAGTACTAAATGATATTGTAGCATTCATCTGTCTACCCAATGCAAGGGGGAAGGCTGAGAGATGCCAGAACTTCAAATGCTTTGCAGTATATATGGCACCCTTATTGACTTATGCAATGACAAGGTGCACAATTTACTGAACAGAGGCAACCTCCCATTTGGACAGAAGTGACCATTTAACCTGCTACTGCCACCTGTGATTGCATTCAGAGACTAAATGGAGGAGTCAATGGACTGAGCTATGGGCTCTTCAAATGGTATTTGCTAATGAAATAAATTCCCCTGCTGTGTATATTGCCAGTTCTTCTGTCTTTAAGGGATTTGATTGTACAGATCAGTGACTGGACCACTAAAAAGTGGGCCATAAAACATTAGTCCTAATAGAGATCAAAAGTCTGGAAAGACATTGGGAAATGATTGTCACTTCTGGAACTGCCTGTGTATCACGTGGTTACAGTTCTCTGACAGACAATCAAAAAGCAGATAAACTAACTGAAGTTGAATGGCTGGAAAATGTGCCAGCTGAAGACTTGGTTGCTTGGCTATATAATGAAAAAGGGATTTAAGGGAAAGAAAGCTCTCTGGCCCATAACAAAAAAGTGGGAATCCCACTAAGATCATCAGACATTGTACATATATGTGATGAGATTATAGCTGGAGGGAGACTGCTTGCACAATTATGGCAATTTTATATCAACAGAGCCTTTCCCCTACTGGAGGGTTGCAAGCTCATCCTTAACAAGTGCAGATATCCACCCACACTAGACTACTACAGAAATACTCTGGGAAAAAGGCCACACAGAAAGCAATCATACTTCAAATGCTTTGCACTGCATGTGAAACCTCTACTGACATATATAATGTCATGTGACACAATTACTGTTCACATTATGCACAAATACAATTTGGACATGTATTTTCATTTCCTTTTACCCTATAACCTAACTGTAGGAGGAATAATTGAATGAATGAGTGAACGAATGGATGAATGACCCACTAAAACAACAACTAAAGATGAAAGAAAAATCCTTGGTAATGTGGGCAAAGCAACTGTGGATGGCTAGATGGCCATCAAAACCTTGAATGAGTATGACAACACACACTCCAGTGCCTACCAAATGTTCATGCTAAGACTTGATAACACCATGTGGATTCAAATAGTAGTACTAAAGAAGACTTTGCATTCCATGAATGGAAACACAAAATAATTTGATATTGCTGCTGATGCAGGACACAATCCAGAGGACTCATATAGTATATTGACTATGGGAATGGCAAAAAGGCCTTGATGGTGTTTGTTCCTAGGTCCATGTGGGGAAAGACTAAAATAAGACATAGAAATACAAGTAATAATTATATGATCGCCCTTCCCCATTAAAATCATTAACCCAGGGCCATTATTCTCTAAAGGAGAATATATCATTTTATTGTGGCCTGTAACAACCCCACCATTATTATACTCTTTGCCCAAACCATAGGGTCAAACAGGGCAGAAAATGTGGTTTACATATTTCATCTATGGATGGGGCCACAGGCTAGTATTGTTCTCACTGGAAATGATCAGGTCACTTGTGTCTTACTGTGTAATAATTATTAATATATTTAAGATATTTTAGAGCTAATCTAGTTGCAGAAATTGTGGATGCTGTTACATAAATGCAGATCAAAACGGATTTTTGGATGTTTAATGAGCTCCCTTTGTCATCCTCTACATGTCTCCTGTGGCATCTAACATCAGATGCCTTGGTGCAATGGAAGAGACTGTGAAGGTGGAGTAACAGCTGCCTCTCATGGACACAGTTGACTTACTCTA
Source organism: Spermophilus citellus (assembly GCF_964194105.1). Lineage (NCBI taxonomy): Eukaryota > Metazoa > Chordata > Mammalia > Rodentia > Sciuridae > Spermophilus > Spermophilus citellus. The sequence continues at coordinate 134,850,382 of NC_138186.1, read as the reverse complement.
CTATTCTTAAATATAAATTCACAGTCTTTTCAGAACACCAAGATCATGACTTCTGCTTGGCACAAAAACAAATGAACATGGCCAAGCCTTTGCTTGAGTGCACTGTATTGGATGGGATGAGTTGGCTAAGTAAAATACAGATAAAAGTGAGAAGGAAAGTCTCTGAAAGTAACACTTTTCTACTCTCTGTAACTATGGGCTGGACCCCATCAAACAATGCAATCTAATCATTATACTTAAAGATACTACCTGCATAGGATGGAAAAGTCAACTGCACCTGGAGATGATTATGAACAAATGCACCCCTGGATGGATATACTTGCTTATAACTGGATTGTCCAATGCTCTTGGGAAGAACCTTACACACCAGCTTTCATACTTCCCACTTTGTCTCTGACACCTACTAAAGAGGGACATAGTGAAAGGCAAAGGCATAGAGCAACTCAAGCTGCCTGGTGATTTTACCCACTTGCTATAATTTTCCCTCAGTCAGAAAGAATACATGTTGAATTCCAAGTGGAAGCTTCAGCTAAACACACTGTTGCTGCCTTAAATAATATTCAAAAATCACTAAATTTGCTTAAAGAAGAAACCACCAAAAGTGAAAATTGGTACTTCAGAACAGAATGATGTTAGATATGCTGATTAGAGAATGGAGAGATACATATTCCTTCACTAAAACAGAATGTTGTTTCTATATAAACTTAGTGTTGATACTATTTATGTTTTATTCAGACTGGTTGCTCTTGTAACATGGCTTATATAGTTTATTGCTCTTTGTACTGTTGTTATGGGATTTGGTTAGCAATGTACACATTGATGTGACACCCAAGAGGCATCACAGAAGATGGGTGCAGCATAAAATGCAAAGGAATTTAGGCACATGGCAGGTAGAGTGTGTTATCCCTGCAGAAAAGGAGGACAATAAAACACTATGTCCAGCCAGATGTGGTGGCACACTCCTGTAATCCTAGCGGTTCAGGAGACTGAGGCAGGAGGATTGCAAGCTCAAATCTAACTTCAGCAACAGCAAGGCACTAAACAACTTTGTGAGACCCTGTCTCTAAATGGAATACAAAAAAGGGCTGGGGGTGTGGCTCAGTGGTCAAGAGCCCCTGGCTCAATCCCTGGTATTCCCCCAAAAAACTAAAACAAAACAAAACAAAAAACCCACTATGTCCTGAAGTGCCCATCTCTGTACTTGAGAAGCTATTCAAGTAAAGAGAAGAAGAAGTGTAAGTCTGGGTCAGAATGTCCAGATACATATAAGGAAGGACTCCAACTTTCTCTCCTGTATACTAGGAATCAGGGCAAGTTAATTTTATCAAGTAGAAAGTTGCTTTATTAAATGCCCATCACGTTCCTTGGGATGCTGTTTATACAGCTGGACAAAGCAAGCTAAGCTAATGTCCCTACTTTTGTAATATAGTTACCTGATCTATAAAAACTGCCCCGAGGAAGCAGGAGAGGAAATTGGTTGTCCAGCTGGCCACCATGCAACAAAATATTTCATTTCATTTTATCTTTTAATCTATCCCAATAGCTACAGGTGCTATTTTTTGGAGACATACCTGAGGCAACATGTGAAATGGAGGTGCACCTGTCCAGTCCATTGCCTCTGAACTTTCTGGTAAACACCTCTCAAGCTCATCCCACTGGATCTTTCCAGTAAGCAGTTCTCAATAAACTTACATCTCACATCCGATCTCTGGATGTCTTCTTTGGGTTCTCAGAAAACTTTCCCACTCCCCTAGCACCAATGGGATGTGGGGTGCGTGCCTGTATGTAAAGAAAATATAACAAAATATATGGTATTATTCTCTCTGTTTAGAATTTCCCCCCTCCCTTTTCCATTTTTCCTGAATGGGTCAGTATCATTCACAAAGAAGAAATGTTCTGTTGTGATTCATTAAGTTTATTAGATTGCCTTTTTGCTATTAAGATAATTTAGAAGTTCCTATCTAAATTTAATATGCTTCAATAATGACCTTTCAAGAATTTTGTTTTGTTTTGTTTTTCATATTTCCAGAATAATTTTAATGATAGTAGTAGGTTGACTTAGTTGAAAGAATAGAGAGCTGGGCTTAAAAATTTTATGATCTTGATTCAGCTGTGAAATTTATGAAGTTTTGGGTCCCTGGTCAAATCAACTGCCATGCCTTCATTTACTTGTCAGTGAAATAAACTTTGTGTCATTCATGAACTCTTAAATCATCATCAGTGTATATGTTTTTATTTGATTACATTAAATTTTTCAAAGTTTTTGACTGGAATATTTTGTTTTAAATTTGAGATCATTTTAGATTTACAAATGAGTAGCAAAGTGATTGCTGAAAATTCATGTATAATTTTCACCTATGTGCTCTCATGTGTTATAACTATGGTAAAAGTATTAAAACTAAGAAATTAATATTAATATGATATAACAGAATAATCCATAGACTTCATTTGGATTTTCTCAATTTCTCCTGCTAATGTCCCTTTTGTGGTCTCGAATCCAAGCAGAGGATACATAATATCAAATATCACTTATTAAATTTGGATTTTCAGCTATTTTCTCATGATCAGACTGAATTAATGAATCTTCAGAAAGAATATACTAAAGGTGAAGTGCCTCTGTAACATGATATCAATACAACTTGTTGTCAGCTTTAATCAGTTGACTATGAGGTGTGTAACTTCTGTATTACCTACACAATAACCTGTAAGTTATGATATTTTATATCTATCTTTTAGAAATAGATACAGCTTATAGCCTGGCATGTTGGAGCACACCTGTAATTCCTGTGGCTTGGGAGGCAGAAACAGGAGGATCACCAGACCAAAGCCAGCCTCAGCAAAAGCAAGGCGCTAAGCAATCCAGTGAGACCCTGTCTCAAAATAAAATACAAAATAGTGCTGGGGATGTGGCTCAGTGGCTGAGTGCCCTGAGTTCAATCCCTGGTACTCCCATACCACCCCCCCCCCAAAAAAAAAAAATTAAAAGGAAATAAAAGAAAAGAAATACAAACAGTTTATATCCTGTGTAAACCCCAGTCAATGGTACTTAAATCTTTTGTTTTGGCTCTACTGTTTTTAATAATCTTTCAAATGGTGGTAGAAATGTATTTCTCATAGAATTATTGCAAGATTATATATAACAATGATTTAAAAGGGCCTTTCAAGAAAGAAAGAAAGAAAAATGTATTAATATATGATATTAAACATAGAGTTTAATTTTATCTTTTAATCTATACCAAGGCAAAACTTATTTGATTTCTTTCTCTTTGTTTTTGTTTTTTTGTTTTGTTTTGGTTCATCATTGTCAAATGGGAGACAGTCTTTGCAAAATATTTAAAGTACTAATGTGGGTTAAATAAATACTTAAAGCATTATTTTGGAAAACTTGACCACGTTTAATTTAAACTATGAGAAATAATTGACCATTTGACTATTTGCAGTAAATATTCTATTCAAATTATTTCCTTGAAGCATTTTGAAATAGCCTTCAACCATTTTAGTCACTAAATATACGTTGGCAGATGCCCATTTATTTGCTCATTAGTTACATAGGTGCACTTTGATCAGCTTACTGTCTGATCAGAGATTTGTTCTTGAACTGGCAGAGGGATTGTTTGACTTTCACTTGCTATATAATTTGCTCTCATTTGAGACTTAGGCTTAATCCCAAAGGCAGTGAGAAGATGTGGTCTGCTTTGGTGATCCCCACTTTTCTATTCCTTAGCTGCTTTTCTGTGGGATCAGCCCAAATTCCAGGGTCAGCCACAGATGGAAATGACAGATACCCTCCTTTTTGGGACCAGATTAATGGGGACATAGCAGAATTTCCAGTAAAGGATAATAAAATAATCATTGATCTCTGGAAGTATAAGGATCGACTGCAAATATATAAAATCCTTATAAGAGAATCAAACAAATATTTTGTTCAATTTGGAAAAAATGATACAGGCAACGTGCTGTGGGGACTCACCTTATTTTATGGAAAGCTATATAAAACAGGTATGTATATTTTCATTATTTCCAATAAATTTCGCATCTTTCTTTCTTCATTACTAAGAGTTTTAATGTGTTTAAGACCAAGGGTGAAATTTTATACAAAATAAAGGAAACAACATACTTTCTCTGAAAAGCCTGGGTTTTGCCTCACATAATATATTTTTTTTAGAGTGAGAGAGTAGAGAGAGAGAGAGAGAGAGAGAGAATTTTTAATATTTATTTCTTAGTTCTCGGCGGACACAACATCTTTGTTGGTATGTGGTGCTGGGGATCGAACCCGGGCCGCACGCATGCCAGGCGAGCGGGCTACCGCGTGAGCCACACCCCCAGCCCCAGCCTCACGTAATATTAATGGAAAGAGAAGCTAAGACATCACACTCAGTATTGAATCCCTTTGGAAAGAAAATAGGGAAGATCATTACTAGCGAATAAACTACTCACTTCTTGTACTGAAACAACTAGGTTGGGAAAACCAAGCAGAGATTAGATGCTTCAATGTAGAATTTAGCATTTTGAGAAAGTTCTTTCTTTTCTTCCTCTCTCTAGGAGCATTTTTCTACCTAGCATAACTTCTCTCTAATCCTTAGACCAGTTTTCTTATTACTGAGGTTGCCTAGCTGAACTGTCATATGTTTCCTGAAATTATATTTCAAATCTGTCTTCTGTGGACGTGACCAGACCCCTAAGAAACTCAATCTGAGCTCAGAAAGAAAGAAGTATTAGAATGTCATACCTTGATGCAGAAAATCACTTCTTATACAGTTAATTATTTTAGGAAGTCCTTAGTTTATTTAGGAAGAACCAGTTGACTCAGAGGCTGCCTTGGAAGTGAAATGTTCTGTTGGTTCTGCTTAGTCAAGAGAGACTTTTACAGACTTGATGTCTTTGAAAATCTTCCAACACTCAAAAGTATGTGTAAATAAATGAGGTACTGTGGATGGGTAACATCACCAGCAAGAATTAACCCTCCTTTCTCCTCCTCCTCCTCTTCCTCTTCCTCCACCTCCTCCTCCTCCTTTTTAAAATTAATTTATTTTTGTTCAAGGAACCTTTGTATCTTTTCACCTCTTTTTCATGATTCTCTATTATAAAGTTTAAACTTCATTTAAGAGGGTTTTAAAAAATCTACTCTGTTTATTTTGTAGGTCGATTTGTCAAGCCTTCTAATAGTTCAGTCTGTGCATATGAGGGTGAATTCCCTGGCTGTATATCAATTGACAGTGGCTGGGGAGGTAAGTGTTATGCCCCAAGATCCTTTATGATCTGTGGCCATGAGGCTTATTCTATTTTTATATCATACAGGATGAGTTAGGTGAGTCCTGACATTTCCTTTGTAACAATATGCAGTTTTCTCTCTAATCTCCCTAGGGATTAATTAGTTCTAATGAGAAAATAATAATAAAAAAGATAACTCTTACGATGGTCATTTCTAAATTATAATATATAACATATTATTATGTTTAGTTATATATTAAAGAATACAAACTTCTGATGTTTCTGATGCTTTTTCCACATACTCTCAGCTCCTTTCCCAATTATACAATTTATTTCACACTGAACTATACTCTAGAACTTTACCAAAGCCCCTTCAGAGAATTATTTTAATTCAACATTTACCACCATATTACTATTCCTATAATATAGATCATCAAATAGAATGTAAAAGAAGTTGAGTAATTTGTTTCTTTATATAAAGACAATAATAGATCCCAATCATCCTTCTACCTCTAAAGTCTATTTTATAATTGCTGTGACAGCTTGCCTTCCTAAACCCCTAATCTGCAAGAAAGAATAAAAAAAATAACTTGATAAGTGATTTTACATTTGCAACTGTAAGATTTTTTCAGTCCTTCTGGTAGAATTTTACTATAGGCTAGTTGTAATGTATATGTAGATTCCCCAAGGTTCATTCCCAAATAAAATCCACTAAAGACAAAATTTTTAAAAGTGAATCTTATAAATGCATATTTCAAAAGGATGGTCATACTTTGTAATTAATAGAGGTCTTTTAGGTCTATTACAGACAAATCAAAGTAAGTATTTTATTAGCAATTATTCAGTTGTGATGATTCATGTTAAAGTATAAATAAGTGGAATAAAATTATCGAGCATATCAGGCTTTGAATAATGAGGAAATAACTTATCATCCACATAACAGAAGAATATTCCTTGCAATCCTTTGTCCATTGCCACAGTCCGGCTGCAGCAAAATAACCCGGGGGTGACAAGCAACTTGTGTACATTGATACAGCAGGAGTGGGAGCCATTTATTGTAGGACAGGAGCGGTATTTATACATTTCACACAGCTTATCTTAATTAACATAAACTCGATACATCAGTCAACCAATAAGGAATCTCCATACTTAATGGCTCGCTGGCGTTATTTCATAAACCCCTCTCTCTGGCAAAATGCCAGGCGCCATCCAGACTTGTTTACAGACTCTAACATTTGCTAGGCACCATCCTGACTTGTTTACAGACCCTAACAGTCCATGACTTGTTTTTGCCCTCATGTTTTGTGTCATATTTATCTTGGCTTCTCATTATCAATCATATCGACAACCAAAACTATTCTCTGGTTGTTAAGCAGAAACTTAACAACCAGAGGATGTACTACACTGACAGAAGGGATTGAATCATACCTGTGACCACAGTAGTCCCTCTGAGAAGTCGGTTTATGATAAACCCAGGCCTGGAAGCTGATAGAGTGCTATTACACAAGGTGAACACAGGAACCCAGAAATAGATAAACAATCCAAACAGAGAAATTGCTCACTCTTTGTGTAGGAGTCTAAGAGTGAGCCCTTCGTTGAAATGAGTTAGCCTTAAGAATCTTAAGAAATATATTGAATTTAAAGTTGAGGAAATGTCTAGCAGGTTGGATAGAAAGGAAATAAGAAATAAGCCAATCCCCAAAAACCAAAGCCCCATTTTTTTTTCTGATACATGGATGCTAATTCACAATAAGGGGAGGGGGTTTGCTAGGGAAGAATAGAGGCACTTGTATCAGGCAGAGGGGAGTGAAGGGAGGGGAAAAGGTATGGAGAAGGAAGGATAGTAGAATGAATTGGACTTTATTACCATATGCACATGTATGAATTACATGACCAGTGTGATTCTGCAACATGTATAACCAGAAGAATGAGAAGTTATACTTTATTTATATTACTGTTGTGCATAACTAATTAGAACATATTTTAATTTAAAAAAAAACATGTATGTTACAAAGAACTAAAAGGAGGGTGGGAAACAAATAAATTCAAAACTTCTTCCTCAATTTAGGCAAAGAGTTTCCACAAGTTATAAGTATTAAATATTAAGTACATACATATATACACCAACTGAGGGAAATATTTTCCTTTGCCAAATCTTTTTTATATGTTTCCTGTTTGAGGAGGAAATATACAACATTTATATTTGGGAAATTGGTTTAATTAGGGAGATTTATGTGTATTTGTAACTATGTGCACCAACAATCCCCCATTATGAAAGATTTCCTGACTATGATTAACCCTAATTTCTCTCAATCTTTTGTATTTCTTAGAGAACAAATTCCAATACAATAGTTTGTGGAATAAATTGACGGAGTTACATAGGCAGAGCCATAGTCCTTTCTCTAGTTCTTCTCTTGAATAGACATTAATTCTAGACACCTTTCTTCTGTTACTTTGTAGGCTTTAACTTCTATGTGCTTACGATATATTTTCTTGCTGCAATTGAATCTGGGTTTTTGAGAAATATATCACAGGAGATAGTGTTTCTATCTCCAGAAGAACACAGGTCTTACTTCTGTTATTCTATTGAGGAGTGTCGTGCATCCTTCCCACAAGCTATGGATGCAGCCAAAAAGTTTTACCAGGTAAAAGAATGCAGTGATTTTTTTTTCTGAGTTGCATGAATAAAGACAGTAAACATCTTTCATTAGATTTATGGTTTTAAAATTTACTAAACATTTACAATTATTAGTATAGAATGACATCCCTTTCTGGAAATCTTCTTCTTGGTATCTTAAAATGATACTAAATGGAAAAGTAGTAATAAGCTAGTATAATTTTATTTTTAAAAGTGTTTTTCAGTAAAATTGATATAAAAATAGTATCAAATTTTAATTTTTATAAGCAAATTAGCATAAATCTTTGTGTAAAGAAGATGATAAGTTAATGCCATTTTCAATTGTTAAATTTTATTTTGATAATAAATCTATGTCTAGACAATCATCTAGTCTAGTATTTCTCAGTTGGGAGTTTATGAGCAGAGTGATTAAATTTATTTTAATTTGGCTTTGAATTCTATTCACAATTGATCATATTTTTTTTTCTGAAGTATTTGCAGTCCAGGAAAATAATGTCCATTGTTGGAGATACTCCTGTGTACAACACTGATAAAGACACAGCAATACTTTACATGTGGGATGCCCATCAAGCCCTCATTGACATTGGAAAACCAATGTTCAATGACATGTAAGATAATTACCTTCTGAGATACAATTAAATATCAGTTTCTTTCTAGTTTGTACTGTGTAATATGTATGGTGTTTGCTTTTTCCCCTTAAATATACAGTTTTCATATTTTCCAGAATGTTTAGAAAATAGCTTTACCATTTTTATCTGCAACTCAAATTAGAGTCATTTCATCCACCAGAGAAGAATAAAAGGATCTTGTATGTATTCACTTCTTTCAGAAGGAAGTTTCATGGTATTCTCTGACAATATTGTTCATATTAAAATAGTTCTTATGTCTGAATCAGTCAGCTTTTCATCATTGCAATCAAAATACCTGACAAGAATTTGGGGGTCATGGTTTCATAGGTCCCAGTTTATGATTGACTGACTCTGTTGCTCTGACCTTGAGATTAGGCAGAACATTATGGTGGAAGGGCATGGTGGAAAGGCATGGTGGAGAAAAACTGCTTAGCTCATTGCAGCTGGAAAGCAGAGGGGGAGGGGTGGGAGAGAGAGCAGAAGGAAGAGATAGACAGGTGTAAACTAGGCCATGTCCCCAGTGACCTGCTTCCTTCAACCACACCCACCAGCCTACAATTATCCCCATTAGTCCATGCCTTATTAGTTAAGTTGTGCCATTTCATGTAAATAATATTTTTCCGTTTATTTTGTTACTTGTATATATACAAATACAAGTGATTTGGGGGGGGGGATAATTTAATATCTGAGAATCTTGCTATCATCACTTATTACTTTCTAATAGGTTAGAAGTTTTTTTCATATTCTACACATATAAATTACCATGTAAATATTGAGAATTTATTCCTTTAAAATTGTGATGCTTAATTTTATTGTCTAATTGCATTGCTGGACAATGTTGAATAAAAGTGGTAAAATTAGGATAAGAATTATGATAGATAACTTTTGTCTGATAACATCTGTTCTTCGACTGGTATCTTGCTATTTTTGCTTATCAATAGACATTGAATCACTACATAATTTTTGCAGATATTTAGAAAATCATGTGACTTTTTTCTCCATTTTTTGGTTAATGTGAAAAATAGATTGGCTTCAGATGACATATTCATCTTTCACCTCTGGAATAAATCAAATTGCCATAATATGGTTATCTATTTATCTGTTATTTCATCTGATTATAAACTGAAATAGTTAATTTTTTTATCTACACTGTTCAGCAAGATTTTCTGGATATTTTCTTTTCCTATTTTGTCTAACTTTGATTATAAAGAGATATGCTGGCTCAGAGAATGAGGTGTAAACTACCTCTAGAAGATTCTGTGTAAAATTGGTATAATTTCTTTCTCACATTTTATCTAAGAATGATTTTTCACTTCTAGAATTCTATTTGAGGCTTATATTTTATTTCATTAACTTTTCTCCTAACTGTAATTTTGCCTTTTTCAGCTAATTTGTTTTCATTTGTTATTTTTACTCACATCAAGAAATGAAAAGGTAGAAGCTGGGGTTATGGCTCAGCGGTAGAGTGCCCGCCTTGCATGTGCAAGGCCCTGGGTTCGATCCTCAGTACCACATAAAAATAAATAAATAAAAGTTATTTTAAAAAAAAGAAATGAAATTGTAGATAATTCAGATGCACTGAGTATAGCTTTTTTTTAGATATGATTTTTCCTATATCCCACAAATTTTAGTATGTCATATTTTCATTACATTTAATAAATGCTATTTTCTAATTTTTATTGTGAATTTTTCTTCAACCTAGTTTCAATGTATTACTTTATTTCCAAATATATAAAGTATGTGAAGTTTCCTGGGGTTTTTGTTGTTGTTATGAATCTTTTGTGATGTAAAAAAAATAATTTTGTATGATGTTAATCCATTGTGATTTGTTGAGTCTTGGTTTTTGGAGCAACAAATTTAGAAATTTCCCATATTTACTCCAATGAAGTAGGTGTCTATAAGTCACTTATATTCATGCTTTGCTCTTTGTTAAGTTTGATATTCTGAAGGAGGTAAATATAGAGACTTCACTACTTTGTGAAAAGGGCAAGGTGTACAATTGTAGTAATTTAACTTGATAAATATTATTACAAGTAATTATTTTAAAAAGTAACATTTGTTTAGCAGCACCTGAATTGTATTTTTCCCATTCCTCTATATTTCATTTGACATCTCTAAATCATCTTCTAGTCTATTGTTTTTTTCTCCTTAGAAGTCCTTTTAGAAATTGCTTTCTTTCAGATTTCTGATCACAAATACTCTCAATTTGTTTGTCTAAAATTTTGTGATTTTTGCTTTTATTTCTAAAGAATACTTTAATTTGTTATATAACTCAATTTTTAAAATTTGTATATTCATGTATAAATATGTATATTATATATGCATATATATTTAACTACATTTTCTATTAGGAAGTTTTTTTTCTAGGTTACTTCTTATGTCCACTTTTAAAATCTAAAGCTAACTTTCTATTGATTCTTTTTAGACTTTTTTTGTCCAATTTTAAATGTTTTCTTTGCCTTTTCTGTAATTTTACTTTTATATTCCTTGACATATTTTCTGTAATGAATCTGCTTGGAATTTGTAGCTGCTAGATTTGTAGCTGTGTGTCTTTCATTAGTTTTGGAAAATTTTCAGTCACTTTCTTTTCCAATATTGATTTTATTGATTTGTAAAAATGCTCTTTTTAAGAAACTTCCTTAAATATAGATTAAACCTTTTGTTAATGTACCACAGGAAATTTTCATGATTTTATGTACTTTCATTACTTTCATCTCTTTTCTCTATGTTATTTTTCTATCTCATCCTTTGATACATGATACAATGTTATTTTTTGTTTCATTCTGCCTGCTATATGTGCTATGCTGTTAAATTATTCCACTGAAATCTTAAGTTGTTATTACAAATTTACTATTGGAATTCCATTTGATTAAATTTGTATATAAGCTGTCTTCTAAAATTTATCAACTTACCCTTCATTATTATGTCTATTTTAAAGTCCATCCCTAATAGCTCCAATATATGTATCTCTTTTGCATCTTGTTATTCATGAATGCCCATGTGTCTGTTTGTGTGTTTCCTCTTGCTTTTCAGATATTTATTTTCTTATTTACTCAGATATATTGGATGTGTGCTAGAAAGTTCAATTGAAAATTGTAGGGAAAAATTTTGCCTATGGATGGTATTATTCTACTACAAGGAGAATTGTTTTTGTGCCTGGTCCTAAGTGAAATTTAGGAATATATATCATGGCCTCTCTTATGTAATTAGTCGTTAACTATAATAGTTCTTCTCCTAGTCTATGATTCTTCAGACTCTTCTCATCTTCTCAACATTTTCACAACAGTCTTCAAAGGCAAAAGAAGATGTGGATTAGAAAATGGATATACTCAAAAACATCTATTATTTTGAGTGGACAATATCCACATATATCATACTTACCACATGGCTTCCTTTCTTTTCTAAATTCCATTTTTAAAACTTTTTATTTATTTATTTTTTTACATGAACTCTATTATTATTATTATTATCATTATTATTTTGCATTACAATTCTAAATTCCATTTTTATAATTTCTCAAAATTTGTTGTCTCTCTGATATCATCAAACATATAATTTTAATATTATATTTTATTAAATTTTTACAGTTACTTTTTGTAACAAAGATTATCTTTCAATTTGTAACTTCAAAACTTTAAATGAAGTGGAATCAAAAGAAAGGTGGAACTGCTTATTACCCAAGTCACAACCAAGAAGTTACTTTGATACTACAGCAAATTCTGAAACCATTTCTTACTTTCCATAAATGAAAATATATTCTAACAATCTGAATTTAATAAGCATTAGTGTAAAATGTGCTTTTTGTTGGAAAATTCTAAGAAATTACTGTCAGATAACCCTCTGCTCATTATGTTGATTCATTTTACCCAGTCCCTGAGCTTCCTTCATTTATAGCAATTAATGCTCAAAGAAGTGAGTATGGTAGAAATTAACTATAGGAGAAATACAACAGGGAATGGAGAAGAATAAATCTTATGGAAGTTAAGAGAGGGATTGCTATATGCTATATTTTTCAAAATTATAATTCAAAATTTAGGCTTCTCTTTCTCTGTTCAAGAGATTATTCAGCCAGGTAGAATACAGAAGATATTGTGGGGATTAACTCCCACATAGTGTGTTGTAGATTCTGATGAGTAAACTGGTCAGTAAATTGCATACTAAATCTAAGGAACACAGGAAAAAAACACATTTGGTCTTTTATTTGCATTTATAATAAAGTATTTTGTAACTCATGTTGCTAATTATCTCTTTTAGATTCCAATATTCTTCTGCAACTGAAAGAGACTTCACTTTCAATTTTCTACTTGCCATAGAATTTTGTGCAGCAGCAATATATCGCTCTTTCTTTGAAAGTTCAGCAGAATTTCTAGTGGGTTTCCCACATAGGCCACTCACAGACGAAGATGATCCAATTCTCACAAGTGACTTCAACATACGAGAAAAAGCACTGATGTCCTCAGTTACACTCATTTCTAACATAAATCAAATGACAGGTATGCTTATAAAATGTAATGCAAACAAAACTTGAATGACTCAAAGTCATATAAGAATTATTGGTTATCATTCTTTTAGTAAGCTGAATGTAATTATGATAAAAAAGTTAAGACCTCATACTAAGTAAAATAGATATATAAATGATCACAGTATATTTTCATTAATACACTAATATATTACTTTGATATAGCATATGGAAAAAGCACAGAGGGAGCTAACTCATTCCCCATATCACTAACAAAGTACGTTTTGTTTGTTCTAGGCTTTTCCATTTCCTCCATTTTTTAGGATACTTTCTGTCTTCAGCCTGATGCTCTTTTCACTCTTTCTGGATAAAACACCTGAGCAGTCTGTTTGTATTAATGCCAGTATGGTCATTAGTATATCTGGCCAAAACCTAACTATCAAACATTAACTCTGGAACACTTGCCCTTACATAAACACCGGGAAATTTTCAGTTATGTATCTCATAGATATTTTACATTTTCTGTATCATACACTCATGCTCCTCTATAAGTTGTTTCTCCTAAAGTATGAAGTTCTTTCATTTTCAGTATTTTCAGACTTTATTTTGTTCCTTCCTTCCTCTCTATTATCTGGATTTTTCTAGGGAAACTATCATTTCTCAAAAAGTTTCATTATTATTTCTCTATGTGATCTTAATTAGATTTTGGATAAATCATTCTCAATACATCATTTAGCTACTGCAGTAATAGCATTTCTAAAATCAATATCTTATATGCACCTTAAATTGTTTTTGTTATCCTAAAAGCATTCTGATTTCTGATTTAAGATTAAAATCCAGCAATCTGTGATAATCATACCCTGTATTATTTCTCTGTACCTCTCCCTTGCCTCTGTAGCACCATTCCCTTGCTGTCAGACTGGGTACACAGTTCCCAGGCATGGCATACTACCTATAATTATCCTCCTCCCTGCATTCCTTCAGTGATGGACCCCTGCACCTCTTTTCAATTTCTCTAAATGTTTACTTTCTCTGACCACAACTCTGACCATTCTGTTGACTAACCTGTCTGTACCAAGAATTGCATCCTTATCCCTTATTATATTAAAGTAGACTTTCCAGTATTACCCTTTCCATTGTTTACATCATATAATGATTAACTTGTTAGTTTCTTCCTGTGCACTGAACATATGATTATTTTGTAATTTTTACTCTGGTATCTAGGTTAAACATTAGATACCAGAGTAAAACTGGCTGAACTGAAGGCAGATGCCTAAGTTCTGATCCATAATTGTAATACAGGAAAAAGGGAATACATAAGAGGTTGCTATCTCCATTTAGATCACGAGTCTACATCAGAGAGGGAAGGGTGGTTTTCCCAAAGAAAATGAGCATCTATAGATAGATAACTGTGGGAATCACTGTGAGTTGCACAGTCCCCTCATGTTTGGACTGATTAAAGGAGAGCTAATACTTCTTAAGCATGGAAGTGATATAATGTCTTAGGCTTAGAAGCTACAAATACTAAAGATATTGGAGGGTAAATTGTAAGGGTCTGAATCTGGAACTCTTGATAAGAGTCACAAGATTAATATGGCAATAGCTGTGGAAGTCAATATGACAAGACAGATTTCAATGGGGCTGGATATCAGATCATTAACACTTGGAAATTGTATTTTACCAGGGGCATGGAAGATGACTCACTGATTTTTTATTTGTTTAGTTAGAGGAGTGTAAGTTAACATCGTCCACCAAGATAGAGAACATAATGAGTAATAGAGATGGTTGAGGTGCAAGTAGAAAGACCAGGTATAGAGAAAGGCAGTTACATATTTATTGAGCAGCAGGTAAATATAATGAAAAAAATCTTCATATATCGTTTCATTTAATGTCTATAACAATTATACAAAGTGGGTGATAAATATCCTTATTTTTGAGTTAAAAGTTCCATTGATGATGAATAACTGCCCAAAGTCATACACCTTATATTAGATCTAAAACAGATTTAAACTAGAGACTAGCTTGAATCCCTGAGGGAATATTTTTCAGTATATAGTCATTTCTTCCTTAAAAATTTAAGCTATCAAATATTATATTATATAAACATTATACATTTAAATATCAGCATGTTAGAATTAGAAGTGAGTAGATGCATTAGCCTCAAACCATCTTTTCTTGAACTGACTCTAAGCCCAGGGTTATAAACTTGCCAGATATTGCTTAGTTTTATTGTCATTTGAATAAAGAACAGTTACCTACTCTCCTTCCTTTTAGCAAAACCTTTAAACCAGAAAACAAAACATTCTAAGCAGGGGTAAGAAGGGCATGGCTGTGGGCCTTAATTTTTAAAATTTAAAATAGCATAATCATACTTAGAAATTATCCTATATTGATTCCATATAATACAGTGGTTATAGCATTGTTTGATAACATTTTGTCAGATCCATTCCTTCACATTTTCTTGTTTCTATGCCAAATGTAATTGTCAGGTAGAGCTATTATGATATTCTATAAACCTTGTAATTAAAAAAAACTTATTTTGTATATTTTGAGGTTTCTGAGTTGTATTTACATTTTTATTAACTGGAAGCACAAATGTTTCTATTTTCACAGGAGGTTCATTTTTAACAGTTTGGAAGAAGGCCATGAATGTTTCAAAAATAACTCAGTTTCTTGGACGACTCATTATTAAAAATCTACTCTTAATACCTAATACTTAGTGGCTGGAACATGTTTCATTCTGTTGGTCAATTCAATTCATAATAAAAAGCAATAAATTGTTAAATCAATATTCTATGAAAGTTCATCTGGTTCCTTTTAGTCCCTTGAAGTTTAAGAATTTCTGAATTTAGCCAATAATCCCTCCACCCCATTTTAACTATACATCCCCTTGAAGCCTAGTTAATCCTAAAGAATGTCAGATCTACATATGAATATGCAAATATCTATGTTTATGACAGGCAATACAACTTAAGGATTTAAATTTTTTATGTTTTTAAATTTGTGCATTATAATTATATGTTAGTGGGATTCATTATGCCATATTCATTCATGCACAAAATATAATTTGATCACTCTCATTCCCTAGTGTCTTCACTTTCCCTCCCCTCTTCTCTTCCCTGATCAACTTGCTCTACTTATCTCCATTATTGTTGTTGTTTTAATTAATGCCATCTACACCTATACATAAAAACTGGAGCTGGGTGTGGTGGCACATTCCTGTATTCCCAGAGGCTCATGAGGCTGAGGCAGGAGAATCACAAGTTCAAAGTCAGTCTCAGCAAAAACGAGGTGCTAAGCAACTCAGTGAGACCCTGTCTTTTAAGTAAAATACAAAATAGGGCTGGGGATTTGGCTCAGTGGTGGGATGTCCCTGAGTTCAATCTGTAGTACCTTCCCCATGACCTCCCACACACACACACACAAAAAAAACCCCTGAACTTGTTGTGATATATTTGTATATGGAATAGCATAATCTGGTAGATTTCATTCTCCAGTACTTCCCTGTGCCTTCCCTTTCATTCTCCCTCTTAATCCTCTACCCTTACTTTGTTAGTCTCCCTTTTGTTTTCATAAGATCCCTTTTCCATTTCTCCTTTTATGCATTTTCTCTCTATCTTCCACATACAAAAGAAAATATTCAACCATTCAATTTCTGAGTCTGGCATATTTTACTTAGCCTAATGATTTCCAGTGACATCCATTTGCAAGAAAATGACATAATTTCATCTCTTAATGACTGAGTAAAACTCAGTTTTATATATATATATATATATATCACATTTTCTAAATCCATTCGTCTCTTGACAGACACCTAAGTAGGTTCCATAACTTGGCTGCTGTGAATTACACTCCTATAAACATGGGTATGCCTGTATAACGAAGTATAGCATGCTGATTTTAGTTCTTTTGTATAAATAAAAAGTAGTGGGATAGCTGGGTCATATGGTGATTCCATTCCTAGTGGTTTGAGGAATATTCATAATGCTTCCAAAATGGCTATACTAATTTGCAGTCCCACCTACAATGTATAAGGGCACATTTTCCCCACATTCTCACCAGCATTTATTGTTATTTGTATCCTTGATTGCCATTTTAATTGGAGTGAGATGAGATCTCAGTGTAGTTTTGATTTTCATTTCCCTGATTGCTAAGGATATAGAACATTTTTTTTGTAAATTTGTTGGTCATTATAATTTCTTCTTTTGAGAAATGTCTGTTTAGATCATTTGCCCATTTATTGATTGGATTATTTATTTTAGTGATAGGTTTCTTCAGTTATTCATATATTCTGAATATTAATCTCCTTTGGGAAGATAGCACCACAGATTTTCTCATGTTCTTTAAGCTCTCTCTTCATAGTCTTTATTGTTTCCTTTGCTCTGCAGAATATTTTTAACCTGACACTCTCCTACTGATTGATTCAGTTGACTTTTATGCAGATTGAGAGAGAGGGATCTAGACAGCTGGATATCCAGTTTTCTGAACACCATTTGTTTAAAAGGCTGTCTTTTCCCCAAAATATGCTGTATTTTTAAAATATATATATATATATTTATTTATTTTTTAGTTGTAGTTGGACACAATACCTTTATTTTATTTATTTATTTGTATGTGGTGCTGACGATCAAATCCAGGGCCTTGCACATGCTAGGCAAGCGCTCTACCGCTAAGCCACAACCCCAGCCCACAAAATATGGTTTTGACACCTTTGTCAAGCATCAGATGACTTTATTTATGTTGATTTGTTTCCAAGTAAGTCTTTCATTACATTCCATTGTCTATTTTAATTGTCTATTTATGTCTACTTTAATGGAAAACCACTGTGATTTTCTTACTCTAGTTCTGAAGCATAATTGGAGATCAGGTATTGTGATACCTCCTGTACTGCTCTTTTGCTCAAAAGTGCTTTGGCTATTCTGGGTCTTTTATTTTTCCATATGAATTTTAGGACTGCATTTTTGTACATCTGTGAAGAATATTATTGGTATAGTCATGTAGATTTCATTGAATCTGTAGATCCATTTTGGTAATATGGCTCTTTTGTCTACCTGTGTATTCAAGAACATAGGAAGTCTTTCCATCTTCTAAGGTGCTCTTCAATTTCTTTCTTTAGTATTCTATCATTTTATTGTAGAAGTGTTTCACTTTCTTCATTGGATTTATTCTCAGATATTTTTACTTAATTAATTATTTTTGAGGCTATGGTGAATGAAATTGTTTTTCTGATTTTTTTTCTCAACAAGCTCAGTATTGATGCATAAGGAAGCTTTTGATATTTGTTTTTTCAACTTGTACCCTGCTACTTTACTCTAAAAGTTTTCTTGTGGAGTTTTTTTGGGTCTTTATGTATAGGATCATATCATCAGCAAAGAGAGATAATTTGCTTCTTTTTCTATTGGTATTCCTTTACTTTTCTTTTCATATTAATCACTTTCGCTAGAGTTTCAAGTACTATGTTGAATAGAAGTGGTGAGAATAGACGTTCTTGTCTTATTCCTCATTTTAGAGGAAATACTTTCAGTTTTTTGCCTTTTAATGTGATGTTGGTTTTAGGTTTGTCACATGCAGCCTTTATGATGTTGAGGTAAATTTCTATTTTCTTTAGTGTTTTTAAAACGAATGGGTGCTGTATCCAAAGAGACCATCACTTTCACCACTTGTGATTCTTTGTGTATTTATTATGATATTTTTAAAGCATATTCTTATAAATTTTTCATTTATCTTTAGCTTTAGGTATTCTCCTTTGAATCAGCACTGTGGAAAATAATGGTTTAGCCCACATTGTACCCAATACACATTGAAGCCACTCATAACCAGTACTCTGTCTGTAGAGTTGTTTAGTAGTATGTTGATATTCAGAGTTTACATTATTTTGGCTGTAATCTCTATATCCACTAATCTTTGGCCTGGAAAATTTTGGTCATGGCCCTGGATGTTTAATTTCTTAGTAGTCAATTTATGAAACACTATTGCATTCCACACCAGCAAGGAATTGTCTTCTCAAGTTGCTAGAAGCTTCAAGAATCCCACCCACAATCTCTTCTTAAATAGTTGTGTTTCAGAGCCACTTACAGGCATTGATTGTGATCCTGTGATGTCTACTACTACACTCTGGTGATTCTTTCTGCCCATTTTTTGTGTTGCATCACCCATTTCTAAATGTCAAATCTCTGTATCTCTTGGTGTACATTGTTTTGGTTAGGGCACTCTAATCAATTCTGAACATGTAAATGATCAGTAAAATTGATGCACTGTATATATGAATTGTGGGGACAAGTGCACAGAGTACTACATCCATGGCATACATTAAGGGGGTCTCAGTGGCAGGCCACTCCCCCCATGCTAGGCTCATGAGCAGCAGGCTGTTTACCCCATAGGCACAGCCCTGGGCATGAGGCCATGTGTTGCAGTCCCTGTGCTTGCTCCATAGCCCACTTCTTGATTGGTCGCTGCAAGGACAGTTAGCAGAAATTGCTTTGGTGGCTGTCTGTAATCTGCTTAGCTACTGCCTGAGTATATACACAGGGTAACTGAGCAATAAAAATCAGACCTGCTTCCTGCTTGGTCTCTGGATGTGTTGATTATCAACTCCACAGCCACACTCTCCTCTATCCTGTTGCATGGAGAGAGAGTCCACGCAATGAATAGACTTTATTCTATCATTATTAATGATTGAGGCTTTAGATCAGTACAGGAAACTACAATGGTAATTTTTAGCATCTTGGTGATTTCTCCATTAAATTTTAATTTCACTTTTGCTGTTGAAAAGTCTATATACAGTCAATGGCACATCCTTTCTATGCAACCTCTCCCTCCTACTCATTAGTTTTCCCTACTGTTTGCTATTTTTTTCTGGTGTATCTTTCCCATGGTGGAGGCTCCTGAGGTATCTTGTTAACTGAGTCATCCAGCTATACATATTTAAAAGTAGCACTTAGAAGCTTTGAGCTGGTATTAATGATCTTATCCTTTGAGTTTCTCCAGTTCTCCAGAAGAGGGACTTTCAGACACCTGCAGGGAAATTGATGACCTGGCTGCTGATATTCTTAAAGTCAAGAGAGAGAAGACAGAGTTAGAGACGGGATCTCAGCATCCTGGAAACTTGACACAGTCCTTCCCTTCTACTGTGACAAGTTGACCCTCTACCGTACCCACCCCAGAGTGAACAGCAGGTCCCCATGTGACTGTGTGCATGCTTACCTGTGCACTTCCCACCTCCCTGACTCTAGCCTCCCGTTTCTCCCAGAAGGCAAGGTCCTGCCTTAAATGAGGGAGATTTTTCCAAATTGTATCAGCATTAATTGTGAGCTTTCCTCTCTGTTTGAGGGATTTAAATTATTCTTTTCATTTTCAAGCTTTTACATTTTATAGCTTCTTTTTTGTTTTCTGCATCTATTTCTTCTTATTGTCATTTTAATGGGGATTTGGTGGGCAGAAAATGTATAACTCTCTGTCACAATTGGCATTTTTACTCAAAAAAAAACTTTAACTTAGAACATTCTTCTCTGTTGATAATTGGGATCATTTCACAACATCTGTATTATGGATACATTTATGGATCACTATTTATTCAGGTTACAATACACATTGTCTACTAATCTACCTCACGTGAATGTTTGATAATAATTCCTCAGGCAGTTTGAATCTGTCCAAAGGTCTACAGGTGAAAGGCAAATCTCTCAGTGATGACTACCATGGAAATTCCAAATGTCTGTTCAGGTGTCCTCTCATTTGTCAATCTGCCAGTTGACAAGACCTCTGGTTGTCAAGTTCTGTGAACTGTTTTGAAGGTTCTAAACTGTTGAGAGTTCCTTGAAATAAAGTAATATTGTATAGAATAAGATTTTTATTTGGATTTCTACAGATCTGATTTTCAAATCTTGATTCCATTTGACCTGAAATTCCAAAGAGAAAACATCCCATTTTCTCAATTTTAAAATGGCAGTGAAACAGAGTAATGACTCCAGTTTCTTATTTTAAAATGGCAATAGTAATGGTATATGCCACACTGAGTATTTTGGGTGATTAATTAACAAACACATGTATCAAGCTTAACCAACCACTGGTACATGGGATACATGCAGGATATAGAATCTTTTACCACACAACAAGAGGCAGGGAGAAGAATAGTAATGAACATGGGTTTTAAGGGATATTGTCAGGGTTAAAACCTGGCTCTGCAGTTGTTTTTTGTTTGTTTGTTTGTTTATGTGTGTGACCCAGTATTTTGTTAACTTTGTTGAAGAAAAACAAATAAACAACTATAACAACAACAAAAAACAGCAGTAGGATCCACACTATTAAACCTTAAGTGTCAGAGCATGGTGTTTGCGGCTCACGTATGCGGGTTCAGCAGGGCGGCTCTGCTGGTTTTTCCTGGCCTCACTCTCAGGTGTGTTGACTCTGACCAGCCCCAGCAAGGGTGACTGGGGAAGCTCAGCCCTGATACAGTTTCCTCCTTCTCTATCAGGCAGGACTGGATATTGTCCACAGTGGTGGCAGAGTTGAAAATAGAAATCAGATATGGAAATCCCTTATGCTTCATCAAGTCAGTTAATACCATGTAGTCCAAATCAAGTTATATGACTGAGCAAAGGGAAGGAGGTTCTTCCAGTATCTCACCTGGTGTAGGGAGAAGGGTTACTGGAAAGTCATATTAAAAAAGAAGGGATTATAAGAAGTGAAGAAGAATTGGAGCTACAGCTTCTAGTCTGGCAAACAGCCTTACAATCTTATCAATTACTTTCTTTAGGAAAAAATATTAAGAAGTGTTTATTGAAGTGAGACAACACTAATTCTCTGTGGCCTACATAAACTCCAGTAAAGCTCTGTGGTCTTGTGTTCTCAGACTGACTGGCTCGTGTATATCTATGTTTTTAATTTGTGAGAAATAATTGAAGCTTATTCTTAATTTGTATAGCCACATTCTGTGTCACTTATTAGCTTCACTAAACAAAAAAAAAAAATCATTCAAATGAAGCATTTTCAAAGTTTCTTCTGGATTTCTCTTTTGCTCATGTGTTCTGTGTATTTAAAACTAGTTCCCTCATTTCTTTTCCCCTCTCTGGCTTCCTTGCAATTTGTTCATTATGCTGTTACTAAGGATTAGTGGCTCTTACTTAAAATCCATATAAAGTGACACTTCCTTTCATTTTTTATTTGATAGAAAACTAATGTATCAAGAATAATGAATCCACTTGGGTGTGGTGGTGCATGCCCATAATCCCAGTGGCTTGGGAGGCTGAGACAGAAGGATCTCGAGTTCAAAGTCAGTCTCAGCAAAAGCAAAGCTCTAAGCATCTCAGTGACACCCTCTCTCTAAATAAAATACAAAATAGGGCTGGGGATGTGGCTCAGTGGTCAAGTGTCCTTGAGTTCAATCCCCAGTAAACATCTCCCCCAACCCAAAAAAAATAAAGAACTCTAAATCCAATTCCAACCCTGTCTTCAAGGATTTATGGCTGGCCACTCTACCAATTTAGGTTGGGGACAGGGAAGATCCCACCAATAAGGAGTGAAGGCAATAGAAAGTGTCATCTGTTATGTTACAGTTTATTTAACACTGATGAGCATAGGAAATCTTCTGTTTGGTAGATCCTACATGGTTGCACTTAAAATAAAATTAGATGGGCAGGCTTCTAAAAATCAGAATCTAATGTCATAATACCTTTAAATATGTAGATGACATCATGAAAATATAGGGGAGAAAGTGATTAATTTTATCTCAAATGGGCTCCAAACATTGAGAAGGAGGTAACACCTTTGATTAGACTTGAAAGAGAATGTTCCTGGTGAGTCAAGTAGGGAGGGTGCAAGGTTTATTTATGGGGGACAAGAATGTGTGGGAAACAGCAATGTGTTCAGTGTGCTCATAGGGACAGGAGCCAAGAAATACACAACTACGAAACTATGACATTTGTAAACTATAATGATTTGATCTTATTGGTGAATGGTAAAATCCCTAGCAGTTTTCCTTCCATAAAAACAAAATAGAACAGAGACTGGGGATATAACTCAATTGGTAGAATGCTTACCTAGCATTCACAAGGCCCTGGGTTCAATTCCCAGCATTACACACACACACCAAAAAAAAAAAAAAAAAAAAAAAAAAAAAAAAAAAAAAACAAACTTGAAAATTAGACCAAAAAATCAGATATATATTTTTATGATGTTCAAAATTTGGTGATCATTGTTGTGTGTGTGTGTGTGGGGGGGGGAATTGGAGAGGTGCTACTGAGGGTTGAATCCAGAGGTGCTTTACCACCGAGCTACATCCCTAGCCCTTTTTTAATTTTTTAAGACAGAGTCTCAGGCCACTCTAAGTGCTGAGGCTGGCCTCAAACTTGCAATCTTCATGCCTCATCTCCTGAGCAAAATTTGATGACTTTGATAAAATCAACAGAAGATGTCTTAGTCCAACAAAAATTTGATATTTATCTCTACATTGACAAATGGTATGATTTACATATGGTCTTCTACCACATTATTCTATGGCATTCAAGTTATTGTGCCTAACTTAAAGAGACAAAATGAGAAACAAACATTAACAATAGATGTGGCAATCCTGCCTATATTTTAAGATTTTTTTTGTATTTTAATTTGTTTTAATTCATTATACATGACAATAGAATGCATTTAAACATATCATATACAAATAGAGCACAACTTCTCATTCCTCTGGCTGTACATAGTGCAGAGTCACACAAGTAGTGTAATCATACAAGTATGTAGGTTAATAATGTCCGTCTTATTCCACTGTCCTTCCCATCCTCATAGCCCCTCCCCTCCCCTCACTCCCCTCTGGACAATCCAAATTTCCTTCATTCTTCCCTACATCCTCCCCCCATGATGGATCAGCATCCACTTATCAGAGAAAATATTCAGCCTTTGTTTTATGGGGATTGGCTTATTTTGCTTAGCATGAGATTCTCCATCTCTATCCATTTACCTGCAAATGCCATTATTTCATTTTTCTTTAAGGCTGAGTAATATTCCATTGTGTATATGTACCACATTTTCTTCATCCATTCATATGTCGAACGGCACTTAGATTGGTTCCATTGTTTAGCTATATAGACTGAGCTACTGTAAATGTTGATGTGGCTGTGTTACTGTAGTATGATCATTTTAAGTCTATTAGGTATAAACTGAGGAATAGGATAGCTGGGTCAAATGGTGGTTGCATTCCAAGTGTTCTGAGGAATCTACATACAGCTTCCCATAGTAGTTGCACTAATTTTCAGTCCCATCAGCAATGTATAAGTAAACCTTTCTCCCCACATCCTTCCCAACATT
This sequence comes from Spermophilus citellus, assembly GCF_964194105.1. Lineage (NCBI taxonomy): Eukaryota > Metazoa > Chordata > Mammalia > Rodentia > Sciuridae > Spermophilus > Spermophilus citellus. The sequence continues at coordinate 134,826,147 of NC_138186.1, read as the reverse complement.
TGTCGTTGCATGTATTCTTAATAATTGCCATTCTAAATGGAGTGAGATGAAATCTCAGTGTAGTTTTGATTTGCATCTCTCTAATTGCATATGGCCTTCTACCTCATTATTCTATGATAAACATTTTTTTTCATATATTTGTTGATCAGTTGTATTTCTTCTTCTGTGAAGTGTCTGTTCAGTTTCTTAACCATTTATTGATTGTTTTTTTTTTGTTTTTTGGGGGGGTTGTTTTTTTTTTTTTGATGTTAAGTTTGTTTGAGTTCTTTATATATCCTGGAGATTAATGCTGTATCTGTGGTGCGTGTGGTAAAAATTTTCTTTCATTCTGTAAGCTCTTTACTTACATTACTGATTGTTTCCTTTTCTGAGAAGAAACTTTCCATCCCATTTATTGATTCTTGACTTTATTTCTTGTGCTTTAAGAGTCTTGTTAAGGAATTTAGTACCTAAGCTGACATGATGATGATTTGGGCCTACTTTTTCTTCTGTTAAGCATAGGGTCTCTGTTATAGTGCCTTTGATCCAATTTGAGTTTTGTTCAGGGTGAAAGATAGGGGTTTAATTTCATTTTGCTACATATGTATTTCCAGTTTTCCCAGGACCATTTGTTGAAGAGGTATCTTTTCTCCAATGTATGGTTTTGAATCCTTTGTCTAGTCTGAGATAACCATATTTATGTGGGTTTGTCTCTGTGTCCTCTATTTTGGTTTCCATGTCTATTTTGATGCCAACACCATGCCATTTTTGTTACTATTGCTCTATAGTATAGTTTAAGGTCTGGTTTGTGATGCTTCCTGCTTCACTCTTCTTGCTAAGGATTACTTTGGCTATTCAGGGTCGCTTATTTTTCCAAATGAATTTTATGATGGCTTTTTCTAGTTTTATGAATAATGTCATTGAGATTCTAATAGGTATTACATTAAATCTGCATAACACTTTGGTAGTATGGCCATTTAACAATATTAATTCTATTTTAAAAGTTTATACTCAAACAAAATAGAAAATCTCAAAGACATTGACAAATTTCTAGTGACATATGATCTACCCAAACCGAGTAGGATATACACAATTTAAACAGATCAGTTTCAATCAATAAAATAGAAGATGACTTCAAAAGCTTACAAACAAACAAAAGACCAGGAGTGGATGGATTCTCAACCGAGTTCTACAATACCTTCAATGAAGAATCAACACCAATACTCCTCAAATTATTCCATGAAATAGAAAATGAGGAAACCCTTTCAAAATCATTTTATGAGGCTAGTATTAACCTGATACTAAAACCAGATAAAGACACATCAAGGAAAGAAAATTTCAGACCAATATTCCTGATGAACATGGGCACAAAAATTCTCAATAAAATTCTAGCAAGTCACATACAAAAACATATTAAAAAGAGAGTGCACCACAATCAAGTGGGGTTCATCTGAGGGATGCATGATTGTTTCAACATACAGAAATCAATAAATGTAATTCATCACATCAATAGACTTAAAGATAAGAATCATATGATCATCTCAATAGATGCAGAAAAAGCATTTGACAAAATGAAGCACCCTTTCATATTCAAAACTCTAGAAAAACTAGGGATAACAGGAACATATCTCAACATTGTAAAAGCTGTCTATGATAAGCTGAAGTCCAATATCAATACAAATGGAGAAAAATTGAAAGCATTCTCTCTGAAAATTGCAATAAGATAGGGATGCCCCCTTTTACCTCTTCTATTCAACATTGTCCTTGAAACTATAGGCAGAACAATCAGACAGATAAATGAAATTAAAGGGATACAAATAGGAAAAGAACTCAAACTACCCCTATTTGCTGATGATATGATTCTATATTTAGAAGACCCAAAAATCTACACCATAAAACTTCTAGAGTTCATAGAAGAATTCAGCAAAATAGCAGGATATATAGTCAATACGCATAAATCAAATGCATTTCTATACATCCAGTGATGAATCCACTGCAAGAGAAATTAGTAAAACTATCCTATTCACAATAATCTCAAAAAAATAAAATACTCAGGAGTCAACAAAAGAGGTGAAAGGCCTCTATAATGAAAACTACAGAACACTAAAGAAAGAAATTAAAGAAGACCTTAGAAGATGGAAAGATCTCCCATGCTCTCATATTTTCAGTTTTGAATAGCTATTTTCACATCTCCTGAGGTACAGAAAATAATATCACATTATAAAAACTATATTCTAAATAGTGAAATTATGAATGTTATTTATTGGCACTAGGGTTGCGATTCTGAGGTTACTGATTGTTATTGTATACTTTGTCCACTTGGCCTTCAGATTGTTCTACACCAGAAAATCTTTTTGAAGGAAGTTGTATGTGCCTTTGGAGAATTTAGCTGCATCCTTGCTTCTTACAGCTATTAGAGTATATCACTTCTAGTGTACTGCTACCACAAATCCCTGTTTCTACTGACATAGACATATCCATCTGTGACTTTACTCAATTTCACAATAGTCCTGTTTAGTTTAAGTACTTTTGTAGTGTGGGTAGACACACAGGTAATATATTTTGAAAGAATAATTTAAAAAATCAATGTTATGTTGAACAGAGGAATAAATAACAATAAAATTGGAATTTCAGACTTAAAACATACTTCAAAAAGAAAATTAATTATTTCCTGTGTACATCCATTCTATCCTTTACCAATAGTCACTCTAGATATATGGCAGGAATATTTAAGGAACATATATTTGGTCCTCACACTTGTGTCCTGTCCTTTCATCTAGAGCTCATACTGCAATTTGGAGTGTACACATCAACAAAAGCACACTTTTGTACCACACATCAATAGATATATTTTTATTTTGCAAATTGGATATGTTCTAAAAATCATCCTACTGTGTCCTTAATTACTAAAAAGATCAAATAATTTAAAAAGAAATGCTATAAAAATTAACAAAATTACTAGCAATTTGGCTTACCTAGATTTCTTTGCTTCAACTGTTGTTTGTCAAGGACGAAGTCTTTCGCTCCGGCTTTTTGAGTGCTGGATTTCCTTTCAGAGTGAAAAACAGGAGAAAAATGTAAGAAAAATGTAGTTTAAATTTCAACTCTTGCTTTCTAATTGACCTGGGGCATTTTTTAGTATGGACCATACCTCTGTTTATATACTGTTAGAATGATGGCTATAAAATCTACTTTGCAAGATTATTTTTAGGAGTCCATAAAAATATAAAGTGGCTAATATTCTTCACAATATGTACTAGACATCCATAAAAATAAGCAACTGTCACAAACATTGAGCTGAGAGATGGATGCATGCTCCATTTGTAAAAAAAGCAAAAACATCTGTGTAACCAAGATCATGAATAACTTTTTGTTCAATCCCAAAACACAGACAGGATTTCCTGATAGCAGAAAACAATGGAATCAGTGTTCTAAATATCTTCCGAAGTCTCCTCCCCAAATCAGGCAAAGTAACTTTGCATCTATGGAATGTCAATTTAATACTAAACCCTTAACATCACCTAAAGACAGACAATGCTGAAATAGTAAAATAACTCAAATTATCTTTAGCACTTAGGGAAATGCAAATGAATACTACACTGAGATTCCATCTCACACCAGTTAGAATGGTAGTCATCAAGTATACAAATAATAATACATGCTGGAGAGGATATAGAGATAAAAGAATACTTTCACATTGTTGATGGGATGTAAATTAGTACAACCACTAAGGAAATCAGTATGGAGATTCCTCAAAAGACTAGGAGTGGAACCACAATTTGGCCCAGCTATACCACTCTTAGATGTATATCATAACAAATTAAAGTAATCATACTAGAGTAATACATGCATCCACATTTATAGCAGCACAATTCACAACAACCAAACTATAGAACCAGCCTAGGTGTCCATCAACAGATGAATGAATAAAGAACGTGGTATATATATGTATGTATGTATACACACACACACACACACACACACACAATGGAGTTTTATTCAACCATAAATAAAAATGAAATTATGTCATTTGCAGGAAAATGGGTAGAATTAGACACCATTATATTAAGCAAAATAAGTCAAATTCAGAAGGTCAAAGGTCTTATGTTTTCTCTCAGTGGAAGTTAAATAGAAAAAAAAGGTGGGGGTATTTCATGAAAATCAAAGGGAGATCAGTAGAGGAAAAGAGACCTAAGGGTAGGAGTTAGGGAGGTGGAGGGAAAGTGCTGGGGTGTGACATTGGCCAATTTATATTGCTATATTTTGTGCATGTATAAATATATAACAAAAAATCTTATCATTATGTACAACTAGAATTAAAAATGTGGAAATAAAACCAGAAGAAATAAAAAGAAATTTTTTTAAAAAGCCTAGTCCCATAGGTTTCTACTTCATCTTACCAAGGAAAGGTAGGTTGAAGAAAACCGTGGGTGAAGACTTAGGCAGGAGGGACACTAGTGAAGGAGCCTGACAGTGGGGTGGAGGGACCACCAGAAAGATTAAATCCAAACTGATGTGAAAATAAACTGTTTGGGTCTGATTGGCAGTACATGTTGTTATTGGGAAAAGAGCATTTTAATAAAAAGAGCAAATCATCTTAACCAAGTCCTGAAGTTTGACATCTACAGTAGCATATTAATACTGCCAACCTCTTAGTTATGAATTGAGAAGGTCACTTAGCTTTTCTGTGGTATTATTGTCAAAAGTGGATAATGCCAGTCTTCTAGTTATTCTTTATATATCTGACATAATATTCCAGTTCACCTCTGTTTCTCTTTGAGCATTTTCTTCATGCACCTTTGGCTCTCTGCAGACTTTCAGATCTGTAATCATATGTGCCCCAAAATATCACTTTCCTCAAAACATATTCCAAGCCTTTTTTATTCAGTTTTTTTCATTGTTGTGCCTAAAAGACCTGACAAGAACAATTTTAGATGAGGTAAAGTTTATTTGAGGGCTCAGGGTTTCAGAGGTCTCAGTCAATAGACAGCCAACTCCATTTCTCAGGGCTTGGAACTTGAAGTGAGGCTGAACATCATGGTGGAAGAGTGTGAAGGAGGGACTCAGTTCACATGATGATAAGGAATCAGAGAGACTCTATTCACCAGATACAAAATATACCCCAAAGGAACTCCTCCACTGACCCACCTCCTCCAGCCACACCTTACCTACCTTCAGCTACCACCAGTTAATCCCATCAGGGATCAATTCACTGATTGGGTTAAGGCTCTCATAACCCGATCATTTTTCCTCTGAACCTTCTTGCATTGTCTCACATATGAGCCTTTGGGGAACACATCACAACCAAACCATAACAAAGCTTAAGGATGTTTATTACTTTATATGTTTATATGTCCATGAGAACATATCACACATGACTTACCTATATATATATCTAAATTTATAAGAGAGAGATTTTATGTACCTGAAAGAAAACAATATAATTATTGCCTATGTTGATTGTCATCTCTAGTCCAATCAACTATGACACTATTTACAGGCCACTATTGGGCAGATAATGAGTAGGCAAATGTCCATTAGAAATGTAGACACTGAAAGACACCCAGTTCCTCCTTTCACTAGCCTTTTCTGAGGAATCTACTGCATGACAATCTCATTTAAACGAGAAACTACTGGTAAAATTGGGAGAATGATGAATAGGGAACATTAAATATTTTAAATTGCCTATGTAAAAAATATGAGAACAAGTATGAAGAATTATTTTAAATGACATATATTCTGACACAATATTTTCAATGTAAGTAATAAAAATAGAGGGAGAAGAATACTGATTGGAAATTTAAAATCCTCATTGATCATTCCACATTGGGGAGTAAAATGGTGTAAATTAAAATGGTTCAATGAAATATTAGAATGTTAATTAGAAAACAAATCACCAAAGGCATGAAAAACATATAAGTGTAGCCACTACAGCACAGTGAAAATATTTGAAATATAAAAGTTAGACATAATCAGATGAGAAGGAAGGAAGGTAGGAGATAAAGAGGGAACAAGTGAAAAAGAGATAGTGATCACAAGAGAAAAATATGCCAATGTTAACAAGAAACATATAAGCATGTTATTGAGTGTTAAGGAAATTGGCATGAAGTAAGAAGAGCTTTTTAAATGGACACACAGAACCAAACTTCAGTTCCCTGTTGTACATAAGAAAAACATCTAAATATCACCAGGGCATCTCAAAGGTGACTCTTTCATGGATTTTCTCTTCTTTAGCTCTTCTTATGCACCAGAATCTCCCCTTTTAGCTTTCCTAGAAGAAAAATAAAATGAAGCTTATGTAGACAGAGACACAACATTTTATATATTTATGGTGGTCCCTGGGATTCACTGATTACATTTAGTTGGTAAATGATTATATAAAGCAACAACAAACATTCCAAATGCTGAACTATGCACTGTTATATAAAGCCACATTAGTTTGTTTCTTGCTTATGGGTGAGGCAGACATATTTACAAACAAATTTATCCAGATAAAAGACATCAATGATAATACATGAAAGTATAAAATGTCATCTGAACACAATTGGAACTCAGACAAATGAAAATCCATGTTAATGAGGCAGATATTTTATGATAAACAAAAGGATGTGTTGATGTTTGACAGAAATCAAGGGCAGGAAATAGCATTTCTGAAGGGCAACTTCAGAAATTTTTGCAGAACTATGGCAATAGAAAATTGCCGCAGTCTGGCTGGGCACAAATAACCAAGTCTCCAAAAAGCCTTGTAGGTTCAAACAGCAACTCTTTATTCCCGAATTCTCATGGGCACTCTTCACACACTTTCCGGGAACACACTCCTTCCACCATGCTCCGCATGCCAATTCTCCTGGAACCCCGCGAGAACTCAATGGGAACTCCAAAGTAGCGGGCGCCCAAGGCAGCAGGATCCACCTTAATCCCAGAGCCACCCTATTCCTGGAGCAGGGTCACCTTTCAACCATTCCCTCTAGCAAAATGCCAGGCGTCATTCCGACTAAACTGTGGCTTTCAACAGAAAATATCACAGTGGGATCCAAGACTTATTTTGCTATGTTTGAGGTTATGTGCAGAAATTGTTATAAATAAGTCCATTAAGGTAGGTACTGAATGAGGTCATGAAACCTGACATATAGCTTAATAAGGAAAAGATCAAGAGTTTTAATGATGGGAGTGATATGGGCCAATACATTATCCTTAGCCAATATATTATTAGTTATATCTAGATCAGAGGAGAGCAATCTCTGGATCAGGGACAAATCCAGATATCCATTGTTTTCATGAATAAAAGTTATGTGAATTCTCCATACTAATTCATTCGTATGTTGTTAATTGCATTTTTGCCCTAGAAGGGCAGAAGGCAGCAACTGTGATAAAGAACTAATGATCCAAAGAGCTTAATGTATTTACAAAATTGCCCTGTGTATAAAAAGTTGGATAATACCTACTATAGGTAAATAAGCCTGAAGGATGTAACAAAAACTTTTTCTGGAAAAGATATCTGGAGGCTGATCAGATATTAAAGTTTACTGTATATCCATAGTCTTTGTAGATATGAGCACTGGGTGATGCATAAGATGACAGATAACTAGCTTGTTGAAATACAAATTTTAAAAGAATTTCTGAATTAAGAAATAATATAGTTTCCTCTTTATTTATTCAAAAATATATAATAAATGTGGCACTTTAGAATAGAGGAAAAGAACTATTAGACTAATGCAATTGATTAACTATGATTAACTATAGTCCATTGATTAACTATGGAAAAATAAGCAAAAATCACATCTTTTATCCAACTTTACATGAAAATGAATTTTATGAACTCTTCAACTATTTTATTTTGCTAATATAATTTAAAAATGTGAAAACATCTTTTTTAAAGCTTATGTGGGAAAGATTTTGATGTAACTTTATTGACATCTTATTAATGAATTTAGCTTTAAATAATAAGATATATCTGTTGTGGTATTTTGTACAATTGTTTAAAAATAAACTAAAATTTTGCCCATTAAAATTAAGTAAGTAGATAGATAGATATTGATAGATCTGAAAAGTAAATAAATTATTTAATAATAAATCTCTTGGGAGCCTCAAAGACCTGGGGAGGCAATCCCCTTCGGAGGGTTAGGTAATTCCTGGAGGTTAGACAGTTTGCCATAAACATGCCTTTTTCTGTGCAAATAGTCCAATCCAAAGCTATGCCCCTCCTCATTCTTTTTTTAAAAATTTTAATTTGTTATATATGACAGCAGAATGCATTACAATTTATATTACACATATAGAACACAATTTTTCATATTTCTGGTTGTTCACAGAGTCACATGTTTGCGTCTTTATACATGTACTTAAGGTAATGATGTCCAACTCATTCCACTGTCTATCCTATCCCCATGCCCCCTCCTTTTTCTTCCCTCCTTTTTGTATCTAGAGTTTGTTTAATCCTTCCACACTCCTCCCCACCCAACCTCATTATGAATCAGACTCCTTATATCAGAGAAAATATTTGGGGATTTGGGGGACTGGCTTACTTCACTTAGAATTATATTTTGCAACTCCATCCATTTACCTGCAAATGCCATGATTTTATTCTCTTTTAATGCTGAATAATATTCCATTATGTGTATATACCACATTTTCTTTATCCATTCATCTACTGAAGGGCATCTAGGTTGTTTCCACAGTTTAGCTGTTGTGAATTGTGCTGCAATAAACATTGATGTGGCTGTGTCCCTGTAGTATGCTGTTTTTAAGTCCTTTGAGTATAAACTGAGGAGTGGCGGGGGGGGGGGAGCTAATCATGGAGAAACAAACTAAATTAAAAAAAATTTTAAAAAAAGATAAATAATCAAACATGGCTGGAAGTACAAACCATATATCAATAGTAACTCTAAACATTAATGGCTTAAACTCTCCAATAAAGCGACATAGGGGCACAAGTTCAAGAATCAAATAGACCACAACACAATAATTATGGGTGACTTCAAGAAACAGTGAGGGTTGCAGAGAAAGAGGACTGAGAGAAAATAAGGGATGTACCTCACAGGAGAAGAGGTTGCAGGCACCAGGGAAAAGTCAAACCCAGCTGAGGTAGTCTAACAAGAGCACAGAGAACAAGCAGGAGAGAGATGGGCTTGGAGTCAGGAGAGATAGAGGGGTATGCAGGGAGCACTTGGAGAAGACGAACAGATTTTTCCAAAAACCTTTTGAAGTTTTAAAAATAGAAGATAAGGGAAAACATGAAAAGAAAATTTATAAAACAAGGGCTAGTATATATGGAGCATGTGCTCACTGTGCTAAGCACTCTGCCTGGTTACTATGAAAATACCTACATCATTTGCTCATACTCTGGATAAAAGTATATATAAATTTCTAATTATTATTATTATGCAATACTAAACATTTAATCTCCTAAAGAAAAATTCAAATTAAAAATTAGAGCTACATCAAAACTAAAATAAATACATTGCATGTTAATTTTTTATAAAAGTCAGCATCTTTTGACTAACTCTAGTTGCATTAACTAATAAATTCTCCAAAGTTTAAGGGCTTAACCCAATAGAATTTCAATATTTATCACTCTCATAATGATTCAGAATGTTTACTCATGTGTCAGAATGCTTTCCTCCATAGTTATTCAGGGGCCTTGGATCCTTCCATCTGTGGCTCACCTGTCCCTATGTCTCTCCATTGTCTGAATCTGCTGAATAAAAGAACTAGTGAGCTTAAATGAGACACCACTTCCTTTAAATGCTTAGGGCCAGAAGTGATACACATCACTCTATCTCATATTGGGTTTATAAGAACCAGTCATAGGAGACCACCCAGAGTTGGGTGGTAGGTCTAGTAGGCTGGTGGGAAATCTGGAAAAGGTTTTTCTTGTCTATACCACTGACAGGCAAAGCATAAAAGTTAGTGATCTAACAGCTTCTTTTTCACTTTGTCAGATTTAACAGGTTCAATCTCAGTCATGTTCAGATTTAACAGTTACTTTTTATTCCTGGATAACGTAGACTCTTACTTTGTTTCTTTGAATAAAAAGTTAGAATTATTCCACTTGAAGCTGGGTAGGATTGTACACAGTTTCCTTTCACTGAAACTTGGCATTGCATTTTGATATGAATTTTTTTGTTTCTTCTGTAGGTAAAAATGAGAAAATGAAATGTAATTAAAAGGAAAAAAAATATCACTAGCTATCTAACATCATCTAGTGGCTTCATTTTCCCACTGATGCTCGGTTTTCAGGCACAGAGCCAACTTCTTAGACAGATGTTTTGAATTCAGTCAATATAAGGTTAAAATGATAGACAGAAAGACATTAATTAAAATGCTTTTAAACCTGGGTGTGTTTGATTATGGTAAGTAAATTAACATATTGAGCAATCCTTTAAACATAGCATTCTGCTACTTTTGTTGACATCAGAATGGTTATAATTTTATATTTCTCAGAAAAGTGAACTAAATTTTGTCGCATTTGAGTCTTAAATTAGTTAATTAACATTTTTGTAAATTTGAAGTTAGAATATATTTTTCATTTTCTGTGCCTTCTTTTGTGACTATTTTATTTGGGGTGGGGGTTTAGAAAGCCAACGAAAGGAAAATCAAATCTGCTGAAGGCATGCACTTACTTAGGATTGTTGCTTACTGGAAAGAAACAAGATGCAAGTTTAGTATCTAATCCAATGTTCCTGAAAAGGTCTAGTGAAATAAAAATTCACAATTAACAAAATAAGGAATAACACTATTAAAAATAATCCTTGGTTTTATACAAATCTAACAAAATTTTATAAATTTATATTTATGTTGCTATTAATCAGACTAATTAATAATTTTGAATTAGTAATCAATAATAATTATAATGCTTATATCTAGCATAGGTTTAAGTGAATTACTAAAAGTGCTGATAAATTAATTGAAAGGTCAGAAAACTACTAGATTTTGGTTTTGATCCTTTGCAGTATAATTTTACAAAGTTAACAGGAATCACTTTTCATAGTTCATTGTCAAAAGGCAGAATAAGACTTTTAAAAAAATTCATATTTCTAAGACAAATAAAATTGAACTGACTACTAATGTACTACCCGATTTATCAGTTCTTGAGAGGTATGATAGAGAAACCAGTAAACAGCATGAGTTGTGGGAAAGTGAGCAAGTTCCTGAGGCAATTTATCTGTTCAAGGTCAGTCTATTCCATATCACTGCAATTTGGCGACAGGCCTGGTGTGTTCCGACAGTATCTTTTCATGCTGAGTGGCCCCAGCTGTATGGTGACTTGCTAGACCAGTGACAGAAACCAGAGAGAAATTGCTTTTCAAAAGGAGAGTCATTACCTGAAGAGAATGACCTGCTTTTACTCCAGGAACCCTAAGGCTCTGGACTTTGATTCAAACCCAAGGGCCTAACAAAAGCTGGAGCTGACAAACCTGTCTTCCACTCTGTCTTCAAGTACCAATGAGCCTGTTGATGCACATTGAGTCTGTTGCATAACAGCTCTGACTCATGACAGAGTGTTCTGTTGTTCTAGGCACCACTAAAATTTTCAGCTTTTCTGATCACTTTACAAATGGATTAGGGCAGCATGCCCAGATGAGATATTTGTTGTCTCTAAAGTCCAGAGGCCATCTGGGCAAAGGACTTCATTCTGCTGTTGTTGTTTTTTGTTTTTTGGGTTTTGTTTTTTGTTGTTGTTGTTGTTGTTGTTGTACTGAGGATTGAACCCAGGGGCACTTTACCACTAAGCTACCCCTGGCCTTTTATTTAAAAATTTTGAGACAGTTGCTTAGAGCTTAGTTGCTTAGAGCCTCACTAAATTGCTGAGACTGGCCTTGAACTTGTGATCCTCCTGTCTCAGCCTTCCATGCTGCTGGAATTATAGACATTTGCCACTGTGCCCAGATCATTCTTAATCATACTAGGAAAAGCCAGGATGAAATGAAGACTGCAGCAAATGACATTAAAGGTATTGAAAATACATGACAAATGCACACCTCTGCAGAAATGGAGGAGGGGTTTTGACCTAAGTAATTTCATAAAATGATCTGGATACCATGACACTAAAAACAATTGTACACACATACTCTAAATGTTTATTTCAAAGTTTAGGGTAGCAATTCTGAAACTATTAAGTTGAACACCGAAAAAAATTAAATTCTGTTTAGGTAATCTGAGCCAGACAGGATTATCTACATCAGAAAATGAAGAAACAATGGTGAGAGAGGTGTGTTGAAGTCTCCCATAATTATTGTGTTGTGGTCTATTTGATTCTTGAATTTGAGGAGAATTTGTTTTGTGAATGTCGCAGCACCATTGTTTGGTGCGTAAATATTGATAATTGTTATGTCTTGTTGGTGAATGGTTCCTTTTAACAGTATATAATGACCTTCTTTATCCCTTTTGATTAACTTAGTCTTGAAGTCGATTTTATTCGATATGAGGATGGCCACCCCTGCTTGCTTACGAGGACCATGTGCGTGGTATATTTTTTCCCATCCTTTCACCTTCAGCCTGTGTATGTCTTTTCCCATCAGATGTGTCTCCTGGAGGCAGCATATTGTTGGATTTGTTTTTTTAATCCATGATACCAGCCTATGTCGCTTTATTGGAGAGTTTAAGCCATTAACATTCAGAGTTACTATTGATATGTGGTTTGAACTTCCATCCATGTTTGATTGTTTATCCTTTTTTAAAAAAAAAAAAAATTTAGTTTGTCTCTCCATGATTGTCTTTCCCCTTGCCCTCTGTCTTTACTGCGGCACTTCCCACTGATGGTTTTGGTTATTGTTTTTCATTTCTTCCTCGTGTAGTGTTTTGCTCAAAATGCTTTGCAATGCTGGTTTTCTGGCTGCAAATTCTTTTAACTTTTGTTTATCATGAAAGATTTTTATTTCATTGTCATACCTGAAGCTTAATTTTGCTGGATACAGAATTCTTGGTTGGCATCCATTGTCTTTCAGTGTTTGAAATACATTGTTCCATGACCTTCTTGCTTTCAGTGTCTGTGATGAAAAATCCGTGGTTAACCGTATTGGTTTACCCCTAAATGTAATCTGTCTCCTTTCTCTTGTAGCTTTTAATATTTTCTCTTTGTTCTGTATATACACCTCTCTCACCATTGGACAGATCCTCCAAACAAAAGTTAAATAAAGAAACTATAGAACTCAATACCACAATCAATAACCTAGACTTAACTGACTTATATAGAATATATCAACCATCATCAAATGGATATACTTTCTTCTCAGCAGCACATGGATCCTTCTCAAAAATAGACCATATATTATGCCATAGGGCAAACCTCAGTAAATATAAAGGGGTGGGGATAATACCATGCATTTTATCTGATCATAATGGAATGAAACTGGAAATCAATGATAAAAGAAGGAAGGAAAAATCCTACATCACATGGAAAATGAACAATATGTTACTGAATGATCAATGGGTTACAGAAGACATAAAGGAGGAAATCAAAAAATTCTTAGAGATAAACGAAAATACAGACACAACATATCGGAATCTATGGGACACAATGAAAGCAGTTTTAAGAGGAAAGTTCATCGCCTGGTGGTCATTCCTCAAAAAAAGAAGAAACCAACAAATAAATGAGCTCACACTCCAACTCAAAGCCCTAGAAAAGGAAGAGCAAAACAACAGCAAATGTAGCAGAAGGCAAGAAATAATTAAAATCAGAGCGGAAATTAATGAAATTGAAACAAAAGAAACTATTGAAAAAATTAACAAAACTAAAAGTTGGTTTTTCGAAAAAATAAATAAGATCGACAGACCTTTAGCCATGCTAACGAAGAGAAGAAGAGAGAGAACTCAAATTACTAACATACGGGATGAAAAAGGCAATATCACAACAGATGCTACAGAAATACAGAAGACAATTAGAAATTATTTTGAAAATCTATATTCCAATAAAATAGAGGATAGTGAAGACATCGATAAATTTCTTAAGTCATATGATTTGCCCAGACTGAGTCAGGAGGATATAGACAATCTGAACAGACCAATATCAATAGATGAAATTGAAGAAGCCATCAAAAGACTACCAACCAAGAAAAGCCCAGGACCGGATGGGTATACAGCGGAGTTTTACAAAACCTTTAAAGAAGAATTAATACCAATACTTTTCAAGTTATTTCAGGAAATAGAAAAAGAGGGAGCTCTTCCAAATTCATTCTATGAGGCCAACATCACCCTGATCCCGAAACCAGACAAAGACACCTCAAAGAAAGAAAACTACAGACCAATATCTCTAATGAACCTAGATGCAAAAATCCTCAATAAAATTCTGGCGAATCAAATACAAAAACACATCAAAAAAATAGTGCACCATGATCAAGTAGGATTCATCCCTGGGATGCAAGGATGGTTCAACATACGAAAATCAATAAATGTTATTCACCACATCAATAGACTTAAAGATAAGAACCATATGATCATCTCGATAGATGCAGAGAAAGCATTCGACAAAGTACAGCATGCCTTTATGTTCAAAACATTAGAAAAACTAGGGATAACAGGAACTTACCTTGACATTGTAAAAGCTATCTATGCTAAGCCTCAGGCTAGCATCATTCTGAATGGACAAAAGTTGAAGGCATTCCCTCTAAAATCCGGAACAAGACAGGGATGCCCTCTATCTCCACTTCTATTCAATATAGTTCTCGAAACACTGGCCAGAGCAATTAGACAGACGAAAGAAATTAAAGGCATAAAAATTGGAAAAGAAGAACTTAAGTTATCACTATTTGCAGATGACATGATTCTATACCTAGAAGACCCAAAAGGGTCTACAAAGAAACTACTAGAACTAATAAATGAATTCAGCAAAGTGGCAGGATATAAAATCAACACGCATAAATCAAAGGCATTTCTGTATATCAGCAACAAAACTTCTGAAATGGAAATGAGGAAAAACACTCCATTCACAATATCCTCAAAAAAAATAAGATACTTGGGAATCAACCTAACAAAAGAGGTGAAAGATTTATACAATGAAAACTACAGAACCCTAAAGAGAGAAGTAGAAGAAGATCTTAGAAGATGGAAAAATATACCCTGTTCATGGATAGGCAGAACAAACATCATCAAAATGGCGATATTACCAAAAGTTCTTTATAGATTTAATGCAATGCCAATCAAAATCCCAACGGCATTTCTTGTAGAAATAGATAAAGCAATCATGAAATTCATATGGAAAAATAAAAGACCCAGAATAGCAAAAGCAATTCTAAGCAGAAAGAGTGAATCAGGCGGTATAGCGATACCAGATTTCAAACTATATTACAGAGCAATAGTGACAAAAAGAGCATGGTACTGGTACCAAAACAGGCGGGTGGACCAATGGTATAAAATAGAGGACACAGAGACTAACCCACAAAGTTACAACTATCTTATATTTGATAAAGGGGCTATAAGCATGCAATGGAGGAAGGATAGCATCTTCAACAAATGGTGTTGGGAAAACTGGAAATCCATATGCAACAAAATGAAACTGAATCCCTTTCTCTCGCCATGCACAAAAGTTAACTCAAAATGGATCAAGGAGCTTGATATCAAATCAGAAACTCTGCGTCTGATAGAAGATAAAGTTGGCTCCGATCTACAGATTGTGGGGTCGGGCTCCAAATTCCTTAATAGGACACCCATAGCACAAGAGTTAACAACTAGAATCAACAAATGGGACTTAATTAAACTTAAAAGTTTTTTTTCAGCAAAAGAAACAATAAGAGAGGTAAATAGGGAGCCTACATCCTGGGAACTAATTTTTATGCCTCACACTTCAGATAGAGCCCTAATATCCAGAGTATACAAAGAACTCAAAAAACTAGACAATAAGATAACGAATAACCCAATCAACAAATGGGCCAAGGACCTGAACAGACACTTCTCAGAGGAGGATATACAATCAATCAACAAGTACATGAAAAAATGCTCTCCATCTCTAGCAGTCAGAGAAATGCAAATCAAAACCACCCTAAGATACCATCTCACTCCAGTAAGATTGGCAGCCACTATGAATTCAAACAACAACAAGTGCTGGCGAGGATGTGGAGAAAAGGGTACACTTGTACATTGCTGGTGGGACTGCAAATTGGTGCGGCCAATTTGGAAAGCAGTTTGGAGATTCCTGGGAAAGCTGGGAATGGAACCACCATTTGACCCTGCTATTGCCCTTCTCGGACTATTCCCTGAAGACCTTAAAAGAGCATGCTACAGGGACACTGCCACATCGATGTTCATAGCAGCACAATTCACAATAGCTAGACTGTGGAACCAACCCAGATGCCCTTCAATAGACGAATGGATAAAAAAAATGTGGCATCTATACACAATGGAGTACTATGCAGCAATAAAAAATGACAAAATCATAGAATTTTCAGGGAAATGGATGGCATTAGAGCAGATTATGCTTAGTGAAGCTAGCCAAACCCTAAAAAACAGATACCAAATGTCTTCTTTGATATAATGAGAGCAAGTATGAACAGAGCAGGGAGGAAGAGTAGGAAGAAAAGAGTAACATTAAACAGAGACTTGAGATGGGAGGGAAAGGGAGAGAAAAGGGAAATTGCATGGAAATGAAGGGAGACACTCATTGCTAAACAAATTTACATATAAGAGGTTGTGAGGGGAATGGGAAAATAAACAAAGAGAGAAATGAATTACAGTAGATGGGGTAGAGAGAGAAGATGGGAGGGGAGGGGAGGGGGGATAGTAGGGGATAGGAAAGGTAGCAGAATACAACAGTCACTAATATGGCATTATGTAAAATTGTGGATGTGTAACTGACGTGATTCTGCAATCTGCATTTGGGGTAAAATTGGGAGTTCATAACCCATGTCAATCTAATGTATGAAATATAATATGTCAAGAGCTTTGTAATGTTGTGAACAACCAATAAAAAAAATGTAAAAAAAAAAAAAAAAAAAGAAAATGAAGAAACAAATAAGTACAAGGGTGTTGTAGAGACCTGAGAAGGCCGGAATGAACCCTGTGGTGGGATCTTAGAGTCAGATCTGTCAATATAAATCCTGTTTAATACAGGTACAGATTGATAGATAGAGAAATAAATGTGGATATGTGGTTCAGCATATACACATATTCAAAGTACAAAGCTGAATGACACAAAGTGGGAGATTTGTAAGCACAGCTCAAGAATTATAGAGAGAATCTTAAAAATCAACTGAGAAAGAAAAAAAAAAAAGGCCCATTCAAAAAAAAAAAATGGGAAAAAATGCCCCAGTCTGGCTGGGCACAATTCAGGAGCCACTTGTCAAAAGAAACTAACTTTATTTTTAGAACCACACATGCCAAACAAAACAGCTCCTCAAGAAAAACCCTCAGAGCCCAACTGCCACCACCAGCTTCCCACAAGCCTCTCACCCACAAGCCTCTCCACCTCCCCCAATCCTCCTGCTCTTGAGGCCGATTGGCTGGGTCACGTGGGCGGAGCCAAAGAAGTCCCCCAGTGAGCAGCTCCGTGGTCTGAAAGGGCAGGGAAACAGCCCAATGAGCATCACCGCAGAGGAGCCAATCAGCTAGATGTTGCTGGGGCCGCTGTGAGCCAATCATCAGCTGGCAGTCTGAAGGAGGGGGAAACAGCCCAATGAACATCACCGCAGAGGAGCCAATCAGCTAGATGTTGCTGGGGCTGCTGTGAGCCAATCATCAGCCGGCAGCTGGAAGTTTGCTGGCAGCTGGAAGTTTGCTGGGGCCCCTTTGGCTGTGGCTCTCAACAAAAAAAAGAGTATAGAAACATGGTACCTGAGTAAGATCCTTGAACTCTCATTTCCCCATAGACACACCAAGTTGAACAGCTGTTCATATACTAAGTACCCTCACAAGACCTAAACACACCAGGTGATAGACCATAGTGCCTAATTATTCTTTCAAAAAGAATAGATGCCCTGATGAAAGCAGTTGTCTACTTTGCCCTTCTCCCCCATGCAAACAAGTTACAGCTGGAAGATGCCTCTGAAGAATAATTAATTCCAGGCCTTGGACTTGAGACCCAATACAGGCCCAGCACTGGGCAGAGCTCCAAGACCAATACCACATGGCTAATACCCATAGACTGAGCTACTGTAACTATGTTAGCCAGACAAGAAAGAGAATACTTCACCATGCCTCCTCTACCTTAAATGGCAGAGCAAGGAGCAAGACCCTACCTGTTGGGAAATAAGCTATACAAGCTAGAAGAGGACTTCCTCTTGGAACTCAGTGCTTGACCTGCTGTGGTGAGCACCAGAAGTGAACCAAATGTCCAAATCTCCATCAGAATTCAGAGAAATAGCCTGTAGACCTGCCCCAGCATCAGATGGAGCACTATGTTCTTATGGAACAGAGTTGATTTGGGCCTGCATCATTGCCAGCTTTAAAGTGGGCCTGGATCACTCTTCTTTTCCCTCAAAATTTTGCAGGTCCCTGTGCCTGTGAGACTCAGGTGTGATTAGTTTGGCATCTGCCTTGGTATCCAAGAGAATGTCTGTTCCTCAACATTGTGTAGCACAGCTGTCACCAGGCCAGAGTTCACAGAGGGAATTCTATACCTGCCTCAGTACCAGGCAGACACTGCACCCTGGTGGAATGGAGATATGTTTCAGCCTATGTCACCACCATCTGTAGTGCGGAACTTAGGTGTTTCTCTGAGACTGTGCAGGTTGGTGTGCAATTATATAATTCAAGTACAATCCAGCTTAGCATCAGCCTAGGTGGCAAAGAGATTCACCAACACTACCTCACCTTCAAGAAACATAGTGGGGAGTTATATCCATTTTTGCTGGAGGCATAACAGTGTGGTAATCACAGGACTTTGCATTGGAACTTAGTAATAGGCTGATTAAACCTAATACCAGACGGATCCTAATGTCCCCCATCCCTAGGACTTCCTACAGGAAAAACCTCCAGAATGTCCCTGGTTCTAGGAAAAGACACATAGCCCCATTTAGGGACATTTCTGTTCCAGCCAGGATCAACTGTGATTAACTGTGATTGTTTAGGGCCATGACTCTATCTCAGCAATAGAAAGCCCATAGCAGCGAGGGCCATGGTATTTTGCTATGTTGGCATTGGAAGGCTATGGGCTAGGATGTGACAGAGTTTATGCATTGGTGGCCACTGGCATAATATAAAAACCTGGAGCTCGTCCATCTAAGGTGATTCTGGGTAAAGCTGGAAAGAATCCTGCAATAACTGACCACAGGCTAGTGACTGTGAATGAAACATCTGGACCTATACCAGCCACAGGGACAGTCTTACCAGAGTGGACTACCCTTTCTAGATACTCTGCTGGTTGATTCTGAACAATACACCAACTGTGAACTTGAGGAAAATCCGGACTTGGATTGTCCTCTACTCCCAAAACATTGACAATACTCCAAAGCAGTGTTGTGGCAAAACTGGACTTGAGCATCATACATTGCTGAAATAATGGAAGGGACCACAGGCTCAGAGAAAATAAACAGCCTTATTAGAAGTTCTGGAAAGACAGGCACAAAGATAGATTAAGAACACTGGTATAAGATTCTAATTCTTCAATGCCCATATAATATTAGATACCAACAAGCATCAACAGTTTTTGGGAAATGATGTCCTAAACTAAAAGTTAAAATAAAGCACCAGAAACTGACCAGACAGTAGTCAGGACAGGATAACTTTCAAAGAATTTAAAATACCTGTTTTAAGGAAACTCAACGAACCTCAAGGAAATAGAAATAACTCAATACTTTTACAGGAAAATGTAACAAAGAAATGAAGCAATCTTTTAAAGATTAAACAAAGAGTCATGAGCTGAAAAACACATTAAGCTAAATTAAAAATATCATAAAAGGCATCAATAGCAGGATGAATCCAGGAGAAGAATTAGGGAGTTCCAATACTTAATTTTTGAAAATACATAGAGGATGAGGAAAAAAGATGAATGAATAAAACTTAAAGGAATTTTGAAGAAATATTAAATAAAAAATATTTGTATTATTGGGGTTCAAAGAGGAACTTGACATGCCAAAGTGTTAAGAAAGTTATTTAAAGAAATAACAACAGGAAATTTTCCAAACCTAGAGGAGTATACAAATATCCACATACAGAAAGGTCAAAGATCACTTGTCAGATTTAACTCAACCAAGTCTACCCCAAAATATATTATAATCAAATTTTCAAATGTGAAAGATAAAGAGAAGTTACTCAAGGCAGCAAGAGAAAAGAAACGGTTAAAACATAAGTATGTCCCAACTCTCCTGATAGCCTACTGTTCAGTAGACATAACAGGCAGGAGAATGTAGTATGAGATTTTCACAGTACCAAAGTGGTGGCAGAGGGACTGCAAACCAAGAATACTTTATCTAGCAAATGTATCCTTTAGAAATGAAGAAGGGATAAAGATATTCCCAAGCCAAAAAAAAAAGGTTGAGAGAATTTATCTCCACCATAATTTCCTATAGGAAATGAGAAAGAGAGTTCTTCAAAGTGAAAGAAAGAGACATTAATGATTAAGAAGAAGAAAACATGGCGCATAGTCATTCATATCTTCAATATGAACACTAAACAATCAAAACGATTGCAACTACATCAATATGTGAGTGATAAGAATATAGAAAGTTGTAAAATGTGTGAATGGAGCAAAAGTATAAAAACTTTATTTGTAGTATTTTAACTTTTTTTGGTTTCTTATCATTAAAATAATGTTAGGTTGCTATGATTTCAAAATAGCTTGTAATAATTAAGATATTTGTTTTGTAAGTCTCATGGTAACAACAAGTTGAAAATCTATAATAAATTCAACAAACATTGCCCACATCCTGTGTGGGGAGGGAGTAGATAACCATTGGATGTGTGGGCCGGCTGCAAAATAAAAGATAAGAAAGTAATATTAAGAAATAAAGACAAAAGATGAGAATTGTGTATTCAAAAGCAGGAGCATTGGTAGGTGGATAGACCTGATGGGTTTGATCCTAACAAAGAGAAAAGCCCTCCAATGCCTTATTTATAGTGGTACACACGACAGGGAATCAGTAAGGAGCTTATTCAGAAAAACAGGTTGTTTAGTGCTTGGAAGAATATGTCCATCTCCAGGCAGCTGTGTTTGATCCTAGGGCTGTGAGTTAAGGCAGGGCTCCAGTGTGATCTGGGCTTTCTCAAACAAGGGAATCTCACCCAGAAGTTCCCAAAAAAGCAGTTTACTTGCCTTCGTGGCTCAAACAAAATCCATAGTTCATACATGGCTTCCAACTAAAAACAATCATAAGAAAGTAAATAAAAATGCATTACCTAAGCAAATTATTTAGCAACAAAGAAAATCTATAAGAAAAATGAGGGAAAAAAAAAACCCTACAATAAAATTAGGAAGCAAGTTACAAAGTGTTTGAAGTAAGACGCTACATATTGGTAACCAAGCTGGGCATGATGGTGTATGTCTTTAATCCCAGCCACACAAGAGGCTGATGTAGAAGAATCACAAGTTTGAGGCCAGCCTCAGCAACTTAATGAGGCTCTAAACAATTTAATGGGACCCTGTTTCAAAATAAAGAAAAAAATGCCTAGGACAGTAACTCAATAGTAAAACACTCCTGAGTTCAATCTCCAGTACTGGAAAAAATATTCTCCAATTAAAAGATATAGAGTGGCTGAATGGACTTTTTAAAATGGATACACAATTATATGTTTGTTTACAACACATAGATTGAAAGTGAAGGGATAGGATAAGGTATTCCATTGATATGGAATAAAAAAGAAAGCAGAAGTAGTCATATTATATAGATGAAATTGGACTTTAAATCAAAATCAGTAAAAAAAGTAACAATGAGGAAACAACAAATTTAAATACATGTGCATCCAAAAGTCATGTCACACAAATAGTAGAAAGGAAAAATCAATAGACCTAAAGGAAAAGATAGACTCCAATAGAATAACAGTTCAATTTCAACACTGGACACATAAAGCAGACAGGAAATCAACAACAACAGAAAAAATCCCAGCAAAGTTTAATTGCATGCTAAGCCAAATGAACCCAACAGATAAGTAAAGATCCCATAAATCAACTACTAAGTACCTACTCTTTTTATTAGCCCCTGGGGTATGCTCCAGGATAGATTATATGATAGGCTAAAAAAAAAAACAGGGTTTAACAAATTTATAAAACTTAAAGTAGTTATCAACTATCTTTTAGGACCACAGTTCAATAAAACTAGAAGTCAACAGCAAGAAAAAAATTGGAAACTGTAAAAAATACATAGAAACTAAACAATTTTAATAAACCAATGGATGAATAAAGAAATCAGGAAGGAAAGGGAAAATTTTAATTATCTTGAAATAAAAGAAAATGGAGATATATAACATACCAAAACTAATGGGATTGTTATGACTTGGATACAAAGTGTTGTCTCGAAGAAGCTTCTGTCTTAATGCATGGAAGTGAAATGATTAGATTTTTAAAACTATAACCTAATCAGTCCATCCTCATTTAAATGAATTAAATTAGTGGTGACTGTAGGCAGGCGAATCATGGCTGCAAGCTCAGTGACACTGGAGGTCCTTTTCTTCTCTCTTTCTCTCTCTCTCTCTCTCTCTCCCTCCCTTTTTCTCCCTACCCCCACCTCTGTTTTTCTCTCTCCTCTCTCTGCTTCCCAGTTGCCATGAGGTTATAGCACTCCTCTGCCATGATCACAGGGCATTGCTTCATCCTTGGGACCAGAGCCATGGTGTCAACGGACCATGGACTAAAACCTCTGCAACCATGAGCTCCAAATAAACTTTTCCTTGTCTAAGTTGTTCTAGTTGTGTATTTTGATCACAGTGTGTATATCTGATTAACACAGGGCTACAGCATAGGCAGTGTGGAGAGAAAAGTGTACGGCAATCAATGACTGCATCAGGTTCTCAAATGACTGCATTCAAAGGAACTAGAAAAATAAGAATAAATCAACTCAAAATTGGTAGAAATAAGTAATAGAGATCAGAGTAGAAATGGGTCTTCAAAAAGATAAAACAGACAAATCCTTAACTGCACTAAAGAAAGTCAGAGAGAGAGGACTCAAATAAAATCAGAAGAAAAGAGGAGATATTACAAGACACCACAAAGACACATTAGATTGTTATGAACTACATGAAAAAAAATTATAACCTAGAACTGGACAAACTCCTGGGCACATGCATCTTCACAAGACCGAATCATAAAGAGGTAGAAAACCTGAAAAGACTAACTACAAGTAAAGAGATTTAATCACTAATAAAAATGTCTACCATCAAAGAAAAGCCAAGGACCAAATTTCTTCACTGATGAGTTCTTTAAAGCATTTAAAGAGGAACTGATATGAATTCTCCTCAAATTATTCCAGAAGAAGTCAGGGGAGAAGAGGAAGAAGGATGGAAATACTCAAACCTATTCAATAGAGCAAAACCAAAGAAGAACACCAAGAAAGACGAAAGAAAAAGGGTGAAGAAGAAAAGAAATTATGAACCAATATCTGATGCGCATAAATATAAAAAACCTCAACAAAATATTAACAAGTTGAATCCAATAGCACCAAATCCCTATCAAGAGGGATTTGTCACAGGGATGCAAGGAGGGTTCAACATATGGCAATCAATAAATTAGATGCATGACATCAACAGATGAAGGACAAAACATATATTCATCTCAATATATATATATATATAGAGAGAGAGAAAAGCATTTTATGAAGCTCAATATTCTTTCTTGATAAAAATACTGAACAAATCAGGTGTAATGGGAATATTTCTCAACACAATATAGGCCATTTATAAAAGGCAAACAGCTAACACAGAATGGAGAAAGGCTGAAATCTTGGTCTCTAAGATCTGGAAAAAGACAAGCATGCTCACTTTTATTCAACAGAGTGGTAGAAGTCCTGTGAAGAACACCTAGGCAATAAAAATAAATAAAAGTTATCCAAATTATGAAAGAGAAAATATTTGGTGAAGTGGTATGTTACTGTAATCCCAGTGACTCTGGAGGCTGAGGCAGGAGGATAAATATTTAAGACCAGCTTTGAAAACTCAGTGAAATCCTGCCTCAAAAATTTAAAAAAATAATTGAGGATGTAGCTTAGCTCTAAAGCACCCTTGAATTCAATCTCCAGTACCAAATTGGAAAGAAAAATCAAATTATCACTGTTTATAGATGACAGGATCTTATATAGAGAAATCCCCCCAAAACTCCATCAAATAACTGCTAGAACCAATAAAGTCATTAAACTTTTCAGTTACAAGCATTAAAAAATTGTTACTGTTGCTAAATGTCAATAGCAAACAATCTGAGAGAGAAATCAGGAAAACAATACCACTTATAACAGCTACAAAAGTATAAAATACTGAGGAACAAATTTAGTCAAAGAAGTGAAATGTCTCTACAGTGAAAATTATAAAATATTGATGAATGAAATTGAAGATGACACTAAAAAAATGGGAAGGTATCTCATTTCAATGAATTGTAACTGTCAATATTATTAAAATGTTCATATTATCCTAATTGATATATAGATTCAGTGTAATCTCTATTAAATTACTAATGACATTCTTCACATAACTAGAAAAAATTATCCTAAAATTCATATCGACCACAAAAATCCCTGAAAAGTCAAAGCATCTTGAGAAAAAGAGAATCAGTAGATATTACACTACCTGACTTTAAAATATACTGCAAAGATATAATAACCAACACAGCAAGATAGTGGTATAAAAACAAACATACAGATCAGTGGAACAGAATAGAGAGCCTAGTTGCTACAAATGAGATTGCAGAAAAGACAGTATTTTCAATAAGTTTTTCTGGGAAAAATTGGATGTCTACATACAGAAAAATGAAGCCTAATTAGAGACCTCTATTTCTGTCAGTCACAAAAATCAATGCATGGATTAAACTTAAACATAAGACCTGAGGTTATAAAACTATGAGAAAAACAAAATAAGCACGTGTTTTAGGACATTTAATGGGCAAGGAGTTTGGGAACAAGATCTAAAAAGGACAAGAAACAAAAGCAAAACTAGAAAAATCTGATTGCATCAACTTTGAAAATGTTTGCAGAGCAAAGGAAGCAGAGAGCAAAGCCAATGTACTGAATGGGAGAAAATATTTGCAAACTATGGATCTGACAAGGAGTTAATACCCAAAATATATAACCGAAATCCAAAACTCAATAGCAAAGCAACTGAAATAAAACATGAGTAATTAACATAAATAGGGATGTCTCAAAAGAACATCTATGAATAAAGGAAAACAGGTATATGCTAGTTATCAAGGAAATACAAATAAAAACCATGATGAGCTATCATCTCACTTAAGTAAGAATGACTTACCAAAAACATAATAAGTGCTGACAAGAATGGGTAGAAAAGTGAATACTTACATACTGTTGGTGAAATATTATGGAAAGCACTACAGAGGTTCCTTAAAAAAATAAAAATAGAACTACCATATGATCCAACAATTCCTTTCCAGGATATATATCCAAATAAATGAAATCAGTATGTCAAAGTAATACTGTTTACACCCTGTGTTTATAGTATCACTATTCACAAAAGCCAAGAAATAGAAACAACCTATGAGTTCATCAACTACTGGATAGCTAAAGGAAATTGGGTACATATACAAAATGCATCACTTAAAAATAAATTTAATTTAAAGAAAACAATAGAGTAATATGCAAAAAACATGAAAAAGAAGTTTACAAAGGAACTATTCAACTGTCACCTAATCATAAAAAACTGTTCAACCTTGTTAGTGGAACATTGATGTGTTTCATCACTCCCTAAGCAGAATAGCCTAGGTAATGATTTAGTTAAATAGATCTCTTTATGCATCTGCCAATAACCCATGACAGATCTCCCAGTAAACAAGATAAAGGTGGAATGTTAGCAGAGACCCACTCTTTAAAAGTAAATCTTATCAGACATTGTGTACCAGACATCTTTATGAACACTTATTGAAAATAAACATAGAATTTACAAATTTATTGGGCATAGCTGGTGATGGGAGTTAATCATGTAGGCATTTTATGTCTGTGCATGGCAAAGCATAAAACTGCATTTGTTCAAAACATATGCGCTAATCCAAATTCAAATTGTACTTTACTACAGAATAAGACAATTAAGATTCAGTGTCTCAAAGTTTCTTGCCTTCTAAAAGTAAATTATGTCTAGCTTTTGCTTATATACTTGAAACCTTTGTTAAGATTGGAGTGGGAAAATTTATGATTCATGTGAATATTCTTTGACAGTTCTATACATGTGTTAACATATCCATTATAAGAGAAATGCAAATAAATACTGGGATACCAGTCTCTACTCAGAAATTAGGAAGAAGCTGGACAACTTAAAACCTTTATTAGTGGCATCATTGCAAAATATCATAACATTTATAGGAGAATTTCGTCGATAATAACAGCCTATAAATTTCTTTAATTTTTTATTTTTCAATAATTAAATATACATGAAATGTTGCAAAGAAATCTTCAGGCATATTCTATGTTTCCTTTTATCCTCCCAATGTCAACATTTTGCATTACTGAATTGAGGCTGTTGACATTGTGTCACTACCAAAATCATGATATTTAACTGTACCATCACTACAAGACTCTCTCATCCTAACTCTTTATAGCCACATCTGTCCTATTCCTTCTCACTCTTTACCCCTGGCAATGATTAATCTGTTTTTCAAGGTGATACTTAGACATTTTCATAAATGTTATGCAAATGAAATCATGAAGTAAGTTTCCTTATTGATTGTTTTCCACTCAGAATAATTTCCTTGATGGTCATTCAAGTTGTTGCATATATCAACACTCCATTTATTTTTATGGCTTAATAATAATCTGTGTCACATATTCACACTGTTCATTCATTCATTCACTCACTGAGGTAAATATGGGTTATAGGATATTACAAATAAAGGTATTGTGAATATTTGTGCAGAATTCCTTGTGGCAGATAAGTCATTATGTCTATGAGTATAAATGACAGGTGATTTGGGTAAATGCATTTTTAATTTTAAAAGTACCTGCCAAACTATTCTCCACAGTGGTTGCATCATTTTACACTCCCTCTGGCAAACTATGAGTGACCCACTTTCTCCACATCCTCACTAGCATCTGTGATAGGCATGCAGTGATAGCTTATTGTGGTTTTAATTCTTATTTCTTCAGTGGCTAATGATTTTAAGCATCTTTGTGTGTGTTTCTTTGTCAACTTTATTTTTTTCTTTAATAAACTCTTACTGCCATTTGAACATTTTCTAATTGGATTATTTATTGTTGAATTTTAAGAATTCTTTTTGTGTTCTAAATACAAGTTGTTGGGTTTTTGTTTGTTTGTTGTTGTTGTTTTTAATTCTTTAGTCAGCTTTTCTTAACTGTGACCAAAATACCTAAAAAGAAAAACATAGAGAAGGAAAAGTTTATTTGGGGCCTATGGTTTCAGAGGTTCAGTCAACAGTTGGCCAAACCCATTGTTCTAGACCTGAGGTAAGGCAGAACATCATGGCCAAGGGGCATGGCAGAGAAAAGCTGCTCAGTTCATGGCATCTAGAAAACAGAGAAATAAGGATGAGCCAGAGGGAAAAGATGTAATCCCTCTAGGGCATTCCTGCTTGATCCACCTCCTCTAGCCATGCCCCACCTGCCTATGGTTACCATCCAGTACAGTAGTCTTTACATCATTAATCAAGTAGATTAATCCATTGACTAGGTTAAAGCTCTCCATAATCCAGTATCTTCACATCTGAACATTCCTGCATTAACATGGGAGATTTTGGGAAACACATGATATCTCAGCTGTACAACTAACTGGGTATGTGGTTTGCAAACATTTGCTCTTGGTCTTTAGCTTATCTTTCCACATATGTATCAAGATTTTTCAAAGATCAAATTTTAAAAAATTTGCTGAGGTCCAGTTATCTATTTTTCTGTTAATATATAATGCCTTTAGAGTCTAATCCAAAACCTCTTTGCCTAATTCTAGGTTCCAGGCCAACCCTAATTTTTTTCTAGAGATATTGTGGTTTTATGAGTCATATTTATATCCCTGATCTACTTTTTTTTAAATTTTTTTATTGGCTGTTCAAAACATTACATAGTTCTTGATATATCATATTTCA
Organism: Spermophilus citellus; assembly: GCF_964194105.1. Lineage (NCBI taxonomy): Eukaryota > Metazoa > Chordata > Mammalia > Rodentia > Sciuridae > Spermophilus > Spermophilus citellus. Next base: position 134,798,063 of record NC_138186.1, on the reverse strand, counting down.
CACTTTGATTCAAGTGGGTTATGAACTCCCATTTTTACCCCGTATACAGATTGCAGAGTCACATCAGTTACACTGCCACTGATTTACATATTGCCATACTAGTGTCTGTTGTATTCTGCTGCCTTTCCTATCCTCTACTATCCCCCCTCCCCTCCCCTCCCCTCCCCTCTTCTCTCTCTACCCCCTCTACTGTAATTCATATCTCCCCCTTGTATTATTTTTCCCTTTCCCCTCACTTCCTCTTGTATATAATTTTGTATAACCCTGAGGGTCTCCTTCCATTTCCAAGCAATTTCCCTTCTCTCTCCCACCTCTCATCCCTGTTTAATGTTAGTCCTCTTCTCATGCTCTTCCTCCCTGCTCTGTTCTTAGTTGCTCTCCTTATATCAAAGAGGACATTTGGCATTTGTTTTTTAGGGATTGGTTAGCTTCACTTAGCATAATCTGCTCTAATGCCATCCATTTCCCTCCAAATTCTATAATTTGTCATTTTTTAATGCAGAGTAATACTCCATTGTGTATAAATGCCACATTTTTTTTTATCCATTCATCTATTGAAGGGCATCTAGGTTGCTTCCACAGTCTTGCTATTGTGAATTGTACTGCTATGAACATCGATGTAGCAGTGTCCCTGTAGCATGCTGTTTTTAGGTCTTTAGGGAATAGACCCAGAAGGGGAATAGCTGGATCAAATGGTGGTTCCATTCCCAGCTTTCCAAGAAATCTCCATACTGCTTTCCAAATTGGTTGCACCAATTTGCAGTCCCACCAACAATGTACAAATGTACCCTTTTCCCCACATCCTCGCCAGCACTTGTTGTTGTTTGACTTCTTAATGGCTGCCAATCTTACTGGAGTAAGATGATATCTTAGGGTGGTTTTGATTTGCATTTCTCTGACTGCTAGCGATGGTGAGCATTTTTTCATGTACTTGTTGATTGATTGTATGTCCTCCTCTGAGAAGTGTCTGTTTAGGTCCTTGGCCCATTTGTTGATTGGGTTATTTGTTATCTTATTCTCTAATTTTTTGAGTTCTTTGTAAACTCTGGATATTAGGGCTCTATCTGAAGTGTGAGGAGTAAAAATTTGTTCCCATGATGTTGGCTCCCTATTTACCTCTCTTATTGTTTCTTTTGCTGAGAAAAAACTTTTTAGTTTGAACAAGTCCCATTTGTTGATTCTAGATATTAATTCTTGTGCTATGGGTGTCCTATTGAGGAATTTGGAGCCCGACCCCACAGTGTTTAGGTTGTAGCCAACTTTTTCTTCTATCAGATGCCTTGTCTCTGGTTTGATATCAAGCTCCTTGATCCATTTTGAGTTAACTTTTGTGCATGGCGAGAGAAAGGGATTCAGTTTCATTTTGATGCATATGGATTTCCAGTTTTCCCAGCACCATTTGTTGAAGATGCTATCATTCCTCCATTGCATGCTTTTAGCCCCTTTATCAAATATAAGAAAGTTGTAGTTTTGTGGGTTGGTTTCTGTGTCCTCTATTCTGTACCATTGGTCCACCCGCCTGTTTTGGTACTAATACCATGCTGTTTTTGTTACTATTGCTCTGTAGTATAGTTTGAAATCTGGTATCGCTATACCACCTGATTCACACTTCCTGCTTAGCATTGTTTTTGCTATTCTCGGTCTTTTATTTTTCCATATGAATTTCATGATTACTTTCTCTATTTCTACAAGAAATGCCATTGGGATTTTGATTGGCATTGCATTAAACCTATAGAGAACTTTTGGTAATATCGCCATTTTGATGATGTTAGTTCTGCCTATCCATGAACAGGGTATATTTTTCGATCTTCTAAGATCTTCTTCTATTTCTCTCTTTAGGGTTCTGTAGTTTTCATTGTATAAGTCTTTAACCTCTTTTGTTAGGTTGATTCCCAAGTATTTTATTGTTTTTGAGGATATTGTGAATGGAGTGGTTGTCCTCATTTCCATTTCAGAGGGTTTGTCACTGATATACAGGAATGCCTTTGATTTATGCATGTTGATTTTATATCCTGCCACTTTGCTGAATTCATTTATTAGCTCTAATAGTTTCTTTGTAGACCCTTTTGGGTCTACTAGGTATAGAATCATGTCATCTGCAAATAGTGATAATTTAAGTTCTTCTTTTCCTATTTTTATGCCTTTAATTTCTTTCGTCTAATTGCTCTGGCCAGTGTTTCGAGGACTATGTTGAACAGAAGTGGTGAGAGAGGGCATCCCTGTCTTGTTCCAGATTTTAGAGGGAATGCCTTCAATTTTTCTCCATTCAGAATGATGCTAGCCTGGGGCTTAGCGTAGATTACTTTTACAATGTTGAGGTATGTTTCTGTTATCCCTATTTTTTCGAGAGTTTTGAACAAAAAGGGATGCTGTACTTTGTCGAATGCTTTTTCCGCATCTATCGAGATGATCATATGGTTCTTATTTTTAAGTCTATTGATGTGGTGGATAACATTTATTGATTTCCGTATATTGAACCAGCCTTGCATCCCAGGGATGAATCCTACTTGATCATGGTGTACAATTTTTTTGATATGATTTTGTATCCGATTCGCCAGAATTTTATTGAGGATTTTTGCATCTAGGTTCATTAGAGATATAGGTCTGTAGTTTTCTTTCTTTGAAGTATCTTTGTCTGGTTTAGGAATCAGGGTGATGTTGGCCTCGTAGAATGAATTTGGAAGTTCTCCCTCTTTTTCTATTTCCTGAAATAGCTTGAAAAGTATTGGTATTAGTTCCTCTTTAAAGGTTTTGTAAAACTCTGCTGTATACCCATCCGGTCCTGGGCTTTTCTTAGTTGGTAATCTTTTGATGGTTTCTTCTATTTCCTCAATTGATATTGGTCTGTTTAGGTTCTCTATATCCTCCTGTCTCAATCTGGGCAGATCATATGACTTAAGAAATTTATCGATGCCTTCACTATCTTCTGTTTTATTGGAGTATAAGGATTCAAAATAATTTCTGATTATCTTCTGTATTTCTGAAGTGTCTGTTGTGATATTGCCTTTTTCATCCCGTATGCTAGTAATTTGAGTTCTCTCTCTTCTTCTCTTCGTTAGCATGGCTAAGGGTCTGTCGATTTTATTTATTTTTTCAAAGAACCAACTTTTAGTTTTATCAATTTTTTCAATTGTTTCTTTTGTTTCGATTTCATTAATTTCAGCTCTGATTTTAATTATTTCTTGCCTTCTACTTCTTTTGCTGTTATTTTGCTCTTCTTTTTCTAGGATTTTGAGATGAAGTATGAGATCATTTATTTGTTGGTTTTTTCTTTTTTTAAGGAATGAACTCCATGCAATGAATTTTCCTCTTAGAACTGCTTTCAATGTGTCCCATAGATTCCGATATGTTGTGTCTCTGTTTTCATTTATCTCTAAGAATTTTTTAATTTCCTCCTTAATGTCTTCTATAACCCATTGATCATTCAGTAACCTGTTGTTCATTCTCCAAGTGATGCATGATTTTTCCTTCCTTCTTTTATCGTTGATTTTCAGTTTCATTCCATTATGATCAGATAAGATGCATGGAATTATCTCTACTCCTTTATATTGTCTAAGAGTTGCCCTGTGACATAATATATGATCTATTTTTGAGAAGGATCCATGTGCTGCTGAGAAAAAAGTGTAACTGCTTGATGTTGGGTGGTATATTCTCTATATGTCAATTAAGTCTAGGTTGTTAATTGTGTTATTGAGTTCTATAGTTTCCTTATTCAACTTTTGTTTGGAAGATCTGTCCAGTGGTGAGAGAGGTGTGTTGAAGTCTCCCATGATTATTGTATGGTGGTCTATTAGACTCTTGAACTTGAGAAGAGTTTGTTTGATGAACATAGTTGCACCATTGTTTGGGGCATATATATTTATGATTGTTATGTCTTGTTGGTGTATGGTTCCCTTGAGCAGTATGTAGTGTCCCTCTTTATCCCCTTTTGATTAACTTTGGCTTGAAATCTATTTTATTTGATATGAGTATGGACACTCCTGCTTGTTTCCGAAGTCCATATGAGTGATATGATTTTTCCCAACCTTTCACCTTCAGTCTATGTATGTCTTTTTCTATCAAATGCGTCTCCTGTAGGCAGCATATTGTTGGGTCATGTTTTGTGATCCATTCTACTAGCCTGTGTCTCTTAATTGGTGAGTTTAAGCCATTAGCATTTAGGGTTATTATTGAGATATGGGTTATCCTTCCAGCCATATTTGTTTATTTATGTTACTGAATATGGTTTGTTTTCCTCTTTGATTATTTTCCCCCCTTTACTGTCCTACCTCCCACTGTTGGTTTTCATTGTTATTTTCCATTTCCTCTTCTTATAATGTTTTGCTGAGGATTTTTTGGAGAGATGGTTTTCTAGCTGCAAATTCTTTTAACTTTTGTTTATCGTGGAAGGTTTTAATTTCATCTTCCATCTTGAAGCTCAATTTTGCTGGATACACAATTCTTGGTTGGAACCCATTTTCTTTCAGTGTTTAAAATATGTTATTCCAGGATCTTCTAGCTTTCAAAGTCTGTGTTGAGAGATCAGCTGTTATCCTGATTGGTTTACCCCTAAATGTAATCTGTTTCCTTTCTCTTGTAGCTTTTAAAATTCTCTCCTTATTCTGTATGTTGGGCATCTTCATTATAATGTGTCTAGGTGTGGATCTCTTATGATTATGCACATTCGGCGTCCTGTAGGCTTCTAGGATTTGGGATTCTGTCTCGTTCTTCAAGTCTGGGAAGTTTTCTCGAATTATTTCATTGAATAGATTGTTTATTCCTTTGGTTTGGAGCTCTGTGCCTTCCTGTATCCCAATGACTCTTAAGTTTGGTCTCTTTATGTTATCCCATATCTATTGGATGTTCTGCTCATGGTTTCTTAACTGTCTTGCTGAGCTGTCTATGTTCTTTTCAAGTTGAAATACTTTGTCTTCATTGTCTGATGTTCTATCTTCTAAGTGTTCTACTCTGTTGGTAGTATTCTCAATTGAGTTTTTAAGTTGGTTCATTGCTTCCTGCCTTTCTAGGATTTCTGTTTGTTTGTTTTTTATAACTTCTATCTCCCTGTATAGTTGATCTTTTGCTTCCTGGATTTGTTTGTGTATTTCATTGTTGAAGAGATCTTTCATTGTCTGATTTTGCTGTCTAATATCTTCCTTGAGACTCCAGATCATCTGAAGCATGTATCTCCTGAATTCTTTATCTGACATTCCATCTGCTGCAGAAATTACCTCTTCTAACGTTGAGTTGACCTGCATTGCTTGTGGTCCTTTCTTTCCTTGTCTCTTCATACTGTTCGCATTTCTTTCTGCTTATTGAGACTGTTGTGTTGTTGAATTTTCCCCCTATATATTTGTATTACTCTTGTATAGTTGCAAAGTCTCCCGCGCAGGCGCAGGCAAGGGCTCTGCTCCTCCTCCAATTGGGGCGCTGTGCCTACCACATCGGCAGGCCGCTGGGCCTGTTCTGCTGGTTGGTAGCAGGTGCGCCTACCTTGCAGGCACGTGGGGCGGCTCTGCCACTCCCAGGTTGCTGGGCCTGACCTGCTGGTGGGTTGCAGGTCCGGCTACCTTGCAGGCGTGGGGGAAGTGCGCACACCTATTTGTATTTAGACAGTTACGCGAAATGGAGGACGTAATGCTTGGGATGAAAGTTGGGGGGAAGGCGAAGGTAGGTGCTCTTGAAAAGAAAGAAGGAGAGGGAGATAGATAGCATAGAGGAGAATGGAAAGAGCCATAAAACTTGGAAGGGGAGAGAGAGAGGGAAAAGGGAGAGAAAAAGTTAAAATGAAATAGGAAATAAAATTAGGTCTTAGAGATCAATTTTCTTTTCTTCCCATAGGCAAAGCTGTGCCCTCCGGGCTGAGTTTTGCCCTCAATGTGTCAACAGCAATCCCTGTAAGGCGGTTCCTGGGAGTCTCTCAATCCTGTTGGTCCAGAGCCGTTTCACTTCTACGGCCCCTCCTCCCCTTCCTCCTGCCAGCCAGCCAGGTCCTGCTCACCGGAGGCAGTTCACCAAGGATTTGGTTACACTTTCAGCCCCACTGAGTGCTCTATTTCCCTAACTACTGAGCACTCTCGCTGTCATTCATCTAAGCCCCAGTGCTGTGGAGCTGTAGTCTGGGAGTCAATTGTTTAATTTTTCCGGACCCCTTTGGTGGGCACACCTTCGGAATCTGGCAGCTAAGACCATTGGTGTCGCTGCTGGTGGTAATAGGAGTTGAGGGTCTAGGATCCCCTCTACTTCCCTCAGCCCCTACAGTCACAACCACACTGCTGGCGGTAGAAGGAGATGGGGGTCTGGAGTGTCCTCTGTTTCCCTCCGCCCCTACCGTCACTCCCTCTCAGTTCGCGGTTGGGGGATTTGGGGGTGGGGAGTCTTCTCTGCTTCCCTCTGCCCCTATAGTCATGCCCTCGTCACTGGCAGTAGGGGGAGTTGGGGGTCGAGAGTCCTTTGGCCCCTAGGGTCACGCCCACGGAGAGATTTTGAAGTTTCCCGGTTGTTTGTATCTGATGTGGGTGGGAGTCACACACCTGCTAAAGTAGATTCCGCTGGGAAGGAATCTCTTTGGCCGAACTTTGGTGACTTCCCCTCTCTGCTATGGCGGGCCCCTGGCTCCTTGCCAGAGTGTCCGAAGGGAGGGGTGGAACTGGCTTGTCTCTGGTCTGACACAATCTCTGGTTTTAGTTCCCAGTTCACTATTTCATAAAGGGTTGGTTATATTCCCTTCACGCTGTCTCGGGGGGGGGGAGCCGTTCGCCGGGTGGGTGGGGCTGTTAGTAGAGCCGGGAGGGCACAGGCTATCTGCTGGGCCAGGCGGGGACACTTCTTGCTGCGCCAGGCTGCCGGTAAAGCCGGGCAGCTGCGGCCGCGTGGCTAAGATCCGGGCGGGTGGAGTGGCCGTTCGCTGAGCAAGAGCGGGGCCTCTCCGGACGGCGAGGTGGCGGGTGCCGTCTGCGGGTTCGGGCGGGCCGCGCCGCTCGGGGCCTCCGGCCGCTTTCTGAAGCGGCTGGTGGCTGCGGGACTGGACCTCCGCGCCCGCGTGGCCGGCCAAGATCCACTTGTCTGGGACAAACTGACTCTTCTAATAAACCTACCAATTCCCGGCAGGTCCCCTCTTCACGGAATTTTGCTAGAAGTTCCTCAGTAGGTAGACTGCCACTGTTCCAATGGGTCTTTCTGATCCCGTTAATGTCGAGACATTGGAATCGCTGCTTCCTCGCCGGCGGCCATGTTGGATCCCCCTTCCCTGATCTACTTTGAAGTGAGTTTTTTGTAAGGTATATTAATGAGGTTCATTTGCTTGATTATGGAGCCTAATTATTTCAGCATAATTTACTTAAAAAGTCATCACTTCTTTCTTAAGTTGCTTTTGCAACTTTTCTTCAAGAATTTACTGGGCATATTTTTGTAGATATATTTCAAGATTCTTTATTCTGTTTTATTTATCTGTCTGCTCCTCTCGTAGCACCACACTGTTTTAACTAATATGGCTATATAGTAAGACAGGAAGAATAATTCCTCCCAACTTATTCTTCCAGCCCCAAATAGTTTTTAGCCATAATAAAGTATTTCCCCTTTCACATAAATTTTACAAGATTGTTTATGTCCAGAAAAAAACTTGCTTAAATCTCAATAGAAATCGTGCTTAACTTGTAGTTAAATTCAGAGAAATTTGGTAACATTACTAAGATTTTTTAAACCATGAGATGGTATGTTGCTATGAATATATAGGTTTTGTTTGGTTCTTTCATCAATATTTTGTACTTTTCATATTTCATATCCTTTACATATTTTCTCAGACTTAAAACAAATTGTGCAATTTTTAAAAAAACTAATTTTGTTGGCACATTATAATTATGCATAATAGTGGGATTCATTGTGACATTGTGACATACATGCACATTTTTTCCTTAGTATCTCCCTGTTCCTCCTCTCTTTCCTTACCTGGTCCTCTTCCTCTATTCTGTTGATTTCCCTTCTATCTTTTTTTAGTCAGTTTCCTTTAGCAGTGATTAAAAGACCTGATCACAACAACTAAAGGAGAAAACTGTTGTATGGGCTCACAATTTCCAAGGTTTCGTCTATGGTCAGCCAACTCCACGGGCTCCCATCTCAATCACATAGGATATCATGGTGAAAGAGCATTGCAGAGGAAAGCAGTTCAAGACATGACAACCAGGAAGAAGAGTGATTTCCACTCACCAGGGACGAAATATAAACCTCAAAGTCATAGCCCCGGTGACCTACTTCCTCCAGCCACATCCTTCTGCCTACAATTACCACCCAATTAATCCACATCAGTGAATTAACCCACTAATTATTGTATAACTTTCATAATCGAATCATTCCGCCTCTGGATAGTCTTGCTTTGTTTCATACATGAGCTTTTGATGGACATCTTATATCTAAACTATAACATAGCTTCATGAGACTCCCTTTTTTCATGTTTTGTCTTTCTAGCTTTCACATGTGAGAGAAAGCATATGCTCCTTGAGTTTCTGAGTTGGTTTATTTCACTTAATATAATGCTCACCCGTTTCATCCGTTTTTTCTTCAGATGACATAACTTTCTTCTTTATGGATGAATAATACTCCATTGTGTATATATACTACATTTATTTATCCATTTGTCTACTAATGGACACCTTGGCTGGTTCTATATCTTGGCTATTGTGAATTTGAACATTATACGCATAGTTTATATTATTTGTATTTTTGATGATGCCATTCAAACTGGAGTTAGATCAAATCTAGTAGTTTGACTTGCATTTTCCTGATCAGAAAGATGTTGAAAATTTTTCATGCATTTGTTGACCATTTTATTTCTTCTTTGAGAAGTGTTTGATTGATTAATTTGCCCATTCATTGACTGGATTAATATTTTGGTTGTTTTTTATAGATTTTGATTCTTTTTTTTTTTTAAAGAGAGAGGAAAGGGAGAGAGAGAGAGAGAGAGAGAGAGAGAGAGAGAGAGAGAGAGAGAATTTATTTATTTATTTTAGTTCTCGGCGGACACAACATCTTTGTTGGTATGTGGTGCTGAGGATCGAACCCAGGCCACACGCATGCCAGGCAAGCGCGCCACGGCTTGAGCCACATCCCCAGCCCTAGATTTTGATTCTTAATCCTCTGTCAGAAGAGTAGCTGGCAAAGATTTTATCCCATCCTGTAAGGTCTTTCTTCACACTGTTAATTGTTTCCTTTACTGTGCAGAACCTTTTTTATTTGATGTCAAAATTCTTTGTATGATATCCCAAGCTTTAGGAATCCTATTACAAAACTGTTGCCTGCATGTGAATGTTACCAGTGTTGACCTTATGTTTTGTTCTAGCAGTTTCAGTATCTCTGGTCCGATTTCCATGTCTCTGATCCACATTTAGTGGATTTCTCTGAAGTATGAGAGATAAAGATAGTTTTATTCTTCTCAAAATGCACATTCATTTTCTCCAGCACTACTATGTAACAAAACTGTCTTTTTTCTAGTGTGTGTTTTTGGTTCCTTTGTCAGAGACCCAAAGATTGAATCTTTGTGAGTTTGTTTCTACATCTCTATCCTATTTCATTGTTTTATGTGCTGTTTTTGTACCAGTATCATGCTCTTTTTGTAAATATACCTCTGTGGAATAATTTAAAATTGGGTGTATATGATGCCTCCAGCATTGCTCTTTTAGCTTGGGATAGTTTGGGCTATTCTGGGTCTTGTTTTTATATATGAATTTTAGGAATGATTTCTATAGTTTTGTGAAAAATGTATTCACATTTTTATAGGAATTTTGATAAGATTTGCACTGAATCTGTAAATTGCTTTTGGTAACATGATAATTTTAACTATATTATTTCTGCCTATCCAAGAACAAGGGAAGTCATTCCATCTTCTACATCTTCTAGTGTATTCTTCAATTTTTTTAAGTGTTCTGAAATTTTCATTATAGAGATCTTTTACCTATTTGGTTTTATTTATTTATTTAGGAGGTGGTACATGCTAGGGGTATTGTGAATTGAATTGTTTTCCCAATTTCCTTTTAGAGGATTCATTACTAGTGTAGAAAAGCTATTGATACTGTATGTTACTGTACTGATGTTTGTATGTTGCTTCTTTGCTGAATTTATTAGCTCTAGAGGTCTTCTAGGGGAAGATTTTTGTATTTTCTAAGTATAGGATCATATCATCTGCAAACAGTAATAATTTACCTTCTTTCTTGCCTACTTGCATCCCTTTTATTTCTTTCTTTTGTACAATTTCTTTGGCTAGAATCTCAGGTACTTGAATAGGAGAGTGAGGTGCATATACTTGTCTTGTTCCTGGTTTTAGAAAAAAATGCTTTATGTTTGTTGCCATTCATTATGAGGTTGTCATTATATCCTTTATAATATTGAGCTTAGTTCCTTCTATTTCTGGTTGGTTCAATGTTTTTATCATGAATTGGAATTAAAACACATGCTAGGCAATCTCTCTGCCACTGAGCTCCCGTCCCAGCCCCATGTCAAAACTCTTTCTGCATTTATAAAGATTATTTACATGATTTCCCCCCCTTAATTCTAATTATGTGGCAAAATCACATCTTCTGACTTGTGTACATTGAAACAAACTTACATCCCTGGAATTAAGCTACCTTGATCAAGACTTACAATCTTGTTTTAATATGTTAATGAATATGATTTGCTAATGTTTTATGAAAGAATTTTACATCTATTTTCATCAAGGATAGTGGTCTGTGGTCTTCTTTCCTCATGAGTCCTTATCTGGTTTATGTATTGGGGTGATACTGACTTCATAGAATGAATTTGGCAGTGTACCCTCATTTATATATCATGTAATAATATGAGTAATCTGAGGAGCTTTGGGCCTGGTTCTTTAAAAGTCCTGGTAGAATTCAGCAGAGAATTCACCTTGTCTTTGACTGAAATCAATTTCAGAATGTACAAAAATATACACTAAACTGTACATTTTAACTTAATGGTCTAGGGTCAAACAGTGGGTAAGGTGTGGGAAAGAATTTATTTAATGAAAAGGGAATTTAGATTTTTTTTAACATATATAAATATTGATTCCCTAACTTTGAGTTAGTGGAGAGGAGAAAAGTTATTAAGCAAAAAGTAACAACTAACTACAGAGACTTAAGGAAATGAATGATGCCCAGGAGACACAATAGAGGACGATGTTAAAGAAAAGGTGAGCAAATAAATGTGAGATGAAAAGCAAAATGCTTTGAAGTAGAAGAAGGAAAGTAATGAGAATAGGGACAATTTTTTTTTCCAGAAAATAAACACTTGGAATATATATATACACAAATACATATTTTCTCGATAGACAAAAATTTTTGTGTATGTAGGCTAGAAATGAGCCTAATAAATCCAATGCTATGTCCTCTCTTTTAAGTAGACTAGTTGATCCCACCCATAGGACTGACTGTGGCCATGACTCTGGAGATCCTCTGTGCGTATCTGTAAATAGTTGGTGGGATGGTAAGTTTAATATAATAAACCTCAAACTGATGACTTTACACAAAGGATCAATTCAACCCAGAATCTCAATTGTAGAAACAAAACCCCAAACAAAATTTCTACTTTTCAAAGATAATTGCTTGACCTGTCTTAAGTTTTAAATGAATTTTTAGATAGATAGTTTTTAAATTTGCTAATCAGTGTGTTCAATTATGAAAATGTCATGTGGAAGAGACTAGTAACCTTAAAACTTGCTCTAAATGCATAGGACAGCAGGAGAAATACATGTCATGTAATAAAACTTTGATAACAAAAAAATCTAGAGTATTAGCATATTTAAAACATATATCACACTCTCAAATTTAGAATAAAATATTTTGGAGAAAAGCAAAGTATAGCTACTTATAAAGTTAGTATTTTTCCCCTTTTTACCTTGTGCTTTGGAATTTAACTAGTGTTTAAATATCACCAATTAGCATCATTTGCAATTTAAAATAATTTATCTACAGAATAAATCCATTTTTATGAAAATAGATTTTTAGTACCATAATATCGTTGCATATTAGCCTTAGAAAAATTCTGATAAAATTTCCAAAGCGCTCAAAATTCCTACTAAAATTTTAACATATATTTCAAAATCTGTGGTATTTACTATTTTTATAATCAGCTTTTTCACTGCTATGACCAAAAAGACTGACAAAAACAATTAAAGGAGGAAAAGTTCATTTTAGGGCTTGTAGTTTCAGAGGAATCAACCCATAGAAGGATGACTCCATTCCTTGGGGCCTGAAGTGAGCAAATTATCATGAGGGAAGAATGTGTTGGAAGAAAATAGCTCATGACTTGGCACAAAGAAAACACTCCACTCACCAAGGACAAAATATTAACCCAGAAGCAAAGCCGTAGTGACCCAGCTCCTCCAATCACACCCTGCCTGCCCACAGTTACCACCCAGTTAAGCCCTATCAGTGGATTAATGCACGGATCAGGTTAAAGATCTCATCACCCATTCATTTCACCTCTAAACTTTCTTACATTGTCTAACATAAGCTTTTGGGGGACACTTCATATCTAAACTATAACAACCATCATGATAGATTTTTCTTTACCTCAAAGCCAGATTATTTTCAATATTAACAATAATAATAATACACTTTTGATTTTATAAACCATATTATCTCTCTAAACTTACTGAGGTTGATTCTGGCATAATTGAGATATCATCATATAACACCATCTTCTGCCACCATTCAAGAATCACATTTTGTTATCATATTTTCAGCTTTCATTCACTTTTCCAGAAACAAAAAAAAGCAAATAAATTTTGTAAGTTATTTAAACATTCTAATCAATAATCTTGAGATTTGACTAATTCTTTATATACTATGTAGATTGAAAGATATATTCCTAAGAAATGGTTCCCAATATAAAATGTTTATTTTATGCTGATAATATTGCTATGAATTTAGTGATGCATGACATCATGTCTCATCAGCATCCTTATTCCCAACACATTATTGAAGCAATCGTAATGCATTCTTCTAACACCATAAATTATACACAGAGCACAGCAAAGTTATGGCTTAAGAGTACATAAGTGCTTGGTTCTTCATAGTTTTAGATCAGTGAGCAATTGCTTATATAATGAAATTATGGAAAAAGTGGTGAATTTGGCAATCATTCATTTGCAAATGATGTCCAAAGTAATATGTCATGGGTGAAAAAGTGCTTGGCCAAAGATTAAGTTTCCCTTCAGACAACTTGGTCATATATTGCATCTGATTAGATCAAATGTTCTCATTTCTGACTTGTAAAATTTATGAAAAGTTAATTGCATGGCAAGAGGAAAACAAATAGAGTACTGAAAGTCTGGTCCTGAATACTTCAAAATTTTGACAAGTTCAAAAACAACCAAATGATTTTGCAATTTATTCCTTTTCAATAGATTCAGAATTACTAGTAATAAATATTACCAATTTAAGCTCTTCAAAAAGCTACTATTAAACTTTTATACCTTATTTCTTAGGAACACAATTATCCTTTTATCTAACTTGTAGAAAAATTTTATTTGTAAATACAATTATTTTTTAGGAAGAAAGACTGTTACAACTGCCTAAATATTAATTTTTTCTTTCTTGGATAGCATATGTAGATTAGATTTGATGGCCTGTGAAAGGCTACGGACCTCATCTCTTGATATTGTAAGTTGTTTCACCTTAAGTAATAATGACCCCAGGGTGATTTTATTGTAATATAGTGACAATCTTTCCATTTTCTGCCATCATTTCCATTGAAGTTTTTACAATTAGCTTATTTAACAATATATCAATGGAAAAATATTGTGATAAAAAACTGACAAGAAATGTTTAATCTATAAATTTCAAAAAATATTTTATAATAGGAGTAAAAATGTGAAGAAAAGTATAATGAAAGATAATGTACCAAAATAAAAGCAATAAAAACAATGTAACCATAAGCACAAGAAGATTCTTTTTTAAAAGTTTAGCACAAAGTAGGATCTATAAACCAAAACGACACAATGACAAATGATAATAGGATTTCCACATCATTTTGATCAAAGACTATAGCTTGGTTAACACATATTTGGAAGGAAATTCAAAGAATAATCTCTTTTATTATGCCAGATAACTAAAATGATGTCGAAAATTTCCCCACTGCACAGAAAATGAAGTTGAAAGAGAGCATGATGTGGTGCGGAAGCAAAAATGCTGTATTAGGAATGGTATCTTCTATCAAGAGTGAAGTACCAGGTAGAAATAAAGAAAGAATGGGTGAGTGTTTTTAAAAATGTGTATAAATTCAAACATACATAGCTGAGGATTTCTTATTAACTACCTACTATTATCTTTCCCACTGATCCTATATCCATTTTAGATAAATAAAACAGAGTCAGGAGGCTCACATTGCTTTGTGTATTTTGTCTCTTAGTGTTGCTTAAGTGGCTGATATTTATATTGCATGATGCAACGAGTTTGCTCCCTTAGCATGTCCTAGAAATGAATTAGGATTGTAGCCATCCTTATAGCTTACTGCTATGACTCAACTACTGAACCTACTTCCAAGGACTACAAAGAAGGGATGAGGCTATTAGACAAGAGAAAAGGGACTATCAACAGTACAATTGGATATTAGATAAAGTCACTAGAGTTGCAATATATTGTTTATAAAATACTATGTTTTTCATTTTCAGATTTCCCAATCAACTGAAAAACTACACTACAATAAATATAACATTTGTGATAACAACTCTCAAAGAGAGATCAGCACTTTGCATTTGAAATTAAAAGTCAAAGCTGAAGCTAAAAGTATTGCTTTCTAAAAAGAGGCCTAATGAGGAACAGCATTGACGTCTATGAGGATTTTATAGTATTGTATTGCTTTTCTTTTGCAACAAAACATTGATAATATTCTGTAAATATTAGAATATTAATTATAATTATTTAATTTCCAGTATTTTCTGTAGCTCTATATATTGCTTTGTGTAATATGTCATATTCATTCATGGTATATCTTAGATATTTAAAATAGGAGCAGTAAAGAGCTGATTCAAAACTCTTTGAGCTGAACTAATGATTGGTCACTGCTGTACGCAGAGTATGGGCTGGGAAATTTAAGTCACTAAATTTTTCCAGTAAGTTTATGCCTTTCTTACTGAGTTGACTGAATATAAGAAATTTCCCATTTACTGCTTTAAGAGGGAAGCCCTGGTTTATCACATGATGAAATTCTAGATAAGGAAGAAGATTTGGAGTTTTACTACACAATGTGCATATTTTCACTTAAGGCCTCCCTTTTCAGTTTAATATATTGTTGCTTGTCCCATCAACAGAGCATAAGAGCATACATTCATCTCTTCATCTCTCAGTTCAATTATTGTGACACTGCTGCTTTTTGTGCATCTCTACCTCATGCTGGGAAGAGTGTTAGTCACCTTTCATCCATGTTTTCATTGATCCTCAAAATAATCTTGCAAACTAGGTTTCATTTTAATTATTATAACAATAAGCAAGCTGAAATACAGAGGACACTGGAACAATGACCCAGTACTGGCTAGTCACAGAGCTGATATTACAGTTACAACTTTTCTACTTCAAAGTTCATGCTATTCAAACCAAATTATTCAACTTCACTTACCAATAGGTGGTGGGTAGATTTAATCTGTGAACTAAATCCTGAGAAAACCTACATTAGACAACCTGGAAATCACCATATCCTGGACATTCTTTCTCCTAAAAGGAAACATCCCTAAAAAAATTGACCCTGGATTTTTCATTATCAACTAAGGGTCAAAGAAGGAAACTTGATATATATCAAGTAATTGCTATAAACTTGGGTTCCGCAGAAACATTCAGAAAAAAATTGATGAATCAGTATATACTTTGCCAGTTCAGTGTTATGAATTATAGACATTTAAATTGACTGCTTCTATTTTATTTCACACTGTTCCAGATTTTAGTTATGAATCAGCAGAGTTTATCCCTTTGATTTTCATGAAATTATATTACATAGAATAACACCAAAAAGAGACATACAAGTTTAATAGTTATTTGCTAATTTCATAGTGATTCTTTTGGTAGCTTCACACAGTCTCCTTATATCTTAAAATTTAAATATTGATTAATTTAAAAATCAAGAAATATTGCTTGAACAGAATAATCATAGTAATAAATTGGATTTCATAGTAGGAATGCATGGACATATCTTATCAAATTAGCATAATTTTCAAACACCAGAAATGACAAAGATACATGATGGTGATCATATTCATTTTTTAAAAGTCATTGGTTGTCAAAAATTTAGAGTGGTCCATTTTTGAGTCTTGAACCATTTTGAGAAGTTTTTACTCAGATATTTCTTTAAGTATATCAAAAGTCTTTAGAAGTAGCTTTCTTGAAGTTTGTGTCTTCATTGCAATTTTCCATGAAATCAAAGAAAATGCACCTGGGAAAAAATAACAAAATCATTATAGTTAAATCATCCAATCTTTTTATACCCCAAGCTTTAATATGGACTCCAGATAAAAGAATAGGCAATGAGGGTGAGAACCATGGTCATTCAATGGTCCTGCCATATATCAAGAATGACTACACCTAGAAAATGCAAAAGGTGCCTATAGAACATCATAAATTTCTTTTTGAAGTATGTTATGACATCTATACTTTGATTTAATTGATTCGTTGGCTAGCTGTTTGATATAATCTTGATATTTGTGAAGTGTCCTTTTAAAATTCTTACCTGAAAATTTATGCACTTTGCCAACAGTGCTTAGACCCAACAAAACGGTGTTCTGAAAAACAGTGAAGTCACTGATTACAGGGGCTATGTCAGTATTAACAAGGATTCGTGGTGGAAGGCCCTTCTGGGATTTATGCACTCTGATTAAAGTTGTAGGGATGCGGGATGCACCTATATATTCCACGGCAATAATCCAATTTTTCTCAAATTCTGATTCCTTTTCAGAGTAAAAGGCATATCTAAAGAATGAAAAAAAGGATTTAATTTTGGTAAATCATCTCAGATTTCAACCTCCCTCTTTCAGAAAATATGGTCTCTTGCTGATAAATAAAATTCATACTGTATCTACTTAGAAATTAGGTTTTTAATGTGATGAATTTTGTCCATCTTTCAGGAAATGCGAAGAATCGTAATTTTAAAATTCAGTCTGGGAAGGATCAATCCATCTTCTAATGTTTTAATATTTTAAATATTTTATTGTTAATATTTTGGTTTGCATTTTATGCTTTGAATTAAGCATATTATACTTAAAATACATAAAATAACTGAATGTAAGAATACATTTAAATAATATTCCTTGGCAACATACTGAAAAAATATCAAGATTAAAGTAAAAATTATTGCTGGATTTAGACATTTTTGGTAAAATTTGGTTCCTGTTGTTAGGGAGTCGCCCAAACAGTGTGCATTCTAGTAAAATAGAGGTCTAATTTTCTTGTCTAGTTTGCTAAATGGCTTCAGCTTAAAAAAAAGAATCTACTGGAGGAATTCCCTTAAAAACTGAACTATCTCATTTATTTGGGGGACAAATAACTACATTAGAAAGTAGTAAATGGTTTTATAACTGTATATTTCAGGGCTCCTGTGTCTATGAACAGTGTAAGCATGCTAAACAATTTGCAGTTTAGCAAACATTCTTGTTCTCCATAAAACACTTTACACTCCCCATTTGACTTACCAGGAACATTTTCTTTCTTCAAAAAGTTTTCCACTCCACCTAAAATAAAATCAAGCACTTCCCACTCTTCTGTGTTCCCATGGCACTATTCACATATTTGAAGGTTTGTTATGACATCAGATTATATTCTAATTTCTAAAAGTTAGACAATCTAATTTTATTTTGACATTACACATGTAGGATTCACCAGACAAAAGAAGCTTGACAGTGTTAAGTAAATCATAAAATAACCCAGAGGACACTTCTTGTCCCCTTGACCCCCATGCTAGTAGGATCCTCTCTACCCCCAGCCTGGAACTAGTAGAGTAGCCAGAAATGAATTCTTAAAGACAAGGGTTGGGATTGGTTTCAGTACCCTTAATATATCAGCTTTCTATCAAGCAAAAATGAAAGGAAATGTCAGTTCATATGGATTTTGAGTAAGAGCCACTAAGCCCTAGTAACAGTGTAATGAACAAATTGCAAGGGAGACAGAGACATAGGAGAGGTGAAAAGGGATGAGGGAACTGGTTTAAAACACACAGGACACATGAACAACAGAACAGAAGAAGCCTTGAAAATGCTTCATATGAATGATTTTTTGGTTAGTTAAGACCATGAGTGAAATAGAATGTGTCCATAAAAAATAAACTTTAAATGGTTCTCATAAAGAGAAAACATAGATATCTATGAATCAACTCATCATAGAATCCGGGACCACAGAACTTGATTGGAATTTGTGTAGGCCACACAGTATTCTATCTCTCACTTAAATAAACACTTCATCATGTTTTTGCCTGAAGAAGGTAACTGATTAGGTTCTAAGGTTATTTTCCAGCCTGCAGTAGGTGAGAGGCAGAACCCCACCCCCTGACACCCTCCCACCTCCACTGCTGCTTGGTCATTTGACTTGATTTGGACACTTCATCAAGTCAGTATTAACTGACTTGATGAAACATAAGCTTGTGCTTGAAGTGAATTTTCACACTTGATTTCTCTCTTGCAACTCTGCCACTACCAGGGACAATGCCCAGACCCAGCTGATAAAGGAGATAAGTGCATCAGAGGGGAGCTTACCCAACCACCTCTACTGGTGCTGGTCAGAATCAACCCACCTGAGAGTGAGGCCAGGAAGCACCAGCAGAGTCACCCTGCCGAACCCGCACATGTGAGCAGGAAACATGGTGGTATGACACTGAGGTTTAATGGTGTAGATAACGCTGCTTTCTTTTGAACAAAGCTAATAAAATACTGGGTCACACAGCTTATATACTTCACAGCCAGGTTATAAACCTTGACAATCTGCCTTTAGAACCCTTGTTTTACTGTCCTCCCTATCTCTTGTCCTGGTGACTGTGGTTACTGTGTACTGAATTCATCCCAGGAACCAGTGATTTGTTAACTTGGTGCCTGCATTTCTCAATTAGTTCCCCAATTATCCTGGCAGGTACTGTACACTGCCACTTTAAAAATGAGAAAATGACATTTTTTTACTCTTGGGATTCCCAGGTCAAATGGAGCCAAGATTTGAAAATCAGATCTGTAGAAATCCAAATAAAAATATTATTCTACACAATATTACTTTATTTCAGGAAACACTCAACAGCTTAGAACCTCAAAATAGCTCACAGAACTTGACAAGCAGAGTTCTCATCAACTGGATTGACAAATGAGAGGACACCTGAACAGACATTTGGAATCTTCCATGATAGTCATCACTAAGAGATTTGCTTTTCACCAATAGGCCTTCGGACAGATTCAAACTGCCTGAGGAGCTATTATCAAACTTTCAAGTGAGGTAGATTAGTAGACCATGTGGATTGTAACCAAAATAAATAGTATATAGTACAACTATCCTGAAATGATCCCAGTTAACAACAGAGAAGACTATTCTAAGTTAAAGGGTTTTTTTGTGAGTAAAAATGCCAATTTGTAACAAAGAGTTACACATTTGCCACCCACCAAAGCCCCCATTAAAATGACAATAAGAAGAAATAGACTCAGAAAACAAGAAAGAAACCATAAAATATGAAAGCTGAATATTGAAAAGAACAATCTAAATCCCCCAAGCAGAGAGGAAACCTCAGAATTAATGCACATACAATTTGTAGAATTTCCCCCAGTTTAAGGCAAGGTCATGCCCTCTGGGAGAAGGGAGAGGCTAGAATCAGGCAGATAGAAAGTACACAGGCAAGCGTGCACACAGATGTCACCTGAGGACCTGCTGCTCACACTAGGGTAGTAGAGCAGAGGGTAGACTTGTCACAGTGGAAGGGAGGGACTGTGTCTAGGGGATGCAAGTGTCTGATGACCAGACACCTTTCCCTGCAAGGGTCTGAAAGTCCCACTTCTGGAGAACTGAAGGAACTAAGGATATTGTCATTGACACCAGCTCAAAGCTTCTAAGAGCTGCTTTTAAATATGAATGGATGACTTAGTTAACCAGATACCTCAAGAGCCTCCACCATGGGAAAGAGGAGAGAAAACAAAATGAGGAGGAAGAGGTTACATAGAAAGGATGTACCAACAGACAGCATGTAGACTTTTCAACAGAAAAATGAAATTAAAATTTAATAGAGAAATGAACTAGATGCTAAAATATTACCATCCTAGATTCCTTTACTGATACAAAGTTTCAGGCACTACTAACATAGAATTAAACTTATTCATATATGCCATGTCTCAAACAATTTTACCTATTATATACCTGTTCAGAATCACCTAGGGGCTGTGCCCTACCAAAACAATGTACACGAAGGGCCAGGAAGTGGCTCGGAAACAGACCTTGTTAATTAGAGGTTATAGGTAGAATACTTGAAGTATGTCACAGGATACTCCTAAAGCTGAAAATTAAAAGTCTTATGTGTTTCAGAAAGTATTATAGTAAATACACAAATAATTAAGTAAGTGGTGATAGCGGTGGTCTCTCGAGGTATAGCCATGGTGGGGTATTTTTGCGGGGGGAGTGGGGGAGAAGAAAATACTATTTGAATTATTTGACTTTTTAAACCATTAACATGTAAAAAGTATATAAATAAATACAAATTAGAGTAAATAATTTTTTTAAATCACATCTGAATTCAATTGAAAATAAACAGAAGACAAGGAACGATCTCTGCAGAGTTCTGTAAGTAGCAGCAGCAGGACCAGCAGGCCAACTCTGAGGCCTGTCTCCCTCCTCCCTCCTGGGGCAGGATGCTCTACTCACATTCAGCTGTCCTATGACCTACCTGAATGGGAGGGACAAGAGGTGCACAGGGCATTTTGCTCAGTTAAGTGAGGGCAGCTGTGAACTAGCTCTTCTCAGTATTCAAAATTCCTCTCAAAACGAAGTAATTTTTATCTTCTATTTCTGTTCCATTTGTTACTATTAATTATACATTACAAATGTTCAGGCATATTTTTATTCTCAATTCAGCTTAAAGAATAAGGGAAAATCTTTGTAGAATTGATCTTTGAAATCCAGTTTTCAATCCCTGTGCATTATAGACTGCAGTGTGCAAGATGAGAAGATGAGTCAGGGAGTTTGCATACCTGTCCTGACATTCTGTCCTGCTATAAGATTTTAAGCACCTTCACGAACAACTCAGGCACAGTTTCATTATCAAGAAAAGAAATGATGATTTTTTGACCAATTTTTAAATAAATTTGGCCTGTTAGAGATACAGTTGTTTTCAAATATAATTCCATTGTACAATAGAAATAAAGACAAGGTACTTGAATATCTAAATTCATAAGGGAAAGTAAACAAAACTAAAAAGTGAAAAATCCATAGTATCTTTAAATTTTCTTTTTTATGTGTGTGTTTTCAGAGCTGGGGATAAATCTCAGGACCTCACTAATACTAAGCAAGTGTTTTACCACTGAGCTAAAGCTCTGGCTCTCTCTGAGTTTAAAATATCCATGTTTCCTGTGTTCAAAGTTATATTTTTTCTATGGGTTTACTTTGTGAAACCAGATAACCCTGAAAATGAAAAACATAGTCTGTGGCATTAATTTATCATCAGTCAAAAATATCAAGCAAGGTAGATTATCCCTACTCAAGATCCTAGTGGGATAATTTTATCTGTTTCCCACAATCACTATAGAAGGAGCAACTGAGTCCCAGCTTCTGTGATGGATACAGCCCCAAATTAAATCACAGACACTGCAAGGGGTTCAACTCTTCCTAGACTAATTTAATACCCAGTTGTTGAAGCCATATCAACAGGAAGAGGAGAAAATGCCCTATGATCAGCCAACCAAGCATTTCCCTTGAAGAAGATTGAGTGGGTAGGAAAAAGATGAGTGAGAGATATAAAAAAGACTCAGATATGGCTGCTGGATCTACTTATCTACTTGTTTAATACCAGTGAATCATCCTTACTTTGTTTCTGCTTTTTGCCACACTTAGGTTTCCATCGCCTAGAGAGTGCCATTCACTGCCAAACCCAAATCATTATTATACCTGCTTTCTGTGTCACACAGTATAAGGAGAGATTGATAATCTAGATGCTGTGTGGCTAACCATGATTCTAGTTGATATTTTCTCCAGTGTATACCACTGTCATATATATGTATATATAAATCATCCACATATTTATATTTTGATTTGTAAAATTAGAAAAGTTCATTGCATGTCATTTGTTTTATAATGCAATTCTTTTGGCTCATATTTCCTCCCCTCATCATAAAATACCTTCTAAACTAGATCATGATAACTTATTTACTCCTCATGACTGTAATTCTCATTGATTAGACCTGCTATTCAACACTAGGATTGAAGAAATACTATCACTCTAGAAGAAGAAGAAGAAAATGATATGAATAAGACAAAGATCATTTATCGTATTAAAGAGAAACGACTTACCTATCTTCAAAAGATTTGACAGAGGTTTTCAAGGATATGGTATGTGCATCCCATAGGTAATTCAAAAGGTCATTAAAGTTACTGGTATGTAACTTCATATACTGAGAAGGAGAAACTTATTAGGATTTGAGAGACTCTAACAATTCCTCTCCCTGAAATTTAATTTTGTTCAGATTTATAATATCACAATATTCTACATGAAAGGAAGATTTTGTTTTTAAGCATTAATAGGTATAAAGCCTTTGTCTATAACCCTTTGTAAAGGGCAAAAGAAAAATTTTTATATTGAGTAAAGCACATGCATCTAGAAGAAGTAAACTTCAAATATCTTCAAAGAGTCCATATTTTATACTGGCCAGAAATCTTTTTTGTCACTTTTTTTTCCCACAACTATTATTAAATTATCATAAAATATGAATAGCAATAAGAAAAAAACTGTTGTAATGTTAAGTTTAATTATACCTAAATTAATGAATTAATCTGAACAACTAATAAATATATCTTTTCATTATGGATTTTATTCCATATCTATATTTGACCAATGTATTTTGTTTTGGTCATTGAATATTTAATTCAGAACAACAGATAATTGTTTGCTTTTACCACAGGTGATTAATTATTAATTTAGCTGAAATGAGATTATTGATCCAAACACAATTCTATTACCACATTTCTTCTAAAATTACAGTTGACCTGAAATTCCAATTAAGCATACTAACCTATTCACCTGCAGTAGAATAGCCTGTATATTGACAATTTGTATCGTAGTTTGTTTGAGGAAAGAAGAATGCATAGAATTTGTGTTAATGCTGCATTGGGGTGGTAATGTCAATGACATGTAATGCCCTAGTAAAATATATATTATTAACATATCTAGCATAACAACGTATATTTTTATATTAAGAAAAATATTGTACAATGCACAAAAAATCCTAGACAAAAAAGTTATACAACAGAATAAATTATTTTAATCTGCTAAAAGTATAAATTATAAAACTTGAAGAAGAAACCTGGTAAAAGTCAATCCACTTTTTCATTATCTCAGAGAAAGATGAGTGGCAGCCAGAAACATCATAACAAAACCTCGTCTGATCCTTGGGTGGTGGCAAAAACCTGATTTGGTCTGATGATATCCCCAGAACGCCAGAATCAACCGCAGGAAGGAAAGGTATTACACTAAGAAAATAATTTAAATCTGTAAGAACAAAAGATTTATTATTACCATAAGCAGTAATAAATGTTGAAGAGCATATTTTTAAGTAAGCCCCAGGTCATTGAGAAGAAATTTACAAATCCAGAAAGGTGACAACATTTTAGCACATTGAAAAAAATATTGTACAGAATCCCTCTGGGAATCATATAGATAACTTTGTTGTGCCTCAGTTAAAAATCTATAATCATGAATATATATTGGTTAAAGTACTTGATTATAATATTTTAAAGAAAAGGGTCATTTTTAATGGATTGGGCAATATTGATTTTTAAAGCACTATATTAGAAAGGAAAAAAAAAAAAACTATCACATTGCCCAGGGGAAGATACAATACCTCTCTTTGAGGTAGTACTGTGAATGGTATTTTTTTCTAAAATATTTTAACATGATTATAGTTTTGATTAATGGATCTTTTCTATTTAACATATTTAAGTTTATCATGTAATCACTAGGTTTTTTATTTATTCTGTGTCTCTAAAGCAAATTTATTTATAAGTTCTGACAATAAGTCATTAGATTAATAAATAATTAGAATGACAATTAAATAAGACTCTTTAAAATATCTCCCTACAGATAACCTATTCCAGAAGATTTAGATACCTTAATTTAATTAGATATTGGGTTTATACTCATTGTCCCTGCATTTGTGAATGCAGTCCTATGCTCCAATGTAACAGGATGATGATTCAAACTACTAGACTAATCCGAGACCAATGAAGCTCTAGGATCTTCTCTACTCTAGGATCTTCTAAATATTTAGCACTTTAAAGAAGCCATAACTCTTTTTGATGTTTTACAGCATGGCCTTTTGCAAAAGAACTCTGTATTTGTAGACAAAAAGAGAAAGAAAAAAAGCTGATATATATATGTATATAGATACTAGGTTTTATTTATTTATTTATTTTTTTGCTATAGCTCTTTTTAAAAATTTTGTTTCGTTTGCTGTAGCACTTTTTGTTTATAAAATTTTGCTCCAGTGTAGCAGGTAATCATCACCAGTCTTCAATTCTGATGTACTTTTGTAAGCAACTGTACAGAGCAGCATTAGTGAACCATTAGCTCCAAACTCTTTTTTTTTTAATGATTATATTTGTTAAATTTAATGGCATTAAGATAAAAATGATACATTTAAATAACAGGAAAGATGAAAAATCCAAACCACCTGAGGGAGATCTCAGATTTAGAGAAGAAGAAAACCAAATATGATGTTGCAAAATGTTGAGAATATTTAGTTTATCCCAAATAACCTGGTACAAGTACTGAAAGAAAATTCCAGCGCAGAGGGCCTTATCATGAAGCTTAGTGGATAAATTCTAAGATACTTTTAATCCAAATACTATGACCCCTATCCATTTTACTTATTTCCATTTCTATAGAAAAGTCACCTCACATTAATTCAGTTTTCCAGATGTTAAATATGTCCAGAAGTAAGAGTATTTTTATGAGTCAACCCCAAAGTGGAATCACATGATCCACTGCCAATGGAAAAGTTACTTAGTAAGAATATTTCATTAAATATCTGGGCTGTTTATCTACATACTTTGGGGGCTCTACAATAATGGCTATCAACACATTTTTTAAAACATTTGATCAAAAAAATTGGGGGAGAGAAAGAAGCTAACATCGGTTTTTGAAAGAGGAAAGGCTTTAAAAAAGGAGTAGTTTCAACCTTTTCGTAAATTAAGGTAAAAGATAATCAAAAGTTTCTAGCTTAAGTAGGTGAAATCAGAGAAGAGAAAAAGCAGATTGCATAGCACATACTTCTCTAACACCTGTAGTTTCTAAAACCATTCAGAATATTTTTATTAAAATTAATTCAAATAAAATTTAATAAATTTTTAAATATAAATTATATTATCATTTAATATAAATTGATCTAATTTAAATTTATTTTATTAATTAATATTGTTTAAATTTATTTTATTAATACTATTGTTTGATTTACATTTATTTTCTTAATTGATTTTTTAAATTAATTTTGACTAAATTTTAGATTGATTCATATTTAAAAGCTCATTAAATTTCATTTAAATTAATACAATTTAACAAAGTCAATTTAAATAACATTCAATATAGATTAAATCATTTAATATTAACTATATAATATAATAAAAAAATTAATAAAATTAATTTTAATAAGAATCCTCTTAGTGGTTTTAGAAACTACAGGTGTCTGAGAAATATTAGCAAAAGCAATTCTAAGCAGGAAGTGTGAATCTGGCGGTATAGCGATACCAGATTTCAAACTGTACTACAGAGCAAGAGTAACCAAAACAGCATGGTACTGGTACCAAAACAGGCGGGTGAACCAATGGTACAGAATAGAGGACACAGAGACCAATCCACAAAATTACAACTTTCTTATATTTGATAAAGGGGCTAAAAGCATGCAATGGAGGAAGGATAGCGTCTTCAACAAATGGTGCTGGGAAAACGGGAAATCCATATACAACAAAATGAAACTGAATCCCTTTCTCTCGCCATGCACAAAAGTTAACACAAAATGGATCAAAGAGCTTGATATCAAATCAGAGACTCTGCATCTCATAGAAGAAAAAGTTGGCTCCGATCCACATATTGTGGTGCCGGGCTCCAAATTCCTTAATAGGACATCCATAGCACAAGAGTTAATAACAAGAATCAACAAATGGGACTGACTTAAACTAAAAAGGTTTTTTTTTCTTTTTTTTTTCTTCTCAGCAAGAGAAACAATAAGAGAGGTAAATAGGGAGCCTACATCCTGGGAACAAATTTTTACTCCTCACACTTCAGATAGAGCCCTAATATCCAGAGTATACAAAGAACTCAAAAAATTAAACCATAAGATAACAAATAACCCAATCAACAAATGGGCCAAGGACCTGAACAGACACTTCTCAGAGGAGGACATACAATCAATCAACAAGTACATGAATAAATGCTCACCATCTCTAGCAGTCAGAGAAATGCAAATCAAAACCACCCTAAGATATCACCTCACTCCAGTAAGATTGGCATCCATTATGAAGTCAAAAAACAATAAGAACTGGCGAGGATGTGGGGAAAAGGGTACACTTGTACATTGCTGGTGGGACTGCAAATTGGTGCGGTCAATTTGGAAAGCAATATGGAGATTCCTGGGAAAGCTGGGAATGGAACCACCATTTGACCCAGCTATAGCCCTTCTCGGAATATTCCCTGAAGACCCTAAAAGAGCATACTATAGGGATACTGCCACATCAGCGTGCACAGCAGCACAATTCACAATAGCTAGACTGTGGAACCCACCTAGATGCCCTTCAGTAGACGAATGGATAAAAAAAAAAAAAAATGTGGCATTTACACACAATGGAGTATTAGGCAGCACCAAGAAATGACAAAATCATGGAATTTGCAGGGAAATGGATGGCATTAGAGCAGATTATGCTAAGTGAATCTAGCCAATCCCTAAAAAACAAATGCTAAATGTCTTCTTTGATATAAGGAGAGCAACTAAGAACAGAGCAGGGAGGAAGAGCATGAGGAAAAGATTAACATTAAACAGAGACAAGTGGTGGGAGGGAAAGGGAGAGAGAAGGGAAATCGCATGGAAATGGAAGGAGACCCTCATTGTTACACAAAATTAAATATAAGAGGATGTGAGGGAAAAGGGGGGAAAAAAAACAAGGGAGAGAATTGAATTACAGCAGATGGGGTAGAGAGAGAAGATGGGAGGGGAGGGAGAGGAGATAGTAGGCGATAGGAAAGGTACCAGAATACAACAGTCACTAATATGGCATTATGTAGAAACGTGGATGTGTAACCGATGTGATTCTGCAATCTGTATTTGGGGTAAAAATGGGAGTTTATAACCCACTTGAATCAAATGTATGAAAGATGATATGTCAAGAGCTTTGTAATGTTTTGAATAACCAATAAAAAAACATCTTCCCATTTCAAAAAAATGACATTGGTGATTTATTGTGATCATTTTATACACAGCAGAACTACATTTAATTCTTTGTCCTACTTATAAAAGTCACTAGATGCGAAAGCATCTACTTTCACAGTTTGTATATAACATTTATGGACTATCTTAAATTCGTTTTAAAAAATATTTATTATTTAGCCTTTAGTGGACACAACATCTTTATTTTATTTATTTTTTTATGTAGTGCTGAGGATCAAACCCCATGCCTCACGCATGCTAGGTGAACGAGCTGCTACTTGAGCCATATCCCCAACACTCTCTTAAATTCTTATTTTCACCTTGCTTCTTTATGATAATGAGAATTCAAATTTATGGGTAATATATCATTCACTGAACAACTTCTCAGTCCAAATCAATCCTTCTACTATTGTATTGTCACTGGAGTGTTATGTTAATCTTCCTACAAATGTGTGCGGGACATTTCATTGATTATGCCAATTCTTAAAAATACAAATGTGCCCAGCCCTAATATCCAGAGTATGCAAAGAACTCAAAAATTAAACATTAAGAAAACAAATAACCCAATCAACAAATGGGCCAAGGACCTGAACAGACACTTCTCAGAGAAGGATATATAATTAATCAAAAAATACACGGAAAAAATGCTCACCATCTCTAGCAATCAGAGAAATGCAAATTAAAACCACTCTAAGATACCATATCAGTCCAGTAAGAATGGCAGCCATCAGGAAGTCAAACAACAACAAGTGCTGGCAAGGATGTGGGGGAAAAGGTACACTTGTACATTGCCGGTGGGACTGCAAATTGGTGCAGCCAATTTGGAAAGCATTATGGAGATTCCTTGGAAAGCTGGGAATGGAACCACCATCCGACCCAGCTATTCCCCTTCTCGGACTATTCCCAGAGACCTAAAAAGAGCACACTATAGGGATAAGGCTACATCAATGTTCATAGCAGCACAATTCACAATAGCTAGAACGTGGAACCAACCTAGATGCCAGTCAATAGATGAATGGATAAAAAAATGTGGCATTTGTACCCAATGGAATATTACTCAGCACTAAAAAATAACAAAATCATGGCATTTGCAGGGAAATGGATGGCATGAGAGCAGATTATGCTAAGTGAAGTTAGCCAATCCCTAGAAAAGAAATGCTGAATGTCTTCTTTCATATAAGGAGGGGGGACTCAAAACAGAGCAGGCTGGAAGAGCGTGAAAAGAAGATTACCATTTAGAAGGGACAAGAGGTGGGAGGGAATGGGAGAGAGAAGGGGAATTTCATGGAAATGGAAGGATACCCTCATTGTTATACAAAATTACATATAAGAGGATGTGAGGGGAAAGGGGGAAAAAGGAGAGAAATGAATTACAGTAGATGGGGTAGAGAGAGATTATGGGAGGGGAGGGGAGGGGACAGAAGGGGAGAAAGGGAGGGAGTAGGAAAGGCAGCAGAATATAACAGACACTACTATGGCAGTATGTATAAACTCGGATGTATAACCAATGTGATCCTGCAAACTGTACACGTGGTCAAAATAAGAATTCATACCCCACTTGAATCAAATGTATGAAATATGATATGTCAAGATCATTGTAATGTTTTGAGCAACCAATAAAAATTTAAAAAAAGAAACAAGAAGAGACAAGGCCCATATTAAAGAGATTTAAAAATCCTACTGAAATCTATAAGAAAATGTTTGAATGAATTATGAGGTATTAAAAAAAAAAAGTACAAACTTAATATCCTGCATAGAATTTATCACCCTATGTTTATAGACTCAAAAAGCTTTCATTATTTTAACCTTCAACTGTGTTTTAACAAAGCCACATTATTAAGGGCTCTCTACTTCTGGCTTATTCTTTCTTACTTAGTCTTTTCCCCCATATGAGATCCTCACCACCGCAGTCATCAATGGCTGACCTTGCATTATAATTCAAGGATCACTCTATGTAACATCTTCCCCATTGATTGACTGTATTCAATTGCACTTCATAGCAGGAAATGTATATAACACAGCTTTATGTTGTTCACAATATCTACCACAATACCTTGTACTTTGGGGGCACTGAATACATGTATAAGGATATACTTATGATTATTGGATGCTTTTTGTCACATGTGTTCGCGAATGAGCCAGGGTTTTCCCTCCATATCCCCCATAGTTTCCAGGAATATTCCAAACATATTTACAAGAAGAGAAATGCTTTTATTTGGATGGTCAGTTTTGAATACAGTAGGTAGGTATCTCTCTCAGATTGAAATATAAAATGACAAACAGCTGTGGTCAGAGTGAACCATGCTAGAAGACTGAATCTGAGTGATCAGAAATGCCTTTCAGCAGTAGGAGCAACAACCACTGGAACCAGATTCAAGCCAAATGTGATAGGTCTTACACTGAAAAAGGATCATTATTTGTGATTTAAAACAATAAACAAACACAGAACACCTAAAGAGAAGGAGGCACCCTGCTATAATTTGGATCTGGAATGTTGCCCAAAGGTCATGTGTTGAAAGCTTGGACCCCAATGTAACAGCATTCAGAACGGACTCTACAGAAAGGTGAATTGAATCCTGGGCTCTAACCTCATCTGTGGATCAATCCACTGATGGGTTCACGATTGGACAGGACTATTGGGAGTTGGTAAAAACTGTGGGCGGTAGGGCCTAGTTGGAGGGTAGGTCATTGGAGTTGATTCCCTGGAAGGGTACATCATATTCCTCAGTCCTTTCTTCCCCTCACCTGATCTCCATGATCTCCATGAGTTGATCCCCTGATCTCCATGAGTTGAGCAGCTCTGTTTTGAAGCCAGGCTCTCTGCCATGGTAATCTGCCTCACTTCAGGCCACAGCAATGGAGCCTGAAATTGAACCAAAATAAATATTTACTCATTTAATTTTCTCAGGTATGTTGTCAAAGTGATGAAAAAGTCTTCTAACACACACACACACACACACACACACACACACACACACACAAACACACACACACACACACACAGGAGGAATGGTCTAAAGGGAGAAAAGGACACTTGGTATTGTTGATGCCTTCTTCAACAGTAGACACAGCTGGGGTACAGCGTGGATTCGCACTTCAGCAGATGCTAAAAGGGGCTTCAATTTTTATATTAGTCTTTTATGAGGAGAGATTGACTAACACAGGCCTGATTTCTCTCTCAGATTTGGAGATGAATAAGAAGGACCAAGAAGATTTCCTTTTCTAGCACAGGACACAAATGCAGTCACTAGTTTCTGATACCAATCTGAGTAATTATGTCTACTTGCTCTATCTTGAAGGCAAGAGACACTATGAGGTGATTAATATGATCCTTAGAATCTATTTAACCATTAATTTTCCAAAAATTCTGCCTTTTTTTAAATTTTATTTCTGCCACCTTGAGGTTTTGTTCCCTGAACAGACATATAGAAAGAACAGCTCAAGGAAAAGAGTCTCCTGAATATGGGCTCTGGGAAGAGAGTAATGGGAGCAAACCCAAACCCCTTCTAAAGGGTAATGAGGAAAACGATCCTAAACAAAACAAAAAGCAAATATGAACAAAGTGGCAGCAGGCTCTATTTGTTGGCCACTTTCTCTGCACCAGCCATCAGGTGAGAACTACACACTATGTTCTCATTTACTGTTCAACTCATGCTTGGGAGAGAGGTTTTCTAAATGCATTCTGTCAGTTTAGCTCCAAAATTGCTTTGGTCCCAACTGGTATGTCTGTTACAGCCCACGTGCTTCATCTCTTTGCTTTGTCCCCAACTCTACAAAACTGCCTCCTCATTAACTTGTTGGAATTTAAACACCTTGGAAACCAGGGCCTTATCTTAACTCCTTCTGATCCTTAGAGGTATGGGAATTAAATTTAGGATTGTTACTCCATCGTAGAAAATTTCTCAACTTTTTATTTCACTCTGTACTGTTTAAACCTGGATTATATTTGGCATTGATAAACAACAATCGGTTAAGTGAACATCAACCTATCGGCTCTAAAAGAAATTTTCTTAAGTGAAATTTAAGTGGAATTTTTGAGCACTTAAATAAACTCAATCACAATTAACAAGGACCAAATAATATTAAAGTGAACTCGAAAATTTATAGATTAACAGCAAAAATTTATTTTTGGAAAGGGTAAAGATGGTTCTTTAGTGACATTTAATCCATATTATAATTTGAATTCTGAGAATGATTAAGACTTTGTGATGGTTAATTTTACATGTTAACTCGTCTGGGCTACGATGCCCAGACACTTGGCCAACTTTTATTCTGGGTGTGTCTGTGCTGGTGTTATGGGGCGAGATTTACTTTTGAATCGGGGACTTTTAGTTAAATCGATTCCATTCTGTAATGGAGAGAGACCTCACCTCGTCAACCGAGTGCAACTGAATGGGACAAAAAGCCCACCTCTCCCAGACAAGAGGGAACTGTCCAGTGAACTACCTTTGGATTTCATCTACAACATTGATTCTTCCTGGCTCCACAGCACACTGCCTTGGGACTCAAACTAGAACACTTTCCTGGATCTCTAGCTCCTCCCAGCCAACCCTGCCCAATCCTGTGAGCCAATAGCTGACAGGCAAGTGCAGGGAAGAAGCAGAGGCCCTGCAGGGGGTGAGTGTGTGCTACTGGATGCCAGTCCCTGGTCAAAGCGCAGGACAGGCTTCTGAGTTTACAGGCAGGAAGGGATGATTAGTGTTGGTGGAGCCCCAGGAACCCTGCGCTCTGAGGAATTCTGAGCGCTTGGGTCATAATTGACCCCGGCAACGCCAGAGGACGTTCGGGGCAGAGAAGTGGATATGGTGATGGACGCGCTTTTCAGAGCTGGTCCGATGGATCACTGAAGTGGCCACGATGTGGTCCTGGTTTGGAGGCCTGGGCTCAGGCTTGGGCCACTTCTTGGGTCAGGTGGGGAGCAGCTTGGCTTTCCTCACCGGCCATAGCTCCAGCTTCGCCGGGGAAATGCTTCTGGATGACTTAGGAGACCCAGAAGCAGCTTTACATCATTCTTGGAGAAAGGAAATGGAAACTACTGATTCCACACTAAGATGTGAGAATGAAAGACTGAAAGAGTATTGTACTGACCTGGAAGAAAAGCATGAAGCATCAGAGCTACAAATAAACCATCAGTCTGTAAGTTACCAAAACCAACTGCAACAGAAAGAGGTAGAGATCAGCCATCTTAAAGCAGGACAGATTGTACTGCAAGATCAAATGTTCCAACTACAGGCAGCCGCTCAATCAGTACACTCGGGAGCTTGTGGTGTGCCAACAACAACTGCACCGGCTCCGTTCGGTTCCCTGATCAGTAGTCATTTTTCAGCCTTTCGTGATGACGACATGGACTCTAGTGACATAATCTTATCACAACAAGAAACAAACAGATTATCAACTGAAGCTGCAAAACATGAATCTGAAGCTGGCCACTCGAGGCAGATTGCTGAGGCTCAGGGAACACACCATTCTGACTCAAGTGAAATCTGCAAAGTACAAAATACTGTCAAGACTCTTCAACCAAACCAAAGTCCAGACATATATGATCATCAGCATGAAATTTCGGTTTGGGAGCAGAGTTCTACTGTGGCAGAAAAGGGAAAAATCCTTCCTCAGAGCTCAGCAGTGGAAGAAGTGTTCAGGCTTCAACAAGCCCTGGCTGATGCGGAGAAGGAAATCGTGAGACTAAATGGTTTAAACCAGGATAACCGTCTTGCTGAAGACCATCTGAAACTTAAAATGCATGTTGAAGCTTTAGAAAAAGAGAAGGCATCATTGAGTCAAGAAAAAGAGGAACTTCAGATGTCACTGTCAAAATGGAGCTGTGACTACCAAGTCATGAAAAACAGAGCTTCAACAGACATGAATTTGAATGTACAATTACTAGACTTAAAACTTCACTTGAAGGCAAAGGAGGAAGAACTGAATCAGACTATCAATGAAAAGAAAATGCTGATAGCCGAGTTAGAAGAACTGGATCATCAGAATCAGGAAGCTACAAAGCACATGATTTTGATACAAGAGGAGCTATCCAAACAACGAAATGAAGGAGACCTTGTCATCAAGTTGTTGGAACAAGGTCTAGATGATGAAAAAAAGAGAGTCCATCAACTTGAGGATGATCAAATGAACATATCCCAAGAGTTGCATGTGCAGAAGGAGAAGTTAACTGAGAACGCACAGAGCCTCAGTGATTTGCATTTAACTAAGCAGAAGCTTGAAGGTAAAGTAGAAGATTTAGTAGATCAGCTAAATCAGTCACAAAAAAATAGTTTAAACATCCAGCAGGAAAACCTTGGGCTTAAGGATCACATTAGACAACTTGAAGATGAGCTGTCTGGATTTAAGAGCAAGTATCGAACTTCTCTGAATGAAGACTCTAACAGTCATTGTAAGGATGACATGCTTAAAGAACGAGAAGCTGAAGTTAGCAACTTAAGGCAAAATCTTTCTGAAGAGGAACAGCGCAATGAAAATTTAAAGAAAGTTGCTGTTGAACTCAAAACGGAAAATGAAATGTTGATTTTAGCACGTGACGATGTAAGGCGTAAGTTGGAAGAATCTATTGCTGCTTACAATCAAATCTCTCAAGAAAAAGACACTATCACGGAGACTCTCAAAAGAGACAAAGAAGAGATTGAAGCCAAACTGCACCAGGCAGAAAAAAGACTGTTGGAAGAAGCAAATAATCACAGGCAGACTATTCAGGAACTCTCCAATGCACATAATTTGAATACCTCTGCCTTAAAGCTGAAACACGAATGTGCAGTTCGACTCATCCAAGAGAAGGACTTTGAAATAGCAGGACTCAAAAAGAATATTGAGCAAATGACTGCTGATGAAAAAGAAACTGATGAAATTTTGGCATCTTATGTAGAAGAAGAGGAGCGATTGATACAAGTCATAAATGAGAAAGAAGTTTTTATTGAAAAACTCGAAGAAAAAAGTTCACAACTACAAAAGGATTTAGATAAGTGTTCTCAGGCCTTAGGAGAAAATGAAACTTTAAGGCAATCCATCGAAAGAAAGGACAAAAGTCTTACCTACATGAGAGCAGAAAACAACTATCTGCGAGTAGAATTGGAAATACTTAGGGAACAGCACAATCAAGCTGTACCAGTGGCTGAGCCTACAGCTCTTGATGCTGTCACAGAACTAGAATTGGAGGTATCTCAACTGAATATAGTCAAAAATCATCTGGAAGATGAAATTCAAGACCACCTGAATATCATTGAAAACCAAAACCAGCGTAAAATGCAACTACTTCAGTCTTTACAGGAGCAGAAGGAGGAAATGGATGAATTTAAGTACAAATATGAGCAGATGAATGCTGCGCATAGCCAGTTAATTTTAGAAAAAGAGGAGGAAATTAAGAACTTGCAGAAAACTATTGAAGAACTAAAAGCCCAGTTGCCTGGAGAGAAAGGAGATGCTCAAACATTGAATTCTGATATTTTTCAAGAGACCAAAGTAAAAATCCTAAGAGAAAAAGAGGTTCAACACTTACGGGACCAAGAATTACGCCTAAACCGGGAGCTAGAAAGGCTACGCAGCCATCTCTTGGAATCAGAAGAGTCTTACACCCAGGAAATTTTGGCTGCAGAAGACAAAGAAAAACAGTCAATAGCTGAATGGAAGAACAAGGCCGAAAAGCTAGAAGGAGAAGTATCATCATTGCAGGAACGTTTGGATGAAGCAAATGCTCTGTTGGATTCTGCTTCCAGACTGAGAGAAGACTTAGATCTCAAGGAAGAACAGATGGAAGAACTGAAAAAACAAAACGAGCTCCGAAAAGAAATGTTGGACCATGCACAACAGAAATTGTCGACTTTGGTCAACAGCGCAGAAGGAAAAGTGGACAAAGTCCTCATGCGAAACCTTTTTATCGGTCATTTCCAGACACCAAAGGACAAACGTCCTGAAGTATTGCAGGTGATGGGGAGCATCCTGGACATTCCGAAGGACGAAATGGAGCAGTTGCTGAATAACGATCATGGTGGTGTCAGTAAGTGGATGAGTTGTTTTGGTTCCACGTTCTGCAGCTGTGCCTCTTGGTAACCTAGCTGGAGTTGGACTTGGTGGACCTGGGCATCCTCTTGTTAAACCCATTGCAGATTTCATGCCCACCTTTACACCACTGCCAGTGTCCCCGGACAATAGTGCCAGAGTTGTACTCCAGGATCTTCTAAATATTTAGCATTTGAAAGAAGCCATAACCCTTTTTTACGTTTTACAGCATGGCCTTTTGAAAAAGTACTCATGTGTTTGTAGACAAAAAGAGAAAGCAAAAAAGCTGGTATATGTAAGTGTATAGCTACTAGGTATTTTATTTTATTTTTTTTAGTTGTTGTTGTTGTTGTTGTGATTTTTTGCTATAGTACTTTTTAAAAAATTTGTTTTGTTTTTTGTAGCACTTTTTGTTTCTAGAATTTTGTTCCAATGTAGCAGATAATCATCACCCGTTATCAATTCTGATGTACTTTTGTGAGCAACTGTACAGAGCAGCCTTCTTGAACCACTAGTTCCAACCTCTTTTTTTTAAAACAATAATAATATTTCTTAAATTTAATGGCATTAAGATAAAAACGATACATGTAATTACAGGAAACAAGAAAAATCCAACCCATAAGAAGGATGTCTCAGATTTAGAGTACATGAAAACCAAACATAATGTTGCAAAAAGTTGAGAATATTTAGTTTATCCAAGATAACATTGTACAACGACCACGCGAAAATTCCAATGGGGAGGACCTAAACATGAAGCTTAGTGGATAAATTCTAAGATGCTTTGAATCCAAATTCTATGACCCCTATCCATTTTGCTTATTTCCATTTCTATACGAAAGTCACTTCACATTAATTCAGTTTTCCAGATGATAAATATGTCCAGAAGGAAGAGTATTTTTATGAGTCAACCCCGAAGTGGGATCACAGGATCCATTGCCAATGGAAAAGTTAATTAGTAAGAATGTATCATTAAATATCTGGACTGCTTATCTACATACTATTGGGGGCCCTACAATAATTCTTATAAACACATTTTATAAAACATTTGATCAAAACAAGTTGGGGAGAGAAATAAGCTAACAACAGTTTTTGAAAGATGAAAAGCTTTAAAATAGGAGTAGTTATAACCTTTTGATAAATTAAGGTAAAAGATGAATCAAAAGTTTCCAGCTTAAGTAGGTGAAATCAGAGAAGAGAAAAAGCAGATTGCATAGCACATACTTCTCTGACACCTGCAGTTTCTAAAACCATTCAGAACATTTTTGTTAAAATTAATTTAAACAAAATTTAATATATTTTTAAATATAAATTATATCATCATTTAATATAAATTAACCTAATTTAAATTAATTTTACTAGTAGTATTATTTAAACTTCTTTTATTAATACTATGGTTTGATTTAAATTTATTTTATTAATTGATATTGTTTATTAACTTATATTAAATTATAGTATGATTTATATTTAAAAACTCATTAAATTTTATTTAAATTAATACAATTTAACAAAGTAAATTTAACATAATATAGATTGAATTATTTAATATTGACTATATAATTTAATATAAATGTCAATAAAGTTAATTTTAATAAAAATGCTCTTAGTTGTTTTGGAAATTACAGGTGGCAGTGAAGTATTAGCTATATTATCTTCTTTTTCCTCCTCTTTGATTGTACCTAACTTAAGCTAGAACCTTTTGGTTCATCTTTTGTTTTACTTTACAAAAATTAAAAAAAGGAAGAAAAACACCTAGTAGCTACACACATATCAGCTTTTCCTTTCTTATTTCTAAATTTCACCTTAACATTTACATTATTTTACCAAAATTAAGATGCCATCGGTTGTTACTCCTGAGAAGAATATCAAAGTATATATTTTGCTTCGACCTGCCAAATTACTTGGAATCTTATTCCAGTAGACTTCACATGGTTGGGAAAAGCAGAGTTCAGATTTGTCATGAGAGATTTTTATATATTCGGCTCACTCCATTGTGTCTAGGTGAGCCTTTGGGTTTCAATGCCTGGAAACACACTTCTTATATTTCAGAATTGAAGAGCTCTTGGAAACAGCAACCTCACTGCATTCTTGAGAAAAATATGTTATACGGGTACTCAGAAAATGACAAAGATTAATATAGATTCAAGATTTTTTTTAAGACAAGGGGTTTAATGGAGAAAACAGCAAGATAGCCTTAGAAATTTCATACTCCCTGCATTCTTAGGAAAAGCTTCTATATTGTAAAGAATAACACCAAACAGAAAAGTTCCCAAGAAAATATTGTGCTTTCAGTTTCCTTGTCTCATAAATTTTATTAAAGTTTCATTAAAGACCCTGTATTTGCTAGCCTTTTTATTGAATACTTTTTTGAGATATTCTATTAATGTCTATGACTGGATTTTATTTGGTCTCACATTAATGTCGCCCCCTGTGACAAAGGGTACATGGGAGGCAGGCAGGATCAGCCTGTCCTCTCCGAGGCACCAGCTGTCGGAACCAGGCTCTGACAGAGGTAGTGAAGGGCACTAGCGTCTGTCTCCTGGACTGAGCGAGAGGGTAAGTATCTGAGTAATATTAATTGTGTATAAATGCCACATTTTTTATGCATTCATCTACTAAGTTGTTTCCACAATTTAGCTAATGTGAATTTTGCTGCTATAAACATTGACGTGGCTGTGTCCCTGTACTATGCAGTTTTTAAGTCCTTTGGGTATAGACCAAAAAGAGGGATAGCTAGGTCAAATGGTGGTTCTATTCCCAAATTTCCAAGGAATCTCCAAACTGCTCTCCATATTGGCTCCACCAATCTACAGTCCCACCGACAGTGTAGGAGTGTACATTTTTCCTGAAATCCTCACCAACACTTATCGTTGTTGTCTTCATCATAGCTGCCATTTTCAACAATCGCTGACATTCTAACTGGAGTGAGGTGCAATTAAACCCCTCTCTCTCACCATGCACAAAACTCCACTCAAATGAATCAAGGACCTAGGAATAAAACCAGAGAGCTTCATGTAACAGAAGAAAAAGTAGGCCCTAATTCCAATCATATGGGATTAGTCCCAAAATTCCTTAATAAGACTCCTATAGCACAAGAATTAAAATCAAGTATCAATAAATGAGATAGATTCAAACTAAAAAAGTTTCTTCTCCACAAAACAAACAATCTGGGAGGTGAATAGAGATCCTACATCTTGGGAGAAAATTTTTGCCCCATCACACATCAGATAGAGCACTAATCTCTAGGGCATAGAAAGAACTCACAAATCTGAATAACACACACACACACACACACACACACACACACACACACAAACAAATAAATAAATAAATAAAATAAAATAACTTGGGCATCCTCTTTTTAAACCCATCGCAGATTTCATGCCCACCTTCACACCACTGCCAGTGTCCCCGGACAACAGTGCCAGACTTGTACTCTAGGATCTTCTAAATATTTAGCACTTTAAAGAAGCCATAACCCTTTTTGATGTTTTACAGCATGGCCTTTTGCAAAAGAACTCTGTATTTGTAGACAAAAAGAGAAAGAAAAAAGGCTGATATATATATGTATATAGATACTAGGTTTTTTTTTTTTTTTTGCATCTTGTTGTAGTTTTTTTTTTTTTTTGCTATAGCTCTTTTTAAAAATTTTGTTTTGTTTGCTGTAGCACTTTTTGTTTATAAAATTTTGCTCCAGTGTAGCAGGTAATCATCACCAGTCTTCAATTCTGATGTACTTTTGTAAGCAACTGTACAGAGCAGCATTAGTGAACCATTAGCTCCAAACTCTTTTTTTTTTAAAATGATTATATTTGTTAAATTTAATGGCATTAAGATAAAAATGATACATTTAAATAACAGGAAAGATGAAAAATCCAAACCACCTGAGGGAGATCTCAGATTTAGAGAAGAAGAAAACCAAATATGATGTTGCAAAATGTTGAGAATATTTAGTTTATCCCAAATAACCTGGTACAAGTACTGAAAGAAAATTCCAGCGCAGAGGGCCTTATCATGAAGCTTAGTGGATAAATTCTAAGATACTTTTAATCCAAATACTATGACCCCTATCCATTTTACTTATTTCCATTTCTATAGAAAAGTCACCTCACATTAATTTAGTTTTCCAGATGTTAAATATGTCCAGAAGTAAGAGTATTTTTATGAGTCAACCCCAAAGTGGAATCACATGATCCACTGCCAATGGAAAAGTTACTTAGTAAGAATATTTCATTAAATATCTGGGCTGTTTATCTACATACTTTGGGGGCTCTACAATAATGGCTATCAACACATTTTTTAAAACATTTGATCAAAAAAATTGGGGGAGAGAAAGAAGCTAACATCGGTTTTTGAAAGAGGAAAGGCTTTAAAAAAGGAGTAGTTTCAACCTTTTCGTAAATTAAGGTAAAAGATAATCAAAAGTTTCTAGCTTAAGTAGGTGAAATCAGAGAAGAGAAAAAGCAGATTGCATAGCACATACTTCTCTAACACCTGTAGTTTCTAAAACCATTCAGAATATTTTTATTAAAATTAATTCAAATAAAATTTAATAAATTTTTAAATATAAATTATATTATCATTTAATATAAATTGATCTAATTTAAATTTATTTTATTAATTAATATTGTTTAAATTTATTTTATTAATACTATTGTTTGATTTACATTTATTTTCTTAATTGATTTTTTAAATTAATTTTGACTAAATTTTAGATTGATTTATATTTAAAAGCTCATTAAATTTCATTTAAATTAATACAATTTAACAAAGTCAATTTAAATAACATTCAATATAGATTAAATCATTTAATATTAACTATATAATATAATAAAAAAATTAATAAAATTAATTTTAATAAGAATCCTCTTAGTGGTTTTAGAAACTACAGGTGTCTGAGAAATATTAGCAAAAGCAATTCTAAGCAGGAAGTGTGAATCTGGCGGTATAGCGATACCAGATTTCAAACTGTACTACAGAGCAAGAGTAACCAAAACAGCATGGTACTGGTACCAAAACAGGCGGGTGAACCAATGGTACAGAATAGAGGACACAGAGACCAATCCACAAAATTACAACTTTCTTATATTTGATAAAGGGGCTAAAAGCATGCAATGGAGGAAGGATAGCGTCTTCAACAAATGGTGCTGGGAAAACGGGAAATCCATATACAACAAAATGAAACTGAATCCCTTTCTCTCGCCATGCACAAAAGTTAACACAAAATGGATCAAAGAGCTTGATATCAAATCAGAGACTCTGCATCTCATAGAAGAAAAAGTTGGCTCCGATCCACATATTGTGGTGCCGGGCTCCAAATTCCTTAATAGGACATCCATAGCACAAGAGTTAATAACAAGAATCAACAAATGGGACTGACTTAAACTAAAAAGGTTTTTTTTTCTTTTTTTTTTCTTCTCAGCAAGAGAAACAATAAGAGAGGTAAATAGGGAGCCTACATCCTGGGAACAAATTTTTACTCCTCACACTTCAGATAGAGCCCTAATATCCAGAGTATACAAAGAACTCAAAAAATTAAACCATAAGATAACAAATAACCCAATCAACAAATGGGCCAAGGACCTGAACAGACACTTCTCAGAGGAGGACATACAATCAATCAACAAGTACATGAATAAATGCTCACCATCTCTAGCAGTCAGAGAAATGCAAATCAAAACCACCCTAAGATATCACCTCACTCCAGTAAGATTGGCATCCATTATGAAGTCAAAAAACAATAAGAACTGGCGAGGATGTGGGGAAAAGGGTACACTTGTACATTGCTGGTGGGACTGCAAATTGGTGCGGTCAATTTGGAAAGCAATATGGAGATTCCTGGGAAAGCTGGGAATGGAACCACCATTTGACCCAGCTATAGCCCTTCTCGGAATATTCCCTGAAGACCCTAAAAGAGCATACTATAGGGATACTGCCACATCAGCGTGCACAGCAGCACAATTCACAATAGCTAGACTGTGGAACCCACCTAGATGCCCTTCAGTAGACGAATGGATAAAAAAAAAAAAAATGTGGCATTTACACACAATGGAGTATTAGGCAGCACCAAGAAATGACAAAATCATGGAATTTGCAGGGAAATGGATGGCATTAGAGCAGATTATGCTAAGTGAATCTAGCCAATCCCTAAAAAACAAATGCTAAATGTCTTCTTTGATATAAGGAGAGCAACTAAGAACAGAGCAGGGAGGAAGAGCATGAGGAAAAGATTAACATTAAACAGAGACAAGTGGTGGGAGGGAAAGGGAGAGAGAAGGGAAATCGCATGGAAATGGAAGGAGACCCTCATTGTTACACAAAATTAAATATAAGAGGATGTGAGGGAAAAGGGGGGAAAAAAAACAAGGGAGAGAATTGAATTACAGCAGATGGGGTAGAGAGAGAAGATGGGAGGGGAGGGAGAGGAGATAGTAGGCGATAGGAAAGGTACCAGAATACAACAGTCACTAATATGGCATTATGTAGAAACGTGGATGTGTAACCGATGTGATTCTGCAATCTGTATTTGGGGTAAAAATGGGAGTTTATAACCCACTTGAATCAAATGTATGAAAGATGATATGTCAAGAGCTTTGTAATGTTTTGAATAACCAATAAAAAAACATCTTCCCATTTCAAAAAAATGACATTGGTGATTTATTGTGATCATTTTATACACAGCAGAACTACATTTAATTCTTTGTCCTACTTATAAAAGTCACTAGATGCGAAAGCATCTACTTTCACAGTTTGTATATAACATTTATGGACTATCTTAAATTCGTTTTAAAAAATATTTATTATTTAGCCTTTAGTGGACACAACATCTTTATTTTATTTATTTTTTTTATGTAGTGCTGAGGATCAAACCCCATGCCTCACGCATGCTAGGTGAACGAGCTGCTACTTGAGCCATATCCCCAACACTCTCTTAAATTCTTATTTTCACCTTGCTTCTTTATGAT
Source organism: Spermophilus citellus (assembly GCF_964194105.1). Classification (NCBI taxonomy): domain Eukaryota; kingdom Metazoa; phylum Chordata; class Mammalia; order Rodentia; family Sciuridae; genus Spermophilus; species Spermophilus citellus. Next base: position 134,755,508 of record NC_138186.1, on the reverse strand, counting down.
AATGAGAATTCAAATTTATGGGTAATATATCATTCACTGAACAACTTCTCAGTCCAAATCAATCCTTCTACTATTGTATTGTCACTGGAGTGTTATGTTAATCTTCCTACAAATGTGTGCGGGACATTTCATTGATTATGCCAATTCTTAAAAATACAAATGTGCCCAGCCCTAATATCCAGAGTATGCAAAGAACTCAAAAATTAAACATTAAGAAAACAAATAACCCAATCAACAAATGGGCCAAGGACCTGAACAGACACTTCTCAGAGAAGGATATATAATTAATCAAAAAATACACGGAAAAAATGCTCACCATCTCTAGCAATCAGAGAAATGCAAATTAAAACCACTCTAAGATACCATATCAGTCCAGTAAGAATGGCAGCCATCAGGAAGTCAAACAACAACAAGTGCTGGCAAGGATGTGGGGGAAAAGGTACACTTGTACATTGCCGGTGGGACTGCAAATTGGTGCAGCCAATTTGGAAAGCATTATGGAGATTCCTTGGAAAGCTGGGAATGGAACCACCATCCGACCCAGCTATTCCCCTTCTCGGACTATTCCCAGAGACCTAAAAAGAGCACACTATAGGGATAAGGCTACATCAATGTTCATAGCAGCACAATTCACAATAGCTAGAACGTGGAACCAACCTAGATGCCAGTCAATAGATGAATGGATAAAAAAATGTGGCATTTGTACCCAATGGAATATTACTCAGCACTAAAAAATAACAAAATCATGGCATTTGCAGGGAAATGGATGGCATGAGAGCAGATTATGCTAAGTGAAGTTAGCCAATCCCTAGAAAAGAAATGCTGAATGTCTTCTTTCATATAAGGAGGGGGGACTCAAAACAGAGCAGGCTGGAAGAGCGTGAAAAGAAGATTACCATTTAGAAGGGACAAGAGGTGGGAGGGAATGGGAGAGAGAAGGGGAATTTCATGGAAATGGAAGGATACCCTCATTGTTATACAAAATTACATATAAGAGGATGTGAGGGGAAAGGGGGAAAAAGGAGAGAAATGAATTACAGTAGATGGGGTAGAGAGAGATTATGGGAGGGGAGGGGAGGGGACAGAAGGGGAGAAAGGGAGGGAGTAGGAAAGGCAGCAGAATATAACAGACACTAGTATGGCAGTATGTATAAACTCGGATGTATAACCAATGTGATCCTGCAAACTGTACACGTGGTCAAAATAAGAATTCATACCCCACTTGAATCAAATGTATGAAATATGATATGTCAAGATCATTGTAATGTTTTGAGCAACCAATAAAAATTTAAAAAAAGAAACAAGAAGAGACAAGGCCCATATTAAAGAGATTTAAAAATCCTACTGAAATCTATAAGAAAATGTTTGAATGAATTATGAGGTATTAAAAAAAAAAAGTACAAACTTAATATCCTGCATAGAATTTATCACCCTATGTTTATAGACTCAAAAAGCTTTCATTATTTTAACCTTCAACTGTGTTTTAACAAAGCCACATTATTAAGGGCTCTCTACTTCTGGCTTATTCTTTCTTACTTAGTCTTTTCCCCCATATGAGATCCTCACCACCGCAGTCATCAATGGCTGACCTTGCATTATAATTCAAGGATCACTCTATGTAACATCTTCCCCATTGATTGACTGTATTCAATTGCACTTCATAGCAGGAAATGTATATAACACAGCTTTATGTTGTTCACAATATCTACCACAATACCTTGTACTTTGGGGGCACTGAATACATGTATAAGGATATACTTATGATTATTGGATGCTTTTTGTCACATGTGTTCGCGAATGAGCCAGGGTTTTCCCTCCATATCCCCCATAGTTTCCAGGAATATTCCAAACATATTTACAAGAAGAGAAATGCTTTTATTTGGATGGTCAGTTTTGAATACAGTAGGTAGGTATCTCTCTCAGATTGAAATATAAAATGACAAACAGCTGTGGTCAGAGTGAACCATGCTAGAAGACTGAATCTGAGTGATCAGAAATGCCTTTCAGCAGTAGGAGCAACAACCACTGGAACCAGATTCAAGCCAAATGTGATAGGTCTTACACTGAAAAAGGATCATTATTTGTGATTTAAAACAATAAACAAACACAGAACACCTAAAGAGAAGGAGGCACCCTGCTATAATTTGGATCTGGAATGTTGCCCAAAGGTCATGTGTTGAAAGCTTGGACCCCAATGTAACAGCATTCAGAACGGACTCTACAGAAAGGTGAATTGAATCCTGGGCTCTAACCTCATCTGTGGATCAATCCACTGATGGGTTCACGATTGGACAGGACTATTGGGAGTTGGTAAAAACTGTGGGCGGTAGGGCCTAGTTGGAGGGTAGGTCATTGGAGTTGATTCCCTGGAAGGGTACATCATATTCCTCAGTCCTTTCTTCCCCTCACCTGATCTCCATGATCTCCATGAGTTGATCCCCTGATCTCCATGAGTTGAGCAGCTCTGTTTTGAAGCCAGGCTCTCTGCCATGGTAATCTGCCTCACTTCAGGCCACAGCAATGGAGCCTGAAATTGAACCAAAATAAATATTTACTCATTTAATTTTCTCAGGTATGTTGTCAAAGTGATGAAAAAGTCTTCTAACACACACACACACACACACACACACACACACACACAAACACACACACACACACACACAGGAGGAATGGTCTAAAGGGAGAAAAGGACACTTGGTATTGTTGATGCCTTCTTCAACAGTAGACACAGCTGGGGTACAGCGTGGATTCGCACTTCAGCAGATGCTAAAAGGGGCTTCAATTTTTATATTAGTCTTTTATGAGGAGAGATTGACTAACACAGGCCTGATTTCTCTCTCAGATTTGGAGATGAATAAGAAGGACCAAGAAGATTTCCTTTTCTAGCACAGGACACAAATGCAGTCACTAGTTTCTGATACCAATCTGAGTAATTATGTCTACTTGCTCTATCTTGAAGGCAAGAGACACTATGAGGTGATTAATATGATCCTTAGAATCTATTTAACCATTAATTTTCCAAAAATTCTGCCTTTTTTTAAATTTTATTTCTGCCACCTTGAGGTTTTGTTCCCTGAACAGACATATAGAAAGAACAGCTCAAGGAAAAGAGTCTCCTGAATATGGGCTCTGGGAAGAGAGTAATGGGAGCAAACCCAAACCCCTTCTAAAGGGTAATGAGGAAAACGATCCTAAACAAAACAAAAAGCAAATATGAACAAAGTGGCAGCAGGCTCTATTTGTTGGCCACTTTCTCTGCACCAGCCATCAGGTGAGAACTACACACTATGTTCTCATTTACTGTTCAACTCATGCTTGGGAGAGAGGTTTTCTAAATGCATTCTGTCAGTTTAGCTCCAAAATTGCTTTGGTCCCAACTGGTATGTCTGTTACAGCCCACGTGCTTCATCTCTTTGCTTTGTCCCCAACTCTACAAAACTGCCTCCTCATTAACTTGTTGGAATTTAAACACCTTGGAAACCAGGGCCTTATCTTAACTCCTTCTGATCCTTAGAGGTATGGGAATTAAATTTAGGATTGTTACTCCATCGTAGAAAATTTCTCAACTTTTTATTTCACTCTGTACTGTTTAAACCTGGATTATATTTGGCATTGATAAACAACAATCGGTTAAGTGAACATCAACCTATCGGCTCTAAAAGAAATTTTCTTAAGTGAAATTTAAGTGGAATTTTTGAGCACTTAAATAAACTCAATCACAATTAACAAGGACCAAATAATATTAAAGTGAACTCGAAAATTTATAGATTAACAGCAAAAATTTATTTTTGGAAAGGGTAAAGATGGTTCTTTAGTGACATTTAATCCATATTATAATTTGAATTCTGAGAATGATTAAGACTTTGTGATGGTTAATTTTACATGTTAACTCGTCTGGGCTACGATGCCCAGACACTTGGCCAACTTTTATTCTGGGTGTGTCTGTGCTGGTGTTATGGGGCGAGATTTACTTTTGAATCGGGGACTTTTAGTTAAATCGATTCCATTCTGTAATGGAGAGAGACCTCACCTCGTCAACCGAGTGCAACTGAATGGGACAAAAAGCCCACCTCTCCCAGACAAGAGGGAACTGTCCAGTGAACTACCTTTGGATTTCATCTACAACATTGATTCTTCCTGGCTCCACAGCACACTGCCTTGGGACTCAAACTAGAACACTTTCCTGGATCTCTAGCTCCTCCCAGCCAACCCTGCCCAATCCTGTGAGCCAATAGCTGACAGGCAAGTGCAGGGAAGAAGCAGAGGCCCTGCAGGGGGTGAGTGTGTGCTACTGGATGCCAGTCCCTGGTCAAAGCGCAGGACAGGCTTCTGAGTTTACAGGCAGGAAGGGATGATTAGTGTTGGTGGAGCCCCAGGAACCCCGCGCTCTGAGGAATTCTGAGCGCTTGGGTCATAATTGACCCCGGCAACGCCAGAGGACGTTCGGGGCAGAGAAGTGGATATGGTGATGGACGCGCTTTTCAGAGCTGGTCCGATGGATCACTGAAGTGGCCACGATGTGGTCCTGGTTTGGAGGCCTGGGCTCAGGCTTGGGCCACTTCTTGGGTCAGGTGGGGAGCAGCTTGGCTTTCCTCACCGGCCATAGCTCCAGCTTCGCCGGGGAAATGCTTCTGGATGACTTAGGAGACCCAGAAGCAGCTTTACATCATTCTTGGAGAAAGGAAATGGAAACTACTGATTCCACACTAAGATGTGAGAATGAAAGACTGAAAGAGTATTGTACTGACCTGGAAGAAAAGCATGAAGCATCAGAGCTACAAATAAACCATCAGTCTGTAAGTTACCAAAACCAACTGCAACAGAAAGAGGTAGAGATCAGCCATCTTAAAGCAGGACAGATTGTACTGCAAGATCAAATGTTCCAACTACAGGCAGCCGCTCAATCAGTACACTCGGGAGCTTGTGGTGTGCCAACAACAACTGCACCGGCTCCGTTCGGTTCCCTGATCAGTAGTCATTTTTCAGCCTTTCGTGATGACGACATGGACTCTAGTGACATAATCTTATCACAACAAGAAACAAACAGATTATCAACTGAAGCTGCAAAACATGAATCTGAAGCTGGCCACTCGAGGCAGATTGCTGAGGCTCAGGGAACACACCATTCTGACTCAAGTGAAATCTGCAAAGTACAAAATACTGTCAAGACTCTTCAACCAAACCAAAGTCCAGACATATATGATCATCAGCATGAAATTTCGGTTTGGGAGCAGAGTTCTACTGTGGCAGAAAAGGGAAAAATCCTTCCTCAGAGCTCAGCAGTGGAAGAAGTGTTCAGGCTTCAACAAGCCCTGGCTGATGCGGAGAAGGAAATCGTGAGACTAAATGGTTTAAACCAGGATAACCGTCTTGCTGAAGACCATCTGAAACTTAAAATGCATGTTGAAGCTTTAGAAAAAGAGAAGGCATCATTGAGTCAAGAAAAAGAGGAACTTCAGATGTCACTGTCAAAATGGAGCTGTGACTACCAAGTCATGAAAAACAGAGCTTCAACAGACATGAATTTGAATGTACAATTACTAGACTTAAAACTTCACTTGAAGGCAAAGGAGGAAGAACTGAATCAGACTATCAATGAAAAGAAAATGCTGATAGCCGAGTTAGAAGAACTGGATCATCAGAATCAGGAAGCTACAAAGCACATGATTTTGATACAAGAGGAGCTATCCAAACAACGAAATGAAGGAGACCTTGTCATCAAGTTGTTGGAACAAGGTCTAGATGATGAAAAAAAGAGAGTCCATCAACTTGAGGATGATCAAATGAACATATCCCAAGAGTTGCATGTGCAGAAGGAGAAGTTAACTGAGAACGCACAGAGCCTCAGTGATTTGCATTTAACTAAGCAGAAGCTTGAAGGTAAAGTAGAAGATTTAGTAGATCAGCTAAATCAGTCACAAAAAAATAGTTTAAACATCCAGCAGGAAAACCTTGGGCTTAAGGATCACATTAGACAACTTGAAGATGAGCTGTCTGGATTTAAGAGCAAGTATCGAACTTCTCTGAATGAAGACTCTAACAGTCATTGTAAGGATGACATGCTTAAAGAACGAGAAGCTGAAGTTAGCAACTTAAGGCAAAATCTTTCTGAAGAGGAACAGCGCAATGAAAATTTAAAGAAAGTTGCTGTTGAACTCAAAACGGAAAATGAAATGTTGATTTTAGCACGTGACGATGTAAGGCGTAAGTTGGAAGAATCTATTGCTGCTTACAATCAAATCTCTCAAGAAAAAGACACTATCACGGAGACTCTCAAAAGAGACAAAGAAGAGATTGAAGCCAAACTGCACCAGGCAGAAAAAAGACTGTTGGAAGAAGCAAATAATCACAGGCAGACTATTCAGGAACTCTCCAATGCACATAATTTGAATACCTCTGCCTTAAAGCTGAAACACGAATGTGCAGTTCGACTCATCCAAGAGAAGGACTTTGAAATAGCAGGACTCAAAAAGAATATTGAGCAAATGACTGCTGATGAAAAAGAAACTGATGAAATTTTGGCATCTTATGTAGAAGAAGAGGAGCGATTGATACAAGTCATAAATGAGAAAGAAGTTTTTATTGAAAAACTCGAAGAAAAAAGTTCACAACTACAAAAGGATTTAGATAAGTGTTCTCAGGCCTTAGGAGAAAATGAAACTTTAAGGCAATCCATCGAAAGAAAGGACAAAAGTCTTACCTACATGAGAGCAGAAAACAACTATCTGCGAGTAGAATTGGAAATACTTAGGGAACAGCACAATCAAGCTGTACCAGTGGCTGAGCCTACAGCTCTTGATGCTGTCACAGAACTAGAATTGGAGGTATCTCAACTGAATATAGTCAAAAATCATCTGGAAGATGAAATTCAAGACCACCTGAATATCATTGAAAACCAAAACCAGCGTAAAATGCAACTACTTCAGTCTTTACAGGAGCAGAAGGAGGAAATGGATGAATTTAAGTACAAATATGAGCAGATGAATGCTGCGCATAGCCAGTTAATTTTAGAAAAAGAGGAGGAAATTAAGAACTTGCAGAAAACTATTGAAGAACTAAAAGCCCAGTTGCCTGGAGAGAAAGGAGATGCTCAAACATTGAATTCTGATATTTTTCAAGAGACCAAAGTAAAAATCCTAAGAGAAAAAGAGGTTCAACACTTACGGGACCAAGAATTACGCCTAAACCGGGAGCTAGAAAGGCTACGCAGCCATCTCTTGGAATCAGAAGAGTCTTACACCCAGGAAATTTTGGCTGCAGAAGACAAAGAAAAACAGTCAATAGCTGAATGGAAGAACAAGGCCGAAAAGCTAGAAGGAGAAGTATCATCATTGCAGGAACGTTTGGATGAAGCAAATGCTCTGTTGGATTCTGCTTCCAGACTGAGAGAAGACTTAGATCTCAAGGAAGAACAGATGGAAGAACTGAAAAAACAAAACGAGCTCCGAAAAGAAATGTTGGACCATGCACAACAGAAATTGTCGACTTTGGTCAACAGCGCAGAAGGAAAAGTGGACAAAGTCCTCATGCGAAACCTTTTTATCGGTCATTTCCAGACACCAAAGGACAAACGTCCTGAAGTATTGCAGGTGATGGGGAGCATCCTGGACATTCCGAAGGACGAAATGGAGCAGTTGCTGAATAACGATCATGGTGGTGTCAGTAAGTGGATGAGTTGTTTTGGTTCCACGTTCTGCAGCTGTGCCTCTTGGTAACCTAGCTGGAGTTGGACTTGGTGGACCTGGGCATCCTCTTGTTAAACCCATTGCAGATTTCATGCCCACCTTTACACCACTGCCAGTGTCCCCGGACAATAGTGCCAGAGTTGTACTCCAGGATCTTCTAAATATTTAGCATTTGAAAGAAGCCATAACCCTTTTTTACGTTTTACAGCATGGCCTTTTGAAAAAGTACTCATGTGTTTGTAGACAAAAAGAGAAAGCAAAAAAGCTGGTATATGTAAGTGTATAGCTACTAGGTATTTTATTTTATTTTTTTTAGTTGTTGTTGTTGTTGTTGTGATTTTTTGCTATAGTACTTTTTAAAAAATTTGTTTTGTTTTTTGTAGCACTTTTTGTTTCTAGAATTTTGTTCCAATGTAGCAGATAATCATCACCCGTTATCAATTCTGATGTACTTTTGTGAGCAACTGTACAGAGCAGCCTTCTTGAACCACTAGTTCCAACCTCTTTTTTTTAAAACAATAATAATATTTCTTAAATTTAATGGCATTAAGATAAAAACGATACATGTAATTACAGGAAACAAGAAAAATCCAACCCATAAGAAGGATGTCTCAGATTTAGAGTACATGAAAACCAAACATAATGTTGCAAAAAGTTGAGAATATTTAGTTTATCCAAGATAACATTGTACAACGACCACGCGAAAATTCCAATGGGGAGGACCTAAACATGAAGCTTAGTGGATAAATTCTAAGATGCTTTGAATCCAAATTCTATGACCCCTATCCATTTTGCTTATTTCCATTTCTATACGAAAGTCACTTCACATTAATTCAGTTTTCCAGATGATAAATATGTCCAGAAGGAAGAGTATTTTTATGAGTCAACCCCGAAGTGGGATCACAGGATCCATTGCCAATGGAAAAGTTAATTAGTAAGAATGTATCATTAAATATCTGGACTGCTTATCTACATACTATTGGGGGCCCTACAATAATTCTTATAAACACATTTTATAAAACATTTGATCAAAACAAGTTGGGGAGAGAAATAAGCTAACAACAGTTTTTGAAAGATGAAAAGCTTTAAAATAGGAGTAGTTATAACCTTTTGATAAATTAAGGTAAAAGATGAATCAAAAGTTTCCAGCTTAAGTAGGTGAAATCAGAGAAGAGAAAAAGCAGATTGCATAGCACATACTTCTCTGACACCTGTAGTTTCTAAAACCATTCAGAACATTTTTGTTAAAATTAATTTAAACAAAATTTAATATATTTTTAAATATAAATTATATCATCATTTAATATAAATTAACCTAATTTAAATTAATTTTACTAGTAGTATTATTTAAACTTCTTTTATTAATACTATGGTTTGATTTAAATTTATTTTATTAATTGATATTGTTTATTAACTTATATTAAATTATAGTATGATTTATATTTAAAAACTCATTAAATTTTATTTAAATTAATACAATTTAACAAAGTAAATTTAACATAATATAGATTGAATTATTTAATATTGACTATATAATTTAATATAAATGTCAATAAAGTTAATTTTAATAAAAATGCTCTTAGTTGTTTTGGAAATTACAGGTGGCAGTGAAGTATTAGCTATATTATCTTCTTTTTCCTCCTCTTTGATTGTACCTAACTTAAGCTAGAACCTTTTGGTTCATCTTTTGTTTTACTTTACAAAAATTAAAAAAAGGAAGAAAAACACCTAGTAGCTACACACATATCAGCTTTTCCTTTCTTATTTCTAAATTTCACCTTAACATTTACATTATTTTACCAAAATTAAGATGCCATCGGTTGTTACTCCTGAGAAGAATATCAAAGTATATATTTTGCTTCGACCTGCCAAATTACTTGGAATCTTATTCCAGTAGACTTCACATGGTTGGGAAAAGCAGAGTTCAGATTTGTCATGAGAGATTTTTATATATCCGGCTCACTCCATTGTGTCTAGGTGAGCCTTTGGGTTTCAATGCCTGGAAACACACTTCTTATATTTCAGAATTGAAGAGCTCTTGGAAACAGCAACCTCACTGCATTCTTGAGAAAAATATGTTATACGGGTACTCAGAAAATGACAAAGATTAATATAGATTCAAGATTTTTTTTAAGACAAGGGGTTTAATGGAGAAAACAGCAAGATAGCCTTAGAAATTTCATACTCCCTGCATTCTTAGGAAAAGCTTCTATATTGTAAAGAATAACACCAAACAGAAAAGTTCCCAAGAAAATATTGTGCTTTCAGTTTCCTTGTCTCATAAATTTTATTAAAGTTTCATTAAAGACCCTGTATTTGCTAGCCTTTTTATTGAATACTTTTTTGAGATATTCTATTAATGTCTATGACTGGATTTTATTTGGTCTCACATTAATGTCGCCCCCTGTGACAAAGGGTACATGGGAGGCAGGCAGGATCAGCCTGTCCTCTCCGAGGCACCAGCTGTCGGAACCAGGCTCTGACAGAGGTAGTGAAGGGCACTAGCGTCTGTCTCCTGGACTGAGCGAGAGGGTAAGTATCTGAGTAATATTAATTGTGTATAAATGCCACATTTTTTATGCATTCATCTACTAAGTTGTTTCCACAATTTAGCTAATGTGAATTTTGCTGCTATAAACATTGACGTGGCTGTGTCCCTGTACTATGCAGTTTTTAAGTCCTTTGGGTATAGACCAAAAAGAGGGATAGCTAGGTCAAATGGTGGTTCTATTCCCAAATTTCCAAGGAATCTCCAAACTGCTCTCCATATTGGCTCCACCAATCTACAGTCCCACCGACAGTGTAGGAGTGTACATTTTTCCTGAAATCCTCACCAACACTTATCGTTGTTGTCTTCATCATAGCTGCCATTTTCAACAATCGCTGACATTCTAACTGGAGTGAGGTGCAATTAAACCCCTCTCTCTCACCATGCACAAAACTCCACTCAAATGAATCAAGGACCTAGGAATAAAACCAGAGAGCTTCATGTAACAGAAGAAAAAGTAGGCCCTAATTCCAATCATATGGGATTAGTCCCAAAATTCCTTAATAAGACTCCTATAGCACAAGAATTAAAATCAAGTATCAATAAATGAGATAGATTCAAACTAAAAAAGTTTCTTCTCCACAAAACAAACAATCTGGGAGGTGAATAGAGATCCTACATCTTGGGAGAAAATTTTTGCCCCATCACACATCAGATAGAGCACTAATCTCTAGGGCATAGAAAGAACTCACAAATCTGAATAACACACACACACACACACACACACACACACACACACACAAACAAATAAATAAATAAATAAAATAAAATAACTTGGGCATCCTCTTTTTAAACCCATCGCAGATTTCATGCCCACCTTCACACCACTGCCAGTGTCCCCGGACAACAGTGCCAGACTTGTACTCTAGGATCTTCTAAATATTTAGCACTTTAAAGAAGCCATAACCCTTTTTGATGTTTTACAGCATGGCCTTTTGCAAAAGAACTCTGTATTTGTAGACAAAAAGAGAAAGAAAAAAGGCTGATATATATATGTATATAGATACTAGGTTTTTTTTTTTTTTTTTGCATCTTGTTGTAGTTTTTTTTTTTTTTGCTATAGCTCTTTTTAAAAATTTTGTTTTGTTTGCTGTAGCACTTTTTGTTTATAAAATTTTGCTCCAGTGTAGCAGGTAATCATCACCAGTCTTCAATTCTGATGTACTTTTGTAAGCAACTGTACAGAGCAGCATTAGTGAACCATTAGCTCCAAACTCTTTTTTTTTTAAAATGATTATATTTGTTAAATTTAATGGCATTAAGATAAAAATGATACATTTAAATAACAGGAAAGATGAAAAATCCAAACCACCTGAGGGAGATCTCAGATTTAGAGAAGAAGAAAACCAAATATGATGTTGCAAAATGTTGAGAATATTTAGTTTATCCCAAATAACCTGGTACAAGTACTGAAAGAAAATTCCAGCGCAGAGGGCCTTATCATGAAGCTTAGTGGATAAATTCTAAGATACTTTTAATCCAAATACTATGACCCCTATCTGTAGTGAGCCGTTTCTGCGGACTGCGGTCGCCATTACAAGATGGCGCTGGCTCGACTGTGGTTTGTGACAAACAACTCCTTAATTGGGAGAGTTGGTGCGTGGTTTTCTAACACCCTATGAGAAAGCTCCACGTGGCAGCTTCGCATTGGGGCTTGAGATGCTTTATTAAGGCTGGTAGGAGCATTCGGGGAAGAAGATGAAGAGAGGAGGAAGATGAAGAAGAGAGTAGAGTGGAAGAGATCTCGAGAACCTGAATAAACGACTGGAAGAAGATTCCCGGTGTTGCGTCTTCCTTGCGGGCAAGGGGGTCGCGACAAATGGTGCCGAGACCCGGGAAAATCAGAACTTTCAGTCGTCAGGAGTGGTGCACCAATCGTCCGTGAGTGGACCCCTCGTCCCTGAGTGGACCCCTCGTCCCGTGAGTGGACCCCTCGTCCCGTGAGTGGACCCCTCGTCCCGTGAGTGGACCCCTCGTCCCGTGAGTGGACCCCTCGTCCCGTGAGTGGACCCCTCGTCCCTGAGTGGACCCCTCGTCCCCGAGAGCGGGACCCCGTAGGCCTCATATTTTATTGCAGCTGCTATGTGTACTTTCACTTTTGTTTTCTGTGTTCTTTTTTTGTCGTCTGTGTCTTTCGTTTTCTGTGTTCCTTCTGTTGCTGTGCCATGGGTGCCGCAGCAGCAGATTAATTATGACCCTGGGATCTATGCCCAGGGACGCCCACTGCAGCCGGGAAAAGGGAACAGGAGCCCGCCCCGGCCCGGAAGCCGGAGTGTGCGGGGATGGTCCAGAAACAGAGCAGGCTGCTGCCGCAGTAAGAGCTTGGCCAGGCGGGGAAAAATGCAAACAAAATCAGGCAAGGTGCGGTCGGCTAGGAAATCTTGGGGAACTTTTGCCCTGAGGGTGAGCGACGGACTCCGTGTTGCTTGCATCACCATGGTAACCATGGGCTGCCTGGCGGAAGAGCGGCTTCCTGGTCCCACCTCCCACACTCTTGGGGGCTACCGATTGGTTCTTCCACAGTCACTCAGACAGGACTTCTAGTCCCGCCTTCCAGCCACTAACCTGTACTGTTGCGTTTCAGATTTCTACCGGAGCTACTCAGAAACTGTATTTTTAAAAAATGCCTACCTGTAAATGCTAACGGAAGATATCTTTTTCAGACAAAATTTGATTCCACAGGTTTCTATGTTAAACTCATAAGATGATAAATTGAAGACCCTGGCGGAGTCTGTGCGCACTTATGGAGTGGATGCCGCCTTCACACTAACTCAGGTGGAAAGCATTTTTAATCAATCTCAAGTTAATCTCACAGGAGTTTCTTGTTTTGGCTTCAGGAACGCTCATTGTATTAGCCTTAAGACCAAGAATTTGACTAACTGGAAGGACCCATTGCGGTCCAGTCAGGTCTCAGGGAGCATTCTCAGTGCTGTATTGAGCTAAGTAGCCTCAGGGGAACAATCAGGCTCAGGAACCCCCGTAAATAGCTCTGCTTTAAACATAACTACCTTGGCTATTATCTCCGAGGTACTAATCCCAGTGCCTCCTTCTTCTAATAGTCTTTATAATGCCACTCATTTTAAGGCCTCTCCTTACTGTACCCCTAATCTTGGTTTCCCCCCAACATTTACGCCTTGTCAGGATCATTCTTGGGAGAAACGTCAAGTTGCTAAAGGTTTCTCCTTTTCCCCCTCTCTTAAGAGGTATGTTTATAACTTTGACAACAGTGCCAACTCCTCTCTTTCCAGGAATTTAAGCCTCTGTATGATCTCCTCCAAGGAGACCCTTCCCCCAGCTCAGTCAGGAATCCCACACCTGAGGCTCTACAATCATTAAGACTGATAGAGAAGGCCCTACAAGAGAATCCCACACCTGAGGCTCTACAATCATTAAGACTGATAGAGAAGGCCCTACAAGAGAATCCCACACCTGAGGCTCTACAATCATTAAGACTGATAGAGAAGGCCCTACAAGATATGCAGGTTACCCAGATAAACTATTCTATACCCCTATCATTTATAATCCTGCCATCAAAATTAACTCCTACTACAGTGTTTTGACAAATAGGTCCCATCTATTGGGTCCATTTACCTGCTTCTAACTCTCGGGTAATAACTCCCTTTTATGAACTAGTGACAAATTTGATCTGGAAAGCCAAATATTTGGGTGATGCACTGTTTGGAAAGACTTTTGACATTCTCATTCAACCTTATACCCAGGATATGATTTTAAATTTCCAACAAGAACATGATCTTTGGTGTCTCTTCCCTTGTAATTTCAAAGGTCAAATTAATAATCACTTTCCCCGACATAAACTTCTAGAAGACCTCAAAAAATGTCCTATTATTTCTCCTAAAATTATTAAAGGGGAATCTATCCCGGGAGCTCAGACTGTTTATACAGACGGAGCAAGAGGGGGGTTTGCTGTTGTTTTTGATGGATCTCAAGTAATTCGACACCCTGTTCCTAGACTGTCTGCCCAAATATCAGAAGTTGAGGCTCTAATTATGGCCCTTAAACTATACAATTCCATCCCACTTGATGTGTATACTGATAGTCTCTATGTTGCTAATTTAGCCTCAGTTATTGAAGCAACCCCTTATATTGGCAGACAATTTACTATCATGGAACAATTACAAACGGATCAACTCCTTAGCTCCATGCTAAATTCCATCTAAATGCACAATCCTTACGCTTCTGTGCGGGGTGCTCACGTGATCAGACTCTACAAATTGTTTTCTTATGCCCAGTGTGTGCTCCATTCATTCATTCCCCTAGTCTAAGTGTTAATCCTAGAGGCTTACACACCAATGATGTCTGGCAAAATGATGTTACCCATTTCTGGTAAACAATAGAGGGAGAATCAGATATTACTATTCAGTTTACTTCCAATGGAAAACAGCAGCCAGATTGGACTTAAGGATATCTCTGGGGGCTGGGTGTTTGCACCCCCGGACAGTACAATCCTGGCCTGCTTTTTCGGCTTAAATTGACCACAGAACAGCCTACTGGAAGTTTAATAGGACCCAATCAGGTGCTCGGAGATCAAAAGGCCCCATCTGGACCCAAACAGCCTATAGCCCCAGCAGTAATATCTTCCCCCAGCGGTCAAACAATAACTGTGGGCTATCAAACCTTTGATTGTGCCCCTGGGCCCATACACCCTGGAACTGGAGATCGTCTTTTTGATTTGATCCAAGGAGCCTTTTTTGCTCTCAATGCCACTAGTCCTAACAGGACCCAAGATTGCTGGCTATGCTTGACCTCCAGGCCGCCCTATTATGAAGGGGTAGTAATACTGTCTAAATTATCCTCTAATACCACTGCAGATCCTAAATGTTATTCTCTACCCAGCTATAAGATTTAACAGCCATGGCCAAGTCAATTACTGCTTTGGAAAAGTCCCTCACCTCCCTCTCAGAAGTTGTGTTACAAAATAGGAGGGGACTAGATTTATTATTCCTAAGGGAAGGAGGACTATGTGTAGCCTTAAAGGAACAGTGTTGTTTTTATGTAGATCATACTGGGGTAATCCGTGAAACTATGGAAAAGGTCACGGAAAGATTGGCTAAAAGACAAAAGGAGTTTGAAGCACAACAAGGATGGTTTGAACAGTGGTTTAAAAATACCCCATGGTTAACTCCTTTGATATCCACTGTAATGGGACCGCTTTTCGGTCTCCTCCTTATAGCTGCTGTAGGCCCCTGCCTAGGTAAGAGAATGACACAATTTATTAAAGACCAAATTAACATTCTGACTTCTAAGCCAATACAGATCCATTATCAACGCCTGCAGACCAAGGATGATCTTGCTGAAGTTTGTCTCCGACCAATTCGAAGATGATTTTTCTACAATGATCCCTGCTTCATGCCTTCCTCCTTTTGCCCCCTTTTTCTTCTTTATTTTTACTCTATGCCTTGTTGAACCGGAACCAATTAAAGACCCAATAATGACTGGCTGAATAGATACCACTGAACGCCTTGGCAACAACAAGCTGATCTTGTAGTACCCAGAGACGGGCAACTTTCACGCTTGCACTGCAACCTAAGACAGGGGAATGGGGCCTCCCCAAAGACGGGTAAGCAGTGTAGGGGCAGTGAACGACCTAAGACAGGGGCTACTTGATTCCCTTTGACGTGCAACAAACAAAAGGGGGGGAACTGCTGGCACGGATTCCCCCCGGCCCCCAGGGCTTGGATCCAGCCCTGATTTTTGTGCATGTCAAAGAGGCCAGCTCACAAGACCTTGAAGGAGCTCACAAGGCCTTGAAAGATTTGTGGTGTCTGTTTTCATATTCAGCCAATAACGGTCATGTGGGAACGTCCTGACCTGCTTGGGTCTGATAAGGTTCCTGGTTGAAGGCTTAGTATGAGTAATGGCATTTCACCTCAAGTCTGGCTTGCACAGATTACCCGTGCCTTTCTTTTAGGGTGTTACCAACTTGTTTGTCGTTATATTTCTATACAGCCACAGTTCAGCCTCAGCTATCCCCCTTCGTCCACCATCGTCACGATACAGGATGCGAGGCAAGGCACTGCACTTGAGTGATCCTTGAAGTGGACCTCAAGGAGAGCATGTCCTATTGCATGCGGGTTAGACGCGTCCACGCCCCGTCCCACGAGAAAAGCGTCGGCTGATATGGTCTCAGATCTGGGGAAGGGCCCTCCTTGGGGCTGAGCCATACTATGCAGCCACTTCTGCACAGTGGGATAGGACCTCTACTCTCGCCTGTATTGTTTTTAGAAAACAAAAGGGGGAACTGTAGTGAGCCGTTTCTGCGGACTGCGGTCGCCATTACAAGATGGCGCTGGCTCGACTGTGGTTTGTGACAAACAACTCCTTAATTGGGAGAGTTGGTGCGTGGTTTTCTAACACCCTATGAGAAAGCTCCACGTGGCAGCTTCGCATTGGGGCTTGAGATGCTTTATTAAGGCTGGTAGGAGCATTCGGGGAAGAAGATGAAGAGAGGAGGAAGATGAAGAAGAGAGTAGAGTGGAAGAGATCTCGAGAACCTGAATAAACGACTGGAAGAAGATTCCCGGTGTTGCGTCTTCCTTGCGGGCAAGGGGGTCGCGACACCTATCCATTTTACTTATTTCCATTTCTATAGAAAAGTCACCTCACATTAATTCAGTTTTCCAGATGTTAAATATGTCCAGAAGTAAGAGTATTTTTATGAGTCAACCCCAAAGTGGAATCACATGATCCACTGCCAATGGAAAAGTTACTTAGTAAGAATATTTCATTAAATATCTGGGCTGTTTATCTACATACTTTGGGGGCTCTACAATAATGGCTATCAACACATTTTTTAAAACATTTGATCAAAAAAATTGGGGGAGAGAAAGAAGCTAACATCGGTTTTTGAAAGAGGAAAGGCTTTAAAAAAGGAGTAGTTTCAACCTTTTCGTAAATTAAGGTAAAAGATAATCAAAAGTTTCTAGCTTAAGTAGGTGAAATCAGAGAAGAGAAAAAGCAGATTGCATAGCACATACTTCTCTAACACCTGTAGTTTCTAAAACCATTCAGAATATTTTTATTAAAATTAATTCAAATAAAATTTAATAAATTTTTAAATATAAATTATATTATCATTTAATATAAATTGATCTAATTTAAATTTATTTTATTAATTAATATTGTTTAAATTTATTTTATTAATACTATTGTTTGATTTACATTTATTTTCTTAATTGATTTTTTAAATTAATTTTGACTAAATTTTAGATTGATTTATATTTAAAAGCTCATTAAATTTCATTTAAATTAATACAATTTAACAAAGTCAATTTAAATAACATTCAATATAGATTAAATCATTTAATATTAACTATATAATATAATAAAAAAATTAATAAAATTAATTTTAATAAGAATCCTCTTAGTGGTTTTAGAAACTACAGGTGTCTGAGAAATATTAGCAAAAGCAATTCTAAGCAGGAAGTGTGAATCTGGCGGTATAGCGATACCAGATTTCAAACTGTACTACAGAGCAAGAGTAACCAAAACAGCATGGTACTGGTACCAAAACAGGCGGGTGAACCAATGGTACAGAATAGAGGACACAGAGACCAATCCACAAAATTACAACTTTCTTATATTTGATAAAGGGGCTAAAAGCATGCAATGGAGGAAGGATAGCGTCTTCAACAAATGGTGCTGGGAAAACGGGAAATCCATATACAACAAAATGAAACTGAATCCCTTTCTCTCGCCATGCACAAAAGTTAACACAAAATGGATCAAAGAGCTTGATATCAAATCAGAGACTCTGCATCTCATAGAAGAAAAAGTTGGCTCCGATCCACATATTGTGGTGCCGGGCTCCAAATTCCTTAATAGGACATCCATAGCACAAGAGTTAATAACAAGAATCAACAAATGGGACTGACTTAAACTAAAAAGGTTTTTTTTTCTTTTTTTTTTCTTCTCAGCAAGAGAAACAATAAGAGAGGTAAATAGGGAGCCTACATCCTGGGAACAAATTTTTACTCCTCACACTTCAGATAGAGCCCTAATATCCAGAGTATACAAAGAACTCAAAAAATTAAACCATAAGATAACAAATAACCCAATCAACAAATGGGCCAAGGACCTGAACAGACACTTCTCAGAGGAGGACATACAATCAATCAACAAGTACATGAATAAATGCTCACCATCTCTAGCAGTCAGAGAAATGCAAATCAAAACCACCCTAAGATATCACCTCACTCCAGTAAGATTGGCATCCATTATGAAGTCAAAAAACAATAAGAACTGGCGAGGATGTGGGGAAAAGGGTACACTTGTACATTGCTGGTGGGACTGCAAATTGGTGCGGTCAATTTGGAAAGCAATATGGAGATTCCTGGGAAAGCTGGGAATGGAACCACCATTTGACCCAGCTATAGCCCTTCTCGGAATATTCCCTGAAGACCCTAAAAGAGCATACTATAGGGATACTGCCACATCAGCGTGCACAGCAGCACAATTCACAATAGCTAGACTGTGGAACCCACCTAGATGCCCTTCAGTAGACGAATGGATAAAAAAAAAAAAAAATGTGGCATTTACACACAATGGAGTATTAGGCAGCACCAAGAAATGACAAAATCATGGAATTTGCAGGGAAATGGATGGCATTAGAGCAGATTATGCTAAGTGAATCTAGCCAATCCCTAAAAAACAAATGCTAAATGTCTTCTTTGATATAAGGAGAGCAACTAAGAACAGAGCAGGGAGGAAGAGCATGAGGAAAAGATTAACATTAAACAGAGACAAGTGGTGGGAGGGAAAGGGAGAGAGAAGGGAAATCGCATGGAAATGGAAGGAGACCCTCATTGTTACACAAAATTAAATATAAGAGGATGTGAGGGAAAAGGGGGGAAAAAAAACAAGGGAGAGAATTGAATTACAGCAGATGGGGTAGAGAGAGAAGATGGGAGGGGAGGGAGAGGAGATAGTAGGCGATAGGAAAGGTACCAGAATACAACAGTCACTAATATGGCATTATGTAGAAACGTGGATGTGTAACCGATGTGATTCTGCAATCTGTATTTGGGGTAAAAATGGGAGTTTATAACCCACTTGAATCAAATGTATGAAAGATGATATGTCAAGAGCTTTGTAATGTTTTGAATAACCAATAAAAAAACATCTTCCCATTTCAAAAAAATGACATTGGTGATTTATTGTGATCATTTTATACACAGCAGAACTACATTTAATTCTTTGTCCTACTTATAAAAGTCACTAGATGCGAAAGCATCTACTTTCACAGTTTGTATATAACATTTATGGACTATCTTAAATTCGTTTTAAAAAATATTTATTATTTAGCCTTTAGTGGACACAACATCTTTATTTTATTTATTTTTTTATGTAGTGCTGAGGATCAAACCCCATGCCTCACGCATGCTAGGTGAACGAGCTGCTACTTGAGCCATATCCCCAACACTCTCTTAAATTCTTATTTTCACCTTGCTTCTTTATGATAATGAGAATTCAAATTTATGGGTAATATATCATTCACTGAACAACTTCTCAGTCCAAATCAATCCTTCTACTATTGTATTGTCACTGGAGTGTTATGTTAATCTTCCTACAAATGTGTGCGGGACATTTCATTGATTATGCCAATTCTTAAAAATACAAATGTGCCCAGCCCTAATATCCAGAGTATGCAAAGAACTCAAAAATTAAACATTAAGAAAACAAATAACCCAATCAACAAATGGGCCAAGGACCTGAACAGACACTTCTCAGAGAAGGATATATAATTAATCAAAAAATACACGGAAAAAATGCTCACCATCTCTAGCAATCAGAGAAATGCAAATTAAAACCACTCTAAGATACCATATCAGTCCAGTAAGAATGGCAGCCATCAGGAAGTCAAACAACAACAAGTGCTGGCAAGGATGTGGGGGAAAAGGTACACTTGTACATTGCCGGTGGGACTGCAAATTGGTGCAGCCAATTTGGAAAGCATTATGGAGATTCCTTGGAAAGCTGGGAATGGAACCACCATCCGACCCAGCTATTCCCCTTCTCGGACTATTCCCAGAGACCTAAAAAGAGCACACTATAGGGATAAGGCTACATCAATGTTCATAGCAGCACAATTCACAATAGCTAGAACGTGGAACCAACCTAGATGCCAGTCAATAGATGAATGGATAAAAAAATGTGGCATTTGTACCCAATGGAATATTACTCAGCACTAAAAAATAACAAAATCATGGCATTTGCAGGGAAATGGATGGCATGAGAGCAGATTATGCTAAGTGAAGTTAGCCAATCCCTAGAAAAGAAATGCTGAATGTCTTCTTTCATATAAGGAGGGGGGACTCAAAACAGAGCAGGCTGGAAGAGCGTGAAAAGAAGATTACCATTTAGAAGGGACAAGAGGTGGGAGGGAATGGGAGAGAGAAGGGGAATTTCATGGAAATGGAAGGATACCCTCATTGTTATACAAAATTACATATAAGAGGATGTGAGGGGAAAGGGGGAAAAAGGAGAGAAATGAATTACAGTAGATGGGGTAGAGAGAGATTATGGGAGGGGAGGGGAGGGGACAGAAGGGGAGAAAGGGAGGGAGTAGGAAAGGCAGCAGAATATAACAGACACTACTATGGCAGTATGTATAAACTCGGATGTATAACCAATGTGATCCTGCAAACTGTACACGTGGTCAAAATAAGAATTCATACCCCACTTGAATCAAATGTATGAAATATGATATGTCAAGATCATTGTAATGTTTTGAGCAACCAATAAAAATTTAAAAAAAGAAACAAGAAGAGACAAGGCCCATATTAAAGAGATTTAAAAATCCTACTGAAATCTATAAGAAAATGTTTGAATGAATTATGAGGTATTAAAAAAAAAAAGTACAAACTTAATATCCTGCATAGAATTTATCACCCTATGTTTATAGACTCAAAAAGCTTTCATTATTTTAACCTTCAACTGTGTTTTAACAAAGCCACATTATTAAGGGCTCTCTACTTCTGGCTTATTCTTTCTTACTTAGTCTTTTCCCCCATATGAGATCCTCACCACCGCAGTCATCAATGGCTGACCTTGCATTATAATTCAAGGATCACTCTATGTAACATCTTCCCCATTGATTGACTGTATTCAATTGCACTTCATAGCAGGAAATGTATATAACACAGCTTTATGTTGTTCACAATATCTACCACAATACCTTGTACTTTGGGGGCACTGAATACATGTATAAGGATATACTTATGATTATTGGATGCTTTTTGTCACATGTGTTCGCGAATGAGCCAGGGTTTTCCCTCCATATCCCCCATAGTTTCCAGGAATATTCCAAACATATTTACAAGAAGAGAAATGCTTTTATTTGGATGGTCAGTTTTGAATACAGTAGGTAGGTATCTCTCTCAGATTGAAATATAAAATGACAAACAGCTGTGGTCAGAGTGAACCATGCTAGAAGACTGAATCTGAGTGATCAGAAATGCCTTTCAGCAGTAGGAGCAACAACCACTGGAACCAGATTCAAGCCAAATGTGATAGGTCTTACACTGAAAAAGGATCATTATTTGTGATTTAAAACAATAAACAAACACAGAACACCTAAAGAGAAGGAGGCACCCTGCTATAATTTGGATCTGGAATGTTGCCCAAAGGTCATGTGTTGAAAGCTTGGACCCCAATGTAACAGCATTCAGAACGGACTCTACAGAAAGGTGAATTGAATCCTGGGCTCTAACCTCATCTGTGGATCAATCCACTGATGGGTTCACGATTGGACAGGACTATTGGGAGTTGGTAAAAACTGTGGGCGGTAGGGCCTAGTTGGAGGGTAGGTCATTGGAGTTGATTCCCTGGAAGGGTACATCATATTCCTCAGTCCTTTCTTCCCCTCACCTGATCTCCATGATCTCCATGAGTTGATCCCCTGATCTCCATGAGTTGAGCAGCTCTGTTTTGAAGCCAGGCTCTCTGCCATGGTAATCTGCCTCACTTCAGGCCACAGCAATGGAGCCTGAAATTGAACCAAAATAAATATTTACTCATTTAATTTTCTCAGGTATGTTGTCAAAGTGATGAAAAAGTCTTCTAACACACACACACACACACACACACACACACACACACACACAAACACACACACACACACACACAGGAGGAATGGTCTAAAGGGAGAAAAGGACACTTGGTATTGTTGATGCCTTCTTCAACAGTAGACACAGCTGGGGTACAGCGTGGATTCGCACTTCAGCAGATGCTAAAAGGGGCTTCAATTTTTATATTAGTCTTTTATGAGGAGAGATTGACTAACACAGGCCTGATTTCTCTCTCAGATTTGGAGATGAATAAGAAGGACCAAGAAGATTTCCTTTTCTAGCACAGGACACAAATGCAGTCACTAGTTTCTGATACCAATCTGAGTAATTATGTCTACTTGCTCTATCTTGAAGGCAAGAGACACTATGAGGTGATTAATATGATCCTTAGAATCTATTTAACCATTAATTTTCCAAAAATTCTGCCTTTTTTTAAATTTTATTTCTGCCACCTTGAGGTTTTGTTCCCTGAACAGACATATAGAAAGAACAGCTCAAGGAAAAGAGTCTCCTGAATATGGGCTCTGGGAAGAGAGTAATGGGAGCAAACCCAAACCCCTTCTAAAGGGTAATGAGGAAAACGATCCTAAACAAAACAAAAAGCAAATATGAACAAAGTGGCAGCAGGCTCTATTTGTTGGCCACTTTCTCTGCACCAGCCATCAGGTGAGAACTACACACTATGTTCTCATTTACTGTTCAACTCATGCTTGGGAGAGAGGTTTTCTAAATGCATTCTGTCAGTTTAGCTCCAAAATTGCTTTGGTCCCAACTGGTATGTCTGTTACAGCCCACGTGCTTCATCTCTTTGCTTTGTCCCCAACTCTACAAAACTGCCTCCTCATTAACTTGTTGGAATTTAAACACCTTGGAAACCAGGGCCTTATCTTAACTCCTTCTGATCCTTAGAGGTATGGGAATTAAATTTAGGATTGTTACTCCATCGTAGAAAATTTCTCAACTTTTTATTTCACTCTGTACTGTTTAAACCTGGATTATATTTGGCATTGATAAACAACAATCGGTTAAGTGAACATCAACCTATCGGCTCTAAAAGAAATTTTCTTAAGTGAAATTTAAGTGGAATTTTTGAGCACTTAAATAAACTCAATCACAATTAACAAGGACCAAATAATATTAAAGTGAACTCGAAAATTTATAGATTAACAGCAAAAATTTATTTTTGGAAAGGGTAAAGATGGTTCTTTAGTGACATTTAATCCATATTATAATTTGAATTCTGAGAATGATTAAGACTTTGTGATGGTTAATTTTACATGTTAACTCGTCTGGGCTACGATGCCCAGACACTTGGCCAACTTTTATTCTGGGTGTGTCTGTGCTGGTGTTATGGGGCGAGATTTACTTTTGAATCGGGGACTTTTAGTTAAATCGATTCCATTCTGTAATGGAGAGAGACCTCACCTCGTCAACCGAGTGCAACTGAATGGGACAAAAAGCCCACCTCTCCCAGACAAGAGGGAACTGTCCAGTGAACTACCTTTGGATTTCATCTACAACATTGATTCTTCCTGGCTCCACAGCACACTGCCTTGGGACTCAAACTAGAACACTTTCCTGGATCTCTAGCTCCTCCCAGCCAACCCTGCCCAATCCTGTGAGCCAATAGCTGACAGGCAAGTGCAGGGAAGAAGCAGAGGCCCTGCAGGGGGTGAGTGTGTGCTACTGGATGCCAGTCCCTGGTCAAAGCGCAGGACAGGCTTCTGAGTTTACAGGCAGGAAGGGATGATTAGTGTTGGTGGAGCCCCAGGAACCCTGCGCTCTGAGGAATTCTGAGCGCTTGGGTCATAATTGACCCCGGCAACGCCAGAGGACGTTCGGGGCAGAGAAGTGGATATGGTGATGGACGCGCTTTTCAGAGCTGGTCCGATGGATCACTGAAGTGGCCACGATGTGGTCCTGGTTTGGAGGCCTGGGCTCAGGCTTGGGCCACTTCTTGGGTCAGGTGGGGAGCAGCTTGGCTTTCCTCACCGGCCATAGCTCCAGCTTCGCCGGGGAAATGCTTCTGGATGACTTAGGAGACCCAGAAGCAGCTTTACATCATTCTTGGAGAAAGGAAATGGAAACTACTGATTCCACACTAAGATGTGAGAATGAAAGACTGAAAGAGTATTGTACTGACCTGGAAGAAAAGCATGAAGCATCAGAGCTACAAATAAACCATCAGTCTGTAAGTTACCAAAACCAACTGCAACAGAAAGAGGTAGAGATCAGCCATCTTAAAGCAGGACAGATTGTACTGCAAGATCAAATGTTCCAACTACAGGCAGCCGCTCAATCAGTACACTCGGGAGCTTGTGGTGTGCCAACAACAACTGCACCGGCTCCGTTCGGTTCCCTGATCAGTAGTCATTTTTCAGCCTTTCGTGATGACGACATGGACTCTAGTGACATAATCTTATCACAACAAGAAACAAACAGATTATCAACTGAAGCTGCAAAACATGAATCTGAAGCTGGCCACTCGAGGCAGATTGCTGAGGCTCAGGGAACACACCATTCTGACTCAAGTGAAATCTGCAAAGTACAAAATACTGTCAAGACTCTTCAACCAAACCAAAGTCCAGACATATATGATCATCAGCATGAAATTTCGGTTTGGGAGCAGAGTTCTACTGTGGCAGAAAAGGGAAAAATCCTTCCTCAGAGCTCAGCAGTGGAAGAAGTGTTCAGGCTTCAACAAGCCCTGGCTGATGCGGAGAAGGAAATCGTGAGACTAAATGGTTTAAACCAGGATAACCGTCTTGCTGAAGACCATCTGAAACTTAAAATGCATGTTGAAGCTTTAGAAAAAGAGAAGGCATCATTGAGTCAAGAAAAAGAGGAACTTCAGATGTCACTGTCAAAATGGAGCTGTGACTACCAAGTCATGAAAAACAGAGCTTCAACAGACATGAATTTGAATGTACAATTACTAGACTTAAAACTTCACTTGAAGGCAAAGGAGGAAGAACTGAATCAGACTATCAATGAAAAGAAAATGCTGATAGCCGAGTTAGAAGAACTGGATCATCAGAATCAGGAAGCTACAAAGCACATGATTTTGATACAAGAGGAGCTATCCAAACAACGAAATGAAGGAGACCTTGTCATCAAGTTGTTGGAACAAGGTCTAGATGATGAAAAAAAGAGAGTCCATCAACTTGAGGATGATCAAATGAACATATCCCAAGAGTTGCATGTGCAGAAGGAGAAGTTAACTGAGAACGCACAGAGCCTCAGTGATTTGCATTTAACTAAGCAGAAGCTTGAAGGTAAAGTAGAAGATTTAGTAGATCAGCTAAATCAGTCACAAAAAAATAGTTTAAACATCCAGCAGGAAAACCTTGGGCTTAAGGATCACATTAGACAACTTGAAGATGAGCTGTCTGGATTTAAGAGCAAGTATCGAACTTCTCTGAATGAAGACTCTAACAGTCATTGTAAGGATGACATGCTTAAAGAACGAGAAGCTGAAGTTAGCAACTTAAGGCAAAATCTTTCTGAAGAGGAACAGCGCAATGAAAATTTAAAGAAAGTTGCTGTTGAACTCAAAACGGAAAATGAAATGTTGATTTTAGCACGTGACGATGTAAGGCGTAAGTTGGAAGAATCTATTGCTGCTTACAATCAAATCTCTCAAGAAAAAGACACTATCACGGAGACTCTCAAAAGAGACAAAGAAGAGATTGAAGCCAAACTGCACCAGGCAGAAAAAAGACTGTTGGAAGAAGCAAATAATCACAGGCAGACTATTCAGGAACTCTCCAATGCACATAATTTGAATACCTCTGCCTTAAAGCTGAAACACGAATGTGCAGTTCGACTCATCCAAGAGAAGGACTTTGAAATAGCAGGACTCAAAAAGAATATTGAGCAAATGACTGCTGATGAAAAAGAAACTGATGAAATTTTGGCATCTTATGTAGAAGAAGAGGAGCGATTGATACAAGTCATAAATGAGAAAGAAGTTTTTATTGAAAAACTCGAAGAAAAAAGTTCACAACTACAAAAGGATTTAGATAAGTGTTCTCAGGCCTTAGGAGAAAATGAAACTTTAAGGCAATCCATCGAAAGAAAGGACAAAAGTCTTACCTACATGAGAGCAGAAAACAACTATCTGCGAGTAGAATTGGAAATACTTAGGGAACAGCACAATCAAGCTGTACCAGTGGCTGAGCCTACAGCTCTTGATGCTGTCACAGAACTAGAATTGGAGGTATCTCAACTGAATATAGTCAAAAATCATCTGGAAGATGAAATTCAAGACCACCTGAATATCATTGAAAACCAAAACCAGCGTAAAATGCAACTACTTCAGTCTTTACAGGAGCAGAAGGAGGAAATGGATGAATTTAAGTACAAATATGAGCAGATGAATGCTGCGCATAGCCAGTTAATTTTAGAAAAAGAGGAGGAAATTAAGAACTTGCAGAAAACTATTGAAGAACTAAAAGCCCAGTTGCCTGGAGAGAAAGGAGATGCTCAAACATTGAATTCTGATATTTTTCAAGAGACCAAAGTAAAAATCCTAAGAGAAAAAGAGGTTCAACACTTACGGGACCAAGAATTACGCCTAAACCGGGAGCTAGAAAGGCTACGCAGCCATCTCTTGGAATCAGAAGAGTCTTACACCCAGGAAATTTTGGCTGCAGAAGACAAAGAAAAACAGTCAATAGCTGAATGGAAGAACAAGGCCGAAAAGCTAGAAGGAGAAGTATCATCATTGCAGGAACGTTTGGATGAAGCAAATGCTCTGTTGGATTCTGCTTCCAGACTGAGAGAAGACTTAGATCTCAAGGAAGAACAGATGGAAGAACTGAAAAAACAAAACGAGCTCCGAAAAGAAATGTTGGACCATGCACAACAGAAATTGTCGACTTTGGTCAACAGCGCAGAAGGAAAAGTGGACAAAGTCCTCATGCGAAACCTTTTTATCGGTCATTTCCAGACACCAAAGGACAAACGTCCTGAAGTATTGCAGGTGATGGGGAGCATCCTGGACATTCCGAAGGACGAAATGGAGCAGTTGCTGAATAACGATCATGGTGGTGTCAGTAAGTGGATGAGTTGTTTTGGTTCCACGTTCTGCAGCTGTGCCTCTTGGTAACCTAGCTGGAGTTGGACTTGGTGGACCTGGGCATCCTCTTGTTAAACCCATTGCAGATTTCATGCCCACCTTTACACCACTGCCAGTGTCCCCGGACAATAGTGCCAGAGTTGTACTCCAGGATCTTCTAAATATTTAGCATTTGAAAGAAGCCATAACCCTTTTTTACGTTTTACAGCATGGCCTTTTGAAAAAGTACTCATGTGTTTGTAGACAAAAAGAGAAAGCAAAAAAGCTGGTATATGTAAGTGTATAGCTACTAGGTATTTTATTTTATTTTTTTTAGTTGTTGTTGTTGTTGTTGTGATTTTTTGCTATAGTACTTTTTAAAAAATTTGTTTTGTTTTTTGTAGCACTTTTTGTTTCTAGAATTTTGTTCCAATGTAGCAGATAATCATCACCCGTTATCAATTCTGATGTACTTTTGTGAGCAACTGTACAGAGCAGCCTTCTTGAACCACTAGTTCCAACCTCTTTTTTTTAAAACAATAATAATATTTCTTAAATTTAATGGCATTAAGATAAAAACGATACATGTAATTACAGGAAACAAGAAAAATCCAACCCATAAGAAGGATGTCTCAGATTTAGAGTACATGAAAACCAAACATAATGTTGCAAAAAGTTGAGAATATTTAGTTTATCCAAGATAACATTGTACAACGACCACGCGAAAATTCCAATGGGGAGGACCTAAACATGAAGCTTAGTGGATAAATTCTAAGATGCTTTGAATCCAAATTCTATGACCCCTATCCATTTTGCTTATTTCCATTTCTATACGAAAGTCACTTCACATTAATTCAGTTTTCCAGATGATAAATATGTCCAGAAGGAAGAGTATTTTTATGAGTCAACCCCGAAGTGGGATCACAGGATCCATTGCCAATGGAAAAGTTAATTAGTAAGAATGTATCATTAAATATCTGGACTGCTTATCTACATACTATTGGGGGCCCTACAATAATTCTTATAAACACATTTTATAAAACATTTGATCAAAACAAGTTGGGGAGAGAAATAAGCTAACAACAGTTTTTGAAAGATGAAAAGCTTTAAAATAGGAGTAGTTATAACCTTTTGATAAATTAAGGTAAAAGATGAATCAAAAGTTTCCAGCTTAAGTAGGTGAAATCAGAGAAGAGAAAAAGCAGATTGCATAGCACATACTTCTCTGACACCTGTAGTTTCTAAAACCATTCAGAACATTTTTGTTAAAATTAATTTAAACAAAATTTAATATATTTTTAAATATAAATTATATCATCATTTAATATAAATTAACCTAATTTAAATTAATTTTACTAGTAGTATTATTTAAACTTCTTTTATTAATACTATGGTTTGATTTAAATTTATTTTATTAATTGATATTGTTTATTAACTTATATTAAATTATAGTATGATTTATATTTAAAAACTCATTAAATTTTATTTAAATTAATACAATTTAACAAAGTAAATTTAACATAATATAGATTGAATTATTTAATATTGACTATATAATTTAATATAAATGTCAATAAAGTTAATTTTAATAAAAATGCTCTTAGTTGTTTTGGAAATTACAGGTGGCAGTGAAGTATTAGCTATATTATCTTCTTTTTCCTCCTCTTTGATTGTACCTAACTTAAGCTAGAACCTTTTGGTTCATCTTTTGTTTTACTTTACAAAAATTAAAAAAAGGAAGAAAAACACCTAGTAGCTACACACATATCAGCTTTTCCTTTCTTATTTCTAAATTTCACCTTAACATTTACATTATTTTACCAAAATTAAGATGCCATCGGTTGTTACTCCTGAGAAGAATATCAAAGTATATATTTTGCTTCGACCTGCCAAATTACTTGGAATCTTATTCCAGTAGACTTCACATGGTTGGGAAAAGCAGAGTTCAGATTTGTCATGAGAGATTTTTATATATTCGGCTCACTCCATTGTGTCTAGGTGAGCCTTTGGGTTTCAATGCCTGGAAACACACTTCTTATATTTCAGAATTGAAGAGCTCTTGGAAACAGCAACCTCACTGCATTCTTGAGAAAAATATGTTATACGGGTACTCAGAAAATGACAAAGATTAATATAGATTCAAGATTTTTTTTAAGACAAGGGGTTTAATGGAGAAAACAGCAAGATAGCCTTAGAAATTTCATACTCCCTGCATTCTTAGGAAAAGCTTCTATATTGTAAAGAATAACACCAAACAGAAAAGTTCCCAAGAAAATATTGTGCTTTCAGTTTCCTTGTCTCATAAATTTTATTAAAGTTTCATTAAAGACCCTGTATTTGCTAGCCTTTTTATTGAATACTTTTTTGAGATATTCTATTAATGTCTATGACTGGATTTTATTTGGTCTCACATTAATGTCGCCCCCTGTGACAAAGGGTACATGGGAGGCAGGCAGGATCAGCCTGTCCTCTCCGAGGCACCAGCTGTCGGAACCAGGCTCTGACAGAGGTAGTGAAGGGCACTAGCGTCTGTCTCCTGGACTGAGCGAGAGGGTAAGTATCTGAGTAATATTAATTGTGTATAAATGCCACATTTTTTATGCATTCATCTACTAAGTTGTTTCCACAATTTAGCTAATGTGAATTTTGCTGCTATAAACATTGACGTGGCTGTGTCCCTGTACTATGCAGTTTTTAAGTCCTTTGGGTATAGACCAAAAAGAGGGATAGCTAGGTCAAATGGTGGTTCTATTCCCAAATTTCCAAGGAATCTCCAAACTGCTCTCCATATTGGCTCCACCAATCTACAGTCCCACCGACAGTGTAGGAGTGTACATTTTTCCTGAAATCCTCACCAACACTTATCGTTGTTGTCTTCATCATAGCTGCCATTTTCAACAATCGCTGACATTCTAACTGGAGTGAGGTGCAATTAAACCCCTCTCTCTCACCATGCACAAAACTCCACTCAAATGAATCAAGGACCTAGGAATAAAACCAGAGAGCTTCATGTAACAGAAGAAAAAGTAGGCCCTAATTCCAATCATATGGGATTAGTCCCAAAATTCCTTAATAAGACTCCTATAGCACAAGAATTAAAATCAAGTATCAATAAATGAGATAGATTCAAACTAAAAAAGTTTCTTCTCCACAAAACAAACAATCTGGGAGGTGAATAGAGATCCTACATCTTGGGAGAAAATTTTTGCCCCATCACACATCAGATAGAGCACTAATCTCTAGGGCATAGAAAGAACTCACAAATCTGAATAACACACACACACACACACACACACACACACACACAAACAAATAAATAAATAAATAAAATAAAATAACTTGGGCATCCTCTTTTTAAACCCATCGCAGATTTCATGCCCACCTTCACACCACTGCCAGTGTCCCCGGACAACAGTGCCAGACTTGTACTCTAGGATCTTCTAAATATTTAGCACTTTAAAGAAGCCATAACCCTTTTTGATGTTTTACAGCATGGCCTTTTGCAAAAGAACTCTGTATTTGTAGACAAAAAGAGAAAGAAAAAAGGCTGATATATATATGTATATAGATACTAGGTTTTTTTTTTTTTTTTGCATCTTGTTGTAGTTTTTTTTTTTTTTTTTTTGCTATAGCTCTTTTTAAAAATTTTGTTTTGTTTGCTGTAGCACTTTTTGTTTATAAAATTTTGCTCCAGTGTAGCAGGTAATCATCACCAGTCTTCAATTCTGATGTACTTTTGTAAGCAACTGTACAGAGCAGCATTAGTGAACCATTAGCTCCAAACTCTTTTTTTTTTAAATGATTATATTTGTTAAATTTAATGGCATTAAGATAAAAATGATACATTTAAATAACAGGAAAGATGAAAAATCCAAACCACCTGAGGGAGATCTCAGATTTAGAGAAGAAGAAAACCAAATATGATGTTGCAAAATGTTGAGAATATTTAGTTTATCCCAAATAACCTGGTACAAGTACTGAAAGAAAATTCCAGCGCAGAGGGCCTTATCATGAAGCTTAGTGGATAAATTCTAAGATACTTTTAATCCAAATACTATGACCCCTATCCATTTTACTTATTTCCATTTCTACAGAAAAGTCACCTCACATTAATTCAGTTTTCCAGATGTTAAATATGTCCAGAAGTAAGAGTATTTTTATGAGTCAACCCCAAAGTGGAATCACATGATCCACTGCCAATGGAAAAGTTACTTAGTAAGAATATTTCATTAAATATCTGGGCTGTTTATCTACATACTTTGGGGGCTCTACAATAATGGCTATCAACACATTTTTTAAAACATTTGATCAAAAAAATTGGGGGAGAGAAAGAAGCTAACATCGGTTTTTGAAAGAGGAAAGGCTTTAAAAAAGGAGTAGTTTCAACCTTTTCGTAAATTAAGGTAAAAGATAATCAAAAGTTTCTAGCTTAAGTAGGTGAAATCAGAGAAGAGAAAAAGCAGATTGCATAGCACATACTTCTCTAACACCTGTAGTTTCTAAAACCATTCAGAATATTTTTATTAAAATTAATTCAAATAAAATTTAATAAATTTTTAAATATAAATTATATTATCATTTAATATAAATTGATCTAATTTAAATTTATTTTATTAATTAATATTGTTTAAATTTATTTTATTAATACTATTGTTTGATTTACATTTATTTTCTTAATTGATTTTTTAAATTAATTTTGACTAAATTTTAGATTGATTCATATTTAAAAGCTCATTAAATTTCATTTAAATTAATACAATTTAACAAAGTCAATTTAAATAACATTTAATATAGATTAAATCATTTAATATTAACTATATAATATAATAAAAAAATTAATAAAATTAATTTTAATAAGAATCCTCTTAGTGGTTTTAGAAACTACAGGTGTCTGAGAAATATTAGCAAAAGCAATTCTAAGCAGGAAGTGTGAATCTGGCGGTATAGCGATACCAGATTTCAAACTGTACTACAGAGCAAGAGTAACCAAAACAGCATGGTACTGGTACCAAAACAGGCGGGTGAACCAATGGTACAGAATAGAGGACACAGAGACCAATCCACAAAATTACAACTTTCTTATATTTGATAAAGGGGCTAAAAGCATGCAATGGAGGAAGGATAGCGTCTTCAACAAATGGTGCTGGGAAAACGGGAAATCCATATACAACAAAATGAAACTGAATCCCTTTCTCTCGCCATGCACAAAAGTTAACACAAAATGGATCAAAGAGCTTGATATCAAATCAGAGACTCTGCATCTCATAGAAGAAAAAGTTGGCTCCGATCCACATATTGTGGTGCCGGGCTCCAAATTCCTTAATAGGACATCCATAGCACAAGAGTTAATAACAAGAATCAACAAATGGGACTGACTTAAACTAAAAAGGTTTTTTTTTCTTTTTTTTTTTTTTTTTTTTTTTTCTTCTCAGCAAGAGAAACAATAAGAGAGGTAAATAGGGAGCCTACATCCTGGGAACAAATTTTTACTCCTCACACTTCAGATAGAGCCCTAATATCCAGAGTATACAAAGAACTCAAAAAATTAAACCATAAGATAACAAATAACCCAATCAACAAATGGGCCAAGGACCTGAACAGACACTTCTCAGAGGAGGACATACAATCAATCAACAAGTACATGAATAAATGCTCACCATCTCTAGCAGTCAGAGAAATGCAAATCAAAACCACCCTAAGATATCACCTCACTCCAGTAAGATTGGCATCCATTATGAAGTCAAAAAACAATAAGAACTGGCGAGGATGTGGGGAAAAGGGTACACTTGTACATTGCTGGTGGGACTGCAAATTGGTGCGGTCAATTTGGAAAGCAATATGGAGATTCCTGGGAAAGCTGGGAATGGAACCACCATTTGACCCAGCTATAGCCCTTCTCGGAATATTCCCTGAAGACCCTAAAAGAGCATACTATAGGGATACTGCCACATCAGCGTGCACAGCAGCACAATTCACAATAGCTAGACTGTGGAACCCACCTAGATGCCCTTCAGTAGACGAATGGATAAAAAAAAAAAAAAATGTGGCATTTACACACAATGGAGTATTAGGCAGCACCAAGAAATGACAAAATCATGGAATTTGCAGGGAAATGGATGGCATTAGAGCAGATTATGCTAAGTGAATCTAGCCAATCCCTAAAAAACAAATGCTAAATGTCTTCTTTGATATAAGGAGAGCAACTAAGAACAGAGCAGGGAGGAAGAGCATGAGGAAAAGATTAACATTAAACAGAGACAAGTGGTGGGAGGGAAAGGGAGAGAGAAGGGAAATCGCATGGAAATGGAAGGAGACCCTCATTGTTACACAAAATTAAATATAAGAGGATGTGAGGGAAAAGGGGGGAAAAAAAACAAGGGAGAGAATTGAATTACAGCAGATGGGGTAGAGAGAGAAGATGGGAGGGGAGGGAGAGGAGATAGTAGGCGATAGGAAAGGTACCAGAATACAACAGTCACTAATATGGCATTATGTAGAAACGTGGATGTGTAACCGATGTGATTCTGCAATCTGTATTTGGGGTAAAAATGGGAGTTTATAACCCACTTGAATCAAATGTATGAAAGATGATATGTCAAGAGCTTTGTAATGTTTTGAATAACCAATAAAAAAACATCTTCCCATTTCAAAAAAATGACATTGGTGATTTATTGTGATCATTTTATACACAGCAGAACTACATTTAATTCTTTGTCCTACTTATAAAAGTCACTAGATGCGAAAGCATCTACTTTCACAGTTTGTATATAACATTTATGGACTATCTTAAATTCGTTTTAAAAAATATTTATTATTTAGCCTTTAGTGGACACAACATCTTTATTTTATTTATTTTTTTTATGTAGTGCTGAGGATCAAACCCCATGCCTCACGCATGCTAGGTGAACGAGCTGCTACTTGAGCCATATCCCCAACACTCTCTTAAATTCTTATTTTCACCTTGCTTCTTTATGATAATGAGAATTCAAATTTATGGGTAATATATCATTCACTGAACAACTTCTCAGTCCAAATCAATCCTTCTACTATTGTATTGTCACTGGAGTGTTATGTTAATCTTCCTACAAATGTGTGCGGGACATTTCATTGATTATGCCAATTCTTAAAAATACAAATGTGCCCAGCCCTAATATCCAGAGTATGCAAAGAACTCAAAAATTAAACATTAAGAAAACAAATAACCCAATCAACAAATGGGCCAAGGACCTGAACAGACACTTCTCAGAGAAGGATATATAATTAATCAAAAAATACACGGAAAAAATGCTCACCATCTCTAGCAATCAGAGAAATGCAAATTAAAACCACTCTAAGATACCATATCAGTCCAGTAAGAATGGCAGCCATCAGGAAGTCAAACAACAACAAGTGCTGGCAAGGATGTGGGGGAAAAGGTACACTTGTACATTGCCGGTGGGACTGCAAATTGGTGCAGCCAATTTGGAAAGCATTATGGAGATTCCTTGGAAAGCTGGGAATGGAACCACCATCCGACCCAGCTATTCCCCTTCTCGGACTATTCCCAGAGACCTAAAAAGAGCACACTATAGGGATAAGGCTACATCAATGTTCATAGCAGCACAATTCACAATAGCTAGAACGTGGAACCAACCTAGATGCCAGTCAATAGATGAATGGATAAAAAAATGTGGCATTTGTACCCAATGGAATATTACTCAGCACTAAAAAATAACAAAATCATGGCATTTGCAGGGAAATGGATGGCATGAGAGCAGATTATGCTAAGTGAAGTTAGCCAATCCCTAGAAAAGAAATGCTGAATGTCTTCTTTCATATAAGGAGGGGGGACTCAAAACAGAGCAGGCTGGAAGAGCGTGAAAAGAAGATTACCATTTAGAAGGGACAAGAGGTGGGAGGGAATGGGAGAGAGAAGGGGAATTTCATGGAAATGGAAGGATACCCTCATTGTTATACAAAATTACATATAAGAGGATGTGAGGGGAAAGGGGGAAAAAGGAGAGAAATGAATTACAGTAGATGGGGTAGAGAGAGATTATGGGAGGGGAGGGGAGGGGACAGAAGGGGAGAAAGGGAGGGAGTAGGAAAGGCAGCAGAATATAACAGACACTAGTATGGCAGTATGTATAAACTCGGATGTATAACCAATGTGATCCTGCAAACTGTACACGTGGTCAAAATAAGAATTCATACCCCACTTGAATCAAATGTATGAAATATGATATGTCAAGATCATTGTAATGTTTTGAGCAACCAATAAAAATTTAAAAAAAGAAACAAGAAGAGACAAGGCCCATATTAAAGAGATTTAAAAATCCTACTGAAATCTATAAGAAAATGTTTGAATGAATTATGAGGTATTAAAAAAAAAAAGTACAAACTTAATATCCTGCATAGAATTTATCACCCTATGTTTATAGACTCAAAAAGCTTTCATTATTTTAACCTTCAACTGTGTTTTAACAAAGCCACATTATTAAGGGCTCTCTACTTCTGGCTTATTCTTTCTTACTTAGTCTTTTCCCCCATATGAGATCCTCACCACCGCAGTCATCAATGGCTGACCTTGCATTATAATTCAAGGATCACTCTATGTAACATCTTCCCCATTGATTGACTGTATTCAATTGCACTTCATAGCAGGAAATGTATATAACACAGCTTTATGTTGTTCACAATATCTACCACAATACCTTGTACTTTGGGGGCACTGAATACATGTATAAGGATATACTTATGATTATTGGATGCTTTTTGTCACATGTGTTCGCGAATGAGCCAGGGTTTTCCCTCCATATCCCCCATAGTTTCCAGGAATATTCCAAACATATTTACAAGAAGAGAAATGCTTTTATTTGGATGGTCAGTTTTGAATACAGTAGGTAGGTATCTCTCTCAGATTGAAATATAAAATGACAAACAGCTGTGGTCAGAGTGAACCATGCTAGAAGACTGAATCTGAGTGATCAGAAATGCCTTTCAGCAGTAGGAGCAACAACCACTGGAACCAGATTCAAGCCAAATGTGATAGGTCTTACACTGAAAAAGGATCATTATTTGTGATTTAAAACAATAAACAAACACAGAACACCTAAAGAGAAGGAGGCACCCTGCTATAATTTGGATCTGGAATGTTGCCCAAAGGTCATGTGTTGAAAGCTTGGACCCCAATGTAACAGCATTCAGAACGGACTCTACAGAAAGGTGAATTGAATCCTGGGCTCTAACCTCATCTGTGGATCAATCCACTGATGGGTTCACGATTGGACAGGACTATTGGGAGTTGGTAAAAACTGTGGGCGGTAGGGCCTAGTTGGAGGGTAGGTCATTGGAGTTGATTCCCTGGAAGGGTACATCATATTCCTCAGTCCTTTCTTCCCCTCACCTGATCTCCATGATCTCCATGAGTTGATCCCCTGATCTCCATGAGTTGAGCAGCTCTGTTTTGAAGCCAGGCTCTCTGCCATGGTAATCTGCCTCACTTCAGGCCACAGCAATGGAGCCTGAAATTGAACCAAAATAAATATTTACTCATTTAATTTTCTCAGGTATGTTGTCAAAGTGATGAAAAAGTCTTCTAACACACACACACACACACACACACACACACACACACACACAAACACACACACACACACACACAGGAGGAATGGTCTAAAGGGAGAAAAGGACACTTGGTATTGTTGATGCCTTCTTCAACAGTAGACACAGCTGGGGTACAGCGTGGATTCGCACTTCAGCAGATGCTAAAAGGGGCTTCAATTTTTATATTAGTCTTTTATGAGGAGAGATTGACTAACACAGGCCTGATTTCTCTCTCAGATTTGGAGATGAATAAGAAGGACCAAGAAGATTTCCTTTTCTAGCACAGGACACAAATGCAGTCACTAGTTTCTGATACCAATCTGAGTAATTATGTCTACTTGCTCTATCTTGAAGGCAAGAGACACTATGAGGTGATTAATATGATCCTTAGAATCTATTTAACCATTAATTTTCCAAAAATTCTGCCTTTTTTTAAATTTTATTTCTGCCACCTTGAGGTTTTGTTCCCTGAACAGACATATAGAAAGAACAGCTCAAGGAAAAGAGTCTCCTGAATATGGGCTCTGGGAAGAGAGTAATGGGAGCAAACCCAAACCCCTTCTAAAGGGTAATGAGGAAAACGATCCTAAACAAAACAAAAAGCAAATATGAACAAAGTGGCAGCAGGCTCTATTTGTTGGCCACTTTCTCTGCACCAGCCATCAGGTGAGAACTACACACTATGTTCTCATTTACTGTTCAACTCATGCTTGGGAGAGAGGTTTTCTAAATGCATTCTGTCAGTTTAGCTCCAAAATTGCTTTGGTCCCAACTGGTATGTCTGTTACAGCCCACGTGCTTCATCTCTTTGCTTTGTCCCCAACTCTACAAAACTGCCTCCTCATTAACTTGTTGGAATTTAAACACCTTGGAAACCAGGGCCTTATCTTAACTCCTTCTGATCCTTAGAGGTATGGGAATTAAATTTAGGATTGTTACTCCATCGTAGAAAATTTCTCAACTTTTTATTTCACTCTGTACTGTTTAAACCTGGATTATATTTGGCATTGATAAACAACAATCGGTTAAGTGAACATCAACCTATCGGCTCTAAAAGAAATTTTCTTAAGTGAAATTTAAGTGGAATTTTTGAGCACTTAAATAAACTCAATCACAATTAACAAGGACCAAATAATATTAAAGTGAACTCGAAAATTTATAGATTAACAGCAAAAATTTATTTTTGGAAAGGGTAAAGATGGTTCTTTAGTGACATTTAATCCATATTATAATTTGAATTCTGAGAATGATTAAGACTTTGTGATGGTTAATTTTACATGTTAACTCGTCTGGGCTACGATGCCCAGACACTTGGCCAACTTTTATTCTGGGTGTGTCTGTGCTGGTGTTATGGGGCGAGATTTACTTTTGAATCGGGGACTTTTAGTTAAATCGATTCCATTCTGTAATGGAGAGAGACCTCACCTCGTCAACCGAGTGCAACTGAATGGGACAAAAAGCCCACCTCTCCCAGACAAGAGGGAACTGTCCAGTGAACTACCTTTGGATTTCATCTACAACATTGATTCTTCCTGGCTCCACAGCACACTGCCTTGGGACTCAAACTAGAACACTTTCCTGGATCTCTAGCTCCTCCCAGCCAACCCTGCCCAATCCTGTGAGCCAATAGCTGACAGGCAAGTGCAGGGAAGAAGCAGAGGCCCTGCAGGGGGTGAGTGTGTGCTACTGGATGCCAGTCCCTGGTCAAAGCGCAGGACAGGCTTCTGAGTTTACAGGCAGGAAGGGATGATTAGTGTTGGTGGAGCCCCAGGAACCCCGCGCTCTGAGGAATTCTGAGCGCTTGGGTCATAATTGACCCCGGCAACGCCAGAGGACGTTCGGGGCAGAGAAGTGGATATGGTGATGGACGCGCTTTTCAGAGCTGGTCCGATGGATCACTGAAGTGGCCACGATGTGGTCCTGGTTTGGAGGCCTGGGCTCAGGCTTGGGCCACTTCTTGGGTCAGGTGGGGAGCAGCTTGGCTTTCCTCACCGGCCATAGCTCCAGCTTCGCCGGGGAAATGCTTCTGGATGACTTAGGAGACCCAGAAGCAGCTTTACATCATTCTTGGAGAAAGGAAATGGAAACTACTGATTCCACACTAAGATGTGAGAATGAAAGACTGAAAGAGTATTGTACTGACCTGGAAGAAAAGCATGAAGCATCAGAGCTACAAATAAACCATCAGTCTGTAAGTTACCAAAACCAACTGCAACAGAAAGAGGTAGAGATCAGCCATCTTAAAGCAGGACAGATTGTACTGCAAGATCAAATGTTCCAACTACAGGCAGCCGCTCAATCAGTACACTCGGGAGCTTGTGGTGTGCCAACAACAACTGCACCGGCTCCGTTCGGTTCCCTGATCAGTAGTCATTTTTCAGCCTTTCGTGATGACGACATGGACTCTAGTGACATAATCTTATCACAACAAGAAACAAACAGATTATCAACTGAAGCTGCAAAACATGAATCTGAAGCTGGCCACTCGAGGCAGATTGCTGAGGCTCAGGGAACACACCATTCTGACTCAAGTGAAATCTGCAAAGTACAAAATACTGTCAAGACTCTTCAACCAAACCAAAGTCCAGACATATATGATCATCAGCATGAAATTTCGGTTTGGGAGCAGAGTTCTACTGTGGCAGAAAAGGGAAAAATCCTTCCTCAGAGCTCAGCAGTGGAAGAAGTGTTCAGGCTTCAACAAGCCCTGGCTGATGCGGAGAAGGAAATCGTGAGACTAAATGGTTTAAACCAGGATAACCGTCTTGCTGAAGACCATCTGAAACTTAAAATGCATGTTGAAGCTTTAGAAAAAGAGAAGGCATCATTGAGTCAAGAAAAAGAGGAACTTCAGATGTCACTGTCAAAATGGAGCTGTGACTACCAAGTCATGAAAAACAGAGCTTCAACAGACATGAATTTGAATGTACAATTACTAGACTTAAAACTTCACTTGAAGGCAAAGGAGGAAGAACTGAATCAGACTATCAATGAAAAGAAAATGCTGATAGCCGAGTTAGAAGAACTGGATCATCAGAATCAGGAAGCTACAAAGCACATGATTTTGATACAAGAGGAGCTATCCAAACAACGAAATGAAGGAGACCTTGTCATCAAGTTGTTGGAACAAGGTCTAGATGATGAAAAAAAGAGAGTCCATCAACTTGAGGATGATCAAATGAACATATCCCAAGAGTTGCATGTGCAGAAGGAGAAGTTAACTGAGAACGCACAGAGCCTCAGTGATTTGCATTTAACTAAGCAGAAGCTTGAAGGTAAAGTAGAAGATTTAGTAGATCAGCTAAATCAGTCACAAAAAAATAGTTTAAACATCCAGCAGGAAAACCTTGGGCTTAAGGATCACATTAGACAACTTGAAGATGAGCTGTCTGGATTTAAGAGCAAGTATCGAACTTCTCTGAATGAAGACTCTAACAGTCATTGTAAGGATGACATGCTTAAAGAACGAGAAGCTGAAGTTAGCAACTTAAGGCAAAATCTTTCTGAAGAGGAACAGCGCAATGAAAATTTAAAGAAAGTTGCTGTTGAACTCAAAACGGAAAATGAAATGTTGATTTTAGCACGTGACGATGTAAGGCGTAAGTTGGAAGAATCTATTGCTGCTTACAATCAAATCTCTCAAGAAAAAGACACTATCACGGAGACTCTCAAAAGAGACAAAGAAGAGATTGAAGCCAAACTGCACCAGGCAGAAAAAAGACTGTTGGAAGAAGCAAATAATCACAGGCAGACTATTCAGGAACTCTCCAATGCACATAATTTGAATACCTCTGCCTTAAAGCTGAAACACGAATGTGCAGTTCGACTCATCCAAGAGAAGGACTTTGAAATAGCAGGACTCAAAAAGAATATTGAGCAAATGACTGCTGATGAAAAAGAAACTGATGAAATTTTGGCATCTTATGTAGAAGAAGAGGAGCGATTGATACAAGTCATAAATGAGAAAGAAGTTTTTATTGAAAAACTCGAAGAAAAAAGTTCACAACTACAAAAGGATTTAGATAAGTGTTCTCAGGCCTTAGGAGAAAATGAAACTTTAAGGCAATCTATCGAAAGAAAGGACAAAAGTCTTACCTACATGAGAGCAGAAAACAACTATCTGCGAGTAGAATTGGAAATACTTAGGGAACAGCACAATCAAGCTGTACCAGTGGCTGAGCCTACAGCTCTTGATGCTGTCACAGAACTAGAATTGGAGGTATCTCAACTGAATATAGTCAAAAATCATCTGGAAGATGAAATTCAAGACCACCTGAATATCATTGAAAACCAAAACCAGCGTAAAATGCAACTACTTCAGTCTTTACAGGAGCAGAAGGAGGAAATGGATGAATTTAAGTACAAATATGAGCAGATGAATGCTGCGCATAGCCAGTTAATTTTAGAAAAAGAGGAGGAAATTAAGAACTTGCAGAAAACTATTGAAGAACTAAAAGCCCAGTTGCCTGGAGAGAAAGGAGATGCTCAAACATTGAATTCTGATATTTTTCAAGAGACCAAAGTAAAAATCCTAAGAGAAAAAGAGGTTCAACACTTACGGGACCAAGAATTACGCCTAAACCGGGAGCTAGAAAGGCTACGCAGCCATCTCTTGGAATCAGAAGAGTCTTACACCCAGGAAATTTTGGCTGCAGAAGACAAAGAAAAACAGTCAATAGCTGAATGGAAGAACAAGGCCGAAAAGCTAGAAGGAGAAGTATCATCATTGCAGGAACGTTTGGATGAAGCAAATGCTCTGTTGGATTCTGCTTCCAGACTGAGAGAAGACTTAGATCTCAAGGAAGAACAGATGGAAGAACTGAGAAAACAAAACGAGCTCCGAAAAGAAATGTTGGACCATGCACAACAGAAATTGTCGACTTTGGTCAACAGCGCAGAAGGAAAAGTGGACAAAGTCCTCATGCGAAACCTTTTTATCGGTCATTTCCAGACACCAAAGGACAAACGTCCTGAAGTATTGCAGGTGATGGGGAGCATCCTGGACATTCCGAAGGACGAAATGGAGCAGTTGCTGAATAACGATCATGGTGGTGTCAGTAAGTGGATGAGTTGTTTTGGTTCCACGTTCTGCAGCTGTGCCTCTTGGTAACCTAGCTGGAGTTGGACTTGGTGGACCTGGGCATCCTCTTGTTAAACCCATTGCAGATTTCATGCCCACCTTTACACCACTGCCAGTGTCCCCGGACAATAGTGCCAGAGTTGTACTCCAGGATCTTCTAAATATTTAGCATTTGAAAGAAGCCATAACCCTTTTTTACGTTTTACAGCATGGCCTTTTGAAAAAGTACTCATGTGTTTGTAGACAAAAAGAGAAAGCAAAAAAGCTGGTATATGTAAGTGTATAGCTACTAGGTATTTTATTTTATTTTTTTTAGTTGTTGTTGTTGTTGTTGTGATTTTTTGCTATAGTACTTTTTAAAAAATTTGTTTTGTTTTTTGTAGCACTTTTTGTTTCTAGAATTTTGTTCCAATGTAGCAGATAATCATCACCCGTTATCAATTCTGATGTACTTTTGTGAGCAACTGTACAGAGCAGCCTTCTTGAACCACTAGTTCCAACCTCTTTTTTTTAAAACAATAATAATATTTCTTAAATTTAATGGCATTAAGATAAAAACGATACATGTAATTACAGGAAACAAGAAAAATCCAACCCATAAGAAGGATGTCTCAGATTTAGAGTACATGAAAACCAAACATAATGTTGCAAAAAGTTGAGAATATTTAGTTTATCCAAGATAACATTGTACAACGACCACGCGAAAATTCCAATGGGGAGGACCTAAACATGAAGCTTAGTGGATAAATTCTAAGATGCTTTGAATCCAAATTCTATGACCCCTATCCATTTTGCTTATTTCCATTTCTATACGAAAGTCACTTCACATTAATTCAGTTTTCCAGATGATAAATATGTCCAGAAGGAAGAGTATTTTTATGAGTCAACCCCGAAGTGGGATCACAGGATCCATTGCCAATGGAAAAGTTAATTAGTAAGAATGTATCATTAAATATCTGGACTGCTTATCTACATACTATTGGGGGCCCTACAATAATTCTTATAAACACATTTTATAAAACATTTGATCAAAACAAGTTGGGGAGAGAAATAAGCTAACAACAGTTTTTGAAAGATGAAAAGCTTTAAAATAGGAGTAGTTATAACCTTTTGATAAATTAAGGTAAAAGATGAATCAAAAGTTTCCAGCTTAAGTAGGTGAAATCAGAGAAGAGAAAAAGCAGATTGCATAGCACATACTTCTCTGACACCTGCAGTTTCTAAAACCATTCAGAACATTTTTGTTAAAATTAATTTAAACAAAATTTAATATATTTTTAAATATAAATTATATCATCATTTAATATAAATTAACCTAATTTAAATTAATTTTACTAGTAGTATTATTTAAACTTCTTTTATTAATACTATGGTTTGATTTAAATTTATTTTATTAATTGATATTGTTTATTAACTTATATTAAATTATAGTATGATTTATATTTAAAAACTCATTAAATTTTATTTAAATTAATACAATTTAACAAAGTAAATTTAACATAATATAGATTGAATTATTTAATATTGACTATATAATTTAATATAAATGTCAATAAAGTTAATTTTAATAAAAATGCTCTTAGTTGTTTTGGAAATTACAGGTGGCAGTGAAGTATTAGCTATATTATCTTCTTTTTCCTCCTCTTTGATTGTACCTAACTTAAGCTAGAACCTTTTGGTTCATCTTTTGTTTTACTTTACAAAAATTAAAAAAAGGAAGAAAAACACCTAGTAGCTACACACATATCAGCTTTTCCTTTCTTATTTCTAAATTTCACCTTAACATTTACATTATTTTACCAAAAT
The DNA here is from genome assembly GCF_964194105.1 of Spermophilus citellus. Lineage (NCBI taxonomy): Eukaryota > Metazoa > Chordata > Mammalia > Rodentia > Sciuridae > Spermophilus > Spermophilus citellus. The sequence continues at coordinate 134,711,659 of NC_138186.1, read as the reverse complement.
TAAGATGCCATCGGTTGTTACTCCTGAGAAGAATATCAAAGTATATATTTTGCTTCGACCTGCCAAATTACTTGGAATCTTATTCCAGTAGACTTCACATGGTTGGGAAAAGCAGAGTTCAGATTTGTCATGAGAGATTTTTATATATTCGGCTCACTCCATTGTGTCTAGGTGAGCCTTTGGGTTTCAATGCCTGGAAACACACTTCTTATATTTCAGAATTGAAGAGCTCTTGGAAACAGCAACCTCACTGCATTCTTGAGAAAAATATGTTATACGGGTACTCAGAAAATGACAAAGATTAATATAGATTCAAGATTTTTTTTAAGACAAGGGGTTTAATGGAGAAAACAGCAAGATAGCCTTAGAAATTTCATACTCCCTGCATTCTTAGGAAAAGCTTCTATATTGTAAAGAATAACACCAAACAGAAAAGTTCCCAAGAAAATATTGTGCTTTCAGTTTCCTTGTCTCATAAATTTTATTAAAGTTTCATTAAAGACCCTGTATTTGCTAGCCTTTTTATTGAATACTTTTTTGAGATATTCTATTAATGTCTATGACTGGATTTTATTTGGTCTCACATTAATGTCGCCCCCTGTGACAAAGGGTACATGGGAGGCAGGCAGGATCAGCCTGTCCTCTCCGAGGCACCAGCTGTCGGAACCAGGCTCTGACAGAGGTAGTGAAGGGCACTAGCGTCTGTCTCCTGGACTGAGCGAGAGGGTAAGTATCTGAGTAATATTAATTGTGTATAAATGCCACATTTTTTATGCATTCATCTACTAAGTTGTTTCCACAATTTAGCTAATGTGAATTTTGCTGCTATAAACATTGACGTGGCTGTGTCCCTGTACTATGCAGTTTTTAAGTCCTTTGGGTATAGACCAAAAAGAGGGATAGCTAGGTCAAATGGTGGTTCTATTCCCAAATTTCCAAGGAATCTCCAAACTGCTCTCCATATTGGCTCCACCAATCTACAGTCCCACCGACAGTGTAGGAGTGTACATTTTTCCTGAAATCCTCACCAACACTTATCGTTGTTGTCTTCATCATAGCTGCCATTTTCAACAATCGCTGACATTCTAACTGGAGTGAGGTGCAATTAAACCCCTCTCTCTCACCATGCACAAAACTCCACTCAAATGAATCAAGGACCTAGGAATAAAACCAGAGAGCTTCATGTAACAGAAGAAAAAGTAGGCCCTAATTCCAATCATATGGGATTAGTCCCAAAATTCCTTAATAAGACTCCTATAGCACAAGAATTAAAATCAAGTATCAATAAATGAGATAGATTCAAACTAAAAAAGTTTCTTCTCCACAAAACAAACAATCTGGGAGGTGAATAGAGATCCTACATCTTGGGAGAAAATTTTTGCCCCATCACACATCAGATAGAGCACTAATCTCTAGGGCATAGAAAGAACTCACAAATCTGAATAACACACACACACACACACACACACACACACACACACAAACAAATAAATAAATAAATAAAATAAAATAACCCATTCAATAAACGGGCCACGGACATGAACAGACACTTCTCCCAAGATGATATAAAATTAATCAACAAATATATGCAAATATGCTCATTATCACTAGCACTTAGAGAAGTGAAAATCAAAACTACACTAAGATTTGAAGTTCAATCTTAAAGGCTGAAAATGAGCATGTTTCACCTCTCTTTCTCCTTCTACCACCAAATCCTCATAGAAATTAGAAAAGAACATTTGAAATGCTCAGTGATCCAAAATAAGAATGAGAATTTCAAGGACTGAACACAAAAATAGATTATGAAAGAGTAGATCAAGTTGAAAAGACAAAAGCAAATATAGAACGTGCAAGAAAACAGTTCACTTGCAGAAGCTGAGAGGTAACAGGCTGCTTCATGCTTTCAGTATTACATACCAGGGATCAAAGAGCACAGGACAACAATAAGATAGTTATCTAGGGTACCACACAGTGGGGTATATAGAGCAAAAACACGGGAAACCATGCAGAATAAAAGGCATAAACTGAACATCCCTCTCTCAGAACCCAAACAAGGAACCACCAACAAGCAGGGATGGATAGAGAAGAGCTGTGTAATGCACTTAAGAAGCTTGACTGAGTAGCTATACCAAGAAGTTGTACCATGCACACAAAACTACATATCATGTTCAAACACACAGGCTACAGCCACCAAAATTTACCATGCCCTACACCACAATGAAAACGCCAGCCAATTCCGTAAAGGTGTTATCACACAGGCTGCAATTCCTTGTGCATCTAAAATTAGAAGAATTTTGACTCCTCAAAAAAAAAAAAAAAAAATTCCATATACAATGAAATTAGGGCCATAGAAACAATTCCAAATAATTGTTAGATTAAAGCAAAAATCAAGATGGAATTAAATTAAAATACTATAATAGTCATCTGGTGAGTATGGCAGAAGCAACAGGGATTTAGATATATGTATTTGAAAAGAGATTGAAATCAAATGGCATATGCTTTTAACATAAAAACATAAGAAAATACCTGGATACTGGATAAAACAATGTAAATGTTAAGGCAAAATTTAGAAAAAACAAAGGAAATGCTGATGTGTGTAGCTACTGGGTGTTTTGTCTTCCCATTTTTATCTTGGTAAATTAAAAGATAAACAAAAGTTTCTAGCTTAAGATAGGCAAAATGAGAGAGCAGACAAAAGTAGAATATATAGCTAATATTTCTGACACCTGTAGTTTCTAAAACCACTAAGAGGATTTTTATTAAAATTAATTTTATTAATATTTTTATTATATTATATCGTTAATATTAAATGATTTAATCTATATTAAATGTTATTTAAATTGACTTTGTTAAACTGTATTAATTTAAATGAAATTTAATGAATTTTTAGTATACTGAAAAATTTTAAGTCCTTTAGATATAAACCAATGAGTGGGATAGCTGTGTCAAATGGTGCTTCCAATCCCAGTTTTCCAAGGAATTTTCATACTGCTTTTCAGACTGGCTGCACCAATTTGCAGTGCCACCAGCAATGTATAAGTGTACCTTTTTCCCCCATATCCTCGCCAACATTTATTGTTGCTTATATTCTTGATGATTGCCATTCTGATTGAAGGGAGTTGAAATCTTAGAGTAGTTTTGATTTGCATTTCTCTCATTACTAGTGAAGTTGAACATTTTTTTCATATATTTATTGATTGATTGTATTTCTTCTTCTGTGAAGTGCCTGTTCAATACCTTGCCCTTTACATTAAAAAAATATATATTGTTTATTGCTGGCAAAAATAGAGTATCATTGAATAGTTCCAAAGTTTAGAGACTTCTAAAAAAGTGGCTTTTATAGACTTTCATGAGTTGAAAACTGGTTGTATTTCTAAGAGGGTAGAGCTCAGTAATCACTATGATGCCATCAAGAATGCCCTGCAGATGTTTGCCCAGTGGAATGAAAAATAAACCAGAATTGAGAACATCATCCAGGCAAATCAGTAGGCAACTGATTCTAGTTCGAGGTGGAGACAATTAATCTGTTGAAGAATTTTCAACTACTGTGATAAAATAAATAATAAATAAAACAGACTCATATTCTCTTATAAAGGCTGAAAAAAAAATCTGTTGAATTATATTTGGAAGCTCTCCTCCCTGCCCAGCAAAAATCCTCTGTGGTCACATCCTCACAATTCAATAAAAAAGGAAAACATTCAACAACAAACGAGAGAATAAATGTACTTCTAACAGACAACAAACACTGCTTGATCCAAAGTAGCAAATGCTTTCTTGAACTCTTTAAAAGGCTTTCTAATTCTCCCTTGGAAAGCCAACTCTCCCTGAGCTCTCATTTAACTAGCAGTTCTATTTCAGAAAAAAATACAGGGAACACTCCAAAATAAAATAAATAAGACTTTTTTTTTTTTGCCTAAAACAATAAAGTCAAGTTTAGTTGGTTTATGTTTACAAATTATGACTATTTTAACTAGCAAAGAATTCAAGACCACATTGTTTTATCTGTCATTATCTTTATGAAAGGTCAACCACAGATTATATCCTAACTTTTACTGGTAGTGATTTCTGAACACTACATGGTAAGATACACAATGAATCTATGAGAACAAACTCTGTGGAGCAATAAATCACTACAGTTCCTTTTTATGGCTCAACCCTCAGAGGGCTCCCACATTGTTCATTTAATTATGCTGTTGCCCATCATCTTTATCAGGTTTCAAAGTCCTCTGGAATATAATAAAAGGGAATACTAAGGAGAGTGAAAAAAAGTGCAGTACAACATGTGGCAAAGCAAAAATGTGAAATATATTCTTAAAAGTTAAAGTATATAGTACTTGACAGTAGGTTGAGTCATTTTCAAGGTATAAGATAACTCTAAATTTTTTGGGGGGTGGGGGGCATGTACCAGGGATTAAACTCAGGGCACATGACCACTGATCCACCTCCTCAGCCCTGTTTTGTATTTTATTTAGAGACCGGGTGTCATTGAGATGCTTAGGGCCTCGCTTTTGCTGAAGCTGGATTTGGATTTGCAGTCCTCCTGCCTCAGCTTCCCAAGCTGCTGGGATTACGGGCATGCACCACTGCATCTGGCTTGAAATAGTTCTAAATTTTGACAACTATAAGAACAGAGAGCCTCAGGGGAGTTGTTTCTCTTCTCTAGGATTTTCTTTCCTCACCTGAAAATGGGTTAAATGAGCATTTCAAGAATAAGAATCAGGGGGCTAGGATTGCAGCTCAGTGGTAGAGCGCTTGCCTAGCATGTGTGAGGCACTGGGTTCAACGTTCAGCACCACATAACAAAGTAGCAAATATTTACAACTAAGAAGAATGTGTGTGTATGTGTGTGTATTCTTCTTTATATATATGTGTGTGTACATACACACACACACACACACATAAAGAAGAGGAGTAAGCATCAGCGGCCAATCCCCCCTCCTAATCTTTCTTGCCCTGTCCACAGTATTTCACCCAGTGAGCAATTTCCTCCTGGCAAACACTGTTTTTTGTTTTATTTTTTTCACCTGGTTTCCACCACCCACACTCATTCTTCACTTGTTGGTCTCCTTCACTGGTTGCTCTTCTCTCCAACCTCTACTCTTTTGGTGGTCCCATCCAGTGTTACAACTTTAATATCCACCAGTAATTTCCTGCTCTCAGGGCCTCTGGGCTGGTTAATAAATCCCTTCAATGAAGCACATGAAACACACCAACTATCTAGTCTCTACCTCTCACCCCAAACCCTAGATTGTTTTAAAAATAAAAACAAAATGAAACAAACAAACAAAAAGACCAGAGAGTTGGAATATGTGATCATGTTCTGGTCATTCTTTTGATATAATGCTGATTTGATCACATGCAATTCTTTGATTTGAAGCTGGATATATGGAAAAAATTGCTGCTTTACCAAATCAGATTTCATTTTTCAAATACAGTGTGGAAGCAGTCATAATATTTTCACTCAAATTTTGGATTTAGAAAGCAAAAAAATTATTCAGTAACTTGAGTTGAGCTGTCCAGTTTGGTTCTTTATTGTTGTATTGTTCTCCTTTCAGCTAGGTAATCAGTCAGTAGGACAGAGTTTTATCAATTAACACTGTTAAATTATCTGTTAGATTATCATTACGTTATTAGTTCCTTTCCAATATGTATACGGTTTCCATATTGTTAAGCCCTGCTTCAGATTAAGGCTAGTAATAGTTGCTGTCACTGTTAATACAACATAATGTGGGTGATGGTGACTAAAATAAAATTACTGTCACTACTAATCATCACACAAACAAAAAAACAAACTTAAGTTTAACCTGCCAGCAACCCAGGAGGCTGAGCCAGGAGGATCACAAGTATCTGCCATTTCGTAAGACCCTGCCTCATCATAAATAATAATAACAATAATAAAAGGGCTGGGAGTGTAGTTCAAGGACAAGGTGCTGCTGGATTCAATCTCTAGTATGGAGAAAGAATAAAATTAACCTGGTCAATATGTTGCATATAAATTGTTCAACACTGGATAGATCCCCCAAATAGCAGGTGGCAACATATCATTAAGTCACTTTCCATAAAGACCTACAGAACAGGTTACCAATGTGCCCAAATCAATGCTTGCATCAATGCTGAGGCTCTGACTAATTCTTGTGACTCAGAGCTTTCCAGATCTCTTTAGGAAAGTGTCCTCTGTTCTCCACAGTTAGCTGTGGCAGTGCTTTCCTTCCTGGAAAGCATGTAGCTTAGAGGCTCTTACAGTCAAATTAGAATCCACTACTGCAGGGGATGAGGGTGCACAGCTGGGGTCCCAGCTATTCCTTGTCCTTTCAGACTTACTGGTAAGGTCTGTTTCCTCTTCAAGTCATCGATGCTTCTCTCTTATGACTTCTGTTATTTTGCTAGGAATGAAAGTTTACATTAAAGAGCAGTTCGGATGAACAGTATGCCCAGCAAACTTCTCATTCTTGTGCTTTTCACTGTCAAACATTAAACTATAAGGAGTTAACTCATGATATAAAATAATACATGTGAGTGTAACAATGTTCATTGTACTCAATTTGCAAACTATTAAAGGGTGAGTAACTACATTTCTTACCTGGTCCAACAGCTCATCTGTGTTTCTATGACCCAAAGCCTCTGTCTGGACCTGAACAAATAGAAGTTATTCTCTACTCATTTCAATAAAGCAGCCAGAGTTGCTATAGCCACATCTTTTCTCTCTTTAGCAATTGTTTTGAATTCCAAAACTCTTTTGCCTCAAGAAGTCAAAAGACACCAGGTGCAGTGGCACACTCTTATAATTCCAGTTACTCTGGAAGCTGAGGCAGGAGGATGGCAAGTTCAAGGTCAGCCTGAGCAATTGTGCAAGATCCTGTCTTAACATAAAATTTTTGAAAAAGGGCTTGGGGTAGCTCAGTGGTAAAGCAGTAGCCTGGCATGCAAGGTTCTGGGTTCAATCTCCAATACCACAAAAATATGGAAAATAAAAAGTCAAAGGCTGAATGTTTAAGAATCTCTCTATAAATCTCCTTTGCCTTTTTTATTTTTTAACATGCTAATGACTATGTGACATCTAGATAGCGTGTGCTGTGTGTGTGTTTTTAAAAGCATTCTTCTATGATGAGTGTGTATTACTTTGAAAATGAGAAAAAAATACTTTATAAAACTTATACATAAAAATGAGACTTCTTCACCACCATCATAACATCTACCAAGTATTAAATAGTTATCAGGTATCATTCGACTTGCCTCTATCATCAGGAATCTTTCTATTTATATCCATTTATTTGTTTGCAGTGCTGGGGGTGGAATCCAGGGCCTCACACATGCTAGGCAGTTGTTCTACCGCTAAGCTATTGCACCAACCCCACCATGCACCTTAAAACAAACATTGCCAGGGAAGCATCCTCTCCACTTTATAGAAAATAAACTGAGATCCTGAGAGATTAAATAAATTTTCAAAAGAACACAGGGAAAAAAAAGTGGTAAAAGTGAGATTCAAATACAAATTTCCTTCTCCAAAGATTGTTCTCTTTCTATCAGGCTTCTGAGGGCAGGCTGAGTTTTAGAATATCCACATAGTTTCCACTCCCATGACACATTTTAAAGAAAAATGAGGAAGGAAAATAATAATTAGTCATATGAAGGATGAAAAAAATAGCATGGAACACATCTAAAGGTTCTTGGGACTGACATGTGATGAGAAACTTGACTGGAGAAAACAAAGTCCTATAGGATTTAACTCAGGCAAACCATCGGCTCTGTTATTAAATTACTTGGTGTTTCCAGCAAAAGAATGAAGATGAAGCTTATTTTTAAAAATTCATTTTCCTACATGAACCAGGCTAGCCTATTACTACAGATGGATGTGGTAATTTCCAAAGAAGTTTCCTCTGACAGCTCCAGAATCAGGTCATTTCTGGAAAAGTTCAAGTGTATCCCTCCAATTAAGGAAAAATACTTTGTAGGGGACTGAGTGGAGAAACTTATTTGTCATTGATTTGTGAAGTACTGAGTAAATTTCAGCTTCAAGCTATTATTCTTTCTAAGGTAGTCTGGTCTACATCAGTGGTTTGAAACTTCCCAGATACAAAGCAGAGTAGTTTTGCAACTGTGCTTTCTTATTCTGTATTATTTTAATATAACTAAGGCACTGTATCTATAACAATAATTTTTAAAAGATGTAGATTTATATTTCTTTGTATATTAATTTGGGTCTTTCAGGGTTTAAATTCAATGCAGCCAAAGTAATTGGAAGACAGTAGTCACGCCACTTGCAATAGTGCACTCCTGTAATTTCAGATACTCCAGAGGCTGAGGAAAGAGCAAGGCCACCCTCAGCAATTTAGCAAGACCCTGTCTCAAAATAAAAACTAAAACGACTGGGGATGTAGCTCAGTTGTAAATTACCCCTGAATTAGAGGAAGAAGGAGGAGGAGGAGGAGAAGGAGGATATATATTAATCTGGGTCTTTCAAGGTTTAAATTCAATGCAGCCAAAGTAACTGGAAACAGTAGCCAAGCCAGTTGCAAACCATCAGCTCTATTATTAAATATTATTACTAAAGGTAGGAAGATTTGACAGTGGTTATTGAAAAAGCATCTGGTAGTATAGCTCTAATATCATCAGTAGTATACAATTTTTAGTCTTCAGAACAAAAGATGCATTCATTCAGAATACTAAGTCACTCAGTGAATAGATTCTTATTGAGTGCTTATTACACACCAGCAGCACCAGAGTCACAGGCATGTACCCTGTTGTCTTGAAATTCTTAGTTATTTTTGAGGAAGGGTACCATATTTTAATTTTATTGGGAATATACAACTGAACAATAGCATCATAGTTCCCTCCCTCAGATGATTTATAGAGAGAAAAAAGAATAAAATATTAATCATATGATTAATCAATAAAATGTTATAAACAGTATGATAAGGAAAGTATGGAGTAACTATTGATAGCATTCAGCAGAACTTTTGTGCTGTTCAGAAACGAAGTGAAATAAAATCTACCACTAAAATAATAATGGACATATATTATTTTCCCCCCATTCCTTCAAAGTCATGATGAGAGTTGAAATCCAGCAATTTTGTGGTTCCTCTCTTCAATTTTGCTGACCTTTATCTTGCAATAGTTAATATGCTTAAGGGAAATCTAGGACATCACAAGCCAGAACCATATCTGTGGCTTTTTCTGCCCTTGCCTCTGCAGTTCTTATTCATAGTGCTTGAACTTGTGGTAAAATAAAGTTGTAATCTGGGGTTAAAATGTTGGTAATGTTCAAAAGATGAGTCAAGAAAGAAAACTATCATTAGCCCTTGTCATGTGAAGTCAAAAAATACCTTATCCTGCCATAGCTCAGGGGAAATTCTAAGCCTATCTACATTCAGCACTTTAAGCAGTCAGATTTGTGATGGCATGTTCAGTCTTTTCAAGTTGTTAAGAAAAAAGAGAGAGTCTCAACTTGACATAGGCTATGAATGTTTGCTGTAGGAATAAACAAGGAAGGGAGCACTGGAAATCTCAAAACCCTTTGCCTCCTGGGGTGCTGGAGCAGCACCGGTACCCCATGTACAGGATGATGTTCTCATTATTCAACTTCTCTTTTCCTCCCTTTTTAGAGGAACTTAACTGATTATGATTGTGATGGCAACTCAAAATAAAAAATAAAAAGGAGCCCGGTGCGTTGGTGCATGCCTGTAATCGCAGGGGCTCCAGAGCCTGAGGCAGGAGGATGGTAAGTTCAAAGTCAGCCTCAGCAATTTAGCAAGGTCCTAAGCTACTTAATGAAACCTTTCTCAAAGTAAAATATAAAAAGGGCTGGGGATGTGGCTCAGTGGTTAAGCACCCCTGGGTTTTATCCCTCGTACCAAGAACAGGGCAGGGAACTGGGGTTATAAATCAATGGCACAGTGCCCATGTTTAATCCCCCATACCACCAAAAAAGCAAACAAAAAAGCAAACATGGCAAGCCATTGCGTAAGTAGATACAAAATGTAGGATTTAAACTAAAGGCTTAAATTTCACAGTGACATAATTACTTAGACCAAGTTTTCTTTTCTTCATCTACAAAATGTTTTAAACTAGGTTTAAAAGTTCCTTTCAGCTCAATGAGTCTTTATCTTATTATATACAGAACATAGCAGCCTTAATTCTAGTACAAGATTTGCTTCCAAACAGAATCCATTGACAAAGTGTCTAGCAGTCAACTTCAGTCCCCTAATTATCTTTGTGAACTTTTGTCATTTCCGGGTGGGATCTCCAAATGTATTCCCAGAAGTAGAATCAGTAAATGCCTCATATTCTAGACAAGAAGATGTCAGAAGGGTACGGAAAACAAATACTGGAAATTGGGCACCTGAACTCCACAAGGCTATCTGCAGACCTAACCACAGATTTGCATGTCCTCTCACACCACACTGACATCACTTCCTCATCTGGTTACCACACTGGGAAGCATGATTAGTGTGGGATTAAGCCAACTCTGTGTTTGATAAGTAACTACTCCATTGTCTCCAGAGGTAGAATTTTCACCAGAGAGAAGATCCCAAAAGGTGAAGACTTTTGTCCTAATAGCCTTCATAAAATCTGAAGTATGTAAGTAAATGAAGCACATGTTATTTCAGTGGAAATAAAATGAAATATCACTTATATACTTCTGAGCAAAAATTAAAGATATGTTGAGAGTTTTTTCTTTTTAATTTTTTTTTTTTGGGGGGGCTGTTTTTCCCTCCTCCCAACTTTTGTATCAGGTATTGAACTCAGGGGCACTTAACCACTGAGCCACAACCACAGCCTCAGCCCTTTTTATTTTTCATTTTGAGACAGAATTTTGCTAAGTTGCTCAGTGCCTAGCTGAGTTGTTGAGGCTGGCTTTGAACGTGCCATCCTCCTGCCTCAGCCTCCAGAGTTGCTGGGATTACAGGTGTGTGCTACCACCCCTGGTGGCTTCTCTCTCATTTTTAAAGGCAACATTATATAAGTAGATCTATACATAATAAGATTGTTGAGGCAATATGAGTCACTGGATTTGCCTAATATCATTGTTTTTTCCTCAAAGCACATTGTTTCACAAAAAAAAAAAAAAAAAAAAAAAAAAAAAAAAAAAAAAAAAAAAAAAATTGTGGTTTTTGGAGTGTCCAGAGCCTGCGTTCCTTCCCCACCTCACTTGGTGTGTGAATCTTCACTCTCCTCTCAGGGCCTGTTTTATTTCTTCCAAACAAGATCATCAAAGTTTAGAAGACAAACTTCCTGGGAAACAGCCTGTAGTTTCAACCACACAGACGGCATTTCCACCCTGACCATAACTTTATCAGTTAAATTAAAATATGGTGACACTTCTATTTAGATATAAGTTCCAGGGCTTTGTCTCAAATGTCAACAAATCCAGCATCAAGTGAGAATGATATCCTGTCGTCAGATTTTTGTCTCTCTTAGATAAACTATGACTCTTTTGCTTGTCCCTGGGACATCAGATTTAAACAGAGCTGACACACAAAAAAATGTGGAGTAAGTGGAAGAACATACTTTTCATTCATTCAGATCCTCCAGCTTTAAGGAAAACGGTGCACCACCCATTCATTCCTTTTCTCTGCTGCCTGCTTCTCTCCCACTACCAGAATCGCTCCATGATATTATCTCCTCAGTTTCTCTCCAAATCCTGCATGTAGCCCTGCTATGTGGAGGTGGGGCACGTAGTATTGTGGGAATGTGGAACGTTGGTCTCCTACGTAAGTATAGGGTCATGATAGGAGCAAGTAAAATGTCTGACTCCTGCTACACATATCCAGACACCTTCTGTGTGTCCTCAGGTAACAGTGTCCTGGGTAGAAATGAATGCACTTGGGAACCATCATGAGCTCCTAATGATGGAGCCTGCTGATTGAGAATCGCATGTTATCCCCTTGAGATGGGTACAATCTTGGCAAGACCCAAAATCTGGAAATGATTCGAAATATAAAGGGGTGTTTTCTACCTTTACAGTTACACAAATTTCATCGTTTTGAATTATTAACTCCTAAAGGAAAATCAGGTGAGACACTCTAAAGTCAAACATACAGGATGAGAAGTTCTCTTCAAGAGCCTTAGGAAATGTCAGTCAAGATTTATGTATTAACGGTTCTATCTCATGCTATAAAATTAAGTTTTAAGGTCTGCACTTTAGAAGATAATTTGAGTCTTAAGTTTTAAGTACACACTAATGGTTTAATTTATGGCTAATAAAGGTGACTTTATTTCTAATGTTTTGCATGCTTGTTTTTCAAAAGTTAAAACATTCCCATGATTCAAAATTCAACAAAGAAGATAAAAGTGAGATCTTCCCCACAACTTATACCCATCCACCTAATTCTCAGCATCAACCAGTGCTGTCACAGTCCTACCTACCGTCTCCTGGTCTTTAACGCAAATCAATTCATATATTGTTTCCTTCCTCCTATTGGAACAAAGGTATACCTTATCAAAACTGTTCTGTCTCTGGCTTTTTCTCTTAAGAAAACTGAAAGAAGCTGAGTGCAAGGATGCACACTTGAAATTCCAGCTACTCCAGAGGCTAAGGTGAAATAACTGCAAATCAAGCCAGCCGAGACAACTTAGTGAGACCCTGTCTCAAAATAAAAGTTTAAAAAGAACTTGGAATACAGCTCAGAAGAATAACCACTTCTGGGTTCAATACCCAATACCAAAACCAAACAAAAAACACAATGGACCCTAGAGTCAATAATGGACAAAATAAAGCATTCCATATTTACTCCTAATGCTTACTGAACTTATTTCCAAAACATTTCCATGTGTGTTCAGTAAGTTATTAGACATGATGTTAACAAAATAAATCACTCTAATGGAAACAGCCTATAAATCATAATCTACTAAATTTAACCATCTTTTGTGTTTTATTTGGTCCTAGCTGATATATTCTCTAGACCTCTATTGTATTATATATCTGTAAGAACATAACGAAAAATGTGCTTGAAAATGTTGATAAGAATTCTAACCAGGCCCGATGATGGACATTTCTAATCCCAACAATTCTGAAGGCTGAGGCAGGAGAATTCAAAGTTTGAGCCCCCCACAGAAACTCAATGAGAACCTATCTTTTTCTCTCTTTTGTTGTTGTTGTTATCTTCCAGGAATTGAATAGAGGATCTCTTAAACACTGAGCAACTTCCCCAACCATTAAAAAAAAAAAAAAAAAAAAATTTTTTTTTTTTTTTTTTTTTTTTTCAGAAAGGGCCTCCCTAAATTGCTGAAGCTGGCTTTGAACTTCCAATCCTCCCGCCTCACCCTCCCAAGCCACTGGGATTACAGGCATACACTAGCTCACCCAGCCCCTTGAGATGCTATCTTAATGTAAAATTGCAAAAATAGGGCTGAGAGCCTATGTTCACTGATAGAGTACTTGCCCAGCATGCTCAAGGCAATGGATATGATCCTCAATTCCCCAGATGGGGTGGGGGTGTGGAGAGGGCTTTGGACTGAAAATAGGCCAAATAATCTGCCAAAACATGCTTCTATTAACTCCAACAGGGGGAACAGGAGGTCAAATTGGACTAATAGGGAAAAATAAATATAAAATAAAAACTTCAAAAAGTACAAAAATAAAATTTAAATAATGATAAGGACCGAGAAAAAAAGGGGGGAAAGCTTAGAAAAACCTTCAAGGGCATGGATTTGGCAATGCTTTAATTGTAAAATATGATTAGTTAATGACAGAATTTGGAGAACTTAAAAGTACAAATTGTTTACAGTCTTAGTCCAGGCATAACTGCTGGCTAAATCTGTAACTGTTGAAAATTTCTCCACTGTTTTCTTACTTAATCTTCAGCCAAGTATCTATTTCCTTTTGCTCTTAAAGCCAGATTGATGACATTTTAATTTTTACGTTATCTCTTTTTTCTCTTTTTTCTCTTACCTACAGTTTTAGGAATAGATGCATTTAGCCAATAAATTTAAATTGAAAGCATTCCAGGGGCAAAAAGCAATAAACAAAGAAGAAAGAGTCTCCATGTTACTTCAATCTGTACAGTTTAAGTTTCTGAAATATTGTTGCTCGCCTATACATCTACTTATTTATTCTGCTTCTCTAATACTACAGTGGATGCTCCATGAGAATACAGTTCTTGTTTACTTTGCCCATCATCTTAGCCCCCTATACCTTTCAGAGCACTGAACATAAAGTAAGTATTCCTTACATATTAGTTTGAGGTGGTGCACACCTGTAATTCCAGATACTCAGGAGTCTGAGGCAGGAAGATAGCAAATTCAAGGTCAGCCTTATCAATTTAGCAGGGTTGGGGATGTAGCTCAGTGGTAGAGTGCCTCTAGGTTCAATCCTCAGTACTGAGGGAAAAAAAATTGTGTGTATGAATACACATGTAAATATGAATGTGTATATATAAATATGAATATGTATATATTCAATGAACAAATCCAGAAATGAAATATCATCTCATTGAAGAACCTAAATTCTAACTTAAAATTCTTCTCTGCTGTGGTTTACAATTATTTTCTCTTACCTAACTTCCATTTGAGGAAAAAACATAAGTTATCATAAAAAAATATCAATAATTTCGTAAAATTTTGATAACTGACTGACAATCTACTTTGAAGAATGGGCCAGGCACAGTAGTACACCCTGAGGCAGGAAGGTTGCAATTTATCAAGAATGTACAAATATTTAAAATAAAAAATAAAAGGGGGTCAGGCACAGTGGTTCACACCTGTAATCCCAGTGGCTCTGGAGGCTGAGACAGGAGGTTCCTAAGTTCAAAGCCAGCCTCAGCAACCACAAGGTGCTAAGCAACTCAGTGAGACCTTGTCTCTAAATAAAATACAAAATAATGCTGGGGATGTGGCTCAGTGGTCAAGTGCCCCTGAGTTCAATCCCCAGTACCATAAATAAATAGGCCTGAGGTTGTAGCTCAGTGGTAGAGCAACCCTGGTAGAGTTCCACAGTACTGGGGACAATAAAAAGAAATGGGTAGATGAATGTTTAGTTTTAGTTTAGTGCTAGTAACTCAACATAGAAATCTTTCATGACCATATCTTTTGGGAAGACAATATAGGTTTCTATGGGTGGGAGTCCTTTGTTTTATATAGGTAAACAGACACAGACACACACACACTTACACATACACACTCATTTGTGGCAGTACTTAAGATCAAACCCAAGACCTTGCATTTTCTTTTTTTTTTATTTTATTTGTTTATATTTATGTGGTGCTGGGGATCAAACCTAGTGCCTCATGTATGCTAGGCAAGCACTCTACCACTCAGCTACAGTCCCAACCCAGGACGTTGCATTTCTTGACAAACACTCTACCACTTAGCTACATCCCCAGCCCTTTTCTTTAATTTATTTCCATCCCCATATGTTTAAAAAGGATTTAAGTCAGTATTCACGGTACATTTGTTTTAATTATAGCTATTAAATTCTCACATTACCTAACTGTTTTCTGGGCACTTAACAAATATTTAACACATCAGTGACATCAAAGTGCTTATTTGCTTATTTGAAAAAAATGTGTAACTTATTTAATGAGGCATGGAAAAAATAATGGAATCAGCTTCTAGGTTTTAGCTTTTTCCTCTAGTGCTCATAGTAGCTTTATATTTTTCAAACTTTCACATACATGAGTCACTCATCAATCACCATCAGCTTTTCATGGGGTTCTCTTCTGCCTACTTAGTCCTTCCATCAGGTACTGTAAAAGGTAAGATTGTCCTTCCAAAATGTTGCATTATTTCTAAAGTTCTGAAAGAGAGAATGCATTTTGTGAAGCACAGAATGTCCAACTAGGGAGTGACTTGGTCATTTTGGACTAACGAAATATCTCATATCTATGATTTGAGGTTACATTGTTTGTAGAAAGGAAACTTCAAGGACATTTCATGAAACTTCTATTGTCAATATCGCATTTTTCCTGAGCCTTTATTATGCTTAGAAATTTATGAATATTATATTTATAATTAAGGTAGATGGAAATCAATGCGATCTTTACATACATAAATCAGTCTTTAGATGGAAGTCTAAGAAAATGATGTTATGGAACACTAGAGAGGAATAATTTTAAAACACAACACTCATATGGCAGTCATAAAAGAGAACCAGGGAATTTTTCCGTTCAGAACCTGTATTTTAAAGATGTAGACATCCAGGGTATCAAAACAAACCATTTGTGTTATGTCTCCTGTCTAATCAAAATGGGAAGTTCAAGGAAATTTGCCAGGTATTTTAAATAAACACTGCTGGTTAATGTCCTCATACCACAACAAGCAAACGCTCAGGAGACTCTATTCCTGGTAGGTAAAAAAAAAAAAAAAAAAATGCTTTTTATATCCAAAAAGGTAAACTCTCTTACATAAATTATCAATTTTCTCATTAAAATAGCTGAGTTAACAAAAGAACAAGCACTCAAAATTTAGAATAACAAAGAAATTATTTCTTTGTGCTAATGCACCATAAAGTTACATAATATTTTAAAAGTAAAATAAGACATAGAAAGTATCAAACAATGGTGCAGCCTGCTCCTACAATTCTGCTGTAGAATGTGAACAGGAAGACACAGTATCTGATCCTCAATGAATGTCAAGCACCAATGTGCTACTGACAACATTATTGTTGTTATTGTTGTCATTATTGTTTTCTGTACTAAGGATTGAATCAGGGCTGCTTTACCACTGAGCTGTATTCCTAAGCCTTTTTATTTTTTTATATCGAGATAGGATCTAAGTGGCTGAGACTGGCCTTGAACTTGTGATCCTCCTGCCTCAGCCTCCTGAGTCTCTGGGATTACAGACCTGTGCCACTTCAGCTAGCCATGAATATTATTTTATTATACATGATACCAGCTACACGGAAACCATTCCCACTTTACAAATCAAGAAACTGAGATTGAGGCACTCAATCACAAAGCCAGTAAGATGTGATCTATAAGATTTGAACCTATTGCTGTCTAAAACCACTATGTTCTTATCTTCTAGGGGGTACGAGGTTAATTACTAGGCTACCAATAGACCTTAAACACAATTTGATTATTGTACCTTTTAGAACTAGTTTTCATAAGTAGTCCCTTTAAATCTCATCTAAAATTTGAGTAGTCTTATTTATTTACCTTTTTTTTTTTTTGAAGTGGATGTCTAACCAAGTTGTTCAGGGTGGAACAATTAGAACTTGGCATCCTTCTTTCTCAGCCTCCAGAGTGGCTGGGATTAGAGTAGTGTGCCACTGCCCCGATGCAATTTACAGACTTCATCCTTTTGAAGCAGTACTCTGTGATAACTGAAAGAATCTGCTGACCTAAGGTCCTAAAAGGATTGCTAAATTTAAAAGTGAACCCAAACCGGGTGTGGTGGTGCACGCCAGCGATCCCAACTACTCAACAGGAGTATCACAAATTCAAGGCTGGCCTCAGCAATTTAACAAAACCCTGTCTCAAAATAAAAAGTAAGAAAAAGGACTGAGGGTGTAGCTCAGAGCATACTGGGCTCAATCTCCACTACAGCAAAATTAAATAATTAATTATTATTATTTTAAATAGCCAGGAACAGTGGTACATGCCTGTACCATTGTACATGTATAGGTACATGCCTGTACCTGTAATCTCAATGACTCTGCAGGCTTAGGCAGGAGGATTGCAAGTTCAGGCCAGCCCTTGCAACTTAGTGAGATCCTGTCTCCAAATAAAAAAGAAAAAGGGCCAGGGATTTAGCCCAGTGGTAAAATACCCCTGGGTCAAATCCCCAGTATAAATAAATAAATAAATAAATAAATGTGAACTCAGATAATGTTTTTTCTAAATAATTTCATGGAGCTTCCAGAGTTTAGATTTTAACATTGAGCAAATGATTAGCTTTTCAAAAACAACAAAATAATGAAGAAAGGACAGATGAAGAATGTATACACATACACACCCTCACACACACCCTGAAAGGAATCTTTTCCTTTGGACAATAATGGAATGTTCTTTGTTGGTTGCTAATTTCGTAGCATTGTTTTTCTTAAAAGGTACAATTTAAGGCTATTTGGGGCATAATATAATATTTTGATAGATATGTAGTTATATAGCCAAGAGTATAAAGTTGTACATCGTGTCTAACAAGATGTTGCTTCCAAACATAAATACCCTGAGGGAAAATGGCTATTAATCAGAGATCAATTTTGCCACTTTTGATTGTAGAAGTCAGAAAGAAGCCCCTTCACAAGAAGCAATTCTCCAGCCAGAGAACTGTGTCCCCAAATTTAAGCAAGGACTCTCTTAGTGTAGTCCTTCAATTAGTTGATTTGCTTGTTAGATAGACAGCTTGGTTTCTCCACAGCCCTGTGAATCAGGGGATTGAGCTCAAATATCTGACAAGTTCCTTCAGTCATTCTGATATGCAAGATAATTCCAAACGTATTGTAGTCCAGGCTGACCAAATCCCCTTCTCCTACTAGCTCCTATATTTTCTGGGGTCTGCCTCTCCAACTTGCTGCAGACTGACTCAATGTTAACAACCTAAAAGTGTAGTTTTAAATTACAATCTAAGTGGAGGCTTTCAAATTACTGTAGGTTGCTGTTATTACCATTGGAATGTTTGAATCCAGGGAACAAGTTAATCCCAACCCCAGACAACTGAGTGAAACACCTATGATCACCATCCACCAACACTGTTTCTGGGACCTGAAATAAATCCTACCCTGTTGGGCTCCTGAGACTACCAAGATTCTCAGTCCTGTCTGCCCCAAATTGAAGTTGCTGGGCTCCAACACTCTGCTTCTGCCTGTGACTGTGAATCATCAAAAACTGACCTCATGATACCAATTCCTGCCCATTAACCTCACTGCATGGCCCATTCCACTGATCCCTCACTGACAGATTCTTCCGGCCACCTTCCCACCTTCCCTGCCATGTTTCTCCCTTAGTAACCTATTTCACCACAGACAAGCTGGAGCGGAGGCAACTCATCCTATTACACCACATTCTGCAGTCTACAGATCATATCAACCTTCCCTTTCTCAATCCTTGGAGTACTATGGCTTGTTAATATTTTCCTCCTCAAATACGTCTTGACAAGTGAATGCCTTCTTTGGAGGGGTGGATAGGGTCACGGGTTAGGTACTAAGAATTGAATCCACAGGCAATCGACCACTGAGCTACAATCCTAGCCTTTTCATTTTTTATTTTGGGACAGGGTCTCCCTAAATGGCCAGTCTGGCCTTGAACTTCCATTCTCCTGCCTTAGCCTCTTAAATTGCTGGGATGACAAGCATGTGCCACCACACTCAGCTGAATGTCTTCTTTCACATGAATTATGCATTTATTTATTCATTCAATAAAATTTGAATAATTAATATGTGCTACATGAAGGGAATAACAGATAAATGATATACTAGGAAGGGAGACAAATTGTAAGCAAATGACCATGTTGTACTATAAATATTAGCATAAACTGAGCGTGGTGATGCACACTTGTAATTCCAGAAACTGAGGAGGCTGAGGTAGGAGGATGGCAAGTTCAAAGCCAGCCTCAGCAACTTAGTGAAGCCCTAAGCAACTTGTCTCAAAATAAAATATAAAAAGGGCTGGGAAATGTGGTGCAGTGGTTAAGTACCCCTGGTTCAACCCCTGGTATCAAACAACAACAACAACAAAAACCACCATCTAAAACCAAAGGTTAATGTTTCCCCCATACTGCTTCTCCCATCCTCCATATCCCTCATCATCATCAGCCATGAGGTCCCCAGAAAATTATGGAACAAGAATAGAAAACTCTGGGGCTGGGGATGTGGCTCAAGCGGTAGCGCGCTCGCCTGGCGTGCCTGCGACCCGGGTTCGATCCTCAGCACCACATACCAACAAAGATGTTGTGTCCGCCGAGAACTAAAAAATAAATATTAAAAATTCTCTCTCTCTCTCTCCCCTCTCTCACTCTCTTTAAAAAAAAAAAAAAAAAAAAAAAAAAAGAATAGAAAACTCAGATTTTTATAGATGTCCAAGGACAGAATCACAACAATTTACTTAATGATCACTTTTTTGTTGTTGTTTTTAATTTTTTGGTACTAGGGAATGAACTCCTGTCCTTGAACATGTTAGGCAAACACTCTTTACTTTGTTTTGAAGTTGGGATGGGGGGATCCCACTAATTTGCCTGGACTGGCCTTAAATATACAATCTCAGTTTTCTGAGTAGCTGAGTCTGTCTACAGGTGTGTACTCCCGGTGCACCTCAGTTTAATAATTTTAATGTGGTTTATTTTTTATTCTAGAATCAGGAAATAGTTTATTCCATAAAATAGAATAAATGTTCTGATGAATGAAAGAGATTGATTTTCTTGACAGGAAGGACTAAAGAAGCTGGGCACAGTGGTGTATACCTGTAATCTGAGATGGTAGACCTGAGGTGATATACTTGAGGCAGGAACATCTCAAGTTCAAGGCCAGCTTAAATAATTTAGGGAGACACAGTCTTAAAATAAAAATAAATAAAGTAAAAAGACCTGGGACTGAAAAGGTCATCATTACCCCAGGTACATGTATGATTGCACAAGTGTTGTGACTATATATGATATACAACCAGAGAAATGAAAAGTTGTGCTCCATTTGTGTACAATGAATGGAAGTGCATTCTACTGTCATGTATAACTAACTATAACAAAAAGAAAAGAAAAAAGAACTGGGCTGTAGTTCAGTGATAAAGAATTCCAGGTTCAATCCTCAGTACCCCCACCAAAAAAAAAAAAAAAAAAAAAAGAGGGGATACTGAAGAAAAGTGAAATACATTTTTTAAAAGCAGATCAGACATTTCATTTACTTTCTTTTTTTGCAAGGGGGGGGGGAAGGATACAGGGGATAGAACTCAGAGACGCTTGACTACTGAGTCAAATCCCCAGCCCCATTTTGTATTTTATTTAGAGATAGGGTCTCACTGAGTTGCTCAGTGCCTCAACATTGCTGAGGCTGGCTTTGAACTCAGGATCCTCCCGACTCAGCATCCGGAGCCACTGGGATTATAAATGTGCTCCACCACACCTAGCAAAGTTACTTTCTTTGTAAAATGAGGACAAGGAGACAGAACAATAAAAAAATAGTTGATTATTAACTTCAGACTACCTTTTTTGTATAAGGATTACAGCTGAGGGAACTTCATTATGCCAATTGAATACTGAGCTGTTTGGAAAATTGGGCTGTTATCTCTTTAATCCCGATTTCTTTAATCCCGATTTCTTGGAAGGTCAGATAAACAGCTTATTCAGTTTAATGACAGGGAACTTTAGTACAAGTAACTCCATTTTTATTTTTAGCTCATTCTGTTGGAGACTAGTGCATAAACTTAGTCCAAAACAATGTCCTTGCTGAACATGGTGGCTTACACCTGTAATCCCAGTAACTCCAAAGGCTGAGGATCCCAAGTTCAAGGACAGCCTCAGCAGCTTAGTGAGTCCCTAAGCAACTTAGTGAGACCCTGTGTCAAAATAAAAAATAAAAAGAGCTGGGAGAGCAGCTGAGGGGTAGAACATTTACTAGCACAGGTGAGGCCCTTGTTTGATCATAAACACTGAAAAAGCAAAACAAAACACCTTCTTGAATTTTTATTTAACAAAAGGGAGAAACAGAATCAAGTAAGAAACAAGTAAGTGAAGAAACAAGTAAGTGAATCAGGGCAGCATTCAACCACAGGAAAACAGAGGCAAACTGAAAATCATAGCCTCCCCACAACTGTTTTGAGGGGACTGTCTCTGATCAATTCCTAGCAGTTATTGTAACCCCGGAAAGCAATGTTATCTCATTTTCCAATTTTGTTAACAAGAGCCTGAGTATACTAATATTTGTGAGCAATTTCTTAACGTTTAAAACATTGGGTGGCCAAAGATGACCGATATATATTAAATACATCACTGAGCCACAGGTCATTAGGGAGCAATACAGACATAACAGAGTATCATTGCACAGATTACACATGAAATACAAAAGGAAAAGGCACTGAAATGGAGAAGTCTGGTGTATACCACCTTCTCGCTTAATTCCTGGGTCTATCTTCATGCTGAAACGTCTCTGTTTCTTGCTGTCTGCTTCTAGCTTTCTAATCACTGCTTCCCAACCCCAGTTACACCATGATCAGATCTGACTTGCACTATAATCATAACACCCAGCTACATGCCCCACCCTCCACTCCCTGTGTCCTACCTCTTTCTACCCATCCATGCTTTGTGGCCACATCTTTTTCTAAAATACAATCTACCTAATGACCTCTTCATGTAAATCAAATGACCTCCACAGCCTGTCTCTGGACAGCAGGCCTCCTCTCTTCCCCTCTGCTTTCTACAATATTCTCTATGCATGGCTCAAAACTGCTTGCTGTTCCCCAGACACACCATATAATGATATTCCCCTGCACAAGTTGTCCCTTCTGCACACGATGACTTTCCTTCCCTTATTAATCTAGCAAAATATTAGTCAGCATTCAAAGCCACAAGAAAAATCCACTTCCATGGGTATGTAACAGGGTTCACTTGATACTTTGGAACTTACATGGTTTTTTTTTTCTTTTTCCCAACCTTCTCCTCCCTAATCTTCTTTTCTCTAAACTTCTTTCTGATCTTCTATTCCCTGATATTCTCCTTCCTGATCTTTCCATCCTAATCTCATTTTCTCTGAGTCACCTCTTTAAAAACCCTCTTTTCCTAATGATGGGCAGAATCACAGCCCTTGGGACAGGACTCCCCTGTGTTTCTCCCTTGCTAGCAAAGCAATAAACCTTCTTTCTCCTTTTTCTCAAAACCCTATCCTCCTCATTGGATTGGCATGGGGACAACTACTGAGCTTTCAGCAACAGGTATTACCTGTCTCTCTCAAGAGAATGTGCTCACACTTATGTGTTTATGGTGCTATGGTTTCTGTTTTGGTTTTTTTTTTTTATTATTTATTTTGTTTTGTTTTTTTGTTTTGTTTTGGTTTGCTTTGGTTTTTTCCCTTGCTCCCTTCAAATTTTGTATTCTTTGAAAGCAGTGCTTGGGAAGCTAAAAGTAAAGATTCCATGAGTCGACTTTTACTTTTCATTGCTTCATTCCACCTGTTCCTACTTCAATACTTTATTTGAAACAGTTTAACTATTAAAAAAAAATAAGTTCAAAGAAATGGGTAGGCTGTGACAGGTAACTAAGCACTAGAAGAAAATTAATGGAAAACAAATTGACACAGTGTTGTAGAGAACAACTCACTTCAAAATAAAATTAGAGGAGGAGAAAATCAACCTCAGAGCCAAGGCCTTCAAAGCAGGGCAGAGCATTTTGCTTCTGGGAGGTGTTAAGAGCTTAGCTTCCCCTTCAAATGTCTGTACTCTCAAGATCCCTTTCTGTTTCTTGGGAAATTCTAAACACATTACCATGGCCTTTTCAATGCAAGGATCTGTTTCCTGAAACTCTGAGCCTCCTTTCAATTAAGATCAAATGGAATTCAACATGAAGCAGAGCTACTGACTCTTTCTCCAGTTCATGTT
Source organism: Spermophilus citellus (assembly GCF_964194105.1). Taxonomy (NCBI): domain Eukaryota; kingdom Metazoa; phylum Chordata; class Mammalia; order Rodentia; family Sciuridae; genus Spermophilus; species Spermophilus citellus. The sequence goes on along the minus strand of NC_138186.1, from coordinate 134,688,203 downwards.
AATTATAACTCTGGTGCATGCCTTGCAGCTTGTTCTCAGCCTATCTGATTTTGTGAACAGACAGAGCAAAGCTTCAAGGAGGCTGAGCATTCTGCCTCTATTATTATGTTTGCCTGGAACAATACATAGGCATTTTTTCTTCCCAGAAAATCTTCTCATATACGTTTATTACATTAAAAACATTAATCTTCACTAGAAGCTAACCATAAAATTATCTCTATTCAATTCCTGCTATATTCTTTAGGGAATTAAAGGAAACTCAGTTATTTTGTTCTTACATACTAATGTGAATTTGCTACCTCTAAATATAACATTCAAATAATCTACTGCTTTGTGAAAAGAGGCAACCATTTCTGGACTAAAATCTTTAAACAATATGTGGTACCCTATGTGAAGCCTTGGAGGTGGGAACAGTCCACAACAGTCAACATACCAACTATTTCCTTAGAGTTTGCAAAGAGGTGGTCGATTTGTAGTTAGCTTTGCCAAATAAAATAGAGGAAAACAAATTTGTCTTATATTTTTATTTTCTAGGCCTGCTTACAGACTGATTTAATTTAGAACACATACAACTAAAGAAGAATCCATCTATCAAATTTTTGAAAAATAAAAATGTCTGACAACATTGAGCTCACATTCTTGCATTCTATCAGCTGGAGCTTAGTGTGTATGGCCCTTCTTTATTTTTTATTTATTTTAGGGCAAAGACTTTTTATTTCAATTTGAGTATTTATAGCAATAAATAGAACAAAAAAATAAGACTTCAGAGAAAAACAGATCATCATTATGAGGGTAATACCCATGTTCTGATTTGTTTTAAGAAAAAAAATGCTGTGGCGCTCAGTGGCGCACACCTGTAATCCCAGCAGTTTAGGAGGCTGAGGCAGGAGGATTGAAAGTTCAAAGCCAGTGTCAGCAACTTAGCAAGGTCCTGAGCAACTCAGTGAGACCCTGTCTCTAAATAAAATACAAAAAAAGGGCTGGGGATGTGGGATGTGGCTCAGTGGTCAAGTGTCCCTGGGTTCAATCCCGAGGGGGGAGTGCCCTTTTTAAATGCCACTGTGTAGACTGTGCTATTTCTGTCTTGTATCCAGACCTCACCTATGATACAACAAATTGTAACCCTGTGTAAGAAACCTGAATTTAAGACCTAAATCTTAATTCCAATTCCCAACCAAAAGGTTTTTTTCTTTATACAGTTTAAGACAGCATTTTTACACACGAAGAGGAACACCTACTAAATATTAAAAAGTTAATTCAGGAAAACTGAAAATGATTTTTACAAAAGACACTGAGGTTGGCAAAGCCGCAGCCGTTTTCATTTCGGACCAAACACTGGAACGTCCACAGAACTACTGTGTGGGAGCTACTGTCCTGTAGCAAGGCCATTTTGTCTTGTCTCGTGCCCCTTTTTAAAACCACCATTTGTTCTTCAGTTTATCTACTACCTGTCCTCTTGATTCCTGGGTCCTATAGGCCTGAGTGTTCCTCCCTGGCCTAATCCAAACTCTATTTACACACTGCGTGATCACATACACCCACCAACTGTAGCAGTCTCACCTTAACTATGCCCACATTCCAGTTGAAAAGTAGGTAACTTCATTAGAATAATACATTTGCACTGACTATACGTTATCAGACCCCATTATATATGCCTTAAAAATACAACTTACTTCTCAAACATCCTATGATTCTTGGGGACTTTTTATTTTGCTTTGTTTTCAATGGCATAGTATTTGCACAGCTTCCCACATACTTTATTTAACTGATTAATTAATTAATGTTTCGGTGCTAGGGATCCAACCTAGGGCCACGCTCACCAGGTAAGCACTCTACCAATGAGTTACTCTTCCAGCCCACTATCTGATTTAGCTTCAGCCCCCAGCCTATCAGGTTAGAGAACATGCCATAGTGGAAAAAGCATAGTGGATTTTAACTGACAAGGATGAATATTTTAGTCCCTGCTCTATAACTAAGATAACTGCATGACTTTGGAAAGCCATTTAATCTCTCAGCATCTCAGTTTTCCTGTATGAAAAATAGAGTTTGGACAAAACAGCTTGACTCTCAGTCTCTATTGCTGTTAACAATGGATGATACTATGAAGTTAGCTCATAATCAAGATCTTCTCAAACTTGAGAATCAGAACATCAACTCCTGAGGTAAACAGTTAAGTAACTTTCCTGTATTACTGTAAAGTTTTATGACATTGGAAAACATTTATCTATTGTCAGACTTGCATAGCATCACTGCAGATTGCTAGGAGACAGTAAATGTTTTTACAAGCAAAAAGCCTTCACTTTTTCCCACTGCTATCTACTGAAAAAAAAAAAAGAAGAAGAAAAAGGTTTACACAACTACTGGTCTAAAACATCCCTTTTGTTTACTCAGAGCAATTGGACTTTTTATTCTAATTTTATTTTGGTACTAGGATTAAACCCAGGGTGCTTTACCACTGGGTTACATCCCCAGCTCTTTCTATTTTTTATTTTGAGACAGGGTATTGATAAGTATCTTAGAACCTTGCTAAACTGCTGAGTCTGGCCTCCAACTGGCAATTCTCCTGCCTCAACCTCCCAAGTCCCTGGGATTACAGGTGTGTGCTGCTGCTGCATCGTGTATTTTTATTTTTTTGGTACTGGACATTGAACCCATAGGCACTTTACCATTGAGCTACATCCTCAGTTCTTTTTATTTTTAAATTTTGAGCCAGGCTTGATAAATTGCTGGGGCTAGCCTCAAATTTAAGATCCTCCTGCCTCAGCCTCTTATGTCCCTGAAATTACAGGCAAACCTATCCCACCTGAGTTCTTAAAGATGTAAACTAAAGAAAAAGAAAGGCTTCTTTGGGGCTGGAGTCATGGCTCAGTGTTAAAGTGCTTGCCTAGCATATGTGAGGCACTGGGTTCGGCCCTCAGCACCACATAAAAATAAATAAATAAAAGTATGTGTCCACCTACAACTAAAAAGATATTTAAAAAAAGAAAAGAAAGGCTGGCTTTTATCCTCTAAACTTCAGCAGCTCTAGGAAGGAGACAGAAGTACTGTGTAGACAAATTTCAAAGTGAAAGAATGTCACTGAAGAACTATTACCAGCAGTGGTCTAGTTGATTCAAATTATCAAAGGGTGGGTTTTAAAAAGCAGGGAAGTGAGCCTGGCGAGGTGGTACATGCCAGTAATCCCAGTGGCTCGGGAAGCTGAGTCAGGAGGATCGTGAGTTCAAAGCCAGTCTCAGCAAAAGCAAGGCCCTAAGAAACTCATTGAGACCCTGTCTGTAAATAAAATACAAAATGGGGCTGGAGATGTGGCTCAGTGGTTGAGTGCCCCTGGTTTCAATCCCCAGTACCAAAAAAAAAAAAAAAAAGAAAGAAAAGAAAGAAAAGAATCAAGGAGGTGAAATTTCCAGATTGTGGAGACAAGACCACACTTGAATACACCCAGTCTCTATCACAAGACTAAGCACCTACCTCATAAAAACTTCCCTTTATGCAAACTAATGAGATTGCCTTAATGTTAATTAACATAGTAAACACTTTCTCTATATACACACTTATCTCCCCCAACTGCTTTTTTTGGGGGATCATTGATTCTCAGAAAGACCAACATCAATCCTATCTTCATTCCCACAATTAACTTGAAAAAACGAAATTATTTCAGTTTGGAAACTGAAGAATGAGCCAGACAAAATTATCCTAGACAGAGAACTTGTTAGTCATAGAAACAGGGAAGTAATTCTGAAGTTTGTTAAATTGCTATCATTAAAAAAGTTATTAGTCCATTGTTATATTTGGTAATCATGTAAAATTAAAATGAAACAAAGCAATCGAAGTGAGAAAGCAGAAGATAAAAATTTACCAAAATATTCAAGAATTTGCAATAACTCTACTTATTCTGTTATTTATTTTTTAAAAAGTAATAAAAAACATAAGCTATCCCAATTATTAGTTTTTTAAAGTGGATCCCATATGCAACCGTATATATTATCCATATCTTTACAAAGTTGGGTAGATAAGTAAAATTTTTGTTACAATATTATTTTAAAACTAATAGAGAAAATGCATGAATTATCATATACTATTACCAGCAATATAAAATTATTAAAAAATAAAGGAACGTTTTAAATTTAACTTCCCTCTATCCCACCTCCCTCGATAAGTGTTAAGCACTCCAAGAAGAATTATAGCAAGGAAAATATTTAATTTGTCAATAGATAAAGATGCTGTCAATATACGCATTTCATGACCAACATATAAACCCATCAATAAATGGTAAAATTTTATATATTTTATACACACACATCATATATTATGTATATATATGTGTGTATATATATATAAAATATAGAGGGTGCATTCTGAAGTGGCATGTTTGGGCTTCATTCTTACCCTATAATTTTTGTTGAATGGTGCAATGGGGTGAAATCATCCTGGAAATTTGCATTGGTGGAGTTAGAAGAATCGGCATCTTTCCCAGATGAGTAACAAATACCATGTGTGTAAATATAGTTACTAATTGGTAATATAGAAATATATATATCTCCATCCTAGATACTAAATAATAAAGGCTAGAAATAATGTTGGAGCAGGTTAGGGCAACTCAATTAAAAGGACAATTTATCAAGAATGCTGGAAGTTCTACATACCAGCCTGGCACTTGCAGTTCCACCTACGCGGGAGGCTGAGGTAGAGGATAACTTGAGTCCAGGTGTTAGAGCCCAAGCAGGGCAACATGTAATGCCATGTGACCTCATCTCCAAAAAGTAAAAAATAAATGGAAAAGGAAGTGGGGGGGGGGGGAGAAGGAGAAAAAGAAAAAGTTTTACGTTCTGTATGTTCCATATACAAAGTATAGTCTAGCAGGCCGTGCTGAAGAAAATGTCTTTGTGTAATGCTCAGCAAAGGAATTTTCTAACTTTTTGTTTCTCTAGGAGTGAGAAACAGAATAGGAATAGTGGTTGTATTAAGGTTAAATATATAGTTACATATATTATATAATATATATTTAAGTATTTAAGTGATAGGTATATAGGTATACACACACACACACACACACACACAGTGTACAGCACCTGGCACATAAGAAAAAAATCAAGAAAATATTTCCAGTAGCTATAGTAACAAAAACGGCAGGGCACTAGCACCAAAACAGATGCGTAGACCAATGGTAGAGAAAAAAAGACACAGAGACAAACCCACATAAATAGATATCTCATACTAGACAAAGGAGTCAAAAATATTCATTGGAGAAAAGAGAGCCTCTTCAACAAATGGTGCTGGGAAAACTGGAAATTCACATGTAACAAAATGAATTTAAACCCCTATCTCTCACCCTGCATAAAACTCAAAGTGGGTCAAAGACTTAGGCATTAGAAAAGAGACCTTGTGCCTAAAAGAAGAAAAGTAGGCCCAAATCTTCACCATGTTAGCTTAGGAACTGACTTCCTTAACAAGACTTCTAAAAGGCAAGAAATAAAATCAAGAATCGATAAATGGGATGGATTCAAACTATAAAGCTTCTTCACAACAAAGGAAACAACCAAGAATGTGAAGAGACAGCCTACAGAATAGAAGAAAATCTTTACCACGTACACCTCAGATACGGCATTAATATCCAGAATATATTAAAAACTCAAAAAACTTAACACCAACAAAACAACCCAATCAATAAATGGGCCAAGGAACTAAACAGACACTTCAAAGAAGAAATACAATCCCAATCAACAAATATAGGAAAAACTATTCCACATCTCTGGCAATTAGGGAAACACAAATCAAAACCACTCTAATACTAGTCAGAATGGTAATTATCAAGAATATAAGCAATAATAAAGCGTTGGCAAGGAAAAGTGCTGGTGGCAAAGTAAACTGGTGCAATCAGTGTGGAAAGGATTATAGAAATTCCTCAGAAAACCTGGAATGGAACCACCACTTGACCCAGCTATCCCACTCTTCAGTCTATACCCAAAGGACTTAAAATCAGCATACTATATTGACACAGCCACATCATGTTTTACAGCAGCTCAATTCACAACAGCTCAACTATGGAACCAGGCAAATGGATGGAACTAGAGAACATCATGCTAAGCAACATAAGCCAATCCCAAAAAAAAAAAAAAAAAGAAAATGTTTTCTCCGATAAGCAGATGCTGATCCATAGTGGGCACAGACAGGTAAGAAAGAATTAAGGAATGTTGGATTGTGCAGAGGGGAATGAGGGGAGAGGTGGGGCAGAGGGGAATGAGGGGAGAGGTGGGGCAGTGAGGATGGGATGGAGGGTAGAATGAGACAGACATTATTACCCTGTGTACATGTATAATCACACTAATGGTGTGACTGCACCGTGTAGTCAGAGGAATGAGAAGTTGTGCTCCTTTTGTGTACAATGTGTCAAAATGCATTCTACTGTCATGCATAACTAATTAGAACAAATTTTAAAAAATAAAAGGGAGACCAGTAGACTAGAAGAAGGGGATGGGGGAGGGAGACAGTAGAAAATGAAATTGATTAAATTATACTGTTTTATTGTGTGCACACATGAATACATTATAATAAATCCACTGTTAAGTATAATACACTAATAGAAAAGGGGAAAAAAATAAAACACACCAGCTTTCAGGCAGATTTTTTTTTTTTTAGTTCCTATCTTTTACTTAAAATGATTTCAAGATCACATTATGCAAAATAGAAAACTGGTGTTTGACAGGAAACATTTTCCTCATACTACGTAATATAATTAGAGGCAAAAGGAATTGCCAGTTCTCAGAACAGATCACAAAATTATGAAGTCAGAAAAAGCTGGTTCTATGAAGATTATTGTTGACACCCATCTGTGAAACCTCCCTGCTCATAATCAAGATATGCTGATTTAATCTTTGACATGTGATTAAATTTATAGGAAAAACGTAAAACACATCAAAACATGAAGAAGCTTTCAAATTTTTTAGCACTGTTTCTTAAAGTGTGATCCACAGCCCAGCAGCATTGGCATGGGAACAGGTTAGACATGTAAATGATCAGCCCCATTACAGAACTGATGAATCTGAAATTCTGAGGAAGGAGCCCAGTAATACTTGTGTTTAGTAAGCTTTCCAAGTGATACTGCTTCATGAGAAAGAGTGACTCAGGGTATGCCTTGAAATTACATTATCAACTTTCTACCTAAAGGTGGTAAAAAATTAAGGATCATAAACTCAACTGTAAAAAGCAGTGTATCAAAGAGAGGCTAGGAATAAAGGCCAAAAATGTTTGAAAAACTATTTAATTCTGCAGAAGACTCACTTACAAGCTTTATGAAATAAGTACATAATTAAAATAGAATATTATAAATTAAAAATACCTAAGCTATAGCTTTAAAACTGCACATCACCCTCCAAAAAAATGGCTACAAAGTAGTATGCTTTACAATCAATATCAACTTTTCAATGAACAAATATTAAAACATTTTAACTGAAGAGTTAAACAGCATTAGAGTCTATGACAAAGACACTAAATTGTTTATTTAAAAGAAAATGCTAACAGCCAGTGAAAATGCAACATTGAAGGTTAAAGATATCTATGGAACAATTCAACTTCAATTTTTTGAATTCATAAAATAAATATTATCACAGGTTTCTAAAAACATCAGTGACTGAATTTCAGAAAAAACAAATCACTAGCCAGGCATGGTGGTGGCATGCCTATAACCTAGTGTCTCAGGAGGCTGAGGCAGAAGGATCCCAAGTTCAAAGCTAGTCTCAGCAACTTAAAGCGACCCTCTCTCAAAATTAAAAATAAGAAGGGCTGGTGATATGGCTCAGTGGTTGAGCACCTCTTGGGTTCAATCTCTGGTATCAAAAAATAAATAAATAAATAAATAAATAAAAATCACTGCCCAAAATTCTTTCTACATCTCAGTTCCTCAGTTCTCTTGACACTGGCATCATGTTGTATAGTGCTTTTTCTCTGAAGCAGATAGGCACCAGACTTTAAAAAAAAAAAAAAAAAAAACAGTACTATGGATTGAGTTATGTTCTCAGCCCTTTATTTTAAATTTTGAGACAGGTCTCCCTAAGTTGCCCAGGTTGGCTGCAAACTTTTTTGCCTCAACCTCCTGAGTAGCTGAATTACAGGCATCCACCACTTTGCCCAGCAACATTTAACATTTTTATCATTTAACTTCTGTACTTGACAACTCCTATAACTGGTACCTCAATATACTTATATATTTAGTATATACTCATATATATTAAGTTAATCAAAAGCCAACATTAAATAGCAAACTTAGGAGCCAATTCCAGGGGCACATTAAAAATCAGTGTTTGCCATCATGAATTATGCAAATCCACTCACCAATACACATATATTTAAATATAAATTTGATGAAAAAATATTAGTGTTCATGAAAAACTGAAATGCAATGTAACTATTATACTAATAATTCTTGTTTAAAAAAAAACCCTACAGATGAAGGTGTATTTTTAGTTAACATTTAATCAAAATTGTGTTTTCTGAAAAATATTTAAGTACATATTAAAATACATGTCTTCTTTTAAATCAGAGACCCCGATAAAAATGTTTAAAACACATATTTAAACTAAACACTTAGATTTGAATTCTCCTATACTCAACCTTAATTTGCACACTGATTAAAAAAAAAAAAAAAAAAAAAGAATCTATTTTGACTACAGGCCAAAGGCTGCAATTACTATTTATTTCTGCTCTAAGTTTGCTCCACTAGACCCAGATCCTGTCAGTCACAGACCTATTTTTAGTTCAAGGGCCTTCCAAGTAGGAATAAGCTGAAGCTCTCCCCCATCTTCCCATTTAAAAACCTGCAGCTTAGAGTCCATTTACTCATAAGTAAAAAATAGCTGCCTTAATTATTTTTATATTTCATCTCTTATTAACAAATGAAAGTTGATATGCAAACATTAAATCAGAAGAACACATTTTAGGTTCAATATAAAATCCAAGATTCATTTTACAGGATTAACGATTTTATTTTATTATGGTAATTATTATATTATGACTTTATGCAGAAACTAATAATGGCATCCACTGAAAAATCCTTTTGAATTCCTAATTGGATCAAATTATTTAAAAATTAACTATGCCTATTATAGTAAAAAGTAAGGGAAAATCTCCCACAAAACACAGTATGACTGTTTTATAATAATAATAATAATAATAATAATAATAATAAAAAGTGCTAAGAAATTGGCTAATGTATTAATTAAGCTCCCAAGAATAAAGTATCTCAAAATTGTTATGCCAGGTAAAAGCTACTAAAATATTATATGAGAGTATACAACAATCATCATTAGCTATGAGAAATGTTTCTGCTGTTGTTAAAAAGGATATATAACACTTGGCTTAATTTGTTTGTCTTCAAAATTTTACTTTTGTGTATTTAATACATAAAAAACTAAGATCAATTACTAACTACTCAACAGAGTTTTTTTTGTGTTACACACATAACTCATTAAACAAATGCAAATGATAGTCACAAGAAAAAGAGCTTCTTACCTTTCGAATAACTTGTTGCTGCTGTGCATGCTTTGCTCTTAATTCAGACACCTCCTTCCAAAGGGACTCATTCTCACTATTATAATTAAAAAGTAAGTAAATAAAAAAAAAGATTTAGTCAGAAAACCAAACCCCAGTATCTTAATTAAGAATACTAGAGAATTAAAAAACACAAACCTAGAGAACTTAACTATGTTTGTTTTCACTATGACATGTATTTTTATGAGACCAGAAAGCTGGTTCAATAATACAGGAATGACAACTATCTCAACACAACTCCAGAATCATTCCTTCTTAAATGTATTATCTGCTATTCATGGCAAAATATACAAAAAAAAAAAAAAAAAACCCACTTAAAACACACTTCTATATCCATATGGTAGCAAGCAATTTACTCCTTTTGATAATGTGGTTCATTACTTTTTTTAATGTTCATCACTTAAGTGAGGTTAGACTTTGTGAATCATCTTAGGAAACAAAAGTGACATTTACTGAACACTTGATGTGCTTCAGGCACTATGCTAAACGTTTCAATTAAGCATTTAAATTTCTCTAAAATCAGCCAAGTAAGGAATAATTGTCTTGAAAGATTAGGACACTGAGGTACAGAGAATTTGTGGGAACCTGCCCAGTGTCACAAAGATAATTCTATAACTGTTAAAGCCAAACTAAAGTGAGACTCTCAAACTACCTTGATAACTGTCTCAAACAAGCATATACAAACCACTGTTTTATTTTTTTAAAAGATGGAATATTCAACAATGTCAAACCAATAACTTGCCCAATACTAAGATTCTTTTCCTTTGCCGTTTCTTAATTGAAATTGCACTGTGAAAATGGTGAGAAGATATAAAAGATAATCTACCAATTAAATAATTTTCAACTTTTGTTAATCTCCACAAAAGCTATTTTTCTCAGTCTGAATTATTACAAAAAGAAATGTGGATTTAAATACAGAGGTATATGAAAAGGAGATTTTCTTTAATACTTACTTACTGAATAACTGCTATATTTTTTCAGACGCACCTTTAAAGATGCTATTATCTGCCTACTAAAGGAGGAGATCATTGCCTCTAACACTTAAAGGATGATCTGGGGATCTATTTCCTTAAGAGCTATACTGAGATTCAAAGAATTAGGTCAAAGTATAGAGAACAGACACATCCTCAATGATTAAATAAAATATGCAAAATGGAGAAATTTATATTTATTCAAAAAAAGAACCAAAGCCCAAGGTTACTATTAAAATACAGTTAGGAATATAACTGAAATGGGTGAAGAATACTTCAAGGAACTACTCTCAAGCCCTTGGAAACTATTAAAGGGAAAAATCTCAGCTGCTTACTAAGAGTAGTAAAATACCTCTCTCTCTATATATATATATATAAACTTATTACTTTTGTAAGTTAGGAAAACCTATCAAGTAATGTCATAAAACAAAACAAAGCATCTTTTTGAAGAAAAGGTTTAAATAACATTCTCCCACACCTATGCAGAACAAATATCAAGTAGGGCAAATCTCTTGGGTTCTTTTATTCCCTACTTTTTGTGTCCTACTTTTTCCTAATAGAACTCAAGGAAGAATTTTAAAGGAAGGGGGGGGGGGGAGGATGAGTAGTACATAAGATTTTTTGTGTGTGCCCTCCTTTGTTTGTGAACACCTAAGTAGAAATGTATTTCCTACACTAAAGATTTATTGTTTCTTCAGTAATATTTGTTTATCAAATTGTTTTGATGTTCTTAGGTTCATACGTGATTCCTACACTAAAGATTTATTGTTTCTTCAGTAATATTTGTTTATCAAATTGTTTTGATGTTCTTAGGTTCATACGTGATCCTGACCATCACAATTAAAATGTGTTATTAAAGTTAAGTCTATGACTACAATCAAAAGTAGTAAGAACCAATGCACCAGACAACTCCAACACCCAACACATTAGTACTATATTTGGAAGAATGGTTTACCTTTTTAATTCTGAAAGTCTGGACTCAATTGTTTCCTGTTTTATTTGAACCTTCTGAGCACTACTTATAATTTTTGTTAAATCTTCCTGGCGAATTTTATTTTCTTCTGGTTTTGAAGATGAAACCTTTCAAAAAGCAAATTTAGAAAATCAAAAATACACTGCACACCCATGATTATAATTCAAAGCTTCCCTATTATAAGAATTTTTTGTGATCTACTCAAAGGGAGATTTTGTTCTAAAAGCCCAGGGTGGAATTCTAGGAAAAGAATACACTTCACAGCTCATCCAGAGAGAAAGCAAGAAATAATCAGAAAACAAAACAAAAAAAAATTTCTTTAAGTTTCCATGAGCAGTAACATCTTAGGGTTTTTTTTCTTTTCCTTCTGCCAAATCCCCTGTAATTTTCTCAAGCCTTTTTATTACCAAATTCCACTTTTAATTAAATTTATACAGTAATGGCTACATGGCAGGTCATTTTCTTTCATGGTTTACAGCCCTTTTATGGATTTAGTAAAAATATCTTATTTCAGCAAAAGACATTCATTCAAAAATGTAATAATTAATGCCTACCATGTACAAAGTACTTATTCTGTACAACGGATATATATCAGTAAACAACAAAAAAAGTCCTACAGTGAGGACTTTTTTTCAGTCAACACAGGAATGAACCTTCCTAATATAATAATGACTCTTCATCCTCAATCAGAATGTTGTAAGCATTTTCCTTTCATCAAGAAAATAAAGAATGAGCTCTCACTACAGATGAACACAGGGAAAGGTGGAGGATAGAATATTTAATTAAATTTTTATTGGTTTGATTCATTCTAACAAAGAACACCTGTGTAATTTCTGTACATTCTGCATTACAATAGCTAAAATTGCTCATTGGTCAATCATACATGTCAAAATCTTAGCTAAATAATGTTAACAACAACTCACCTTCCTTTTAATGTTCTCCAACAAGTCATCCTGGCCTTGTTTGAAGTAAGGATGCTGAAATTCAACAGGACCATCTCTTTCCTGCTTTACTATTCCAGAGTCAATATGTACTACTTTACGGAAACCATCTGAAAAAAATTGAAAATTTAATCACACTGGAATTAGACAACAGTCAAAAAGTCACAATACTTGTGTGGAATTTTCCTTTATCATCTATCTTAATGAGAAAAAAAATGGTTTAATCAGTAATTGGTTAGCAGAACAAATAAACTGCTGTCCATACTTACACATATTTAGTTGCCTTACAAAGCTTGCCATGTTATTGTGCTTGAAGTATTTTGGAAGAATTTCTTTTGCAAATCTTTGTTCATCCAAGACCAGAAAACTTTGGCCATTCTAAAGAAAACCAGAAAAGGTCAATTAGTTAAGGTTCTCTGGCACACTCATATATATGAATCCCAAACCTGTCCTGACCAGTCCTTCCATGATACCTTCAAATCAAAATTCTATTCCTGATAATGGCAACAACAACAACAAATTGCAATTAAGTGCCAAACTGCAATTAAATTTTTTGATATCTACCTGACACCAAATACTGCATTATATCATTAGCATTTCCATTAAATAAGAAAAATAGACCATTTCTGCTATCTTGTATAACAATAAAATAAATAAGATAAATTAAAAGGATCAGTATCTGTAGTAGACACTATACTAAGATGCACTGATTACAAATCAACTGCAAAACTCGAAGCTATATGTTTACTACATTAACACTGAAAGTTAACAGTGGCCAGGTGAGGGGGCCCAAGCCTGTAATCCCAGAGGGTAGGAAGGCTGAGGGAGGAGGATTTAATAAATATCCACAATACATACAAAACTCCTACAATTCAACAACAAAAATCAAACAACCTAACTAAAACAAAACAAAACAAAGGACTGTAGTAGACCTTTCTCCAAAGAACATTTATAAATATAGTCAATAAGCACATGAAAAGGCACTCAATATCACTAATCATTAGAAATAAAATCAAAACCACTATGAGATACCTACTACTTCGTAGCCATTAAGATGGTCATGAGCAAAAAACAAAAACTAAGTATTGATGAAGATGTGGAGAAATTTGAACTCGTGTGAATTGCCAATGGAATATAAAAGTGTGGCTACTATGGAAAGAGTATAGTAGTTCCTCAAAAAATTAAAACAATCACTATAATATCCAGCAATTCCTGTTATAGATATGTACTTAAAAGAAGAAAAAGAAGCATAAACTTTGAAGCTCACAATAGCATTATTTATAATAGCCAAAAGGTAGAAACAACCAAAATGTCCAATAGTTCAATAGATAAACAAAACGTAGTATATACAATGAAATATTCAGTATGAAAAAGTTAGTCATAATTGCTCTCATTATATCAAAGAAGACATTTGGTATTTGTTTTTTAGGGATTGATAAGCAATAGCCTGCGTTTGAACATCTGTCTACTCCCCCGACAGCTCTCCTCATAAAAGGTCCCAGATGCAAAGCGAGGGGTGTGTGCGTGTGGTCAGGTCGCTAGGGTACAGATTTCCCCAGCTAACCCCGCGCCCAAGAGCCCGGCCTGGATCTCCGGGTTCCGATCCCTACCGGAGCCGGATGGAGGATGAGTGTGCAATAACGTGGCTCCCGCGCCCTAGGTACATCCTCTGCCTAGGCTGCGCGGGGCCGGTTCGGAACGCGACCCGGCCGGACCGTTACGGGCCGCCCCTCCCCCACCGCGGCCCGCGGCGAGCGGTGCGGCTGGACCCCAGCTCCCCTCCTGACCAATACCAGGGGTCCTCTAGAGGCTGCCCGCAAAGGCCACGCGGTGCCGCACAGCCGCCGCGGGCCTGGCAGGGAGCGTCTAGCCTCAGGCCGCGAGGGACAACCCCGCGGGAGGGAGCGGGAGGAGGCGGTTGGGAGGGTCCTCTAGAGGCTGCGCGGAAAGGCCGCGCGGTGCCGCACAGCCCCCCGCGCCTGGCAGGGAGCGTCTAGCCTCAGGCCGCGAGGGACAACCCCGCGGGAGGGAGCGGGAGGAGGCGCTCGGAGGCCGCAGTGCCCCGACCATACCTGGCTCTAGGCGATGAACTCGTCGGTGTGGGTTTCCTCCACAAACGTCCACAGCTTGCTGAGGAAAGCCGGCACGTTCCACGCAGGAATTCCGAATTTTACACCCCAACACAGCGTCGGCGGCGGTGCTGGCCGAGGCGTCGGCGGCGGTGCTGGCCGAGGCGTCGGCGGCGGTGCTGGCCGAGGCGTCGGCGGCGGTGCTGGCCGAGGCGTCGGCGGCGGTGCTGGCCGAGGCGTCGGCGGCGGTGCTGGCCGAGGCGTCGGCGGCGGTGCTGGCCGAGGCGTCGGCGGCGGTGCTGGCCGAGGCGTCGGCGGCGGTGCTGGCCGAGGCGTCGGCGGCGGTGCTGGCCGAGGCGTCGGCGGCGGTGCTGGCCGAGGCGTCGGCGGCGGTGCTGGCCGAGGCGTCGGCGGCGGCAGCAACTGCTCCCCGAGAACGCCCACCACGCAGGCGCAGCAGCTCTCGGGCCCCGCCCCCCACCAAGCCCTGCCGGGCGCTCAGCTAGGCTAGGAGGCCCGGCACCGCACGTCACAGACAAATCTCTGTGCTCCGCCCATGCGCGCTGGTCTCGCGCCGGTCCTCCGGAGCCAGTCCTAGGCCCCGGCCGCGCCACAGAGAAAAGTGATTGGATGCTGCCGGCGTGATGGGCGGGAGTTAAAGGGGACGCTGCCTTCTTATTTGCCTTTTTTTTTTTTTTAAAGAGAGAGTGACAGAGGAGAGAGAGAATTTTTAATATTTTTTTTATAGATATAATGGGCTATAAGCCAAACTTTTATAAAACTTTGTATCATAAAGATGATCTATTTCAAAATAAGGATTTCATTTTTATTCATCCTGATAGAAATTACTAAAGTAATTGAATAAAACAGAAAATACACAAAACAAACAATGGGAAATATCTTATTTTTTAGTTCTGGGGGACACAACATCTTTGTTGGTATGTGGTGCTGAGGATCGAACCCGGGCCGCACGCATGCCAGGCGAGCGCGCTACCGCTTGAGCCACATCCCCAGCCCTAGAAAATCTGTCTTCTATAGAATCACTTTAGTTCCTGCCATTTTCAGTTTTATGCTACCTCGACCTCTTGTTTTTCCAACTGTGGAGAGTGTCTTTTCTTTCCACTCTGTGCTACAGGAGCAGCCTCCCTGCTTATCTGGTCAGTTCTACTTTCCCTTCTTTCCTTTCTACCTCCAGACAACAAAGCCACATCCCCAGTCCTCTTGACCTTTCACTTTTAATGAGGTTCACACCACTGCATTCTACTCTATAGCCACAAGACTTTCATACTTTCTCTGTAAGTTGATTCTAAAGTACAAAATTCAACAGAGTGTTAACACTATTATAATCCTGTAAGTATTGTTGAAATATAATGTTAGGAATGCATTATATTTGTATTTCCTTTCTTTTATATCTGGTTTTTTTTTCTTGTAGTTTCTAATTTTTTTCTCTTGCATCATCTATCTTTCTTGGATTTTAAATTTTATTAGAACTTCCTGTCACGAATCCCTGGTATTGTAGGTCTTTTTGCCACCTCATTCCTGCTTGGAGCTCTCCAACTTCCTGATCCACCCTGCTGTCATCCTGGGACTCACTATTGCTCTTCTGAAGAGGATTCATTGTTTTTTTGAACTTTCCTCTTTCTTAGTGTATTCCCTCCTTTTGATGAATATGTTACATCAATTCTAAAGAAATTTCATCAGAAAGCACTATAATAACTGAAGTTACTCATTACTTACATGTCAGAAGATATTGATTTTTTCCAGCTCTCATATTTGGTGAATGACTTTGCTGGGTGAAAAATTATTTTCCCTCAAAATTTTGAAAACATCCTTTCATGATTTTCCCTGATATCTAGTACTGCTGGTAATTCTGATGATAGTCTGTTTTTTTTTTTTTTTAGGGAATTTGTTTTTATCTCCACACTGGACAGCTTATTTATAAATTATATTTGTATGTTTTATATTTATAGTTTTGAAGTTTTATAATGATATATCTCAGCCTATGTCTTTCTTTTAGCTATTGAATCAGATACATCATGGATGCTTTAAATTTGTTGTTGTTGTTGTACCGTGGATTCAACTCATGGGCACTCGACCACCGAGCCACATCTTCAGCCCTATTTTGTATTTTATTTAGAGACAGTGTCTCACTGATTTGCTTGGCACCTCGATTTTGCTGAGGCTGGCTTTGAACTTGTGATCCTCCTGTGTCAGCCTCCTGAGCTGCTGGGATTACAGAGATGCGCCACTGTGTCGGCATGCATGTTTTCAATTTGCTGGTTTCCATGTAAGAAGCATTTTAGCTGCAGCAGATTTCTTCTATTTTTATTTATTATTATCACCTTTTCCTGTTTATTCTGTGCTCTCTAAAGTTGGACATCTGCAAGTAAACCATGTCTCATTTTCTCTTATATTTTCTATTGCATATTTAATTTTATTATTCTGAAGATTTTTTAATATTAATATTTTAATTTGCAAGAACATACTGATTTTTTTTGTGGGGGTACTGGGGCTTAAACCCAGGGATGCTTCACATCTGAGCTACATCCTGAGCCCTTTTTATTTTGAGACAAGGCTTGCTGAGTTGCTGAGTGAGGCTGACCTTCAACCTGTGATCCTCCTGCCTCAACCCTCTGAGTCACTGTGATGACAGGCCTGTGCCACTAAGCCTGGCTTTCTTATTTCTAAGAACATCTTGTACTTGTACTTTTTGTTTGTTCTGTAGATAAGAAAAATATCTTCCCAAATATCTTTGATGGTACCATCAGAAAGGTACCTATCTGTCCATCCGTCCTTCCTTCCTTCTTCCTTTTCTTCTTTTTTCTGTGTTGATGAATTATCTCTTTTTTTCTGGAGTCACTTTTGCTTATTTTGAGCTTTCTCATATTGCATTTTTTCCCTCCACATTTTTGGTGGTTCTTGCTGTCCGTTTGCACTATGAAAGCAGTAACAGAAAAACCAGGTGAGTTTCTGTCAGGTGCTGTTATTGCGGAATTGAGGAATTCCTTTTCCTTTCATTTATTTTCCCTTTTTGGTTTCTTCCTCCTCATTTTCCTGACCAATATTAAATTACTAAATAAATATACACCAATACAAAGTAAAGATAAATGTTACAGAAAACATAAAATTTTTTATTAAATTAATAAAAAATAAAATTTTCCACTCCTTGTTCCCAATTCTCCCTGTCACATTTCCTAGAAGGAAACATTATTAATAATTAGGTGCATATATTCCTGCTATTTTAATTACATAAATGTTTACATATTGAAAATGAGATATAATCATACATCTATTCTACAACTGTTCTTTTTATTCTTACATATTTACAAGAAGAATTATTAAGAGGTTTACAAGAAGAATTATTAAGATTATGCTAACATGTATTAACACTTCTAACCTTTATATAATACCCCTACCATCTTCAAGTATTATCAATATTCAGCTTCTATTCTAGTAAGAGCTTCACTCTAATACTGCATTTGTTGTAAACACAGAGGAGTTCCCTATGCTTTTCTAAAGTGTTTTTATTTTGAAATAATCATATCTTTATAGGAAATGGCAAAGATATGTACAGGGAGGTCCCATGAACCCTTCATCCATTCTCTCCCATATATGGTACAGTATTAGAACCAGAAAATTGACGTTGATAAAATTCACAAAGTTTGAGTTTATTCAGATTTTACCAACTATATATGTACCTTTTTTTTTTTATTTTGGTGGTGCTGGGGTTTGAACCCATGGCCTTGTGCATACTAGGGAAGCACTCTACTGACTGAGCTATATCCCCAACCCTTATATGCACCCATTTTTTAATGTCTATGTATATACTTCAATGGAACTTTATCTTATATGTAGCATCCTGTAATTACCACCGCAATCAATATAGGGAATGCCATCATGACCACAAGGCTTCTTTATGCTACCCCTTTTAGCCCCAATCCCTCACCTCTGGCAGTCACAAATTTGTTCTTAATTTCTATAATTTTATTATTTTATGAATGTTCTATCAGTGGAATTATACAGTATAAAATTTTTTTTGAGGTTGTCTTTTCTTCTATCTTGGTATAATTTTCCTGCAAACTCATTGATTTTGCTGAAGAAATTTGTTCTTTGCCCTTAGTATTATATCATAAATATCTTTCCATATCAGCACATAAAGACCAATTATATATATATATATATATATATATATATATATATATATATATATATATAACACATATATATATTTTATACATATCTCCTTTTTAAGCAAAAGTGAAGTATACACCATAAATTGTTTCACTGGTTTCTTTCTTTTCTTTTTTTTTTTTTTTTTTTGTAGTACTGAGTATTGAATCTGGGATCTGGAGCTATGGTGTGCATGATAGGCAAGCACTTTACCACTGAGCTACATTCCCAACCTTGCTTATTTCTTACTTGGCATATTATTATTTCCCAAGTAGTAATTGTTTAATTGACACATAGGAATCATTAATATTTATTGGTTAAAATAAAATGTTTTGATATATGTGCAGTAGAAACATACATTCCTTCATTTATCATTTCTAGTGAAAACACTCAAAATGATTTCTTTTAACTTTTTAGAAATACACAGTACATTATTGTTATTTATAGTCATCCTTCTTGCCATAGAACTGAACTGGATAGTATTTTTAATAGCACAGTGCTTAGTAAATAACTTTGTATTTTTTGTTTAATTGTTTTAAAATATCTATAGAACAAATCCTTAGTTACGGGTTTGTCTTTTTGATAGAGATACTGCTCTCCAAATACTGAAGTAATTTTTGTTGCCAATGAGAATGCTTCTTTTCTTATATTCTTATTAACATTGAATGTTATATCTCTTTTAGCTTTATCTCTGCCTATTGAATCAAAACTTGTTACTTCAAGGTTTTAGTTAATACATATTTAATTATAAATATGTTATAATTAGTAAGTGAAAATGAGCTCATTTTTATATATTTTTGTTCATATTTTACTTAGGAAAATGTAAATATGTATTCAGGGAATAATGAGTAAGGTAGTTTGAAACTGAGTGAGTTACAGTGTAGAGATGCAAGGGCCAGATTCTGATCAAAGAATATGTACTTAACATGGAAAGACAATGAATTAATTAAAGGGTTTGTATAAAGGTAATAAACAGTTCATCAAATCTATTGTAATTTAGAAACTAGATGAGACCTTGGGCTATGTGTGGTAGTAGTCATGTAATGGTAGGCACTATCTCAAACAAGAATTAGAGGAGATTTGAGTGAACAGACTATGTAAAAATCAGTAAAGTCTAAGGTGATGTGGCCTAAGCTGAGGGTAGTAGTAGATGATATTCTTAACAAAAGCATGAAAACTTAGAGAAACTGATTTGGAGGGTAAAGCTGGATGGAGGTATGTGATTCTGTTTTAGACATTATAAATCAAATGAACAACTATTGGTTGAGTGCTGACAATGTGTTGGCACCATGTGCTTGCTTTTATATGTCATGTTGTTCTAAGTGCTTTAAAATTTCTGATCTTTAGTGTGAGAAAAAGTTGAAAAAATTGGTATTCTTTTTTTGGAGGGTGATAAGAAGAAAGGGGCAAATATGTTGTCACGTACAACATTAAGATTTTAAGGATTCTTATGTCAGGTACACCCAAGTTCTAGTTCTAATTTCATTTCTACTTAGTTTTGTGGACTTGGGTAATGTTTGACCCCTAAATCTCAGTTCCTTTCTATCTACAATGTGAATAATAGCACTAATTATCCCAAAGAATTGTTGCAATAAATGGAAAATTCCATGGAAGAACATTCAGTATAAGTCCTTGTATTCAAGATGATGATGATGATGATGATGATGATGATGATGATTTAGTACTGGGGATTTAATTCAGGGGCATTTGACCACTGAGCCACATCCTCAGCCCTATTTTGTATTTTATTTAGAGACAAGGTCTCATTGAGTTGTTTAGCCTCTCACTTTTGCTGAGACTGGTTTTGAACTCGAGATGCTGTCCCACCTCAGCCGCTGGGATTACAAGCATGCGCCACCGGTCCAAATACAATAAGCACAAAAAGCAATAATAAAACACATCGGATCAGAAACAACAGTTCTCCCCAATCCCTTAAATTCCTGATACACTTTAAATTTCTATGTACAAAAATTAAAATCAATATTTTCTTCAACTGCTGTTCACTTTTCAGTTTAACATCCTTCTTATGCTTTCTTCACCAATTTTACTTTCTAGGAACCTTCCAAATCATTTACCCTACATCATTCAAATCTCCTCCGTACTCTTCCTGGAATATTACTAGCTCTCTAAAAGTGGTCATTCAACACTTTTTGCCTGATAACCACCTTGAATGTTGTGGAACATACTGTCTCCCTTTGTATTCTCACTAGGATATGGATATAATTTAGATTCTGAACTCAAGGAAGAGTTTATGTTAAGCAATTAATTCAGTTTTATTAAACATATTTTATGTAATCAAGTTTGACTTCTTTAGAAGTAATTGCTATCTGGCTTAGACTTTTTTTCTTTTGTTCCAGTTATTTCTACAACCTTTCTAAAATTGGAACTTCTAGTCTATCTTTCAATTGGAAATTTTTAAAGTGCTGCTGAATGTTCCACACAATTCATGGGAAAAGATTCATCCATTAGACACAGAATGCAAGAGAAAAAGAATACTGTATATTGCCACAACATCTAGAACAGTGCAATAAAAACTCTTAGTTACAATAAGTTGAAAATCAGTTAAAAAATGAATTTTATCATGGGTCAGTCGGTGTACATCAGGAAGAGTTCTGACCGCTACAGAATGCTTTGGCAACAGATAACCAAAAACTAACCATCTGCAACTCTTCAGAGATATTGTAAAACCAAAACAAACTTTCTAAATTACATCTTAAGACTTCATCTAAGGCAGTTTTCATCAAACTAAGGATTATAATTTATTAGTGGGTCCAAAATTAGTGAGTCCAAACAAGCAAATAAGGAAAGGAACAGTGGGAGGGAGGGAGAATATATAGAAAATATCTGGGTGTATCACTGGTAGTATAGGTATTATTTTCATAAACTTTGTTTTGTTCTCTCTCTCTCTCTCTCTCTCTCTCTCTATATATATATATATATATATATATATATATATATATATATATCAAAAACAATGTAAATTGTATTCTAAGAGTGGGTTTTAGTCAAAGTCAGAAAACATTGATTTGGGAGACAAAGAGAAGCAGAAAGAATAAAGCAAAGCAACTGCCACAACTAAATTGTGGTTTGGGAGATGAGCAAGACCAACAGTTTCTTATGACTGGAAGTCACAAAAAAACTACTCTCTCCTCTGATGGTAGGCCTAGGACAATGCCCAGCTCACAGTCCACCACTACTTTTATCCCTTCAAACTTTGAACTGCTGCAGAGGTCAGCCTTCACTTTCTCCTCCTCTTAGGCACTTTCAATGCAGTGAAGCTATATAAGTTCCCAAAAGATAATTGCTGGTACTTGGACAATTACTCCTAGAAAACATTAACTGTAGGCTATTGTAAAAACTACATAGTGCAATTCACACAATTTAGAGTTTCAAATAAGATTTTGGAATCCAGAAATATAATTTTAAAACATACTAGTCACATATCATAGTGAAAGATGGTTATATGAAGAGTAAAAACCCCAAATAAGGATACTTTTTATAAAGATACATAAAATGTTTCAAAGTTTCAAGGCACCAAATTGGAAACTTTAATGTTGCAGTTAATAAATATTAATCACACTGTAAAAAATTAATATTGAAATTCCCTAACACTAGCCAATAAACCTCCTTTTCTTCACCAGATCTATATTAAGAATGACGCGGAATATTCCTCATTTTGACAACATTTCTTAATTATTTTTGAAGTCACTTTAAAAAACAAAAACACTTTCTGACTGTATAAGGGGGCTTTCGAAAGTCACAGCTAACATCTGTTCTAAGAGGCTTAAGGTGGTGACTCTTTTTCAGGATGCATCTACTATTCATCACAACTACATATTCCAGTCACCCAAATCTTATTATTGTTATGGAAGCATATCTCCTACTACTGTTATATTATTGTAACTTTTTTATTGATATAAATCCATATTTGGTTGGAGACAAAATACACAGAGAGCTAAACAGAGAATTTCCTCAGTTGCAGATGAAGGATTCCTTTAATCTCTGCTGATACAAAGTTCTATCTGGCTCAATACCTCCTTTTTACTTATACTTTGAAATTTATTGTGGCTTGAGACATCAACCTTTAGCATAACCTGCTAGTGTAATTATGTGATCCCACACTATTGGAATAAGGAGTTTCAGTCTTTGACTATTAACCATTCCTCACTCAACACAAATTCCCAAATGATAAACCTCTGAGAATCATCTACCAGAAAGCCACTTTGTATGCAAGTATAAAAAATGCACCAAGACAAATTATAGGGTTCACAACCTCTTATCCATAGAGGCAAAAGACTTTTAGTTCAAACAGTAATGATGCAGGTTTATTAAAAGAAGAGCCCATTTATTTATCTAGTCTGATCAAACATCACAGGAATTCACTTCTGATTATAGTGCAGCACATAGACAGCTGGACATTCCTAATCACCCTAAAGATTCCACTCACTTTCTTCTATCTCCTGGGCCATTACACCAAACTTAGAACACATCTACACCCACCTTCAGGCTAGAAGAAGCAACATAATAGCTTATTGATCTCTGGTGTAGACCCAAACCCACAAGTCACCAGGCAAGCAGGGATTACAGCTACTTCATGCAACTAACAATCCAAAGTCATACACTGGGTTTTCTGGACCCACAAAAGCACATCATTAACAATTACTACATCATATGTGGACCAAACTACCTTCTTCCCAGAAACAAAAATAATATATGACTCGGGAAAGGGAAAAAACACATCGTGAATTACACTGAAAAGACTATTTGTTGGCTCCAATTTAGGTTCACCACTTTTTTTTTCACGTAGTGTAATTTCTCAGGTTTTAAAAGTTATCAACACATTCAATGCCACAGATAAATGCTTTCAAAAGAGATGATACTTGCTCCTGAAATACATATCGACTGAACCCCTTCACCACCACCATTATAGTAGTCGAATTAGTTTATGGCAAAAAACTTAAATTAGAAAAGTTTTTTTTTAGTTGTAGATGAACATATGACTTTATGTTTTTATTTTTATGTGGTGCTGGGGATCGAACCCAGAGTCTCACGCACGCTATGCAAGCTGAGCTATAACCC
This sequence comes from Spermophilus citellus, assembly GCF_964194105.1. NCBI lineage: Eukaryota > Metazoa > Chordata > Mammalia > Rodentia > Sciuridae > Spermophilus > Spermophilus citellus. The sequence goes on along the minus strand of NC_138186.1, from coordinate 134,664,457 downwards.
CAGCCCAAACTTAGACTTTTTATAAGTAAAATGTACCAAAAAAAATGGTAACATAATTATTTTCTTCTGGAGAAGTCAAAGCGATACTCCAAAAAGAAAAGGTTGACTGTTTTCTCTGAAACTGCCTATCAACGCGTTTAACTGATGAACTAAGGACAGTGAAGTCAGAGGTGGAACTCAAATCTCTCAACCGAAGAATGTCCTCTCCAATTAATTCCACTTGGATCTTGTTCTGACCCCCAACGCAATGTAAAACACAGTCCTGACATACATCAGGACTTCACAGTTCAGCCCTCGCTTAATCTGAAAGGGTATCCCTAACTCCACGGATCTACAAGACTAGAACAAGGCAGTGACAACAGTAGCGGACGATGACGGATGAAATGACAATTGTGCTACACTTGCACGCCCTAAGAGGGAAAGACTGAGAAGGGGCTGGAAACTATTTTCTGGCCTTCTCCCGCGTGCTCCTCCCGGCGAACCCACAGGATCCTACACGCCCGGGACCCACGGAGCCTCGGGCCCTCGAGGTGGAGGGGCAGGAAGAAAGCAGCGGGGTGCTTGCTTTTCCAGAGACCCTAAAGGAACATCTCCGGGGAGAGAACTTCCAGACCCAGGAAGGGCAGGGGGTGGCAGGACCGTCCCGCCGGCGGCGACCTCCCCTTCTTTCTCACAGTCGTACATCTTTGTGTGTGTGGACTGTGCCGCGGCTGCGAGCGCGCGAGGAGTCGGCGCCGGGGCCCTCCTGCCCAGGTCGGCAAGTCCGCCGCACCCCCTTACTCCACCAGGCCCCCTGGCCGGGACCCCCAGCCCCTGGCCCACACCCCGAGGGGATCGAGGTAGGCGAAAGCATCTCCGTGTGGGGACAGCCCTCGCGCCGCATCCCCCCTTCCGTCCCCCGTCTCCGGTCTTTGTCCTGACAGCGGCCGGGGTCTCCCCGCGGGTCTCCCGGGAAAACCCGTCTTGGAGGCCTCGGGGCCCGGGTCGCCCCAGCTTTGTTCGGTCAACACGGAACGAGGGACGCGGACACTTACCATACACCCCAGCGAGGAACAGCAAGACCAACGCAGACCTCCACCGCGGAGACTCTTTTGTGCTCCAGCGACGGGCCATGACCACGGCAGATGGAGGGAGCCAGGAGATGGAGGAGGAGGAGGAGCTGGGGCCAGACGCCGCTGCCGCTGCCGCCGCCGAGCCCCGGGCTGCTCCCTGCGCTCTCCGCGGCGGCGGGAGGGGGAGGGGAGGAGGGGCTGTAGCCGCCCGCGCGCGCTCCCTCCCTAAGCCGCGCGCCCGTTCGCACTCCGGGCGGCGCGAGATCCCCGCGAGGAGCAGCCTTCCCCGGGGCAGGGGCAGGCAGCACGCGCGCTGGCGCGAGGCGAGGGGGCGGCGTTCACCGGGCTCGGGCCTCGAGCCGCACTGGGTAGCGGGCGCCGCCTCCCGCCAGAAGGAGCGCGAGTCGGCACCCGCGCTCATCCGTGCAATCGGCAATCCCCTGGCCCGCCTGCCTTGTTCCCGCCCCGCGCTCCGTTTTCCCCGCGACTGGAGCCCGAGGAGTGAGGCAGTGCCAATCGATGAGCGAGCGCGCGAACGCCGGTTGCTGGTTTCCCCGGAGCTGGAAAGCGGGCCCCGGAGCGGAGCTCCGTCACTGTCAGAGCCCACCTCGCGGGCCACGCGGGTGGGGCGGGGCGGAGTTGAGAGGGTGAAGGTGGCCAGGTGTAGGGGAAGAGTAGGTGGTTGGAGGCTGGGAACTTGGGAGTTCCTTTCCCTACCCGCCACCTCATCCTGTCCCGGCTTTGGGATCGGCGCGGGCTGAGGGTGTCACCAGTTAGTGCGGGATGGCGGCACCGGGCAAAGGGTCGCGGATAGGTGGTGGGTGGAAGTGAACGCAGGCTGAGGGGCTGGATCTGACGCCCACGCTTAAGGTGTGGGGGATGAGCAGAGCTAGGTTAGTGTGGAGCAGTTCCAGTCGGGCGGGGAAGCTGTGTGACATCTCGCGGCGGGGGCGGGTGTCTGCAGGACTCCAGCACTGGGTTGGAGCGGACCTTGGGGTCGGATGCTGGAAAGAGGGATCCTTGGGTACTCCCTAATTTCCCTAACACCCCCCCCCCCAGCTCCCAACAAATGTGACCCTTCTTCCCTTAGAACCCCTTGACACTTGTAAACATGTCTGTAGTGACACTGGTGCAGCACACCGTCTGCCTTGTTTTTTTTTTAAATGCTTGCCCAGGGTCTTATCTCTTGTTAGATTTATCGATAGCCTTTATAAGCAACGATAAATTATTTTATTATATACTGTCCTACTGGTTCTCTCTCTTTAGTCCATAACAATCTTGTGACATAAATATTAATCATATTTTATAGATAAGAAAATAAGACTCATAGAGATTAAATTACCCGAAAAGATAGCAAAAAAAAATCGCTTGAAACAGTTTTTCTCATTCCAAAATCAAGATTATTTCCCCTGTGCCACTGCAAACCCAAGCACAATGCTTAGGGCATAGTAAATGTTAAATTTTAAGATATCCTTTTGGTGAATACATATAAGACTTTCGCTGTATCTGCTCCTGATTTGTCTGCTTTAAGATCCTCCCCCGGAAAAAGGAGAAAATAAATGTTACAAAATTAGAATTAAGAAATCTTGTATCATCTGGCAAAATAAACAAATGATCAGAACTGCAAAAAATGTTTTCCATTCTCTGGAGAAAAGGAAGCAACTTCAGTGCTCACCCAACAACCTGCAGATTTTTCTGGTTTTAGGATCCTACCCTCCACTTGCTTGTTTCCTGAGATCTTATAAATTGTGCTGTGTTGGGCTGGGGATGTGGCTCAAGTGGTAGAGCGCTTGCCTGGCATGCGTGCGGCCCGGGTTCGATCCTTAGCACCACATACCAACAAAGATGTTGTGTCCGCGGAGAACTAAAAAATAAATATTAAAAATTCTCTCTCTCTCTCTCTCTCTCTCTCTCTCTCTCTCTCTCTCTCTCTCTCTCCTCTCTCACTCTCTCTTTAAAAAAAAAAAAAATTGTGCTGTGTTATGGTGGGGTCGCTTACAAAGCAAAGAAGTAGACTGGGCTGCATCCCATCCTCCGCACCACTTTCAGTACCATTCCAGCATCCCTGTCCCCAATACAAGACACAGGATGGATGTCCTCATCAGACCCTTACTATCCCTGCATTAACACCCCTTCTACTCCTACACTTTCTCATTTACCTTAAACTTGTCAGGTTCTCAAAACTTTGGTAAGCAGGCTCCTTTAACAATCTTTAAATTTAGCTCTAACGAGCTTTTGTTTGGGTCATATCCATTGAAATTTACTATTCAGAAATTAAAACAAATTTTAAGTATTTGTAAATTATTTTATAATAAAAATGTGTTACACGTTTACATTGCTATTTTCTAAAAAATTAGAAGAGTGGCATTGTTTTCTATCTTCATCTGGTTTAAGACAGCTGTTTTCTCATATGCATCCAATCTGTTTCAATATGTGGTTTTGGTTGAAGTATATAAAGAAAAGACTCACAGAGATATATAAATTGGCAAAGGAAGGACTTCGTGTAACATTTGAAATACAGTCTCAGGGCCAATCCCACCAAATATAGGCTAAGTATCCTTAATCTGAAAATCTGAAATGCTCCAAAACATTGAGCTCTGAGGGTCAATAAGTTTCAGAATTTGGAGCACTTTAAATTTCAGATAATTAAATTAGAGATGCTCAACTAGTAAAGTCTACGCACATTTTCCAAAATCTAAAAAACTGAAATATGAAACTTCTGGCCCCAAGCATTTCAGATAAGCGATACTCAACCAATTTAAAAAATTCTTTGTCTATCTTAACATCTTTAAAACCCGAGTTCTTTGTTGTTTATTGGAAAGGATGCAGTAAGTAGATACAAGGATGTTTCATGGAGGAATCTTTTTTATTTACATAAAAATAATTCTAATAGAATATCAGACATTGGTAAGGAAAATGGTATGAAATAGGTATAACCTTTTTATCACCTCATCTACCTACTGGGAATCTAGGCTATTAGATCAAGTATTTCATCTGAGGAAACCAAAATCCATTAAAACTAACTGTAAAATGGTTTGTATTGGTAACAGTTCCCCTGTAGCTAGACCACTGATTTTGTTTGGACAGTCTTCTGATCTGCAACCTATAAATAAAGCATAAATCATGTCCCTGGGACCCATGTGTTTCTTTGTATGTGTGTGCACCCATAGGCTTGTATTACTGAAGATTTAACCTATGGTAGTCTCCCACTGAGCTACAACCCCAATCCCTACAACCCTTATTTTAAATTTTTTATTTTGAGACTAATTCTTACTAAATTGCTGAAGTGGGCCTTGAATTTGTGATCCTCCTGCCTTAGCCTCATGTGTCGCTAGGATTACAACCAGAGCCACCATACCACAGATCCATAGGTGAACTACAGAGAGTCTCCTATGCTTTCCAAGATTGTATTATAGTTGTGTATTGATATACTTTTATAGGGAGAAGATTATTTTCAGTAGATGAAAAACCATGTCAACCAGTAAAAACATGTTTAAGAAAAATTTAGTAATGCAACTTTTTCAGTTGTTTCTCCAGTGGATCTTCAACTTCTCAAAAACGTGTAATTGGGAGTGAAGTAGTACACAGACTGCTTCTTTCTCCCTTAGCATGTTGGGAAAAGCTCACAGTCCTCTCCACTTTATGGTGGTATGCCCCAAATCTTTTTGTTTGATTTTGAAATTTTCTACTTCTCCCTTGTTTATCATCTTATACAGTGGTTAAATTTTTACTCTTATCACCCATAAAAATTCATTCCAGCCCAGTGTAGACCCTGCTCCATTTATTAGCATTTGAAAATATCATCTACACTATGAGCTAAGACTGGGAATTTGTCTACCATCTTTTATTGGAAAGAAAATTGATGATAGTGGATTTTCTACTTGGCATGCTGCCAAACAAAGCTAAGTCTTTTAGCTAACCCTCAAAGGAATGTTTTTTTTTTAAAAGAAAAACAAATAACACATGTAAATAACTAAAAGGGAAAGAAAAATTCTTGTAAGGATGGTAGTTAAATAAGATTTCTTTACAAGCAAATTGTAATTTCCATTGGAGTTGAATAACATCGGGTAGTAAATGAGATCCATCAATCTAGGCAACATCTATACCAATTCTCTAGCACATTTATTGTGATTATTATTTATTATGTTCTGTGCTCTGACAGCATACCAGCATTGTACCAAGTAGTCAAGGCATAATTATAGCTCTAAATTAAATAGTCCAAGTCCACAGAGATTTAGTTTTGCCCTCATAAACCCAACTTCTTAACTGTAAAACTAGACCAAAGAGCATGCATGAACTTAACAATAGTAATAAAACTTACCTCTTGTTCCCACCAAGAAAAAGAAAGGAAGCGAGAATCCATTATAGAAATTGGTAGTGAAAAAGCAACACTTAAGACTCTTTATTGTTGCTTAACGTTAATTTTCAAAATGCACACTTTGTGTTTAAGCTCTTCTTGTAACGGATTGAGGATATGAACTGGAAATGCTTATAGGACAGAAATTCATCCCAAGCTCCCGTGAGCCCGTTAGCAGTGAATTTGGCAATTGTGATGGCAGCTGAATGTTTTTTTCTAGGGAAATATTACTAATTTCAGGTGCATACAACTCATTTATTTGTAATATGCTCAAATTCAAAAAGAACTTGAGGTTACCTAGTATATTTGGCATTTTGTATAGTATACTGTAGTGGGTAAAGGAATAGATCTGAAGAGTTTAACAGGGCTTCATTTGATCATGTGTTTGACCTTTGTAAGAACCTAACTTCTTGTATCTCATATTTCATCCTATATAACGGGGGAGGAGGTGATGAGGCCTCATTTGATGATATGCTTTAAGTGAAATAACAATAATTGTTAATATATATTGAGTGTCTATGACATGCTACGCATTTAATTCTCAAATAATCCTTTGACATAAATACTATTATTATCCTTATTTTTAATTTTATCTAGGTCACACAGAGGTACATGGCCAACATTTAAACTCAGGTAAGTCTGAATCCCAGCATGCATACTTAATCATTCTATTGTGTTGTATGTAATGCACTTACAATACCAGACTCTTACTAGGTACTCAGTAAATGGCAGCTGCACCTATTAAACCCATAGAGATATAAGCAAAACAGTTCTTATTATCTAATATCAAATAATTCAAAATAAAATACAATTACTTTCTCTTTTATTTCCAGAAGTAGCCAATACTACCTTATGTTCTGTTTAAATTAAATAGGCATATACCTTTTTTAGAAAAAAAATTTTTAAGAGAAAAGCCTGCTTTTAAAGTTTTATTTCCTTGAATTTGGGAAAACATCAAGTAACAATTAAATAAAGCATCTGTCTGGCTTTTTGTAGCTTGTACTAATTTTTTTCCAGTGACCTTGGAGTCATTATTTATAGTTTCTTTGAAGATCAGAGAACCCTAGGTTGCTTATTGCTCTAATCTTCAGAGAAGATCTATGACAGATTTTTCTGATCTCAAAGAATATATCAAATCATATGAAACTGCTCAGTTACCAGGCCATGAAAACAGAGGTCATTTCTACTAAAGAATAGATTACTCCAGCTTCATCATGAAAAGAATATTCTCCTTGGAAATACCCAGGCGGGTTTGCATTTTGAATATGTACCAGCTGTGATGGAAAAGAACAGTCTAAGCCTTTGGATTCCCGTAGTCCGTGGCCTCTGTTGCACAGCAGGGAACGTGAAAGAAATTGTATCAGAAGCATTTCAACATAAAAATTTTATTTTCATACTCAAATGAATTAAGTAACTAAAAAAAAATGTTAAGCACTTTAGAACATTTGTCAGCTCCTTCTAGACACCAAGGCACTTAAATATAGTCACATTATTACTAGCTCTGCTTAAATCCAAACACTCCCGAGATGGTAACCCCAGTTTATAAATACTTATATATACAAAATTTCACAAATACTTTTTGTCCTTTAAATGCATGGCTTAAGGCAGTTCATGGTAATTAGCAGGTAGAGACCAAGGAGGCTACCTCAGCTGTCCTGTGAATAAGAGGAAAGGGCGAAGTTCCAGAGCAGCTGTGCTGACAGCTCCTGGCTTGGATTCCCAACAGCTCTAACCTTCAGTACTCTGGAGACCAGGACTTAAGGGAATAAAGTTCCTTTGGACATTTTGCCCTTTTATCATTGCTTCTCGGCAGAAGCAGGGAGCCAGGCTGCCTATCATGCACACTTGTTATTCTCCACTTCTATCCCACCTTCCTATTCAGTGGATGATGTCTTTCAAGATATCCCTTTTCACATTGTTGTCCACCCTTGTTAGGATAAAGGTTTCCCAGGAGCCTCTTAGGACAGCTTTCAGAACTGTTCTGGCAAGCCACTTCATGGACATCCCTTATTAACTTGGAAAAGACCATATTAAGAATTGATTCACAGCCCTCTCTGAACAAAGAAATGCTCTGCATGCCAAATCCCATCTATAGCCTACAGCCTGGTGCATTTGCTAATCTGGAGAATAGACTTAGAATATTCCGATTCTCCCATCTTCATTGAGAAAGAAGGAAGATGAGAAGGAGAGGAAGTTCCAAAGAGACAGGGACTTTTATCTGTTTTGTTCATTACTGAATCCTTAGCACCTTTATGAAGGCCTGTCACCAACAGATGCTTGATAAACATTTATTGAGTGAATATATAAAGGAACTCAAGAATGAAATAACTCCCTGGGGAAAATGAAAAGCAAAGACGTTAGACAGTGCTAATACAGAAGAGAGAGAGGAAGAGAAGATAGAGACTTGTCCTAATATTAGTGCCACAAAAGCCCTGGTAGCTCTGGAGCCCAAGCAAAAAGGAGTGATGGTTGTTCTTAGGAAGAGCCAATAAACTTCACTGCAGGACAAAGCACATGTATTCTTGGGCACCAATATTCAAGATATTGTTTAATGAGGTTTTAAAAAATATTCTAGCATTGAAGCCATAGTTTTCTATAATGTTTAATGCAAATCAAAACCACCCTAAGATACCATCTCACTCCAGTAAGATTGGCAGCCATTATGAAGTCAAACAACAAGTGCTGGCGAGGATGTGGGGCAAGGGTACTCTTGTACATTGCTGGTGGGACTACAAATTGGCGCGGCCAATTTGGAAAGCAGTATGGAGATTCCTGGGAAAGCTGGGAATGGAACCACCATTTGACCCTGCTATTGCCCTTCTCGGACTACTCCCTGAAGACCTTAAAAGAGCATGCTACAGGGATACTGCCACATCGATGTTCATAGCAGCACAATTCACAATAGCTAGACTGTGGAACCAACCCAGATGCCCTTTAATAGATGAATGGATAAAAAAAATGTGGCATTTATTCACCATGGAATATTACGCAGCACTAAAAAATGACAAATCATGGGATTTGCAGGGAAATGGATGGCACTAGAGCAGATTATGCTTAGTGAAGCTAGCCAATCCCTAAAAAACAAATACCAAATGTCTTCTTTGATATAATGAGAGCAACTATGAACAGAGCAGGGAGGAAAAGCAGGAAGAAAAGATTAACATTAAACAGAGACATGAGATGGGAGGGAAAGGGAGAGAAAAGGGAAATTGCATGGAAATGAAGGGAGACCCTCATTGCTATACAAAATTACATATAAGAGGTTGTGAGGGGAATGGGAAAATAAACAAGGAGAGAAATGAATTACAGTAGATGAGGTAGAGAGAGAAGATGTGAGGGAAGGGGAGGGGGGATAGTAGGGGATAGGAAAGGTAGCAGAATACAACAATTACTAATAGGGCATTATGTAAAATTGTGGATGTGTAACCGACGTGATTCTGCAATCTGCATTTGGGGTAAAATTGGGAGTTCATAACCCACTTCAATCTAATGTATGAAATATGATATGTCAAGAGCTTTGTAATGTTGTGAACAACCAATAAAAAATACTATAAAGGACTTAAAGAAATTAAAACCTATTTTTAAAAATTAAATATTGAAAAAGGGCATATCTTTGGTTATGTTTGGTATACATTTTAGTGAATGCCAGTGTGGGTTTGAGGCCAGCTGCTTGGCATTGAATCTGGCCAGGCTGGGCAATAAGTTATTTAACCTCTTTGTTCTTCGTGTCTCTCCTCTCAAAAGCTGAGAAATAGCACTAGCTACTTCAGAAGGAAGCTCAGAATACATAGAAGATTTAGCACATGATAAATTTCTAGTACATTTAGTCAATTATCAGCCAATCGTTATTTCTCAAAAAGCAAATTTAACTTTAAAATATTGAGATATTCGGGGTAGATAATCTTTAGCATTTCATATCCCTAAATCTCTATTATTTTAACACCAGTATAATTCTATCTAATCTATTCCATCATATGGATTTACATACAGAGACAGTTAATTGGTAACTATTTCATTTTTATTATGGTTTTATTAGTCATTTAGTGCTTTTAAGACTTACTCATTTTGAGTAAGTACTTAATGATTTTATCTTTTTTTTTGTGGCAATAAGCTTACAAAGAATAGAGAGAGGTCTTTTAAATTATTATTTGGGGAAAATTTCTACCCTTTAGTTTATATTATAACCTTATAATAGTTTATAATATAGTCTTGATCTCTAGTACTGACAACTTATAGTACTTATAACTCTTGCTTGTGTGACCAAATGTATGTTTAGTACATTAAATTCACACAAAATTTGGTTAAGTAATTACAATAAAATGCTTTGTTTTATAGTTTGCTTATATTTAAAAAGCCTATTCTTTCTCCCCTCTTTGTATGCTTTTACTTTGAGTGAAACAGTTTCATTGTTATAATTTCTTGTTTGAATCATATGTCAACCAGAGTACATAGACCACATGAAGTTAGATACTATGGAAACGAACAGAAAATTATTTGTTTAGACTTTAAAAATCTGCCAATATATTTTAGCTGAGCAATGCTCTATAAGTAGAAAACCATTTGCTAAAAATTTCCATTTTAAAATTAAGGTTGCTATAGAAACATATTAACTTGCCACTGTTTGCATATTCATACTGTTAATTGAGAGCATTTGTTTAGCCATGCTAAAATTGTTAGAACTAACTCAGATTGCAGTTAGAATGCATAATAAAACTTTTACATTCTGAGTAATTGTTGTGGTGTAAGGCAATTAATAAAGAGACTTGTCTATATATCTGAGTGCATTTTTAAAATTAATAAACATTTGTATTGACTCTTTACCACTTAATCAAGATAAGACACAATCTCTGTAAACATTACCTAGTGATTTAAAAATTCAAAATATATTTACATAAATGTAAAATTCTGATCACTTTGACTATAATAACTTTTTTCTTTATACTTTTCTTATCTGGCATATTATCAGATTACAAATATACAAGTTTGCTTTAGTTCCTATTCCTATTTCAATCAAAATTTGGCAAGAGTAACTTTCTGAAAAACGAGGTTCAAAAATTCCCAGGTTTTCAAATCATAAACTAACAAGGGAAATGTTCATTTGTACTTCAATTACAGAATCTATACTGGTGTTGCTAGTAAGTATAAATATGTTTTTTTTTAAATTTCATTGGTAAAGTCTGCTGACAACTAAAGACATGGTCCATTTTATGAATGTTTTAACAGAAATGTATTTGGAAGGGAATCTGAAGGCATGATAAAAGTCCTATAGTTGATGAATATCATAATAAATTTCAAACTCTTGCCTATAGTTGAAATAATTCATGCATATATTAGTTTTGTTATAGAATTAATATACAACTAAATACATAACATTGGTTTCAGCTTTGGTCACACATTTGACTCATTTAGGGTGTGAAAAAAATAGTCATTAACATCACAATCTCTGGGAGTAAAGTTGTAGTATCTATGATTTTTAAGAATTCCTAAAGTGATTCCAATGCTCAATCAGGTTTGTGCATCATTGGGATAAGTACTTTCTTTTTTTTTTTCTACAAGATTGACATATGTGAATATGCAATACCTGAGTTTATGTATACATACACACACGTACATAATTATATGCATATATCTACATGAAAATTTACATACACAGGTATAATAAAATGTTATTCTTTAGTTTGGCATGTTTGAATTTTACAATGATGACATTTATTATTATAAGGCTAACTCAATAAGCTAAGTTATTAGCTCCCTGATATATTCTTACTTAAGCCTCACAATACTCTTATGCAATGTGTATTCTCTCCATTCTATGATGAAAAAACTGAGGCATCTTGATGTCAAGTTACTTGTTCAATGTCATACCACCAGCGTGTGGTGTGGCCAGAATTTGAAAACGATTCCTCTGAAATCAGATTCTGGGTTGCTAATCATTTTGCAACATTGTAATTAATAGTAAATTATAGGTTATTAATTACATGGTTATATCTTTAAAATTAGATAATATTTAAGACTGCTGTGGAAACATAGATAAGGTCATCAGAGATATTTTTTACTATTTATGTATTACTTGATATAAAAAACTAATTTACTAAAATCTATGTTTCAATATACTCTTTAAAAAGTTAAGTGTATCCTACTTTAAAATATAATCTCTGACTGATGTGCAGAAACCTGATATTATTTGGAAGATTATAAGAAACCAGGAATTCTCTCTTTTAGGGAATGTAGACTGATACATTAAATCTGTTTACTCTGGGAGTTCTTTGTTCTTTGATTTCAGAAAGATGTTTAAATATTTAGGCTAAACTACCCTGACACCGATAGATGGCAGCAACTTTCTGTTATTGAGCACTTTGCTCTTACTGTACACTCGCCTGGAGAACAGACTGAAATAAGATGTAGGACCACAATCTGTGGTGGCGGTACATATTTATCTGTTTCTTTAAACTTACCAGAAATGTTTCTAGAAGAAGCATCCCTTCAGTAACACTTCTAAGTTTTGCAGTATGGAAAGTGACTTGGACAGGTCTCTTTGGGTATGTAAATAGAAAATAGAAGACCAGACTCCTATGGACCTTGTCATTTCTAATGGTCCATGCTATCCATGATTATGGAAGCTCTGAGATTCAGACCTTGCCTTGAAAAATTCAGTGAGCTGAAGATTACAGCATTTTCTTCCAAAAGGCACAATGCACTTCTGCAAAAGTATGATCCTGAGTATCTGTCAATAGTATTCTGGAAAAGAAACCTATGGTTTTAATAGTTTAGACCTTATACTTATCTCCTTCCCATGACCATTTCTTCTTTTTCTGAAATGAACCCTTCACTTGAGGTTTTTGTAATAGATAAATCCTAGGCCTTTGTGGCATTTTTTTTTTAATTGTAAACTTTAGCAGCAGGAATTGGTCTTGATTTCACAACCCTGTAGACTTGCCCAGAGGTTTTACTGATGGGAGATGCAATAAGTTCAACTGAAAGAAATAATAATGATAAAAACATGTAAGCTGGCAGAAAATTTTGCTAGAATCCTGAGTTGATGAAAATAAAGGACATTTTCCTCTTTGATAAGCCTTTCTAAATGAACTCCTTTTCCTTAGCTGTGCTTGTATGACTGTTACTGTTTCTGTGAGTTCTAGAAGTCCCCCAAGGACAAGCGCACTGAACAAGAAGTCCAGAACTCTGAGTTCTAATTCAGGCTTGCCATTTGGTTACCAAAATTAAATTGACACAGACCTTTAAATTGAAACACATTTTCTTTGTGGTTTTGAAGTTGTTTCAAACAATTCTTTTGTTGTTGTTGTTGTTTTCTTTTTAAAAGAGCAGCATCAAAAATAAAAAAAAAAAACAATATTTAAAGCCAGATATTTCCATGGCTTAGGTAGCTCATAGACTGTAAGTAAAGGCGTTTGGAAAAAAAATGAATAAATTTCATTTATTATTATCTTCTTGGCTTTGTTTGAACTTTTTTTTCTCTTTTTTTAGAAGAATTGCTACTAGAATTTCGTCATTCCTATCTACGTGGACAAGTGGCCTTAAATCCTTTTTGGCTTAATAAGCAGGCAGTACAACAGAGCAGATGTTTGGCCTCTGTAGTTAGGTAGTCCTAACTTAGTAGTGTGAACAGACTTTGTTTTATATAATTAAGAGATGGAGCAGATTCTACAGCATGCTTCTTTTACAATAGCAGGATATGATGTAGAATATTCGATAGGTAAGTGATGAGGTGTCCCTGTAAGTCTGATCATGTTGATGAATTCTCTAAAAGTCAGGTTACCTAGTCACATATGGACAATATTTACTGATTCATCCTTTTGCTTATGAACCAAACCTGAAGTTACTGCTTCTCCAGAGCTGTCAGGAATATGTAGATCCTTCTTCAAAAGTAACAACCAAATTAATAATTCATAATGTAGGTAATATGGCAGAAAATTTTATACTTTAATAAAATCTTTGATATTTTGATTAAATGAAGATGAAATGAAACTATAATTAGCTGCATTTTATTTTGCTTAATTATCTTTACGATTAATAATTTCTTTGTATTTTCAAAATTGATTTTACTCAGCTTTTAACTTTGGAATAAATTTATTTTGCAGAAAAGTAACAAAAATAGTATAGAGAACCATCATATGTTTATTATTTAGTTTCCCCTATTCTTAATATTTTATTTTAATCATGCTGTATTTGTCACAACTAAGAAACCAACATTAATACATTAAAAAACTCCATTAACTAAACTCAAGATTTTTTTTCACATTTAACTAGTTTTCCTATGAATGCCTTTCTTCTATTCCAGAATTTACACTTGGATAGAAATTGCACTTCATTATATCTCCTGATTATCTTTAGGTCTGTGAAATATTTCCTTATTTTTCATGAGCTTCATAGTTTTGAGTGACATGATCAGGAATTTTGGAGAATGTCCCTCAATTTAGGGCTTTCTGTTATTTTCTCATGATTAGACAGGGATTAAAGGCTTTTGGGTGAAAAGACCACAGAGGTGAAATGACAATCTATGTTACATCAGGCAAAACACACTATAAGTATGAGATCAATATTGTTACAGACAAAATATCAACAATTTTAGTTTCAAAGATCTAATTGTTTTTTAGTAGTGATTCATCAATGGAATAACATCCAGTGTACAAAACAGAAAGGAGTTCCAATGAGCGAGAAAGAGTGGGTTAGTTTTACCTACAGGAGAAAGCAGAAAGGATCATCAAATAGTGAATTGGTTGTTTCAAGATTATTTTCCTTTTAGGGATGTCAATGAAATCTTGTCTTAATGGGGTTTGGTTATCATCTCTCTTCTGATTCTAAGAAAGTTAAATCTCTCTCATTTCTTGAAAAGTCAGATTTCGCAGATTAACAGTTTAGGTTTCAGTTTTGTGGTGTGGAAGATTAGTTTGAGTGACTGCATTTTGAGTCTGCTGTTTCTTTTTTCTTTGTCACTATTGACACTGTCATTGACCACAAGGCTGAAGTAATATAGTGTCTTTCAGATTTCTCTACTGTAAAGTTACTTTTCATCCCTTTTCATATTCGAAGCAAGAAAGTTCATTAAGTCCATCTCAAACTTCAAGTGAGACAAGTCAGGATTGGTAACCTATATGCTTTTAACATGCAGGCATTTTTAACTACCTCTATGTGTGTGTATGTATGTGCACACGTGTGCACAGAGACATGATTTTACTTTTTCTAACTATTCTTATAAGCAATAAGCACACATTCATAAGAATAAATATTCACAGGTATTTGGATGCATTTTTCTCTAGGAAGAGCACATAACTGACTTCAAAATACTCTTGATTTTTGCATTTTATTTTCTCTTAAAAATGGGACATTGAGACTTTCGAATTCAATAAAATTTGAGTCTGCCTGAGAACACTGACAAGTGAGTAGGAACTCAAATTGGTATTTGGCAAGTTTTCTTAGTAGAAATCAAAGAGTTATATCACCTTCATTTATTCCTTCAAAAGCTATTATATTCTTTATGTACTAAGCATTGGGAATACATGCTGATCAGAATGGTATAAGTACAGTCCCTCATGTCACAAAACTTACAGAATAGCAAGAAATAAAGATAATAAATCATTTCAACTGTTAAGAATATTATGAAAGGTGAGGTGCAAGGTACAATGAGAATGGATCACAAGGATTTGATGAGGACAGTGGTCATGGAAAGACTCTGGGGAGGCAGAGTTAAAGCTGACTTTGTGGGATGAGTGGAAGTGAGTCAATAGGTGTTGCAGGGATTCTAGAAATGGGGTGAAAGTGTTGATAATAGTTTAGATCAGTATTTCAAAGTCCTATAGGAAAAAGAACATAGTGAATATGGGGAGCAGAAAGATCAGAAAAACAAGAGAAATCGATGATGGAATGTAGGCAGAGCTTGACCCTCTTAGGCGTCATTATGTATTCAGGTTTATTCTTACCTTATCCTAAGGAAAATGAAAAGCTAGGGAAATGCCTTCACAGAGAGCATACACAACGTGACACAACTCTTATCTTAAATTCACTTTCAGAGTGAAAAGTGGATGTAATTAGAAGAAAGCGGTTCAGTTATAAAAATACTGCAAAGTGTGAGTGAACAATCCTGGTCATTTGGATGAGGATGGTAGCAGTGGTGGGGAGAGAATTGGGGTTGAGAAAAGTGGGAGGCAGCACTGTCAGTATTAAACCATGGCTTAGACATCTATTTCCCTCAAAATATCTCTCCTTGTCCATGGTATAATAAAAATCTAAAGAATCAAAAGGTATTACTAGGTTTTATGGAAAGAAGACATTTTAAGAACAGGTTTCTGAACACCTTACAGCAAGCAGGTAAATAATTCACACTTTTCGAAACAAGTCCTAGACATGATAGAGATGGCTCCAAATAAACCCAAGTAACCTTAGAGGCATTATCAAATATAATACCTGACTGTCTTTTTGAATGATACAGAGTGCCAGTTTTATTGCTTGATCTCTGTCTGAAAATTATGCTTCCCTGACTCTTAAGAGTTTAAATCCTCTGGACAAACTTGATGTCATAGGTTTCAAACAAGTCTTATATGATGGTTAAGACCTCAGAAAATCCTAAAATTCAGTTCAGTGGAGTGTACAAGAAGGCATATATTTCACAGTGAATTTTTGAAGGGTATTTTGACTTGTAAAATTGCCCAACTATACGGAATAATTTGCAGAATTTGCAAACAATAGCATCATGCCTATTGTGATGTCTAAAATTAGGCTTTCTGGAACTCTTTCAGCACCTTTTGCCTGAATTTGATCTGGGTATAAGTCATCTATTGATGGAAACTGTCCTCTGCTTCAAGGATTAGACAGTGCCCCTTCTTGGTGATGCTGTGTCTATCTACAGGAATGGCCTGCTGAATACTAGCATTACTAGCATTTTCATAAAAATAAGCTTTAGCAAAAAGAATGGGCAAGGATAAAAATCTCATTAAAAAGCCAATGAAAATCAAGGCTACAGACCAAAAATGACTAAAGCATTACACTAAAATTAAATGGAATGAATTTTGCTTTTCTTCCATTTTCCTGGGGATCTATGTCCCATAGCTACAAGATATGTTCTCAGCTTAGTAATTTGAAAAGCTGTGACAGAAATGAAGAGATTGCCTCTGAGGGGTCAAAATGTTTTTAGGATATAGGGACAGAACACTAAAATATTATGGACTGAATAAAAATTTTGCAAACCAGAAGAAATCTAAAAAGTGATTTGCAATATCATTCTATAGTATAGAACTTGAGATTTTACAGACCATTAATTCTAAATATTTAATCTTAGAAATATCTTTCACTTAATCCTGCTTACTTTCTCACAAAATCAGTAAACCTGTAAAAGATCACAAAGTTGTTTATTTTTTGCAGGTATGTGGTGTAATGAAGTGCAGGCAGACAACTGAGCTCTTAGATTAGGCCCATGCAAATCCTATGACAATACTTTATATTTTGGGGGGGAAGGCACGTTAAGCTAAAGTTTTTTTGTCTTTACAATTCTACTTGAGTTATTCTTATAACTAGTGATGAATGGGCAATAGCTAGAACTGACTTACATAAAGGCTCATGCCACAGTTTTTACAAACACTAGAATGCAGTTTACTTAAAATACTGGCCTTTTCCTGACTCCTATTGCCTCCAGCCCCACTAACATATTTAATTTTCTAGCATGTATTATGTCCCATAATAACTTTATAATTAATGTGTTAATGTGTTGTAACATCTATGTATATTTGTAAAAATATGTTCTTTAAAGTTGTTGCACAATAAATTTCTACCCATTAGTGGTGGCTAATCAATGTAATTACCTATTATCACCTATTACACATCTCATCATAGTCATGAGGAAAAAAACTAAATTTTGGTTTGGCAGAGAATAAGAACAGTAGAAACTAGTTAGTGTGATCTTACAATAAGAATGCTGATCTAGGCAGTGAGAGAACAGAATGCCAGTTCTTGTAGGACAAATTTCTAATGAATTGTTGCTTGGGCAATAATAACAAAGTGTGTAATTATAGTAGAGAGATTTAAAAGCACAGTCTTTAGATTCTGACATATTGGGTGACCTTGGGAAACTCATTTACTTTCTGTAAACCTTCATCTCTTTCCCTACATCTCAATCATTGTAATAATACCTATATCATTCATTTTGATGTGTATAAAATGTTATTTTAAAATTGTTAGTATCATTCTTATTTGGAAATTTGAGATATTTCTATTTTATGGAAGGGACTAGCAAAAACACGGATTGTCAAAGAGGCTTTTATGTGTGTGAAGAATCCACTGGTGAGAGTATAACTGTGGATGAAACCAGACAGGGTCCACTTAGGTCATTCAAGGGTAGGATCTAAGGCTTTTAGTAGGTATTAAAGGTAGGATAGAGATTTCAGTACATGTTTCTTTTAAAAGCATCATTTATGTGTTGTGTTCCCAGGAAACATTACAAAGTGCTGATACAATGATGGCACCTGCCATGGTTTCCAGTTACCTTAGAGAACTAAGGTCCATCATTCAGTTTTATGTGTAGGTGAAATCCAGTTTTGCTTGGGGTAGCAGAAATAAAAAAGGATTTGATTCAGAATATTTGGTTTTAAATCCTTATTCTCAGATACTTGATAGATTTATTATCTTGGGAAAATCACCTCAGCTTTTTTTATCTATAAAGCTGGAATAATACCTATCTCATAGCATTGTTATGAGGTGAGAATGCTATAAGATATGGAAATATCCTTTGCAAGATAGAAGACAATAAGAAATTTAGCTTTAAAAATAGTTTTATAGGCAGCTGACTGCACTGAGGGAGTCAATGATGTAGAAAACATTGTAATCTTGCCAGTCCTTGGCAAATTTGAGATATGTTATATATCTCAATTCTTTAAATATCCTTCTGAGACCTAGCCACCTTACAGGTCCAATTCCCTATATATTAATTCAGGTGAATTCAGTTGTAATAATAGAAACCTAACAAACTTATTTAAACAATATACAAAATTGTTTTGTTCACATAAGTGAAAAGCCAATGACAGATGAAGTTTGTGCCAGTGGACTATTAAATGCCTCAGTTTCTTCTCATTTCTTAGCTCTGCATTCTGTGGTGTTACCATTTTCTGTAAGATTACTAAATGCATGCCAGTTCATGTTCTTGTTCATATCTAATATGAAAAAGAGTCTACATTCCATATTCTGACTATAACTCCTGAGTCTTTCTGATTTTGTCACTTGATCCTCTTTGTGCCAATCTTATGATCAAACGATAGCAATGAACAGACTGATCTTACGTCCTGTGTTCCATTCTTGATTCTGAAGGTGGCATCAGCTTCATCAGAGTCACATGAATCTGTAAATTTAAATCAGAAACTATTTAAGTAGGGGAAGAGAAGAGGGTAGGTAAAGGATTACAAAATGTCCACTACATGTTAGCTAAACAAAAACAGAGAGAATGGTTTTCTGAAGGATAGAATCCTGGGATTATTTAGAAGTACCTTGGCTTGGAGTTGTTGTTGGCTGGTGAGATAGGTCTTAGCTGGTGGCGTGATTCCACTTATGAACATCTCATGTATTCATGGGATACCAGCATAACTAGTCATAGAGAATTCCAGCCCATGTGTCAATTTTAGGGTTGGATTCTGGCCCAATGACTTGCTAGCTGTATAACTTGAGTAAATTACCTTTTCTCTGCACTTTGATTTCCTCATGTGTAAAATGGTGGTAGTAGTAAAAGTAGCTCCAAGTCTATTTTGAGTAATAAATGAAATAATTTTTAAAAAGTGTCTAGTATAGTTTCTGAGACACATAGAAGGAGAGACTTAGTAGATTTTAATTCTCACCAGAATTATTTTCAGGCACTTTTTACAGAAATCCCTGAATAGCCTCTAAGCCCAGATAATTTATATGATAGTTTATGAATATGTTTAGCATAATATTCAGAAAGTGAGCCTCTCTTTCCCTTTTTCTATCATTAATTTGATTCTCAGAGACAGAATCATGCCCATTTTAGGTTTGGATTCTGGCTCCAAAAATAGTATCAGACACAATTCAGTATTATCTACATTTAAAAACACAAAGGATTTAAAATGTCCCATATTGTGAACTGTTCTTGGAAACTATGAAAATTCATCATACTTAGGGTGACGATGTTTATTTAAACCAAATGCCTTTTGGAAAGAAGAGGCATTTGAAAATTAGCATTTCAGTTAAACTATCTAATAATATTGAAAGTCTTTACATAAATTAGAAAGATTTGGAGTAAAATTGCTTAGGGACCTAATAAAGGCAAATAATTCTTTAAAAAATGTTGAATATTTTCCTTCTTTTTTCTTCTGTATTATCAGTGAAAACTCTCCCCAAACTAAGAATTTTGATTTGTTATTTTATTCATTTAAAATATTGTTATATAGATTCATATATCCACACTGATATTATAGCAGATGTATTGACTCTTAATTCGAGTTCATCTAAAATAAGAAATTGAGCCAACCAAATCGCATTGATATGGCTATAGTTAAGTATATCTACGCTTTTAAAGTAATAAAACTGATTAACTTTCATCCTGCTGATGAACAACTAATGTGTTAGTTTGAAGTAAATGCATAATATCAGGTTTTTGATTTTATGAACCTTTGGCATTATTTCTTTCTTATGTCTTTATTTTTCTCTGAGTTAAGCAGAATTTATGCATCTTTTGCCCAAAGTCTTTACAAACATATTTAAAATAATAAACCTGATTAATTGCAATGTCCTATGCTTACTGATCTCAGAGATAAGAAGGTAATATAATTATCATTCTCACTCCATATTAATAATTGTATTATATTTGGTGTCTTAATGGATAATTAAACATGCCAAATATTAGCATAATGTGCTAGTTAATTAAATTGGAACTGACATTGTTCCAAATTGGCATCAGAAACAGTTCAGTAATATCTATATTTAAAAACATTAAAGATTTAAAATAACTTCAAAGAAGAAAAAGGAAAATAAGATTGAGGAAGAAAAGCTGGCCTCTGGAATGATTGATACAGGCTTTCTAAAAGGGTCTCATAAATATGTCCCCAAGTTTTAGGAGTCAAAAAAAGAGGAAAATATAACCAGGTTCAACAGTCAAAAAGGTTATAAGCTAAAAACAAAGCTACTGGTCACACACACACACAAAAGATACAATATTTTTTCTATACTAAAAGCAGAGAAATCCATTTCTCAGAAATATGCATAGTATGACCTCCTCTCTATTTCCATGAGATAAATAATGTTATCATCTAATAATATCAGATAACATTATTTTTCCTTCCCAAGTTAGTGGTTCTAACACTTAAAAATTGACACTTTTCCTTAATTTTTAAGGTATTCATACAAGTAGCTTGCTTAGGTACTATTTACCTAGTGGTTGATGCATTAATTGTGCTTTTCCAATATCTTTCATAAAAATATATGCAGACTTGGCCTCTGGACCTTGCATTTATGATTGAAACAGACTGTCTTTTTATGTGTGTACTTCAGAGTTGAATTTATAAAGCAAATCTACTGTTGTAAATGTGAGTATAGTGTAAAATGGATCTTTGATGTGTGCACTAAAGCAGGACTAAGTAGTTTTTGAAAATCCTATGTAGCACAAGTTGAATTGAAGAACAGGGTGTCATTGGTAAATTTGAAATCCACATGAATGTTGAACATTAGGGTCTCCAAATTCTCTCATAAATATCATTTTTGTCCTCTGGGATTGGAACTAATTGAAAAGAGTTTGCATGAATTTTTTAAAAGTGTGAATTTGAGAATACACCATTACCTGTGGGCACAATCTATGATCTCTCCCTGGCTTAGAGACGGTCATGGTAGAGGTCAGTAGTTCAGGTTCTGAGAAGAGGGTGATGCAAAAAGTAGAACTCCAAAGAAATGAGGCTACATTTAATAGAAAATGATTTCACTTAATAGAAAATTAAAGCTAACAGAGGCTCTAACAAGTAGAAATTTATTTTGTCTTACATAATAGAAATCAGGGAATTGGGTTGAACCAGGACCAATAGTGCAACGGACATTAAGATGCTGAGCTCCCTCATTAAACTAGCTGCAGGAACCTAAAAAACGGCTTCTTGTTATGAGTCTCAGTTTTCTCATAAATAAAATTGGTTCAGGGGCACTTGCATTATAAAGGTGATATTGAAATTAAATAAGATAACTTATATAAGGCAACTATCAGATTTGGCTCAGTGTATATTATTCAACTTTCAGAATCCTAGAAAAAAAAAAGAAAGAAAATAAGCAGGCTCAAGATTTAAAATACAAAACCTTCCAGTGGTGTAACTACAGTGACAGAAAACAGAGCAACAGTTGCCCGGGAAAAGAAATGTGACATGATCAACTATACAGGGGCATAAGGGAACTTTGGGGAATGATAGAACTGTTACATATGTTGATATTTATGATAACAAAACTGTCGAAATTCACAGAACTGTATACTTAAGATGTGAATTCACTGTATATAAGTAACTGTTTAGTCTAAAAAGTGGGAAAACATAAACTAGAACTATGAGAAGCCCAAGATTTCACTCATTAGCAGGCATATGCTAATGCATACATAAATCACACAGAGAGATACAGATGAGTGGTTATATATTTTATTCTTTGATGTAATGATAAACAGAATTCACTTGGAAAATCAAATTGAGATTTTCCAAGCTAAAGAAGCCTCATAAATTGTACAGACTAACTTCACCAAAAGCTAAGAAACTTGAGTTCTGTCAAGGTGAGGTGAGGACCCAAAGCTATTTCTTTGGTTGCAGGGTGCTATTTGAATCATTTCCCAACTTGATGTCCTGTTCTTTATGTCACATCATAAATATCTTTCTAATAAAAATGTTGCTTTTTAAACAATGGAAAAATACTAACATTAGCATCTTAATTACTGGGCTCAGAAATAGGGTATTAATATATTTAGCACTATTCTAAAATATAAGCTAAACGGATATTAGAAATTTGAAGTTGATATTGATGCTCTTACAGTCACATGTGCACCTAAGAGCAGCTATGTCAGTTTAACTCTGGTGTGGTTGGGTGCCCACATTTTATTAATAAATTTCTGTATTTTAGGCATAAAAATTCTGGACCAGATGTCAGAAGACCAGCATCTCATCTGAGCTTCACCACCAGTCAGCTCTCTCTGATCTTCTGTAAATCTTACATTCTTGAGCTAATTCTCTCATCTGCTTTGGACTATATCAATACTTTTCAAACATTTATTAAGAGGCCCCTTTTAAAAATGAAATCTCAGACTGAAACTTAACATATTAAAAGATGTAAGAAAAGCTTCTCCCCTTGAAGCAGGATGAGGAGACTTGTTCCTCCCATTCAACCTCCACCCTCCATCCCACTGCAGGCAATACCCTAAGCTACTTCTGCGGAGTTGTAGAGCACCAGAAGCACAATTTCATAACTGCTCTATCAGATCATCTTTAAAATTCATCTCCCTTTGAAAATACTCTAATTTGTGAGACCAAAGATGAAAGTCATTTTTCCCAGATCTAAGGATTAGAAATCATAGATATAATGTTAAACATTGTTGATGCAGTTGGACATTATTTTCATATATATTTTATTGATTGATTGACATTTATTAATTTTATATGTTAATGTGGTTCAGTGTGATATTTCAATACATGTATGTAATGCACACTAATCACATCAGGGTAATTAGCATTCCTTCTCCTCATCACTTCTTTATGTTTGAACCATGAAGCTCCTTTCTTCTAGATCTTCATAAAATAAATATATTAGGTTGTTGTGAACTATAGTCATTCCTTGGGCTATGGGACACCAGAATTTTTATCTATGTCTTTTGGTGCCTGTTATCCAACCTCCCTTTATTGACCCTCCCTCTCAAATTGCCCATTATTTTATTGAAACTTTAATTTTTATCTTTTTTTTAAATAAGGGAATTAAAGACTAAAAGAGAAGAATGATCTTCTTGTTTGTAATTAATCCAGGTTGTAGAATATTATCAACAAAGCTTACATCAGTGATAGAAACATATATAACTGAGTTACAGCATCTCGGGTAACACCTGCAAACACGTTGTCACAGTAGGTATTGTATGCTGAGCATTATTCTAATGGAAGAACTTCAGAAGATCTATAAAATGTCAAGAAATCTGGTAAATATTAGTAAAATAATACTTTCATTGCTTGACTGCCCTTGGTCAGACATGCAGAGAACAGATAATAAACAGACACACAAATGCATGTTCTGTGGTGATAATCAAACAGGCAGAAATAAGATTCAGTGCAAGAAAGCATGAAAAAAGCTTCAAACAACTCCAATGAGGTCATGAAATGATGAAAAACAAATGCCATGGAGCCCAAGGACAGCAGCCTAAATACTGCGAATTTGTTTAGGCCTGGTGGCTCAAGACACATATCACAAAGCAGCTTTTCTTTGTTCAGAAAGAGAAGAAACACTAGTCCCATCATATTCTTTTGCCACATACCTTGGTAAGGCTCTCACCAGCAGCATTTCAACACATTAAAAAATGTTTGGAATGAGGTGCAGGAAGTTCTTTTTTTTTTTTAATTATTTGTTCATTTTATTTTCACATGAACAAAGTCCCAATTTGAATAATTGTATTTTTGAGATACAGGCATGATGTTATGACAAAGACACCAAAACATAGTGGCTCAAATGGAATAGATACCCAGTATAACACACCTGGGGGAGATGGCTGAGTCCTTCAAGACCCCAGGTTCTAAATCTATTGTTACTCAGCTATTCCCTAGATGAACTTCAATGGCCAGGAGGACATTGGCTCACAGCCATCTTTCCTTCTAGGCTGTGATATATGGGAAAATGAAGGTATTCTTTTCTTTTCTTTTTTCTTTTCAAGTGGGAAGGTTGAACTGACGCATGTTGCTCCTACTCAAATATTGTTAGCAAGGAACCCATCACATGACCACACAGCATTGCTAGAAATGATGGGAAATGTGACTCTGGTTGGCTACATCTGGAGGACAAGAATGTTCCTTAAAGAAAGAAAGAAAGAGAGAAAGGAAAGTAGGGGGCGAAAATCTCTGCTCCAGCACATATACCCATTTCTGAAATAAAGTTTCAATTTTTAATGCAGAATATGCTTTTATGATAGACTGGGCTAAAGGCAAAAGAAAGAGGCCATTTGGGAGAGGAAGTTAGGTAACTTGCCCTGTAGCATGAGCATCACAAGTGGAAGGTAATACAGTTCTGTTGCTGATGTCATCTGGGTTTGGAGTGTTTTGGAGTCCCCTTCAGGATGCAGTATCCATTTCCACTAGAAGAGTAGAGTAGAGCTGGATAAATATCTGCAGAATCTCACAAGGAAATAAGTTTAATTTTATTTTCTTCAGATTTCTGTGACAAGATGATAATTATGCAAACATATGTTATTTTTAACACTCTCTACTGTGTTCAGACTCCCACACATTAAACTCCAGTCCTTTTTGAGAAGATGACAGGGAATAAATCCAATTTTTTGGCAGAACTCTGTGTTATCAACATTTGCTTATGGGGATACCCCCAGCACTACTGACTTTGGATCAGAAGGCTAGAAGCTATATACCAAATTTGGCACTAACATGGGTGCTCCCTGAATAACTGGCTCCAAACTTCCCATGTTATTTCTGTCTCGGTTTAGCTAATAATATATAAGAGAAAAATTGGTAAATTAAATACATTTAGGTTATCAGAAGTCCTGATAAAAGTTAGTAATTTATGAGCATTTTAATCACTTTTTGGTATCAACTCTGCTGTGATAAAAGCTAAAAACTTTTTACTCTCACAGAATCCCTTGCTCAAATTCCTAAGTAGACTCCTACAGAGTCACACTGTTTACCTTGGAAAGATCATAGCCTGACTTTGCCTATGGAGCTTTGTTTAGAGTTCTGAAATTTTGCAGCTGGGGTGAACCTATACCTTGCTGGGGAGAATCAACATGAAGCAATTGATCACTCATCCAAAACTAAGAATTCTAACAGAAAGGGTGGTAACTGTTGAAAAAGCATGCTGACATCAAATAAAAAATGTGTAGGAACAATAATTCTGTTGACATGAAATCGTTTTTAAAATAAATTCTTTTGTGTTTGGGAATCATTTTTTCTTTGCTTTTTTTAATCAAGCACATGAATTTTGTTTTCTGAGTAAAGAGCCTTATTTCTAAGGAGCTGTTTTCTTGTTGTTTGTCCCCTATATGAAATCATCTTGTCAAATAACATGGACTGCTACAATAAAAATTACATATGGGGTTTTTCAGTTTAAGATCAAAGTTCCATGACTGAAAGTTAGAAATCATAGTTCTTTTTTTGCCTATTCATATTTTATTGATAAATGCCAATTGTATATATTTATAGTATGCAATGTGATGTTTTAAAAATGTAAATACATGGTGAAATGGTTAAATTCAGCTAATCAATATATGTACCACCTTACATACTTATCAGATATTTTTGTAATGAGCAAACTTAAAATTTCTTTAGTAAATTTCAAGAATACAATACATTATTATTAACTATTGTCATCATGCTCTACAATAGGTCTCTTGCATTTATTTCTTTTATATAAATAAAATTTTGTGTCACTTGATCAGCATCCAGATCCCGCCACCCCCACCAGAGCCCCTAATATCCACCATTCTACTCTCTACTTGTATGAGTTTAACTTTTTACATTGTATATACACATAGTGAAATCATGTAATGTTTGTCTCTTTGTACTTGGCTTATTTAATTTAACACACAATGTTCTCTAGGGTTATCAAAAGACAGATTTTTTTTTTCTTTTCTAAGGCTAAATAGTATTGTATTTTGTATATATCCCACATTTTCTTTGTTTATTTACTTAATGATGGCCATGTAGATTGTGAATAATGTTGCAACAAACTTGAGAGTGCAGATTTCTCTTTGATATATTGATTTTATTTTCTTTGGATGCCTAAGAAAGAAAATGGACAACATACACAAAATTTAGTGTGAAGTTGATTTAAGAACTACTTGAGAAAGAAATCAAGAAAACAATCCCACTTACAATAGCTAAGAAAAATAATAAAGTACTTAAGAGTATACTTAACCAAGAAAGTGAAAGAAATGTAGTAAAATTGATGGATCATATGGTATTCTACTTTCACACTATTTTCTCTATCATGTCTGAATTAATTTACATTCCATCCAACAGTGTGCAAGTGTCCTCTTTTCTCCCCATCCTCACCGACACTTGTTATCTTATTTTTTTTATGCTAACCATTCTTATTGGAGTGAGATGATATCTCATTGTGTTTTTACTTTGCCTTTCCCTAGTGGTTATAAGGTTTTAGATCAACAGTTAGTTCCTAAATAAACTTCACATTAAATTTTGTATATGTTGCCCATTTTCTTTCTTCTGCATGTGGATATCCAAACTCCATAAAAAAACTATTAGAACAAATAAATGAATTCAGTAAAGTTGCAGAATACAAATCCAACATACAAGTATTGGTATTTCTATACTTTAACAATGAACTACCTGAGAAAGAAATCAATAAAATAATCCCATTTACAATAGCTGTGAAAAATAATAAGTACTTAAGAGTATACTTAACTAAGAAAGTGAAAGAAATATATACTGAAAACTATAGAACATAGATGGAAGAAATTTAAGAAGGTACAATATTATCTTGTGTTTTGAATTAGATGAATTTGTATGGTTAAAATGTCCATACTACTCGAAGTGATATACAGACTTGATAACAATCACTGTTAAAAATTCAATGACATCACAGAATAAAATAGCCCAAATTATATATATATATATATATATATATATATATATATATATATAGATAGATAGATAGATAGATAGAGATATATATCTATATCTAAATCTCTCTCTCTCTCTCTCTCTCTCTATATATATATATATATATATATATATATATATATATGATAGATAGATCGATCGATCTCCACAAAAGTCATAGAATAGCCACAGTGGTTATGAACAAAAAGAATAAAACTAGAGGTATCATGCCATGAGACTTCAAAATGTCCTATAAAGCTATAGTAATCAAGACCACATAGTGCTAATATTAAAAAAAAAATGGGCTGTCACAGTGGCGCACATCTGTAATCCCAGCAGCTTGGAAGGCTGAGACAGGAAGATTGAGAGTTCAAAGCCAGCCTCAGCAACCATGAGGTGCTAAGTAACTCAGTGAGACCCTGTCTCCAATAAAATACAAAAATTGGGCTGGAGATGTGGCTCAGTGGTTAAATGCCCCTGAGTTCAAACATTGGTAACATCCCCCACAAAAAAAAGGACACCCAAACTAGTGGAACAGAATAGAGAATTCCAAAATAAAAACATGCATTTATGGTTACCGATTTTTTGACTGAGATGCCAAGAAGAGACACTTCAAGAAATACTAATAATTAGAAATTAAACATCTTATATTAATAAAAATTTTCTAGTGATTGAATAAAAGAATAGTTTAAAAAACAGTGATTTTCTAAAATTTAATTTTTTAAAAATACACTTTTTTAGAGAGAGAGAGAGAGAGAGAGAGAGAGAGAATTTTTAAATTTTTTTTTAGTTTTAAGTGGACACAACATCTTTATTTTATTTTTATGTGGTGCTGAGGATCAAACCCAGCACCCTGTGCATGCCAAGCAAGTGCGCTAACGCTTGAGCCACATCCCCAGCCCCTACACTACATATTTGATGCTTCAAAATTAATTTTTGAGAAAAATATTTTATTGATTGGTTATGTTAATACCTACTTGAATCTGATATCAAAATTACTATTTTGACTTGTACATTTTCAATCATCAGAAAAAGTTGGAACTTACAACTGAGGAGATAGAACTTTGTCTCTCAACAACCAGAGAGAAAATTCAATAAAATGAAAAGTGAAACTGTTAGTTTCTTGAAGAATGATTCATCTGCTTTGTGTTTGAAGACATTCAAGCTTTTGAAATAGTTAATTAGCTAATTGGTTTTGCTATTTCTTTTGCACTGAAATTTGACATTTCTTTACAGTCAAATCTATTACTTGTTTATGAAATTCTCCCAATGTATTTAAAATTAAACGTCCTTCCTTATTAAGAGATAGTAAAAGAAATATATTTTGATATATGGAATGATAAAATGATATTTCCCCCAAATAACTAAATGTCCCAGAGCTAATTATTGCAAGTTCTCTTTTTTCCTTTTTGATTTTATTCAGGGTAATATGTAAGACATTATTAAAGCCAATATATAAAATCAATATTTTTAGTACATATTGTGCTTTATTGATACATCTATACTTAAACAACATTAAACTCTTTAAATTACAGTATGTTTTACTATAAAGAGCTACTTTCATCTTATAACTCTTTAATGAGGAAATTTATGGAATAAAACTTCAGGTACATGAACATATACATGCATAGAAACACAGACACATACACACATACACACACAACACAGACACACTCTACTGGAAAATTACATTGCTATTCTAACATATCTACCTACTCAGGCCCACAGGCTGGGGCATACTATCCTCCTTAGTCTCTGCTTTATCCTATCTATTTACTTGGTCCCAGAAAGTTCAGTATCTGAAATACTCAGTCTGTCTTGACTATCCTTTATTACAAACTCCTTTGGGGCCTGAAAAATCATACTACTTTGAACTTATTGAGATTTGCAGTCCACTCCTCATCCTGAGAACACACAGACGTTCTGCTTATTCTAGGGTCTAAAAGAGCTGTGAGTGTTGGGCAGTTGTGAATACGGACTCATGGTGAAAAGTTCGACTCTATCTAGAACTGATGACACATTCTACTAGCTTTATTGACTACTGCTTGAATTCCCTTGTCCTATGCCCACTGTCACATGTTTCCCCCCTGCTCTCAAATGATTTGTACTACACAAGGTAGACCATGAAGTGGAACCAATTAATAGTGGGCATATGACTTAAACAGACACTTATCAAAAGAAGAAATGAAAATGAATAACAAATACATGAAGAAAATGTTCAACATCATTAGCAATCAGGAAAACGCAAATTGAAAAAACCGTGACCCCAAATAAACTTTTCCTCTTCTAAAATTATTCTTGTCGAGTCTTTTAGTTACAGCAGTGAAAAAGCTAAGACTATAGTGTAAATGGATACCATTGTATTTTATTTATTAATCTTGTGTCTTGCAATCTTCAACATTTTTTGGTTTATTTTTTATTTACTAGTTCTAGCAGATTTTGTGTTGGGGTGTATGTGTATTTTAGATTTTTCTGCATAAAATAACATGTCATTTTTGTGTAAGATCAATTTATACCTCTTTTTCAATATGGTTGTCTTAATCATCATCAACCTCATCATCATCCTTTGAGTTTGAAACCTCCTGTACAATGTTGAATGAGGCATCAAGATCAGACATTCTTGTGTTTTGCCCTCTGTTAGGAGAAAAGCATTTAGTCTTTAATCAATATGATTTAGCCATCAGGTTTTGTATATATCCTTTATCAGGCAAACAATTCCCTTCTCTCCCCAATTTGTTAATAGATTATTTGTGATTGTGTGTTTTATTTTTGAGATACTTTTTTTTGCATCTATTGTAATCAGGTGAGTTTTGTCTTTTATTCAACTGACAGATTGTATTACATCAACTGAATCTGAATGCTAAAGCCTCCTTGCACTACTGAGATAAGTCCTTATTTATGATGGACCTTTCGTAAATACTGCTGTATTTGCTTTCCAATATTTTATTAAGGATTTTGTGTCTTTGTATGAGCAATATTGGTCCATAGTTTATTTTTTCTTGTGATGTCTTCATTTGACTTTGGTTTCAGAGTAATTGGTATCAAGGTAACAGTTACAATTGGTACATTCTCCCACTGCCTGTATTATCTGAGGGCAGGATTAGGTATTTTCTACTTTTCAAATATGTATAGAATTCACAGTAAGGCAGTCAGATGGTAGTGCAGTGGCTGATGTAAGTCACATGTACTACTGCCACTGTTAAGTTGATTCTTCACACATTTCATAGTTTAATTGTATGAAAAGACAACAAGCCTAAATGAAGGCAGATAATTTAGTATTTAAACAACAAAAACAAGATAAGAATTATGTCAACTCCCTATGCCCTTAGTCCCACTGGATGACATCAGACCAGAGTGCAACTGACAGACAACAAGTAGTGTTTTCATGGAGAAAGAGACTTTAAACTATATCGAGTTTTTATAGATTTCCAGATAAATATAAAGATGTATCCTAAGGTGTGCCAGTTGGAAAGTTCTTCACTCAACTGAAATTAGGGTGATGGCCGTCTCCCTCAAGATAGGACTGAGAAATTGCCTTGCCTCAACCTCATCAGGCCTATCTCTCCTTGCTCCAGGAGGAATTACAGGCCATTGCACCAAAATTGGGGTTAGACTGAAGTCAGACCCTGCCTTCAAGACCTGCCAGAAGGGCCTGTGGAGATGTGCAAGGTCAAAGGGGTCCTTGGGAGAGCCATTTTCATAAAATCCACCTGGGCCTGGGCTTTTCTTTGTGGGAAGATTTTTAATTACTATTTTAATTTCTTTTCTTATAGATCTATTCAGGTTTTTTTTTGTTTCCTCTTCTATTGGAAAAAAATTTCTTCAATCAGTTTTGAATATTTCTTTCTAGAAATTTGCCCATTTCTTCTAAGTTATCTAATCTGTTGGCAAAGCACTAGAGTATTAATGCTTTCTGTCATTCCCAAAACTGGCAATTTTCATCTCTTTTTACCTAGTTCAGTCTAGCAACAAGTTTGTCAATTTTATTAAACTTGTAAAAGAGCTAAATTTTAATTTCATGGAGCATTTCCAGTTTTTAAATTTTCTGCTTCAGTGATTTTTCTCATTTATATTACCTCTACACTGATTTACATTTGTTTTTCTGTTTTTATCTGATCTTCTTATGTGGGAGATACCATTACTGATTTCAAATCCTTTTTTTTTTAGCTGCATTCTACAAGTTTTGATAAATTTGCACATTCATTTTTATTGAGTCTTAATTATTTCATCTAACAAATCAGATCTGATGTTCATATTTATTTTGAAGAGCAAACTAACACATTTAAAGATACATTTGTAAAGTTTAGTTGAGTTAAAGGTTTGTGAGGGACATGGCTTTTGATATTCCCAGCTAACAGTGTGGAATGTTTCAATGTGCCAAGAGAAGAATACAAAGTTTGTGCAAGATTTGGAAAAGATGATTAATACTTGATGAGAAATTTCTCTCACTCCAAACAATTGGATTGAATTTGCTGGTATTTCGGTGGTGAAGCTGTCCTGAAAAGACATTTATTTCTGTTTGCTCTGACTGTCCCCATGGTTAAAGAGCAAAAAGTGTTCCTAAGGCAGAAAATAGCCCTGTAAGAAGCTGCCATAATTAATACTAAATTCCAAAGGCCCTGATTTTATTCCTGGAGTGTTATCATATGCGGCACTAATGTACACACATTAAAAGGAGAGTGGTTATGTATTTTATTTCAATATTCTTTAGTTCTTGTTTAACTAAACCTAGAATTAGTGCTGTAATATTTTTTAATAAGAAATATAGGATTCAGAGTGTTTTGAATCTTGCATGATGTACCTTTGATGGTGTTGAATGATGATATTATTCTTACTTCATTATAGAAAAGCCTAGATCATAATCCTGGCTTCAACTAGTGGGGCCACTTTGGAGAAACTAAGTAGAGAACGGAAAGAGATAAATCAGAACATAAGGTAGATTCTGAATGCTTAAAAATTTTAAAGTAAGTTATGAAAATAAGAGGAAATATTTAATTTATTAGAATTTGATTTTCTCTTGATAATGGAGGAAAATCACGGCACCTAGCCATAGTTGTCTTATATTTGTGATGTTGTCTAGAGGATAAATTGACCTCTTCGCTTACCTTCCCCAATGCCTATTTTTACATTTCTGTATCAAGACTTTCCATGTTGAAACTCATATTTTAGTTATTTCTATATATAGTGTTTTTCTCCCAATGATTTTAAGTCCTTAAGGGTAAAGACTTATGTTACATTCATTTTTGATCTCTTATAGTTTATACAAATCTATATCATATATATATATATATATATATATATATATATATATATATATATATATATATAAGTTTTAGTTCATACCCATTAAATTGAAATCAAATGAACAAAGATTTGAAGCTCAAGTGATAAATTTCAGATAGATATAAGAACAGAGCATATGAAAATGACAATGGAATTTTCAAGCAATGTAGAGTCCTAAAATATTGTATACAGAAACAAATGGACAAATAGTGCCTTAAAATGGTAGCCCTAGAAATGCAAGCTTTAAAATGATAAAGTTCTTCTAAATGTAAATATTGTTTCAGTTAAAACTATGTAGACTATCATCACAGCATATGATGTACTTTGAACATGTGAACAAAATCTCTTGGTTTCTAAAAATGAGTAATGTTCTAGAAATTGGAGTAGTCTAAAAGATAGGAAGAACTACTGGTATTTTTGTATGCAATTTCTCGTTCCTAATTATGAGAGTATATGCTTACAGTAACTTTAAGTTGCCTCATCTTTAAAATAAAAATTAAAAAAAGTTAGGTCAGGGACTCTTCTAGTTTAATTTTCTGTATGTTAAATTAGATATTTTAATTCACAATACATTTCTACAATGACATGATGAAACTCATGAGATCGACACATACATTGGGTTAAAATATAAATGTATTGTCTAGCAGCATTCGTATAAAGTGTTATTTAGGTTTTAAATTGTGAGATTTTTCTGAAATTGCTAACTAAAGGACTCAAAGATAATCTTGACTTTAGAAAACAATAAATAGCAGTCATCCATAAACTTAGAGGGAAATAGACATAATTTTTGTAATTGTTTTTCCTTCTCAGTAATAAAATCCATAATTGTTCCTAGTGTCTTCATGTTATTCTATGAGAAGTAATTAAATCTTCTGTGAAGAGTACTTTGAAGATAAAAAATAGCACTAAAAACGTAAGATTTTGTTGTTATTCTTTTACTTTCATCAGTACTTTTGTCAAGTGCTTTTCTGAACTAAAAAAAAAAAAAAAATAGCCCTTGAGCAACAGCCAGGATTACCAAAAGACCAGGTAAAAGAACCTATTTAGTACTTAGCTCTTTCACAGCAACTGTGGGTGAGTTATTTCTTGAATTCATTCTGTGGGTATTTTGAGTGCTTTGACTTTATTTGAACATTTTTTTTATTGGATAGGAGTCTAAATTAGATTAGAGCTGATAAATAATTGAGCTGCCTCCAGTTAGAAGCCTTAGGTAGGTACCATTTGAATGTGGGTTTTTTCGATTCTAAAGAGCTTGGAGCTTCATTTTCTGGGACTCTGGCTAATTTAGGCAAGAATTACCATCCTAGAATCTATATATGTTTGGAAAAATGGATTAGCCATACTAAGAACAACTTTTAATTATAGCAGACACTGAGGGAAAGTTTTAATCTAGATAAAGTTGCTCACTTGAAAGTCATATTAGAAAAGAAAAAAATCCAAAAACATCAAAAGATAAAAATGGAATGCAGTCTTTAACTGATACACAGAGTCATCTCTAAAATTAAATGAATCCAAGATTGCCTCTAAAAGATTCCTTTTAGAAGGCAAATGGCAAGTATACCCAATTTTTTTTTCACAAGTATTAGTCACAAGCTTTGACCATCTGGGCCAGTAATCTTGTTCATTGCCCAGAAAAGCAATTCAGCTCCAGATATTCTTTAATAAATTAGTAAGCTTCGTATTATTATATTTGGCATGTAGATAAAAATTTTAAATAAAATATATAAAATATGTTTTTATTTATATGTGTTTATATGTTATCTGTATGTAAACTTTTCTACTTTTTGTAGTATTGCCAAAATTAAGTTGTCATAGAACTTTATTTAATTAACTTAAATATAATAATAAGTGCTTACATTAATTAAGTATACCTTAAATTCTTACAAGGATATAAACTAACCCAAATTGTTTTCCAATTGTACTGGGATAATCTTTGGGAAAAAGAAAAACATCTAAAATGTGTCATTTTGATTAAAATAGACATGTGTTTTGAGTTGTCAGAAATATAGAAATGAAACTTTTCCTATCTAGGTTTATTAGTAAAATAAGCTGATGTTATCTCTATAATACAAAATTTTTTTCAGCAAGGAAAATAACTCAAGATGATTGCTAACTATGCATTGTCTCATTTTCATAAGCAATAGTAGCAAAATTGCTAGTGTCTTAAAATATGTAAGTAAGATAAAATTCCCATGTGAGAGATGATTTTCCTATACCAAAATGTTTTACTATTCTTATCATGATGCACAGAAAGTTGAGGCTGAGGGAAATCTCTATTAACTATATAATTCTCAGACCTAACTTAAAAAAAAAAAAAGAAAAAGCTAAGAGAATTGAAATAAAATTTTTCCTCCTTTACAGTTTCTTATTAAAGAGAGACTGAAGATATTTGGAACAGTTATTAAACATATTCTGTGATGTAATGCAAATTGTGCTGTAAGAAAACATATACTTGTAGAAATTATGATTCATAGACTTCCAATCCACGCATTGTTGGTGTGACTGACAGTTCACAAATTGCCAGTGTCCACTGAAAATTAAGGTAAATAAGGGTTAAGAATTCTAACTAATATATACGTAGTTGAAATCAATGGAAGTAATGAAGGAAACAATACCATATGCAAGAATACAAAGAAGGGAAGATGTACTTTTTAGGAAATCTAAAAGGCATGAGAATGTTAAGGGAAACAGAGGATCATTTTTGTTTTAAAGTAGAAAGACTAGTGGATTCAAAGTGAAAAAGAGGAAAGGTAAGGGACAAAAACTGAATGGATATAAGAAAGTTTTGCAAGACTTATCGGAGAGTAATCTTTGAAAATGAATTTTGTGTCTGACCAAGCTGATTAAGATAAAAAGTAAATTATAAGTTTTTCTAAAAAATCTGTGGAGGAAGGGGAGTCTAATAACTTACCTGTCTGTCCTATTGAGATAAATTCTGCTAATAAACCTGAATATAAATACGAACAGTTCCCTTTTGATGTATTCAAAGAGTTAAAATGTTTAAATGAAAGGAAAAATACAAGGTTTGACTCTACTGTCATTGAAACATTTTTATCAGTTACTATAAGTAGACCTAACTTAACTCTGTTTAAGTGAGCAGTCAAGGGTTATCAGACACAAATACTAATGTCATGGTAATAAATACTTTTATGGTATGGCTTTTATGCATGGCCTTAAGAGGCCACCATGGTCTGGGGCAAAGGAAATAAAATAAACAAGTATTCAAAAGCTCCCTGTGGCTACCATGCCCTATCCTTTCCAATCCACAACAAATCATTACTTATAACCAACCATGTGTGGAAACTGTTACAAGATTTACAATATCTAAAACAAAAAGAAAAAAAGAAAAAATAATTCTCCACAAAGTATATAAACTACAACACCAAGATTTAAGAAAATTATAAAAGAAAAGAAAAAAATGGTTACAACAGTTTTACTTCCCTTGAAACTTCTGCTGGATCTCTAATTTTCCTAGCTTTATATTTAAAATGTAAATTACAGGACCTACAAGATTTACCTTAAGAAAAACCAGTTAAAACAAAAGAAAAAAAGTGTCTCCTTTAAATCCAAACTGCTTGGCTAGCTATCTTACCTGTTTTCAGCCAGCTTTCTTAACCAGTTCCTCCCTAATGTTATAACACAGAAAGAGAAAAGTAGAAACATTCTAAAAGTATAAGCTTCTTTTTGAAAAAAAGTTTTTTCTTAAAAATTTCACAGGCTTTCAACTGGCTCTTATCTGAGCCTAAAGTACATTTCGACCTAATAAAAAGTATTTCAGCGATGTAAATTTTTAAATATTCTATATAAGTTGATGTATTTTTCTGATTGGTCTTGTTTTATCTAACTATAAAGGTTTTAACAAAGGCCAATTTCTCTGGAGTTAACTCTCATATACATTCAAAATTCCTTTTAATAAATCCTAAAAAGATAGAAACATGTTATATTGGGGATGAATATGATAATCATCAAGGACATATATCTGGCTATATAAAACCTTTGATTTCAAGGTCCATTATGGCTATTAAGTTCTATACCTGACATTTCCAATTGTACAGGCCTGTCTTAAATCTATATATTATGTACTTGATATTAAATTGACACTTAAACAAATAAGTGTTCATCAATTAAAATTTAAATTAAAAAATGGATCCAAATAACTTAATTCAAATCAAGTAATCAAATAAAAATATAGATGTCTTTAAGGTTCTGGCTTATGGGTTTTTCTAGGTGACCAAACAATGACATCTTAATTTCTAAAAAATATATATAATATTCATTACGTGTAAAATTTTTCTTCAACAAACAAAGATGATTAATACTATAAATCATGTTTGTCTTATGTTTTTTGTTACAATTAAAGTAAGTAAATTAAATTTAACATAAAAGAAATTAACCTTTGTAAGTATAGTTTCTTAAATACATAAATTAAAAATTACAGCTGATGCCAAACTGATCTCTCATTTTTTTCCAGTTGTTAAAAAAAAGGACACTGACTCCTTTCTTTATTTAACTCCTTCTTTAAAATAGGCTTTACAAAAAATTAATAAAGATTATCAACAATAATGGTGGATCAACTTTCAATATCTAATGTGCCATTGTCATTGAAAGTTATTGTTAAAACACCTTATGTTTTCACAACAGTATTTGCTAATTATAATAAAAATATATTAAAATAATTACATTGTCCTCATTTTTTCAGGCTATGATATTTTGCCTTTTACTGACATGTATGCTCAATTAATTACTGATAATCATACCAAAACTTTATCCTTACCCGACTTGGACATTCATATTTTACACCTTAGTTATGAAAAAACTTCATATCTCAGGCTGGGGATGTGGCTCAAGCAGTAGCACTCTGGCCTGGCATGCGTGCGGCCTGGGTTCGATCCTCAGCACCACATACAAACAAAGATGTTGTGTCCGCCAAAAACTAAAAAATAAATATTAAAATATTAAAAAAAGAAAAAACTTCGTATCTCTATACTTACAGATTTCCTCTACTATCAAGTTATATGAACAGATATTTTAACACCAATTGATTTTCACATGCCTCATGATGGACAATTCTCTGTTATATCAGGTTTCTTAACTATAGCCATCTTAATTTCTACCATTCCTCTTATAAATGGATTAAAGGTGTATACAGATAAAATTAAATAAAGAGGAGTAATATCTGTTCTTATTAAAGATAAATGGACTATTATACCATACCTCAAATCTCTCCACAGTGAGAGCATTAGCTGCCATCATCTTAGCGCCAAGACTATTTTCTAATACTTTAAACATTATTACAGATTCTAAATGTATTTTATTTGTTTATTTTTATGTGGTGCTGAGGATCCAACCTAGTGCTCACACATGCTAGGCAAGCACTCTGCCACTGAGCTATAATCCCAGCCCAGACTCTAAATTTATAACTAAACTTGTTCCTCTAATTTTTATAGCTGTGTTTTGCCTTTGTTTGGATTCCAACTTACTATCTCTTTTTTTTAACCCTTTAAACTCTTTTGCAGCACCATATGTCTTCTATCTTCCTCTCTCCTATACACAGTCACACCAAAATTCCTGGACCTTTGAGAGAAGGTAACACTCGCACGAATAAAGCTATGAAATCCCTTTGTCCTTTATTTTCAGATACTGTAAAATCCCTTGGATTTTTTTCATCAAAATACTCAATCACTAATAAAAATGTTTTCCATTTCTTCTCAACAGGTTCATGCTATAGTCAACAACTGTTCTCAACTTTTGGGCCCCTATGTGAAAATCTGTAAATCCCCGAGGCCTACATTCTAATGCACTTTGACAAATGGATATTACCCATTTCCCTCCTTTTCATCCTTAATCCTTTCTTCATGTTTTTATTGATACTCATTCTGCATTCATTTGGGCTAGTGCCCAAAGATCTAAAAAGATATCTGATTACATTTCTTATTTATTACTCTGCTTTGCCACCATGGACGAGTTTATCTATTTAAAAATGGATAAGGCCCCTACATATACACAATGGAATATTACTCAGCACTAAAAAATAAAAGAATGGACATTTATAGAAATGTAATGGACAAAAAGATGCACAACCTAATAGTAATGAACTGGGGAGGAACTCAGCAAGGCCGGTTTGTTTAGATCTTCCTTGTCCTCTCTCTGGAGCACTGTCTGTCTAGGTATAGGGTAGAGCCCCTGTAGATTGAGAATCTTATGACCTACTTTCAAGTGAGGTGGGTCAGAAAACCCCTCTATGTCCAGCTCTCAAAGGGAAAAATGGGGAAAGTCAGAGTGTACTTTTTTTATTTATTTATTTTTTAGTTGTAGATGGACACAATATCTTTAATTATTCATTTTTATGTGGTGCTGAGGATCAAACCCAGGCCTCACACATG
Source organism: Spermophilus citellus (assembly GCF_964194105.1). Taxonomy (NCBI): domain Eukaryota; kingdom Metazoa; phylum Chordata; class Mammalia; order Rodentia; family Sciuridae; genus Spermophilus; species Spermophilus citellus. Next base: position 134,625,597 of record NC_138186.1, on the reverse strand, counting down.
TTAGGCAGGTGCTCTACCACTGAGCTACGGTCCCAGCCCTGAGAGAGAGTGGACTTTTGCTTCTGCATTTTTTATCAATTCCCAAGGTGCCACATTGAGGATGTTGTGCTGTGAGCCCTGACATAATTGTCCCAACAGCACTCCATTGTATTCTACCTTTACTTATCTTTGTTTTGCAGGAAATGATTCCATGTTCTGTTGGACAACTCAGGTTTTCACCATCTTCTCTGTCTGAAATATCCATTGCATAGAGGCTTTATTTTATAAAGAACAATATGTCTTTCTTTTACCACTGCCTCAAGGATGAGATGATGTGTGATATGTCTTCACACCAGGATTATTTAAATGCCATGATAAGCCTTTTGGATCTTTCACGGATCACACCAAGACTGCTGTCTTTGTTTTTTGTGTGTTCAGTTATCCTCTGATTATCAGTAGATCTTATCTGCTCTACTGCCTTTGTTACTTTTAATAATTTTTGGCAATTGTACTCCAAGCTGACTCCACACTTGAAAACATTCCACATTTGTTTTAAAATCACTTTCCTAACAAAACCCCTAAAGCACAAGAAGTAAAATCAAGAATCAATAAGCGGGATAAAATCAAGCTAAAAAGCTTCTTCACAGCAAAGGAAACAATCAATAATGTGAAGAAAGAGTCTACAGAACGAGAGAAGATCTTTACTACATGCACCACAGATACAGCATTAATCTCCAAGATATATAAAGAACTCAAAAATATTAACATCAAAACCCAAAAAAAACCCAATCAATAAGTTGGCTAAGGAACTCAACAGACTTCACAGAAGAAGAAATAGAATAAATCAACAAATATATGGAAACATATTCAAATTTCTAGCAATTAGAGAAATGCAAATCAAAATGACATTAAGATTTCATCTCACTCCAGTCGGAATGACAATTATCAAGAACTCAAGCAACAATAAATGTTGGCAAAGATTTGGGGGGAAATGTACAAAGTACACTGCTGATTATATGCAGTACATTGCTGGTGGTACTGCAAATTCATACAACCACTATGAAAAGCAGTATGAAGATTCCTCAGAAAACTTGGAATGGTCCTACCATTTGACCCAGTTACCCACTCCTCCATTTATACCCAAAGGACTTAAAATTAGCATACTACAATGGCACAGCCTCATCAATGTGTATAGCAGCTCAATTCACAGTAGCCAAATTATGGAACCAACCTTGATGTCCTTCAATAGATGAATAGATGAAGAAAATGTGAGATATATATACACACACACAAATACATATATATATATATATATATATATATATATATATACACACACACACACACACACACACACACACACACACACACAATGGAATATTACTCAGCCTTAAAGAAGAATGAAATGATGGCATTTGCAGATAAATGGATGGATTTGGAGAATATCATGCTAAGCTAAATAAACCAATCCCCCCAGTAAAACAAAGGCCAATGTTTTCTCTGATATGATGCTAATTCACAATGAGTTGTTGGGTGGCTAGGAAAACATAGAGGTACTTTGGATTGGGCAGAAGGGAGTGAAGTGGGGGAGGAAGGAGAGGGGTATGGGAGTAGGAAGGACAGTAGAATGAATCAGACATTATTACTCTATGTACATATATGATTACACAATTTTACATCATGTACAACCAGAAGAATGAGAAGTTATACACCATTTATATATTATAGGTGAAAATGCATTCTACTGGCATGTATAATTAATTAGAAAAAATAAAAGTAGATGAGAGAAACTCAATAATAAAAGGATAACTCTTTTTCCAAAAAGGCAAGGTATCCATAGATGTTTCTCAAAATTAGTTATGTATGTGCCACTCAATGAATGAAAAGAAAATCATTAGCCATTAGGGAAATTCAAATTAAAATCTCAGGAGATAATACTCCACACACTCTGAGATGATTATTATAAAAAAGGTAATGGCAAGTGTTGGAGAAATCAGAATCCACAACTAATGGTGGATATTCAAATTGATATATAATTATGTCAGTTCCTCAAAAAGTTAGATACAAGAGTTGGGGAAGTAGCTTAGTGATGAAAAAAATCTATATTTTTATGTTTAATCATTTTGTGTTGATTTTATCTTTTCCTTAAAGCACCCCACCTACTCAGCTTCAATGGAGGTTGGCTTTACAGAAATCATCTGCAAGAAGATCTATATTTATTTGTGATTCAGTGGATTCTTTACAATGTTTGCTTTATTTTCCTATTACATTACTGCTCAAAATCAGAGGTCACGTTATGGATCATGAACAATACTGATAACTGAAAGTGGTAAAATATGGTAGCGATCTGGACAAGTATAGAAATTCACTTTTGATCTTCAGAGTGATTGTGTTCAACTTTATCTATCAGTGAAATAGTGTGCCATTTGTTCTGAATTAATCAAGATCTCAAAATATTCTCAAATTGCTATATTTGCATATTGTACTTACTTCAGCTGAATCCTCCCAAAATTGGAATTATGTGCATGAAGCTTATAAGACTACATGTGCTGATCGCACACTACATGATCAGCTCTAGTGTTGGAGAGTTGTTGCTAACTTAACAATGCAAAATCCCTGGGAGTCTCAGTGTAATGGGAGTACACACCACTCAGCACCTCTTTTCCTTGAACTTCATCATGCAGCTCATGAAAATGATTGTACAGTAGAACTGCAGTGTTCCTTCCATAGTAAGATATGCAGGTGATGTTTGGCTGTCAGAAAGAGACAGGAAGAATATCTGGACCATTATCTCATATAAAGCAAAAACCCTGATGCTGCAGGAGAGCAGAAGTTTTATTTCTTTTCCCAAGAAAAGTTTGGTTGCTGCTGGGGGACTAAAACAAAAAGCAAAAACCTTTGGCCATTGTGAGAGGGGCACAATCTCCTCACATCCAAGACCCTACACTGCTAGTAAAAAGACTACTGCTGCTGGTGAGAGGTGGTCAACCCAGCCCTATGCAAGACCACAAAGAACAAATTTCCTCTGCCAAGACAGGAAGAGATAAGAATAGTGAACATTCTCCCCTCTTCAGCCCCAGGCACAGAGAAATTTGAATAAATGAAATTTGCACAGAACAGAGAATTGTGTCCATCACCCACCAGGAGCTGCAGACCTACTGTGCAAAGAACAGCTTATTAGGGACTGAGGAATAGAGTAAGGCTTACTGTAATTTGGTCACTACTAAATTCTACAAAAGCATGCCAGCACACTAAGCACAGGAAGGAGCAGTTCACAGCTAGATGGATTTGCATTCTTTGGTGCACCGATGATAACTATAGAAACATCAAAACCAAACTTTGTTAAATAAAGTTAATTCAAATTCACACATTAATAGCCCAAAGACAAAGATGCATACTAACAAGGGGATATAAAACTGATGTCAGTTGTTAACTACACTTTATACATAATTCTGACATTTACTCAAATTCTATTAGGCACACTCAAAAATCAATAAGAATTGTTATCAGTCGTAAAGAGATAAAGTAATAAAGACAGATACAGAGATGGTATAGGCATTAGAACTATCAGTCAAAATACTATAAATATCTTTGATAAGTTGTTAAAGCATCTAGATGACTAGGTTTAAAATATGTATGAAAAGATAGAAGATTTTATCAGTGAGAAGAAAATTATTTTAAAAGAATAAGTGAAAATGATGGAAATAAAAAAGCACACTATTAGAGATGAAAAATTCCTTCTGTGAAACTAACAGCATAAGTCATTTAATTTGAAATGTCTTGCCTCTTGTGTTTTGTTCTGTAAACACACAATCCCCTCAAAGTTTGACTTCTCTTAATGTGAGATTATGTCAACTCAATGATAGATCAGTGGAAAACAGATAAGCCCTGAGAAGAGCCCCAAGTAAGTGTAAATCCCAGTCAAAAAAATCTTCCATGGGAATTTCATGTCGGTTACCCCAAACAAGCAGAACATATTTTAGCTAAAATAACAAAAATAGTACAAAGGAAGAAGGTTAAAATCTGCAAGAATGAAATATCAAATCATGTATAAAAGTGAAACCACCAAAATAATAACAGATTTCTCAGTAGACACTCTGAAGTTCAGGAAGGTATAAAATGATATATTTTAAGGCTAGAAAAAAAATAGCTACTAATAGAAATTACTATATCCAGACAAGCTTTCCTTTGGCTTCAAAGAAGAAATAAAGACCTACCAAGATGAGTATAAACTAAAGGAATTCATGACTATTAAGCCAGCATTGCTGAATATATTTGAAGCAATCCCACACTCAGAAGAGGAAGAGAAACACAACCATGAAAACATGAGAAAGAACAAACCTCACTAGAAGAGTAAATATGCAAGTGAGAATTAGGAAAGACTCAAACATTAGAAATAAAACAAAAAGACGGAAATCAGTATGTACTTTCTATGCTAACTCTGCATGAAAATGGTCTTAGTTCTGTAATTAATAACCCAGGCTAGCAAAAGGAATCAAAAACCAAGATCCTATTGTTTGTTGCCTGCAAGAAACACTTATCCAGTAAAAACATGGGAAGATTAAAACGATGAAAAATGCCATTCCATGCAAATGGAACCCCAAAGCAAGCAGGATTAGTTCCACTCATATCTGACAAAGCAGACTTCAAAACAAAACAAAGTTAGAAGAGATAAGTTTACTACATACTGATTTAAAAAAAAAACACACACACACTTAGTGAAAGACCTCTACAATGAAAACTACAGGACACTAAAAAAAAAAAAATGAAGAAGACCTTAGAAGATGGAAAGATTTCCTTTGTTCTTGGATAGGCAGAATTAATATTGTCAAAATGACCATGCTACCAAAAGCACGATTTAATGCAATTCAATCAAAATCCCAATGACATTCCTCATAGAAATAGAAAAAGCAGTCATGAAATTCATCTGGAAAAATAAAACACTCAGAATAGCTAAAACAATCCTTAGCGAAGAATGAAGCAAGTGGCATTACTATGCCAGACCTTAAACTGTACTACAGAGCAATAGTAACAAAAACAGCATGGAATTGGCAGCAAAATAGCTTTGTAGACCAATGGTACAGAATAGAGAACACAGAGACAAACCCAATAAATACAGTTATCTTATAGGTACAAAAAACATATATTGGAGAAAACAAAGGCTCTTCAACAAATGGTGTTAGGAAAACTGGAAAACCATATGCAACAAAATGAAATTAAGCCCCTATCCCTTACCATGCACAAAACACAACTCACAGTGGATCAAGAACCTAGGAATTAAACCAGAGACCCAGCACCAGCACCAGCACCTAATAGAAGAAAAAGTAGGCCCAAATCTTCATCATGTTGGATTAGGCTCTGACTTCCTTAATAAGACTCCTATATTGCAAGAATTAAAATAAAAAATCAATAAATGGAATGTACTCAAACTAAAAAGTTTCTTCTCAGCAAACGACAGAATCTGTGAGGTGAATTGAGAGCCTGCAGAAGGGGAGCACATTTTTACCTCAAGCACATCAGATAAAGTTCTAATTTCTAGGATATATAAAGAACTCAAAAATCTTAACACCAAAAAAACAAATAACCCAAACAATCAATGGGCCTGGGAACTTAACAGGCACTTCTCAGAAGATGATATATAATTAATCAACAAATATATGAAAAAATGTTCAATATCTCTAGCATTTAGAGAAATGCAAATCAAAACTACTCTAAGATTTCATCTCACTCCTGTCAGAATGGCAGCTATTATGAATACAAACAACAATAAATATTGTTGAGGATGTGGAGAAAAAGGTACAATCATACATTTCTGGTGGGACTGCAAATTGGTGCAGCCAATATGGAAAATAGTATGGAGATTTCTTGGAAAACTGGGAATGGAACCACCATTTGACTGAGCTATCCCTCTCCTCAGTCTATACCCAAAGGACTTATAAATTATTCTATAACTTTGTTACTGTTAATTTTGCAGTGAAATCAAAAGTACACAGAAAGCCTTACAGTATGCCAACTCTAATCCCTTCAAGTATATACCAAGGAGTGGTATAGCTAGATCATATAGTAACCCCATTTTAGGTTTTTTGAAGAACTTCCATACTGATTTCCTTAATGACTGTGCTAATTTTCATTCCCACAAACCATGAGTAAAGGTTTGTTTTTCCCTAAAGCTTCACCAGCAATTATTATTTTTTGTATTTTTAATGATAACCATTCTGACTAGAATAAGATGAACTCTCAATGTAGTTTTGTGTTTCATTTCCTTAATTGCTAATAATGTTGAACACATTTTCATATAATTGTTAGCTATTTCTACTTATTTTGACTCATGTTAAATTCATTTACCTATTTATTGGATTATTCAGTTTTGAGATGTTAAAAGTTTTGAATTCTTTATGTATTTGGAATATTAACTCTCTGTCAGAAGAGTAGGTGACAAATATTTTCTCCCATTCTGTAGAATGTCTCTTCATTCTGTTAATTGTTTCCTTTGCTGTGCATAAGCTTTTTAATTTGATGAATTCCCATTTCTAAATTCTTGCAAAGCCCTGACCCTGGGTATAGCAAAATCATAATCCTTCTATGATAGGCAAAGCAACTGAACATTTCTTAAATAAAATTTATTCAATATAAAAAATTGTATTAATCATAAACTGAACACCAAATGCTGAAAATAATGGCTTGTGTGATGTCTGTTTACATTATGTATACATTAAAACTAATGTTTAATTTTAGTTTTCTGAGTTATATCATTATTATTATTATTTAACTCAAAATCCTCCTAATCCTTTTGGCCTATAATGGAGTTGTAACAATGGAAATGACCACTAGATGTTGCTAGTTATCTAGTTTATAAATCTAAGCAATTGCATTCTTTAAAAGCTTACTTCTACCTTCACCAATTTTTTTCAAACACAATATCTAATCCCATGTTTTGAGTATACTTGAATCATATAAAGAGCTACAATTTATAACACCCAAGTTTTTAGAAAAACTTGCTTCCAATTCTTTACTCAACCTCTTTTTTTTTGGGGGGGGGGTACCAGGGCTTGAACTCAAGGTCACTGGACCACTGAACCACATCCTCAGCCCTGTTTTTTATTTTATTTACGCACAGGGTCTCACAGACTCCAGAGCCCCTGTGATTACAGGCATGTGCCATCACACCCAGCCTTCAACCTCTTTTCTTTACATTCTAACATGTAACCATCTAAATGTATATTTATTTATTATAAAAAAACTATATTATGAGAAAATGATACTCATAATATAGTTTTTTTAAATATATGATCCACACCATGTTAACTTTGCTTTCTTTGCTCTATGACTACATATGATTTAATTAAAACTTTATTCAACTGGGCACATTTATTCCAGAACAAGGAGAAATGAATGTTTTGCAAACATTCAATTGCTGCAGATACTTTCTTTGCTATATAACCTAAGAATCGGGGAATGCTGGAGGCAGATAGGTATGATTAGGGCATGGGAATTTTGCTTATGTACAAAATCAGCAGAACAGGTTAGGCAAACTTCTGGTAAAGCAGTTTCAATTATTGCTTCCATCAATCAGACAAGTTTTCTATTTTTCACTTTTTTTTCTCTTGAAATGTGGTGGAAGATGCAAAATACTAAGAACCAGGAAAACGAGATAGAAAGGGTTATCACCTCCACGTAAATTGGAGGGCATCTATAGAGGTCTGCTGCTGTTATTATTTAGATGTAGTGTCCCCTGAAAGCTCATGTGTGAGACAATGCAAGAATGTTTGGAGAAGAAATAATTGGGTTTTAGCCTTAGCCTAATCAGAGAATTGATCTCCAGTGGGATTAACTGAAGTGAGGGTGTGGCTGGAGGAGATGGGAATTGGGGCGTGGCTTTGAGGTACATATTTGTATCTGGTAAGTGGAGTTTCTTTCTCTACTTCCTGATCATGGTGATGTTAGCTGCTTCCTTCTGCCACACTCTCCAGCCATGGTGTCCTGCCTCACCGCGAGCCCAGAGGGATGAAGCTCCTCTGTTGACCTCTGAAACTGTGAGCTCTCAAATATTAACTATTCCTTCTCTACAACTGTGCTGGTTGCATCCTTAAGTCACAGCAGCTAAAAAGCTGAATAAAATAGCTGCCTAAGATCCCTGTGTAGAGGCAAGCCAACTGTGGGAAGGCCTTAGGTGTTCCTATTAACAGGTGTGACTGAAACACTAGACAAAATTGAGAGGAAGTCACACTTTTATCTTTGAGAATACATTGCAATGATTTATATCTATGATTCAGCCTCTGGGCTTTCATTTGTCTATATCATACAAGGTAAAATGTGTCAAAGGCTTTTACTTGGAAAATTAGTTGATTTATGGAAAAACACACATAAATTACCAAAGCCACTGATAAAGAGGTTTTTTATCTCCAGAAATAGGGATGCATGGTGACTGGTTTTCTGGAACAAATATTTATCAAAATTATAGGAATAAGGATTGTAGTCCTCAAATATAACCCAGCTTCTTACAAAGTATGCTGCATAATATTCAAAGGTAAGAAAAGTAGAAATAACTGCAAACAAATTTGGCATTTTTCTGAATCTCACTTCCTACAGTTTTCAAAAAAGATGATTTCATGATTATCTGTCCTTCAAACTAAGCATATAAATTTCACTCAATAAAATATATTTTATATATTTTTGAAGATGGTAGTGACTTTAACCTTTGTTCCAAGGGAATGTGAAACCAAGAACTTAGGTTTTTAAATTTACAAGATTCTCACATCAAATGTTTAGTTTTATTTACTTTTTCCAATGTTATGATACTTACTAATAACTGAATCTCAGATAATACCACTGCTGAGAGCCACGAGTAATAATATTCCTTGCACATATAAAGTTACAGAGCAAAAACAGTGAGATAACACTTCTGCTAGAATCAGGCAATCTTTTAGTAAAGCTGTTCTGCCTAAATCAGGGAGAACATGAAGCATCGTTGAGAAAGAACTACTATTACCTCTTTAAAAAGTTTTATGGTAATATTCTGCCCAAAAGCTAGATTCTCTTGTCCTAGAGATAATAACTAGAAACTAAATATTAACATCAGTATTAATGATTAGTGTTCCAACTGTACAACCTCTTGCCCCATCCCAGTAGTTTTAGTCAGCTTTCATTGTTGTGAACAAAAGATCTGACAAAACAACACTGAGGAGAAAAAGGGCTCATGGTTTTACAGGTTTCAGTCCATAGATGGCTGACTCCATTGCTCTGGGCCCTGAGCTGAGGCAGAACATCATGCAGAAGAACTTGTCAGAAGAAAGCACCCAAGACATGGTAAACAGGAAACGGAGAGGGCTGTGCTCACCAAGGACAAAAAACACAAAGTCACACCCTCAGTGACCTACTTCCTCCAGCCACACCCTACCTGCCTACAGTTACCACCTAGTTAATCCATATCAGTGAATTAACCCAAGGATTAAGTTAAAGATCTCATAATAAATAGTCATTTCATATCTGAGCATTCTCATGTCACGCATGAGCTTTTGGAGGACACCATATATCTGACCAGTAACAGTAGCTAACTAGGCTTACACCAGGAGCTTTCCTTTACAATGTCTTGTGTGCAATCATCATACCAGGGTTCCCCTCTCACCCAGATAACCAGTGGAAGTCCTATTCATTCTTTAAGTCTGAGGATTATGTGTCTTCTTTCTGGAAGATTCCCTGTATTAATTTAACCCATCTCTCACCCTGTACAAAACTCAGCTTACAGTGGATCAAGGATCTAGATATTAGGCCAGAAATGCTGCACAAACTAGAAAAAAATGTAGGCCCAACTTTCCAACATGTCGGCACAGGATCTGAATTCCTTAATAAGACCCCTAAAGTGCCAGAAGTAAAATCAAGAATCAATAAATGGGGTGGCATCAAACTGAAAAGCTTCTTCACAGCAAAGGAAACAATCAAGAACATGAAGAGAGAGCCTACAGAATGGGAGAAAATTGTGCCACCCAAACCTCAGATATAGCATTAATTTTCAAGACATATAAAGAACTCAAAAAATGTAACACCAAAAGAAAACCAAATAATCCAATCAATAAATGGACAAAGAAACTGAACAGACACCTCACAGAAAAAGAAATATAAATGGTCAACAAATATATGAAAAAGTGTTCAACATCTAGCAATTAAAGAAATGGAAATTAAAACCACAGATTCCATCTCACTTAGTTAGAATAGCAATTATCAACAAAACAAGTAACTATAAATATTGGCAAATATTTTATAATGGGAGTAAAAATGTGAAGAAAAGTATAATGAAAGATAATGTACCAAAATAAAAGCAATAAAAACAATGTAACCATAAGCACAAGAAGATTCTTTTTTAAAAGTTTAGCACAAAGTTGGATCTATAAACCAAAACGACACAATGACAAATGATAATAGGATTTCCACATCATTTTGATCAAAGACTATAGCTTGGTTAACACATATTTGGAAGGAAATTCAAAGAATAATCTCTTTTATTATGCCAGATAACTAAAATGATGTCGAAAATTTCCCCACTGCACAGAAAATGAAGTTGAAAGAGAGCATGATGTGGTGCGGAAGCAAAAATGCTGTATTAGGAATGGTATCTTCTATCAAGAGTGAAGTACCAGGTAGAAATAAAGAAAGAATGGGTGAGTGTTTTTAAAAATGTGTATAAATTCAAACATACATAGCTGAGGATTTCTTATTAACTACCTACTATTATCTTTCCCACTGATCCTATATCCATTTTAGATAAATAAAACAGAGTCAGGAGGCTCACATTGCTTTGTGTATTTTGTCTCTTAGTGTTGCTTAAGTGGCTGATATTTATATTGCATGATGCAACGAGTTTGCTCCCTTAGCATGTCCTAGAAATGAATTAGGATTGTAGCCATCCTTATAGCTTACTGCTATGACTCAACTACTGAACCTACTTCCAAGGACTACAAAGAAGGGATGAGGCTATTAGACAAGAGAAAAGGGACTATCAACAGTACAATTGGATATTAGATAAAGTCACTAGAGTTGCAATATATTGTTTATAAAATACTATGTTTTTCATTTTTAGATTTCCCAATAACTGAAAAACTACACTACAATAAATATAACATTTGTGATAACAACTCTCAAAGAGAGATCAGCACTTTGCATTTGAAATTAAAAGTCAAAGCTGAAGCTAAAAGTATTGCTTTCTAAAAAGAGGCCTAATGAGGAACAGCATTGACGTCTATGAGGATTTTATAGTATTGTATTGCTTTTCTTTTGCAACAAAACATTGATAATATTCTGTAAATATTAGAATATTAATTATAATTATTTAATTTCCAGTATTTTCTGTAGCTCTATATATTGCTTTGTGTAATATGTCATATTCATTCATGGTATATCTTAGATATTTAAAATAGGAGCAGTAAAGAGCTGATTCAAAACTCTTTGAGCTGAACTAATGATTGGTCACTGCTGTACGCAGAGTATGGGCTGGGAAATTTAAGTCACTAAATTTTTCCAGTAAGTTTATGCCTTTCTTACTGAGTTGACTGAATATAAGAAATTTCCCATTTACTGCTTTAAGAGGGAAGCCCTGGTTTATCACATGATGAAATTCTAGATAAGGAAGAAGATTTGGAGTTTTACTACACAATGTGCATATTTTCACTTAAGGCCTCCCTTTTCAGTTTAATATATTGTTGCTTGTCCCATCAACAGAGCATAAGAGCATACATTCATCTCTTCATCTCTCAGTTCAATTATTGTGACACTGCTGCTTTTTGTGCATCTCTACCTCATGCTGGGAAGAGTGTTAGTCACCTTTCATCCATGTTTTCATTGACCCTCAAAATAATCTTGCAAACTAGGTTTCATTTTAATTATTATAACAATAAGCAAGCTGAAATACAGAGGACACTGGAACAATGACCCAGTACTGGCTAGTCACAGAGCTGATATTACAGTTACAACTTTTCTACTTCAAAGTTCATGCTATTCAAACCTAATTATTCAACTTCACTTACCAATAGGTGGTGGGTAGATTTAATCTGTGAACTAAACCCTGAGAAAACCTACATTAGACAACCTGGAAATCACCATATCCTGGACATTCTTTCTCCTAAAAGGAAACATCCCTAAAAAAATTGACCCTGGATTTTTCATTATCAACTAAGGGTCAAAGAAGGAAACTTGATATATATCAAGTAATTGCTATAAACTTGGGTTCTGCAGAAACATTCAGAAAAAAATTGATGAATCAGTATATACTTTGCCAGTTCAGTGTTATGAATTATAGACATTTAAATTGACTGCTTCTATTTTATTTCACACTGTTCCAGATTTTAGTTATGAATCAGCAGAGTTTATCCCTTTGATTTTCATGAAATTATATTACATAGAATAACACCAAAAAGAGACATACAAGTTTAATAGTTATTTGCTAATTTCATAGTGATTCTTTTGGTAGCTTCACACAGTCTCCTTATATCTTAAAATTTAAATATTGATTAATTTAAAAATCAAGAAATATTGCTTGAACAGAATAATCATAGTAATAAATTGGATTTCATGGTAGGAATGCATGGACATATCTTATCAAATTAGCATAATTTTCAAACACCAGAAATGACAAAGATACATGATGGTGATCATATTCATTTTTTAAAAGTCATTGGTTGTCAAAAATTTAGAGTGGTCCATTTCTGAGTCTTGAACCATTTTGAGAAGTTTTTACTCAGATATTTCTTTAAGTATATCAAAAGTCTTTAGAAGTAGCTTTCTTGAAGTTTGTGTCTTCATTGCAATTTTCCATGAAATCAAAGAAAATGCACCTGGGAAAAAATAACAAAATCATTATAGTTAAATCATCCAATCTTTTTATACCCCAAGCTTTAATATGGCCTCCAGATAAAAGAATAGGCAAAGAGGGTGAGAACCATGGTCATTCAATGGTCCTGCCATATATCAAGAATGATTACACCTAGAAAATGCAAAAGGTGCCTATAGAACATCATAAATTTCTTTTTGAAGTATGTTATGACATCTATACTTTGATTTAATTGATTCGTTGGCTAGCTGTTTGATATAATCTTGATATTTGTGAAGTGTCCTTTTAAAATTCTTACCTGAAAATTTATGCACTTTGCCAACAGTGCTTAGACCCAACAAAACGGTGTTCTGAAAAACAGTGAAGTCACTGATTACAGGGGCTATGTCAGTATTAACAAGGATTCGTGGTGGAAGGCCCTTCTGGGATTTATGCACTCTGATTAAAGTTGTAGGGATGCGGGATGCACCTATATATTCCACGGCAATAATCCAATTTTTCTCAAATTCTGATTCCTTTTCAGAGTAAAAGGCATATCTAAAGAATGAAAAAAAAGGATTTAATTTTGGTAAATCATCTCAGATTTCAACCTCCCTCTTTCAGAAAATATGGTCTCTTGCTGATAAATAAAATTCATACTGTATCTACTTAGAAATTAGGTTTTTAATGTGATGAATTTTGTCCATCTTTCAGGAAATGCGAAGAACCGTAATTTTAAAATTCAGTCTGGGAAGGATCAATCCATCTTCTAATGTTTTAATATTTTAAATATTTTATTGTTAATATTTTAGTTTGCATTTTATGCTTTGAATTAAGCATATTATACTTAAAACACATAAAATAACTGAATGTAAGAATACATTTAAATAATATTCCTTGGCAACATACAGAAAAAATATCAAGATTAAAGTAAAAATTATTGCTGGATTTAGACATTTTTGGTAAAATTTGGTTCCTGTTGTTAGGGAGTCGCCCAAACAGTGTGCATTCTAGTAAAATAGAGGTCTAATTTTCTTGTCTAGTTTGCTAAATGGCTTCAGCTTAAAAAAAGAATCTACTGGAGGAATTCCCTTAAAAACTGAACTATCTCATTTATTTGGGGGACAAATAACTACATTAGAAAGTAGTAAATGGTTTTATAACTGTATATTTCAGGGCTCCTGTGTCTATGAACAGTGTAAGCATGCTAAACAATTTGCAGTTTAGCAAACATTCTTGTTCTCCATAAAACACTTTACACTCCCCATTTGACTTACCAGGAACATTTTCTTTCTTCAAAAAGTTTTCCACTCCACCTAAAATAAAATCAAGCACTTCCCACTCTTCTGTGTTCCCATGGCACTATTCACATATTTGAAGGTTTGTTATGACATCAGATTATATTCTAATTTCTAAAAGTTAGACAATCTAATTTTATTTTGACATTACACATGTAGGATTCACCAGACAAAAGAAGCTTGACAGTGTTAAGTAAATCATAAAATAACCCAGAGGACACTTCTTGTCCCCTTGACCCCCATGCTAGTAGGATTCTCTCTACCCCCAGCCTGGAACTAGTAGAGTAGCCAGAAATGAATTCTTAAAGACAAGGGTTGGGATTGGTTTCAGTACCCTTAATATATCAGCTTTCTATCAAGCAAAAATGAAAGGAAATGTCAGTTCATATGGATATTGAGTAAGAGCCACTAAGCCCTAGTAACAGTGTAATGAACAAATTGCAAGGGAGACAGAGACATAGGAGAGGTGAAAAGGGATGAGGGAACTGGTTTAAAACACACAGGACACATGAACAACAGAACAGAAGAAGCCTTGAAAATGCTTCATATGAATGATTTTTTGGTTAGTTAAGACCATGAGTGAAATAGAATGTGTCCATAAAAAATAAACTTTAAATGGTTCTCATAAAGAGAAAACATAGATATCTATGAATCAACTCATCATAGAATCCGGGACCACAGAACTTGATTGGAATTTGTGTAGGCCACACAGTATTCTATCTCTCACTTAAATAAACACTTCATCATGTTTTTGCCTGAAGAAGGTAACTGATTAGGTTCTAAGGTTATTTTCCAGCCTGCAGTAGGTGAGAGGCAGAACCCCACCCCCTGACACCCTCCCACCTCCACTGCTGCTTGGTCATTTGACTTGATTTGGACACTTCATCAAGTCAGTATTAACTGACTTGATGAAGCATAAGCTTGTGCTTGAAGTTAATTTTCACACTTGATTTCTCTCTTGCAACTCTGCCACTACCAGGGACAATGCCCAGACCCAGCTGATAAAGGAGATAAGTGCATCAGAGGGGAGCTTACCCAATCACCTCTACTGGTGCTGGTCAGAATCAACCCACCTGAGAGTGAGGCCAGGAAGCACCAGCAGAGTCACCCTGCCGAACCCGCACATGTGAGCAGGAAACATGGTGGTATGACACTGAGGTTTAATGGTGTAGATAACGCTGCTTTCTTTTGAACAAAGCTAATAAAATACTGGGTCACACAGCTTATATACTTCACAGCCAGGTTATAAACCTTGACAATCTGCCTTTAGAACCCTTGTTTTACTGTCCTCCCTATCTCTTGTCCTGGTGACTGTGGTTACTGTGTACTGAATTCATCCCAGGAACCAGTGATTTGTTAACTTGGTGCCTGCATTTCTCAATTAGTTCCCCAATTATCCTGGCAGGTACTGTACACTGTCACTTTAAAAATGAGAAAATGACATTTTTTTACTCTTGGGATTCCCAGGTCAAATGGAGCCAAGATTTGAAAATCAGATCTGTAGAAATCCAAATAAAAATATTATTCTACACAATATTACTTTATTTCAGGAAACACTCAACAGCTTAGAACCTCAAAATAGCTCACAGAACTTGACAAGCAGAGTTCTCATCAACTGGATTGACAAATGAGAGGACACCTGAACAGACATTTGGAATCTTCCATGATAGTCATCACTAAGAGATTTGCTTTTCACCAATAGGCCTTCGGACAGATTCAAACTGCCTGAGGAGCTATTATCAAACTTTCAAGTGAGGTAGATTAGTAGACCATGTGGATTGTAACCAAAATAAATAGTATATAGTACAACTATCCTGAAATGATCCCAGTTAACAACAGAGAAGACTATTCTAAGTTAAAGGGTTTTTTTGTGAGTAAAAATGCCAATTTGTAACAAAGAGTTACACATTTGCCACCCACCAAAGCCCCCATTAAAATGACAATAAGAAGAAATAGACTCAGAAAACAAGAAAGAAACCATAAAATATGAAAGCTGAATATTGAAAAGAACAATCTAAATCCCCCAAGCAGAGAGGAAACCTCAGAATTAATGCACATACAATTTGTAGAATTTCCCCCAGTTTAAGGCAAGGTCATGCCCTCTGGGAGAAGGGAGAGGCTAGAATCAGGCAGATAGAAAGTACACAGGCAAGCATGCACACAGATGTCACCTGAGGACCTGCTGCTCACACTAGGGTAGTAGAGCAGAGGGTAGACTTGTCACAGTGGAAGGGAGGGACTGTGTCTAGGGGATGCAAGTGTCTGATGACCAGACACCTTTCCCTGCAAGGGTCTGAAAGTCCCACTTCTGGAGAACTGAAGGAACTAAGGATATTGTCATTGACACCAGCTCAAAGCTTCTAAGAGCTGCTTTTAAATATGAATGGATGACTTAGTTAACCAGATACCTCAAGAGCCTCCACCATGGGAAAGAGGAGAGAAAACAAAATGAGGAGGAAGAGGTTACATAGAAAGGATGTACCAACAGACAGCATGTAGACTTTTCAATAGAAAAATGAAATTAAAATTTAATAGAGAAATGAACTAGATGCTAAAATATTACCATCCTAGATTCCTTTACTGATACAAAGTTTCAGGCACTACTAACATA
Organism: Spermophilus citellus; assembly: GCF_964194105.1. Taxonomy (NCBI): domain Eukaryota; kingdom Metazoa; phylum Chordata; class Mammalia; order Rodentia; family Sciuridae; genus Spermophilus; species Spermophilus citellus. The sequence goes on along the minus strand of NC_138186.1, from coordinate 134,608,910 downwards.
GAATTAAACTTATTCATATATGCCATATCTCAAACAATTTTACCTATTATATACCTGTTCAGAATCACCTAGGGGCTGTGCCCTACCAAAACAATGTACACGAAGGGCCAGGAAGTGGCTCGGAAACAGACCTTGTTAATTAGAGGTTATAGGTAGAATACTTGAAGTATGTCACAGGATACTCCTAAAGCTGAAAATTAAATGAAAAGTCTTATGTGTTTCAGAAAGTATTATAGTAAATACACAAATAATTAAGTAAGTGGTGATAGCGGTGGTCTCTCGAGGTATAGCCATGGTGGGGTATTTTTGGGGGGGGAGCGGGGGAGAAGAAAATACTATTTGAATTATTTGACTTTTTAAACCATTAACATGTAAAAAGTATATAAATAAATACAAATTAGAGTAAATAATTTTTTTTTAAATCACATCTGAATTCAATTGAAAATAAAAAGAAGACAAGGAACGATCTCTGCAGAGTTCTGTAAGTAGCAGCAGCAGGACCAGCGGGCCAACTCTGAGGCCTGTCTCCCTCCTCCCTCCTGGGGCAGGATGCTCTACTCACATTCAGCTGTCCTATGACCTACCTGAATGGGAGGGACAAGAGGTGCACAGGGCATTTTGCTCAGTTAAGTGAGGGCAGCTGTGAATTAGCTCTTCTCAGTATTCAAAATTCCTCTCAAAACGAAGTAATTTTTACCTTCTATTTCTGTTCCATTTGTTACTATTAATTATACATTACAAATGTTCAGGCATATTTTTATTCTCAATTCAGCTTAAAGAATAAGGGAAAATCTTTGTAGAATTGATCTTTGAAATCCAGTTTTCAATCCCTGTGCATTATAGACTGCAGTGTGCAAGATGAGAAGATGAGTCAGGGAGTTTGCATACCTGTCCTGACATTCTGTCCTGCTATAAGATTTTAAGCACCTTCACGAACAACTCAGGCACAGTTTCATTATCAAGAAAAGAAATGCTGATTTTTTGACCAATTTTTAAATAAATTTGGCCTGTTAGAGATACAATTGTTTTCAAATATAATTCCATTGTACAAATAGAAATAAAGACAAGGTACTTGAATATCTAAATTCATAAGGGAAAGTAAACAAAACTAAAAAGTGAAAAATCCATAGTATCTTTAAATTTTCTTTTTTATGTGTGTGTTTTCAGAGCTGGGGATAAATCTCAGGACCTCACTAATACTAAGCAAGTGTTTTACCACTGAGCTAAAGCTCTGGCTCTCTCTGAGTTTAAAATATCCATGTTTCCTGTGTTCAAAGTTATATTTTTTCTATTGGTTTACTTTGTGAAACCAGATAACCCTGAAAATGAAAAACATAGTCTGTGGCATTAATTTATCATCAATCAAAAATATCAAGCAAGGTTGATCATCCCTACTCAAGATCCTAGTGGGATAATTTTATCTGTTTCCCACAATCACTATAGAAGGAGCAACTGAGTCCCAGCTTCTGTGATGGATACAGCCCCAAATTAAATCACAGACACTGCAAGGGGTTCAACTCTTCCTAGACTAATTTAATACCCAGTTGTTGAAGCCATATCAACAGGAAGAGGAGAAAATGCCCTATGATCAGCCAACCAAGCATTTGCCTTGAAGAAGATTGAGTGGGTAGGAAAAAGATGAGTGAGAGGTATAAAAAAGACTCAGATATGGCTGCCTGGATCTACTTATCTACTTGTTTAATACCAGTGAATCATCCTTACTTTGTTTCTGCTTTTTGCCACACTTAGGTTTCCATCGCCTAGAGAGTGCCATTCACTGCCAAACCCAAATCATTATTATACCTGCTTTCTGTGTCACACAGTATAAGGAGAGATTGATAATCTAGATGCTGTGTGGCTAACCATGATTCTAGTTGATATTTTCTCCAGTATATACCACTGTCATATATATATATATATATATATACATATACATACATATACATATATATATATATATAAATCATCCACATATTTATATTTTGATTTGTAAAATTAGAAAAGTTCATTTCATGTCATTTGTTTTATAATGCAATTCTTTTGGCTCATATTTCCTCCCCTCATCATAAAATACCTTCTAAACTAGATCATGATAACTTATTTACTCCTCATGACTGTAATTCCCATTGATTAGACCTGCTATTCAACACTAGGATTGAAGAAATACTATCACTCTAGAAGAAGAAGAAGAAAATGATATGAATAAGACAAAGATCATTTATCGTATTAAAGAGAAACGACTTACCTATCTTCAAAAGATTTGACAGAGGTTTTCAAGGATATGGTATGTGCATCCCATAGGTAATTCAAAAGGTCATCAAAGTTACTAGTAGGTAACTTCATATACTGAGAAGGAGAAACTTATTAGGATTTGAGAGACTCTAACAATTCCTCTCCCTGAAATTTAATTTTGTTCAGATTTATAATATCACAATATTCTACATGAAAGGAAGATTTTGTTTTTAAGCATTAATAGGTATAAAGCCTTTGTCTATAACCCTTTGTAAAGGGCAAAAGAAAAATTTTTATATTGAGTAAAGCACATGCATCTAGAAGAAGAAAACTTCAAATATCTTCAAAGAGTCCATATTTTATACTCGCCAGAAATCTTTTTTGTCACTTTTTTCCCACAAATATTATTAAATTATCATAAAATATGAATAGCAATAAGAAAAAAACTGTTGTAATGTTAAGTTTAATTATACCTAAATTAATGAATTAATCTAAACAACTAATAAATATATCTTTTCATTATGGATTTTATTCCATATCTATATTTGACCAATGTATTTTGTTTTGGTCATTGAATATTTAATTCAGAACAACAGATAATTGTTTGCTCTTACCACAGGTGATTAATTATTAATTTAGCTGAAATGAGATTATTGATCCAAACACAATTCTATTACCACATTTCTTCTAAAATTACGGTTGACCTGAAATTCCAATTAAGCATACTAACCTATTCACCTGCAGTAGAATAGCCTGTGTGTTGACAATTTGTATCGTAGTTTGTTTGAGGAAAGAAGAATGCATAGAATTTGTGTTAATGCTGCATTGGGGTGGTAATGTCAATGACATGTAATGCCCTAGTAAAATATATATTATTAACATATCTAGCATAACAACGTATATTTTTATATTAAGAAAAATATTGTACAATGCACAAAAAATCCTAGACAAAAAAAGTTATACAACAGAATAAACTATTTTAATATGCTAAAAGTATAAATTATAAAACTTTAAGAAGAAACCTGGTAAAAGTCAATCCACTTTTTCATTATCTCAGAGAAAGATGAGTGGCAGCCAGAAACATCATAACAAAACCTCGTCTGATCCTTGGGTGGTGGCAAAAACCTGATTTGGTCTGATGATATCCCCAGAACGCCAGAATCAACCGCAGCAAGGAAAGGTATTACACTAAGAAAATAATTTAAATCTGTAAGAACAAAAGATTTATTATTACCATAAACAGTAATAAATGTTGAAGAGCATATTTTTAAGTAAGCCACAGGTCATTGAGGAGAAATTTACAAATCCAGAAAGGTGACAACATTTTAGCACATTGAAAAAAATATTGTACAGAATCCCTCTGGGAATCATGTAGATAACTTTGTTGTGCCTCAGTTAATAATCTATAATCATGAATATATATTGGTTAAAGTACTTGATTATAATATTTTAAAGAAAAGGGTCATTTTTAATGGATTGGGCAATATTGATTTTTAAAGCACTACATTAGAAAGGAAAAAAAACTATCACATTGCCCAGGGGAAGATACAAAACCTCTCTTTGAGGTAGTACTGTGAATGGTATTTTTTTCTAAAATATTTTAACATGATTATAGTTTTGATTAATGGATCTTTTCTATTTAACATATTTAAGTTTATCATGTAATCACTAGGTTTTTTATTTATTCTGTGTCTCTAAAGCAAATTTATTTATAAGTTCTGGCAATAAGTCATTAGATTAATAAATAATTAGATTGACAATTAAATAAGACTCTTTAAAATATCTCCCTACAGATAACCTATTCCAGAAGATTTAGATACCTTAATTTAATTAGATATTGGGTTTATACTGATTGTCCCTGCATTTGTGAATGCAGTCCTATGCTCCAATGTAACAGGATGATGACTCAAACTACTAGACTAATCCGAGACCAATGAAGCTCAAACTCTAGATCTGTGGGTAGAACTGTTGGTGAGTTTTTGAGAATAAAGACCCAGGGTAGCACGAGGAAAAAATGTAGGGTTATATATCATGAGTGTTACTCTGAGAAAGTAAAATTTAATGTGTTCTTGTTTCTAATAATTGGAAAATATTTCTAAAATGTTGTTCTGTAATTTATTTTCATGACTTAAACATGAAATTAAAGATATAGAAAATAATTTCTTGTTATTTAGCATTAAGTGTACAACTGAAGCCCTGGATTATTGAATGATAAAATGGAGTGTAGTAGGTATTATTCTCTGACATGTTTATGAATTCTAATACTTAACATATTTGATCTGAGCAGAATGAAAAGCAGTGTTTTCCTAATCTCACACTTCTTAGTCTTTCACTTTCCAAATATTCCCTGTCAATTTCAGGACATGCCATATAACTCTCAGCACTGGGCCCTTGGAGTTCTGTGAAAAGGTGAATATTTGATTATGAACATTGTGACTAGTAAAGTCTATAACATGACATAAAGGCTGCTAGGAATATGTCAAACTGATTCTGTTGTGTTTATTTATTAATTTATCTACGCTGCCAGTGATTGAACCCAGGACCTTGCTCAACCTAGTAAAGCACTCTACCACAAAGCTACACCCTCAACCCTAGATTCATTTTATTCGTTTTTAAAAGAAAGAGTATTGATTTTGTTTAGTCTCAGTTCCAAAGTTTTAGGTTGAATGTCTTCTTTGGGGAAATGGTAATATTTATTTTGTTCTCTAAGTGAACCTACCAGCCCACCAACTGTCCACAGAGACACACAGATGATCAGATTCATAGCCACAGTCTGTCCTTTGGCTTGGATCAGCTAATCTGCCTAGAGAGAAAATGTGCAAGAGTATTTATAATGCACAGAGTGAAACAGTTATTATCATCATTTAAGTAGATACATTTATTTGTAGATGCACATTTATTTCTGAATTACTTGTATTTGTATTTCCATCACTCTTCAGCTTTTATTACCCATATCTCAACCAACTGCTTTTCTTTTCAGTAACCACATTATAGTTTTTGACTTTTGAATTATAGGTCTTAGATTTTTGGCTTTTCTAAGTATTCACATTTTTACATCCTTCTCTACCTTCTGATCAAAATTATGGGAGTTATTTTACATGGAGTAAAGAGTTACTGAGGTTGCTGTGTGAAGTGAGACGGATCACCAATTGTGTTTCATGTGGTGACTGTATGTGACATAGACATTTGAAAATAATATTTATTTTCCTTAAAATGAAATTCTCATTTTTCCTTATTCTTTCTCTTCTTCTCTTTTCACCCCCTTCAACCACCTCTTTTTCTCTCTTTCAATAATTTATTTTTCGTCTGTGTTGGGCAATTGTCACCACTCTTTCTCATAAGCTTTTTCTATCAACAAGAAAAAAAATATATTTATTGACTCATGAGTATTTAAGACCAAAATGTGGGCTGGGGATGTGGCTCAAGCAGTAGCGCGCTCGCCTGGCATGCGTGCGGCCCGGGTTCGAACCTCAACACCACATACAAACAAAGATGTTATGTCCGCCGAAAAACTAAAAAATAAATATTAAAATTCTCTCTCTCTCTCTCTCTCTCTCTCTCTCTCTCTCTCTCTCTCTCTCCCCTCTGTCTCTCTCTCTCTCTCTAAAAAGAAAATATTACAAGACCAAAATATTACAAGTCTTTTAGTTACAGCAGTGAAAAAGCTAAGACTATAGTGTAAATGGATACCATTGTATTTTATTTATTAATCTTGTGTCTTGCAATCTTCAACATTTTTTGGTTTATTTTTTATTTACTAGTTCTAGCAGATTTTGTGTTGGGGTGTATGTGTATTTTAGATTTTTCTGCATAAAATAACATGTCATTTTTGTGTAAGATCAATTTATACCTCTTTTTCAATATGGTTGTCTTAATCATCATCAACCTCATCATCATCCTTTGAGTTTGAAACCTCCTGTACAATGTTGAATGAGGCATCAAGATCAGACATTCTTGTGTTTTGCCCTCTGTTAGGAGAAAAGCATTTAGTCTTTAATCAATATGATTTAGCCATCAGGTTTTGTATATATCCTTTATCAGGCAAACAATTCCCTTCTCTCCCCAATTTGTTAATAGATTATTTGTGATTGTGTGTTTTATTTTTGAGATACTTTTTTTTGCATCTATTGTAATCAGGTGAGTTTTGTCTTTTATTCAACTGACAGATTGTATTACATCAACTGAATCTGAATGCTAAAGCCTCCTTGCACTACTGAGATAAGTCCTTATTTATGATGGACCTTTCGTAAATACTGCTGTATTTGCTTTCCAATATTTTATTAAGGATTTTGTGTCTTTGTATGAGCAATATTGGTCCATAGTTTATTTTTTCTTGTGATGTCTTCATTTGACTTTGGTTTCAGAGTAATTGGTATCAAGGTAACAGTTACAATTGGTACATTCTCCCACTGCCTGTATTATCTGAGGGCAGGATTAGGTATTTTCTACTTTTCAAATATGTATAGAATTCACAGTAAGGCAGTCAGATGGTAGTGCAGTGGCTGATGTAAGTCACATGTACTACTGCCACTGTTAAGTTGATTCTTCACACATTTCATAGTTTAATTGTATGAAAAGACAACAAGCCTAAATGAAGGCAGATAATTTAGTATTTAAACAACAAAAACAAGATAAGAATTATGTCAACTCCCTATGCCCTTAGTCCCACTGGATGACATCAGACCAGAGTGCAACTGACAGACAACAAGTAGTGTTTTCATGGAGAAAGAGACTTTAAACTATATCGAGTTTTTATAGATTTCCAGATAAATATAAAGATGTATCCTAAGGTGTGCCAGTTGGAAAGTTCTTCACTCAACTGAAATTAGGGTGATGGCCGTCTCCCTCAAGATAGGACTGAGAAATTGCCTTGCCTCAACCTCATCAGGCCTATCTCTCCTTGCTCCAGGAGGAATTACAGGCCATTGCACCAAAATTGGGGTTAGACTGAAGTCAGACCCTGCCTTCAAGACCTGCCAGAAGGGCCTGTGGAGATGTGCAAGGTCAAAGGGGTCCTTGGGAGAGCCATTTTCATAAAATCCACCTGGGCCTGGGCTTTTCTTTGTGGGAAGATTTTTAATTACTATTTTAATTTCTTTTCTTATAGATCTATTCAGGTTTTTTTTTGTTTCCTCTTCTATTGGAAAAAAAATTTCTTCAATCAGTTTTGAATATTTCTTTCTAGAAATTTGCCCATTTCTTCTAAGTTATCTAATCTGTTGGCAAAGCACTAGAGTATTAATGCTTTCTGTCATTCCCAAAACTGGCAATTTTCATCTCTTTTTACCTAGTTCAGTCTAGCAACAAGTTTGTCAATTTTATTAAACTTGTAAAAGAGCTAAATTTTAATTTCATGGAGCATTTCCAGTTTTTAAATTTTCTGCTTCAGTGATTTTTCTCATTTATATTACCTCTACACTGATTTACATTTGTTTTTCTGTTTTTATCTGATCTTCTTATGTGGGAGATACCATTACTGATTTCAAATCCTTTTTTTTTTAGCTGCATTCTACAAGTTTTGATAAATTTGCACATTCATTTTTATTGAGTCTTAATTATTTCATCTAACAAATCAGATCTGATGTTCATATTTATTTTGAAGAGCAAACTAACACATTTAAAGATACATTTGTAAAGTTTAGTTGAGTTAAAGGTTTGTGAGGGACATGGCTTTTGATATTCCCAGCTAACAGTGTGGAATGTTTCAATGTGCCAAGAGAAGAATACAAAGTTTGTGCAAGATTTGGAAAAGATGATTAATACTTGATGAGAAATTTCTCTCACTCCAAACAATTGGATTGAATTTGCTGGTATTTCGGTGGTGAAGCTGTCCTGAAAAGACATTTATTTCTGTTTGCTCTGACTGTCCCCATGGTTAAAGAGCAAAAAGTGTTCCTAAGGCAGAAAATAGCCCTGTAAGAAGCTGCCATAATTAATACTAAATTCCAAAGGCCCTGATTTTATTCCTGGAGTGTTATCATATGCGGCACTAATGTACACACATTAAAAGGAGAGTGGTTATGTATTTTATTTCAATATTCTTTAGTTCTTGTTTAACTAAACCTAGAATTAGTGCTGTAATATTTTTTAATAAGAAATATAGGATTCAGAGTGTTTTGAATCTTGCATGATGTACCTTTGATGGTGTTGAATGATGATATTATTCTTACTTCATTATAGAAAAGCCTAGATCATAATCCTGGCTTCAACTAGTGGGGCCACTTTGGAGAAACTAAGTAGAGAACGGAAAGAGATAAATCAGAACATAAGGTAGATTCTGAATGCTTAAAAATTTTAAAGTAAGTTATGAAAATAAGAGGAAATATTTAATTTATTAGAATTTGATTTTCTCTTGATAATGGAGGAAAATCACGGCACCTAGCCATAGTTGTCTTATATTTGTGATGTTGTCTAGAGGATAAATTGACCTCTTCGCTTACCTTCCCCAATGCCTATTTTTACATTTCTGTATCAAGACTTTCCATGTTGAAACTCATATTTTAGTTATTTCTATATATAGTGTTTTTCTCCCAATGATTTTAAGTCCTTAAGGGTAAAGACTTATGTTACATTCATTTTTGATCTCTTATAGTTTATACAAATCTATATCATATATATATATATATATATATATATATATATATATATATATATATATATATAAGTTTTAGTTCATACCCATTAAATTGAAATCAAATGAACAAAGATTTGAAGCTCAAGTGATAAATTTCAGATAGATATAAGAACAGAGCATATGAAAATGACAATGGAATTTTCAAGCAATGTAGAGTCCTAAAATATTGTATACAGAAACAAATGGACAAATAGTGCCTTAAAATGGTAGCCCTAGAAATGCAAGCTTTAAAATGATAAAGTTCTTCTAAATGTAAATATTGTTTCAGTTAAAACTATGTAGACTATCATCACAGCATATGATGTACTTTGAACATGTGAACAAAATCTCTTGGTTTCTAAAAATGAGTAATGTTCTAGAAATTGGAGTAGTCTAAAAGATAGGAAGAACTACTGGTATTTTTGTATGCAATTTCTCGTTCCTAATTATGAGAGTATATGCTTACAGTAACTTTAAGTTGCCTCATCTTTAAAATAAAAATTAAAAAAAGTTAGGTCAGGGACTCTTCTAGTTTAATTTTCTGTATGTTAAATTAGATATTTTAATTCACAATACATTTCTACAATGACATGATGAAACTCATGAGATCGACACATACATTGGGTTAAAATATAAATGTATTGTCTAGCAGCATTCGTATAAAGTGTTATTTAGGTTTTAAATTGTGAGATTTTTCTGAAATTGCTAACTAAAGGACTCAAAGATAATCTTGACTTTAGAAAACAATAAATAGCAGTCATCCATAAACTTAGAGGGAAATAGACATAATTTTTGTAATTGTTTTTCCTTCTCAGTAATAAAATCCATAATTGTTCCTAGTGTCTTCATGTTATTCTATGAGAAGTAATTAAATCTTCTGTGAAGAGTACTTTGAAGATAAAAAATAGCACTAAAAACGTAAGATTTTGTTGTTATTCTTTTACTTTCATCAGTACTTTTGTCAAGTGCTTTTCTGAACTAAAAAAAAAAAAAAAATAGCCCTTGAGCAACAGCCAGGATTACCAAAAGACCAGGTAAAAGAACCTATTTAGTACTTAGCTCTTTCACAGCAACTGTGGGTGAGTTATTTCTTGAATTCATTCTGTGGGTATTTTGAGTGCTTTGACTTTATTTGAACATTTTTTTTATTGGATAGGAGTCTAAATTAGATTAGAGCTGATAAATAATTGAGCTGCCTCCAGTTAGAAGCCTTAGGTAGGTACCATTTGAATGTGGGTTTTTTCGATTCTAAAGAGCTTGGAGCTTCATTTTCTGGGACTCTGGCTAATTTAGGCAAGAATTACCATCCTAGAATCTATATATGTTTGGAAAAATGGATTAGCCATACTAAGAACAACTTTTAATTATAGCAGACACTGAGGGAAAGTTTTAATCTAGATAAAGTTGCTCACTTGAAAGTCATATTAGAAAAGAAAAAAATCCAAAAACATCAAAAGATAAAAATGGAATGCAGTCTTTAACTGATACACAGAGTCATCTCTAAAATTAAATGAATCCAAGATTGCCTCTAAAAGATTCCTTTTAGAAGGCAAATGGCAAGTATACCCAATTTTTTTTTCACAAGTATTAGTCACAAGCTTTGACCATCTGGGCCAGTAATCTTGTTCATTGCCCAGAAAAGCAATTCAGCTCCAGATATTCTTTAATAAATTAGTAAGCTTCGTATTATTATATTTGGCATGTAGATAAAAATTTTAAATAAAATATATAAAATATGTTTTTATTTATATGTGTTTATATGTTATCTGTATGTAAACTTTTCTACTTTTTGTAGTATTGCCAAAATTAAGTTGTCATAGAACTTTATTTAATTAACTTAAATATAATAATAAGTGCTTACATTAATTAAGTATACCTTAAATTCTTACAAGGATATAAACTAACCCAAATTGTTTTCCAATTGTACTGGGATAATCTTTGGGAAAAAGAAAAACATCTAAAATGTGTCATTTTGATTAAAATAGACATGTGTTTTGAGTTGTCAGAAATATAGAAATGAAACTTTTCCTATCTAGGTTTATTAGTAAAATAAGCTGATGTTATCTCTATAATACAAAATTTTTTTCAGCAAGGAAAATAACTCAAGATGATTGCTAACTATGCATTGTCTCATTTTCATAAGCAATAGTAGCAAAATTGCTAGTGTCTTAAAATATGTAAGTAAGATAAAATTCCCATGTGAGAGATGATTTTCCTATACCAAAATGTTTTACTATTCTTATCATGATGCACAGAAAGTTGAGGCTGAGGGAAATCTCTATTAACTATATAATTCTCAGACCTAACTTAAAAAAAAAAAAAGAAAAAGCTAAGAGAATTGAAATAAAATTTTTCCTCCTTTACAGTTTCTTATTAAAGAGAGACTGAAGATATTTGGAACAGTTATTAAACATATTCTGTGATGTAATGCAAATTGTGCTGTAAGAAAACATATACTTGTAGAAATTATGATTCATAGACTTCCAATCCACGCATTGTTGGTGTGACTGACAGTTCACAAATTGCCAGTGTCCACTGAAAATTAAGGTAAATAAGGGTTAAGAATTCTAACTAATATATACGTAGTTGAAATCAATGGAAGTAATGAAGGAAACAATACCATATGCAAGAATACAAAGAAGGGAAGATGTACTTTTTAGGAAATCTAAAAGGCATGAGAATGTTAAGGGAAACAGAGGATCATTTTTGTTTTAAAGTAGAAAGACTAGTGGATTCAAAGTGAAAAAGAGGAAAGGTAAGGGACAAAAACTGAATGGATATAAGAAAGTTTTGCAAGACTTATCGGAGAGTAATCTTTGAAAATGAATTTTGTGTCTGACCAAGCTGATTAAGATAAAAAGTAAATTATAAGTTTTTCTAAAAAATCTGTGGAGGAAGGGGAGTCTAATAACTTACCTGTCTGTCCTATTGAGATAAATTCTGCTAATAAACCTGAATATAAATACGAACAGTTCCCTTTTGATGTATTCAAAGAGTTAAAATGTTTAAATGAAAGGAAAAATACAAGGTTTGACTCTACTGTCATTGAAACATTTTTATCAGTTACTATAAGTAGACCTAACTTAACTCTGTTTAAGTGAGCAGTCAAGGGTTATCAGACACAAATACTAATGTCATGGTAATAAATACTTTTATGGTATGGCTTTTATGCATGGCCTTAAGAGGCCACCATGGTCTGGGGCAAAGGAAATAAAATAAACAAGTATTCAAAAGCTCCCTGTGGCTACCATGCCCTATCCTTTCCAATCCACAACAAATCATTACTTATAACCAACCATGTGTGGAAACTGTTACAAGATTTACAATATCTAAAACAAAAAGAAAAAAAGAAAAAATAATTCTCCACAAAGTATATAAACTACAACACCAAGATTTAAGAAAATTATAAAAGAAAAGAAAAAAATGGTTACAACAGTTTTACTTCCCTTGAAACTTCTGCTGGATCTCTAATTTTCCTAGCTTTATATTTAAAATGTAAATTACAGGACCTACAAGATTTACCTTAAGAAAAACCAGTTAAAACAAAAGAAAAAAAGTGTCTCCTTTAAATCCAAACTGCTTGGCTAGCTATCTTACCTGTTTTCAGCCAGCTTTCTTAACCAGTTCCTCCCTAATGTTATAACACAGAAAGAGAAAAGTAGAAACATTCTAAAAGTATAAGCTTCTTTTTGAAAAAAAGTTTTTTCTTAAAAATTTCACAGGCTTTCAACTGGCTCTTATCTGAGCCTAAAGTACATTTCGACCTAATAAAAAGTATTTCAGCGATGTAAATTTTTAAATATTCTATATAAGTTGATGTATTTTTCTGATTGGTCTTGTTTTATCTAACTATAAAGGTTTTAACAAAGGCCAATTTCTCTGGAGTTAACTCTCATATACATTCAAAATTCCTTTTAATAAATCCTAAAAAGATAGAAACATGTTATATTGGGGATGAATATGATAATCATCAAGGACATATATCTGGCTATATAAAACCTTTGATTTCAAGGTCCATTATGGCTATTAAGTTCTATACCTGACATTTCCAATTGTACAGGCCTGTCTTAAATCTATATATTATGTACTTGATATTAAATTGACACTTAAACAAATAAGTGTTCATCAATTAAAATTTAAATTAAAAAATGGATCCAAATAACTTAATTCAAATCAAGTAATCAAATAAAAATATAGATGTCTTTAAGGTTCTGGCTTATGGGTTTTTCTAGGTGACCAAACAATGACATCTTAATTTCTAAAAAATATATATAATATTCATTACGTGTAAAATTTTTCTTCAACAAACAAAGATGATTAATACTATAAATCATGTTTGTCTTATGTTTTTTGTTACAATTAAAGTAAGTAAATTAAATTTAACATAAAAGAAATTAACCTTTGTAAGTATAGTTTCTTAAATACATAAATTAAAAATTACAGCTGATGCCAAACTGATCTCTCATTTTTTTCCAGTTGTTAAAAAAAAGGACACTGACTCCTTTCTTTATTTAACTCCTTCTTTAAAATAGGCTTTACAAAAAATTAATAAAGATTATCAACAATAATGGTGGATCAACTTTCAATATCTAATGTGCCATTGTCATTGAAAGTTATTGTTAAAACACCTTATGTTTTCACAACAGTATTTGCTAATTATAATAAAAATATATTAAAATAATTACATTGTCCTCATTTTTTCAGGCTATGATATTTTGCCTTTTACTGACATGTATGCTCAATTAATTACTGATAATCATACCAAAACTTTATCCTTACCCGACTTGGACATTCATATTTTACACCTTAGTTATGAAAAAACTTCATATCTCAGGCTGGGGATGTGGCTCAAGCAGTAGCACTCTGGCCTGGCATGCGTGCGGCCTGGGTTCGATCCTCAGCACCACATACAAACAAAGATGTTGTGTCCGCCAAAAACTAAAAAATAAATATTAAAATATTAAAAAAAGAAAAAACTTCGTATCTCTATACTTACAGATTTCCTCTACTATCAAGTTATATGAACAGATATTTTAACACCAATTGATTTTCACATGCCTCATGATGGACAATTCTCTGTTATATCAGGTTTCTTAACTATAGCCATCTTAATTTCTACCATTCCTCTTATAAATGGATTAAAGGTGTATACAGATAAAATTAAATAAAGAGGAGTAATATCTGTTCTTATTAAAGATAAATGGACTATTATACCATACCTCAAATCTCTCCACAGTGAGAGCATTAGCTGCCATCATCTTAGCGCCAAGACTATTTTCTAATACTTTAAACATTATTACAGATTCTAAATGTATTTTATTTGTTTATTTTTATGTGGTGCTGAGGATCCAACCTAGTGCTCACACATGCTAGGCAAGCACTCTGCCACTGAGCTATAATCCCAGCCCAGACTCTAAATTTATAACTAAACTTGTTCCTCTAATTTTTATAGCTGTGTTTTGCCTTTGTTTGGATTCCAACTTACTATCTCTTTTTTTTAACCCTTTAAACTCTTTTGCAGCACCATATGTCTTCTATCTTCCTCTCTCCTATACACAGTCACACCAAAATTCCTGGACCTTTGAGAGAAGGTAACACTCGCACGAATAAAGCTATGAAATCCCTTTGTCCTTTATTTTCAGATACTGTAAAATCCCTTGGATTTTTTTCATCAAAATACTCAATCACTAATAAAAATGTTTTCCATTTCTTCTCAACAGGTTCATGCTATAGTCAACAACTGTTCTCAACTTTTGGGCCCCTATGTGAAAATCTGTAAATCCCCGAGGCCTACATTCTAATGCACTTTGACAAATGGATATTACCCATTTCCCTCCTTTTCATCCTTAATCCTTTCTTCATGTTTTTATTGATACTCATTCTGCATTCATTTGGGCTAGTGCCCAAAGATCTAAAAAGATATCTGATTACATTTCTTATTTATTACTCTGCTTTGCCACCATGGACGAGTTTATCTATTTAAAAATGGATAAGGCCCCTACATATACACAATGGAATATTACTCAGCACTAAAAAATAAAAGAATGGACATTTATAGAAATGTAATGGACAAAAAGATGCACAACCTAATAGTAATGAACTGGGGAGGAACTCAGCAAGGCCGGTTTGTTTAGATCTTCCTTGTCCTCTCTCTGGAGCACTGTCTGTCTAGGTATAGGGTAGAGCCCCTGTAGATTGAGAATCTTATGACCTACTTTCAAGTGAGGTGGGTCAGAAAACCCCTCTATGTCCAGCTCTCAAAGGGAAAAATGGGGAAAGTCAGAGTGTACTTTTTTTATTTATTTATTTTTTAGTTGTAGATGGACACAATATCTTTAATTATTCATTTTTATGTGGTGCTGAGGATCAAACCCAGGCCTCACACATGTTAGGCAGGTGCTCTACCACTGAGCTACGGTCCCAGCCCTGAGAGAGAGTGGACTTTTGCTTCTGCATTTTTTATCAATTCCCAAGGTGCCACATTGAGGATGTTGTGCTGTGAGCCCTGACATAATTGTCCCAACAGCACTCCATTGTATTCTACCTTTACTTATCTTTGTTTTGCAGGAAATGATTCCATGTTCTGTTGGACAACTCAGGTTTTCACCATCTTCTCTGTCTGAAATATCCATTGCATAGAGGCTTTATTTTATAAAGAACAATATGTCTTTCTTTTACCACTGCCTCAAGGATGAGATGATGTGTGATATGTCTTCACACCAGGATTATTTAAATGCCATGATAAGCCTTTTGGATCTTTCACGGATCACACCAAGACTGCTGTCTTTGTTTTTTGTGTGTTCAGTTATCCTCTGATTATCAGTAGATCTTATCTGCTCTACTGCCTTTGTTACTTTTAATAATTTTTGGCAATTGTACTCCAAGCTGACTCCACACTTGAAAACATTCCACATTTGTTTTAAAATCACTTTCCTAACAAAACCCCTAAAGCACAAGAAGTAAAATCAAGAATCAATAAGCGGGATAAAATCAAGCTAAAAAGCTTCTTCACAGCAAAGGAAACAATCAATAATGTGAAGAAAGAGTCTACAGAACGAGAGAAGATCTTTACTACATGCACCACAGATACAGCATTAATCTCCAAGATATATAAAGAACTCAAAAATATTAACATCAAAACCCAAAAAAAACCCAATCAATAAGTTGGCTAAGGAACTCAACAGACTTCACAGAAGAAGAAATAGAATAAATCAACAAATATATGGAAACATATTCAAATTTCTAGCAATTAGAGAAATGCAAATCAAAATGACATTAAGATTTCATCTCACTCCAGTCGGAATGACAATTATCAAGAACTCAAGCAACAATAAATGTTGGCAAAGATTTGGGGGGAAATGTACAAAGTACACTGCTGATTATATGCAGTACATTGCTGGTGGTACTGCAAATTCATACAACCACTATGAAAAGCAGTATGAAGATTCCTCAGAAAACTTGGAATGGTCCTACCATTTGACCCAGTTACCCACTCCTCCATTTATACCCAAAGGACTTAAAATTAGCATACTACAATGGCACAGCCTCATCAATGTGTATAGCAGCTCAATTCACAGTAGCCAAATTATGGAACCAACCTTGATGTCCTTCAATAGATGAATAGATGAAGAAAATGTGAGATATATATACACACACACAAATACATATATATATATATATATATATATATATATATCACACACACACACACACACACACACACACACACACACACATGGAATATTACTCAGCCTTAAAGAAGAATGAAATGATGGCATTTGCAGATAAATGGATGGATTTGGAGAATATCATGCTAAGCTAAATAAACCAATCCCCCCAGTAAAACAAAGGCCAATGTTTTCTCTGATATGATGCTAATTCACAATGAGTTGTTGGGTGGCTAGGAAAACATAGAGGTACTTTGGATTGGGCAGAAGGGAGTGAAGTGGGGGAGGAAGGAGAGGGGTATGGGAGTAGGAAGGACAGTAGAATGAATCAGACATTATTACTCTATGTACATATATGATTACACAATTTTACATCATGTACAACCAGAAGAATGAGAAGTTATACACCATTTATATATTATAGGTGAAAATGCATTCTACTGGCATGTATAATTAATTAGAAAAAATAAAAGTAGATGAGAGAAACTCAATAATAAAAGGATAACTCTTTTTCCAAAAAGGCAAGGTATCCATAGATGTTTCTCAAAATTAGTTATGTATGTGCCACTCAATGAATGAAAAGAAAATCATTAGCCATTAGGGAAATTCAAATTAAAATCTCAGGAGATAATACTCCACACACTCTGAGATGATTATTATAAAAAAGGTAATGGCAAGTGTTGGAGAAATCAGAATCCACAACTAATGGTGGATATTCAAATTGATATATAATTATGTCAGTTCCTCAAAAAGTTAGATACAAGAGTTGGGGAAGTAGCTTAGTGATGAAAAAAATCTATATTTTTATGTTTAATCATTTTGTGTTGATTTTATCTTTTCCTTAAAGCACCCCACCTACTCAGCTTCAATGGAGGTTGGCTTTACAGAAATCATCTGCAAGAAGATCTATATTTATTTGTGATTCAGTGGATTCTTTACAATGTTTGCTTTATTTTCCTATTACATTACTGCTCAAAATCAGAGGTCACGTTATGGATCATGAACAATACTGATAACTGAAAGTGGTAAAATATGGTAGCGATCTGGACAAGTATAGAAATTCACTTTTGATCTTCAGAGTGATTGTGTTCAACTTTATCTATCAGTGAAATAGTGTGCCATTTGTTCTGAATTAATCAAGATCTCAAAATATTCTCAAATTGCTATATTTGCATATTGTACTTACTTCAGCTGAATCCTCCCAAAATTGGAATTATGTGCATGAAGCTTATAAGACTACATGTGCTGATCGCACACTACATGATCAGCTCTAGTGTTGGAGAGTTGTTGCTAACTTAACAATGCAAAATCCCTGGGAGTCTCAGTGTAATGGGAGTACACACCACTCAGCACCTCTTTTCCTTGAACTTCATCATGCAGCTCATGAAAATGATTGTACAGTAGAACTGCAGTGTTCCTTCCATAGTAAGATATGCAGGTGATGTTTGGCTGTCAGAAAGAGACAGGAAGAATATCTGGACCATTATCTCATATAAAGCAAAAACCCTGATGCTGCAGGAGAGCAGAAGTTTTATTTCTTTTCCCAAGAAAAGTTTGGTTGCTGCTGGGGGACTAAAACAAAAAGCAAAAACCTTTGGCCATTGTGAGAGGGGCACAATCTCCTCACATCCAAGACCCTACACTGCTAGTAAAAAGACTACTGCTGCTGGTGAGAGGTGGTCAACCCAGCCCTATGCAAGACCACAAAGAACAAATTTCCTCTGCCAAGACAGGAAGAGATAAGAATAGTGAACATTCTCCCCTCTTCAGCCCCAGGCACAGAGAAATTTGAATAAATGAAATTTGCACAGAACAGAGAATTGTGTCCATCACCCACCAGGAGCTGCAGACCTACTGTGCAAAGAACAGCTTATTAGGGACTGAGGAATAGAGTAAGGCTTACTGTAATTTGGTCACTACTAAATTCTACAAAAGCATGCCAGCACACTAAGCACAGGAAGGAGCAGTTCACAGCTAGATGGATTTGCATTCTTTGGTGCACCGATGATAACTATAGAAACATCAAAACCAAACTTTGTTAAATAAAGTTAATTCAAATTCACACATTAATAGCCCAAAGACAAAGATGCATACTAACAAGGGGATATAAAACTGATGTCAGTTGTTAACTACACTTTATACATAATTCTGACATTTACTCAAATTCTATTAGGCACACTCAAAAATCAATAAGAATTGTTATCAGTCGTAAAGAGATAAAGTAATAAAGACAGATACAGAGATGGTATAGGCATTAGAACTATCAGTCAAAATACTATAAATATCTTTGATAAGTTGTTAAAGCATCTAGATGACTAGGTTTAAAATATGTATGAAAAGATAGAAGATTTTATCAGTGAGAAGAAAATTATTTTAAAAGAATAAGTGAAAATGATGGAAATAAAAAAGCACACTATTAGAGATGAAAAATTCCTTCTGTGAAACTAACAGCATAAGTCATTTAATTTGAAATGTCTTGCCTCTTGTGTTTTGTTCTGTAAACACACAATCCCCTCAAAGTTTGACTTCTCTTAATGTGAGATTATGTCAACTCAATGATAGATCAGTGGAAAACAGATAAGCCCTGAGAAGAGCCCCAAGTAAGTGTAAATCCCAGTCAAAAAAATCTTCCATGGGAATTTCATGTCGGTTACCCCAAACAAGCAGAACATATTTTAGCTAAAATAACAAAAATAGTACAAAGGAAGAAGGTTAAAATCTGCAAGAATGAAATATCAAATCATGTATAAAAGTGAAACCACCAAAATAATAACAGATTTCTCAGTAGACACTCTGAAGTTCAGGAAGGTATAAAATGATATATTTTAAGGCTAGAAAAAAAATAGCTACTAATAGAAATTACTATATCCAGACAAGCTTTCCTTTGGCTTCAAAGAAGAAATAAAGACCTACCAAGATGAGTATAAACTAAAGGAATTCATGACTATTAAGCCAGCATTGCTGAATATATTTGAAGCAATCCCACACTCAGAAGAGGAAGAGAAACACAACCATGAAAACATGAGAAAGAACAAACCTCACTAGAAGAGTAAATATGCAAGTGAGAATTAGGAAAGACTCAAACATTAGAAATAAAACAAAAAGACGGAAATCAGTATGTACTTTCTATGCTAACTCTGCATGAAAATGGTCTTAGTTCTGTAATTAATAACCCAGGCTAGCAAAAGGAATCAAAAACCAAGATCCTATTGTTTGTTGCCTGCAAGAAACACTTATCCAGTAAAAACATGGGAAGATTAAAACGATGAAAAATGCCATTCCATGCAAATGGAACCCCAAAGCAAGCAGGATTAGTTCCACTCATATCTGACAAAGCAGACTTCAAAACAAAACAAAGTTAGAAGAGATAAGTTTACTACATACTGATTTAAAAAAAAAACACACACACACTTAGTGAAAGACCTCTACAATGAAAACTACAGGACACTAAAAAAAAAAAAATGAAGAAGACCTTAGAAGATGGAAAGATTTCCTTTGTTCTTGGATAGGCAGAATTAATATTGTCAAAATGACCATGCTACCAAAAGCACGATTTAATGCAATTCAATCAAAATCCCAATGACATTCCTCATAGAAATAGAAAAAGCAGTCATGAAATTCATCTGGAAAAATAAAACACTCAGAATAGCTAAAACAATCCTTAGCGAAGAATGAAGCAAGTGGCATTACTATGCCAGACCTTAAACTGTACTACAGAGCAATAGTAACAAAAACAGCATGGAATTGGCAGCAAAATAGCTTTGTAGACCAATGGTACAGAATAGAGAACACAGAGACAAACCCAATAAATACAGTTATCTTATAGGTACAAAAAACATATATTGGAGAAAACAAAGGCTCTTCAACAAATGGTGTTAGGAAAACTGGAAAACCATATGCAACAAAATGAAATTAAGCCCCTATCCCTTACCATGCACAAAACACAACTCACAGTGGATCAAGAACCTAGGAATTAAACCAGAGACCCAGCACCAGCACCAGCACCTAATAGAAGAAAAAGTAGGCCCAAATCTTCATCATGTTGGATTAGGCTCTGACTTCCTTAATAAGACTCCTATATTGCAAGAATTAAAATAAAAAATCAATAAATGGAATGTACTCAAACTAAAAAGTTTCTTCTCAGCAAACGACAGAATCTGTGAGGTGAATTGAGAGCCTGCAGAAGGGGAGCACATTTTTACCTCAAGCACATCAGATAAAGTTCTAATTTCTAGGATATATAAAGAACTCAAAAATCTTAACACCAAAAAAACAAATAACCCAAACAATCAATGGGCCTGGGAACTTAACAGGCACTTCTCAGAAGATGATATATAATTAATCAACAAATATATGAAAAAATGTTCAATATCTCTAGCATTTAGAGAAATGCAAATCAAAACTACTCTAAGATTTCATCTCACTCCTGTCAGAATGGCAGCTATTATGAATACAAACAACAATAAATATTGTTGAGGATGTGGAGAAAAAGGTACAATCATACATTTCTGGTGGGACTGCAAATTGGTGCAGCCAATATGGAAAATAGTATGGAGATTTCTTGGAAAACTGGGAATGGAACCACCATTTGACTGAGCTATCCCTCTCCTCAGTCTATACCCAAAGGACTTATAAATTATTCTATAACTTTGTTACTGTTAATTTTGCAGTGAAATCAAAAGTACACAGAAAGCCTTACAGTATGCCAACTCTAATCCCTTCAAGTATATACCAAGGAGTGGTATAGCTAGATCATATAGTAACCCCATTTTAGGTTTTTTGAAGAACTTCCATACTGATTTCCTTAATGACTGTGCTAATTTTCATTCCCACAAACCATGAGTAAAGGTTTGTTTTTCCCTAAAGCTTCACCAGCAATTATTATTTTTTGTATTTTTAATGATAACCATTCTGACTAGAATAAGATGAACTCTCAATGTAGTTTTGTGTTTCATTTCCTTAATTGCTAATAATGTTGAACACATTTTCATATAATTGTTAGCTATTTCTACTTATTTTGACTCATGTTAAATTCATTTACCTATTTATTGGATTATTCAGTTTTGAGATGTTAAAAGTTTTGAATTCTTTATGTATTTGGAATATTAACTCTCTGTCAGAAGAGTAGGTGACAAATATTTTCTCCCATTCTGTAGAATGTCTCTTCATTCTGTTAATTGTTTCCTTTGCTGTGCATAAGCTTTTTAATTTGATGAATTCCCATTTCTAAATTCTTGCAAAGCCCTGACCCTGGGTATAGCAAAATCATAATCCTTCTATGATAGGCAAAGCAACTGAACATTTCTTAAATAAAATTTATTCAATATAAAAAATTGTATTAATCATAAACTGAACACCAAATGCTGAAAATAATGGCTTGTGTGATGTCTGTTTACATTATGTATACATTAAAACTAATGTTTAATTTTAGTTTTCTGAGTTATATCATTATTATTATTATTTAACTCAAAATCCTCCTAATCCTTTTGGCCTATAATGGAGTTGTAACAATGGAAATGACCACTAGATGTTGCTAGTTATCTAGTTTATAAATCTAAGCAATTGCATTCTTTAAAAGCTTACTTCTACCTTCACCAATTTTTTTCAAACACAATATCTAATCCCATGTTTTGAGTATACTTGAATCATATAAAGAGCTACAATTTATAACACCCAAGTTTTTAGAAAAACTTGCTTCCAATTCTTTACTCAACCTCTTTTTTTTGGGGGGGGGGGTACCAGGGCTTGAACTCAAGGTCACTGGACCACTGAACCACATCCTCAGCCCTGTTTTTTATTTTATTTACGCACAGGGTCTCACAGACTCCAGAGCCCCTGTGATTACAGGCATGTGCCATCACACCCAGCCTTCAACCTCTTTTCTTTACATTCTAACATGTAACCATCTAAATGTATATTTATTTATTATAAAAAAACTATATTATGAGAAAATGATACTCATAATATAGTTTTTTTAAATATATGATCCACACCATGTTAACTTTGCTTTCTTTGCTCTATGACTACATATGATTTAATTAAAACTTTATTCAACTGGGCACATTTATTCCAGAACAAGGAGAAATGAATGTTTTGCAAACATTCAATTGCTGCAGATACTTTCTTTGCTATATAACCTAAGAATCGGGGAATGCTGGAGGCAGATAGGTATGATTAGGGCATGGGAATTTTGCTTATGTACAAAATCAGCAGAACAGGTTAGGCAAACTTCTGGTAAAGCAGTTTCAATTATTGCTTCCATCAATCAGACAAGTTTTCTATTTTTCACTTTTTTTTCTCTTGAAATGTGGTGGAAGATGCAAAATACTAAGAACCAGGAAAACGAGATAGAAAGGGTTATCACCTCCACGTAAATTGGAGGGCATCTATAGAGGTCTGCTGCTGTTATTATTTAGATGTAGTGTCCCCTGAAAGCTCATGTGTGAGACAATGCAAGAATGTTTGGAGAAGAAATAATTGGGTTTTAGCCTTAGCCTAATCAGAGAATTGATCTCCAGTGGGATTAACTGAAGTGAGGGTGTGGCTGGAGGAGATGGGAATTGGGGCGTGGCTTTGAGGTACATATTTGTATCTGGTAAGTGGAGTTTCTTTCTCTACTTCCTGATCATGGTGATGTTAGCTGCTTCCTTCTGCCACACTCTCCAGCCATGGTGTCCTGCCTCACCGCGAGCCCAGAGGGATGAAGCTCCTCTGTTGACCTCTGAAACTGTGAGCTCTCAAATATTAACTATTCCTTCTCTACAACTGTGCTGGTTGCATCCTTAAGTCACAGCAGCTAAAAAGCTGAATAAAATAGCTGCCTAAGATCCCTGTGTAGAGGCAAGCCAACTGTGGGAAGGCCTTAGGTGTTCCTATTAACAGGTGTGACTGAAACACTAGACAAAATTGAGAGGAAGTCACACTTTTATCTTTGAGAATACATTGCAATGATTTATATCTATGATTCAGCCTCTGGGCTTTCATTTGTCTATATCATACAAGGTAAAATGTGTCAAAGGCTTTTACTTGGAAAATTAGTTGATTTATGGAAAAACACACATAAATTACCAAAGCCACTGATAAAGAGGTTTTTTATCTCCAGAAATAGGGATGCATGGTGACTGGTTTTCTGGAACAAATATTTATCAAAATTATAGGAATAAGGATTGTAGTCCTCAAATATAACCCAGCTTCTTACAAAGTATGCTGCATAATATTCAAAGGTAAGAAAAGTAGAAATAACTGCAAACAAATTTGGCATTTTTCTGAATCTCACTTCCTACAGTTTTCAAAAAAGATGATTTCATGATTATCTGTCCTTCAAACTAAGCATATAAATTTCACTCAATAAAATATATTTTATATATTTTTGAAGATGGTAGTGACTTTAACCTTTGTTCCAAGGGAATGTGAAACCAAGAACTTAGGTTTTTAAATTTACAAGATTCTCACATCAAATGTTTAGTTTTATTTACTTTTTCCAATGTTATGATACTTACTAATAACTGAATCTCAGATAATACCACTGCTGAGAGCCACGAGTAATAATATTCCTTGCACATATAAAGTTACAGAGCAAAAACAGTGAGATAACACTTCTGCTAGAATCAGGCAATCTTTTAGTAAAGCTGTTCTGCCTAAATCAGGGAGAACATGAAGCATCGTTGAGAAAGAACTACTATTACCTCTTTAAAAAGTTTTATGGTAATATTCTGCCCAAAAGCTAGATTCTCTTGTCCTAGAGATAATAACTAGAAACTAAATATTAACATCAGTATTAATGATTAGTGTTCCGACTGTACAACCTCTTGCCCCATCCCAGTAGTTTTAGTCAGCTTTCATTGTTGTGAACAAAAGATCTGACAAAACAACACTGAGGAGAAAAAGGGCTCATGGTTTTACAGGTTTCAGTCCATAGATGGCTGACTCCATTGCTCTGGGCCCTGAGCTGAGGCAGAACATCATGCAGAAGAACTTGTCAGAAGAAAGCACCCAAGACATGGTAAACAGGAAACGGAGAGGGCTGTGCTCACCAAGGACAAAAAACACAAAGTCACACCCTCAGTGACCTACTTCCTCCAGCCACACCCTACCTGCCTACAGTTACCACCTAGTTAATCCATATCAGTGAATTAACCCAAGGATTAAGTTAAAGATCTCATAATAAATAGTCATTTCATATCTGAGCATTCTCATGTCACGCATGAGCTTTTGGAGGACACCATATATCTGACCAGTAACAGTAGCTAACTAGGCTTACACCAGGAGCTTTCCTTTACAATGTCTTGTGTGCAATCATCATACCAGGGTTCCCCTCTCACCCAGATAACCAGTGGAAGTCCTATTCATTCTTTAAGTCTGAGGATTATGTGTCTTCTTTCTGGAAGATTCCCTGTATTAATTTAACCCATCTCTCACCCTGTACAAAACTCAGCTTACAGTGGATCAAGGATCTAGATATTAGGCCAGAAATGCTGCACAAACTAGAAAAAAATGTAGGCCCAACTTTCCAACATGTCGGCACAGGATCTGAATTCCTTAATAAGACCCCTAAAGTGCCAGAAGTAAAATCAAGAATCAATAAATGGGGTGGCATCAAACTGAAAAGCTTCTTCACAGCAAAGGAAACAATCAAGAACATGAAGAGAGAGCCTACAGAATGGGAGAAAATTGTGCCACCCAAACCTCAGATATAGCATTAATTTTCAAGACATATAAAGAACTCAAAAAATGTAACACCAAAAGAAAACCAAATAATCCAATCAATAAATGGACAAAGAAACTGAACAGACACCTCACAGAAAAAGAAATATAAATGGTCAACAAATATATGAAAAAGTGTTCAACATCTAGCAATTAAAGAAATGGAAATTAAAACCACAGATTCCATCTCACTTAGTTAGAATAGCAATTATCAACAAAACAAGTAACTATAAATATTGGCAAATATTTTATAATGGGAGTAAAAATGTGAAGAAAAGTATAATGAAAGATAATGTACCAAAATAAAAGCAATAAAAACAATGTAACCATAAGCACAAGAAGATTCTTTTTTAAAAGTTTAGCACAAAGTTGGATCTATAAACCAAAACGACACAATGACAAATGATAATAGGATTTCCACATCATTTTGATCAAAGACTATAGCTTGGTTAACACATATTTGGAAGGAAATTCAAAGAATAATCTCTTTTATTATGCCAGATAACTAAAATGATGTCGAAAATTTCCCCACTGCACAGAAAATGAAGTTGAAAGAGAGCATGATGTGGTGCGGAAGCAAAAATGCTGTATTAGGAATGGTATCTTCTATCAAGAGTGAAGTACCAGGTAGAAATAAAGAAAGAATGGGTGAGTGTTTTTAAAAATGTGTATAAATTCAAACATACATAGCTGAGGATTTCTTATTAACTACCTACTATTATCTTTCCCACTGATCCTATATCCATTTTAGATAAATAAAACAGAGTCAGGAGGCTCACATTGCTTTGTGTATTTTGTCTCTTAGTGTTGCTTAAGTGGCTGATATTTATATTGCATGATGCAACGAGTTTGCTCCCTTAGCATGTCCTAGAAATGAATTAGGATTGTAGCCATCCTTATAGCTTACTGCTATGACTCAACTACTGAACCTACTTCCAAGGACTACAAAGAAGGGATGAGGCTATTAGACAAGAGAAAAGGGACTATCAACAGTACAATTGGATATTAGATAAAGTCACTAGAGTTGCAATATATTGTTTATAAAATACTATGTTTTTCATTTTTAGATTTCCCAATAACTGAAAAACTACACTACAATAAATATAACATTTGTGATAACAACTCTCAAAGAGAGATCAGCACTTTGCATTTGAAATTAAAAGTCAAAGCTGAAGCTAAAAGTATTGCTTTCTAAAAAGAGGCCTAATGAGGAACAGCATTGACGTCTATGAGGATTTTATAGTATTGTATTGCTTTTCTTTTGCAACAAAACATTGATAATATTCTGTAAATATTAGAATATTAATTATAATTATTTAATTTCCAGTATTTTCTGTAGCTCTATATATTGCTTTGTGTAATATGTCATATTCATTCATGGTATATCTTAGATATTTAAAATAGGAGCAGTAAAGAGCTGATTCAAAACTCTTTGAGCTGAACTAATGATTGGTCACTGCTGTACGCAGAGTATGGGCTGGGAAATTTAAGTCACTAAATTTTTCCAGTAAGTTTATGCCTTTCTTACTGAGTTGACTGAATATAAGAAATTTCCCATTTACTGCTTTAAGAGGGAAGCCCTGGTTTATCACATGATGAAATTCTAGATAAGGAAGAAGATTTGGAGTTTTACTACACAATGTGCATATTTTCACTTAAGGCCTCCCTTTTCAGTTTAATATATTGTTGCTTGTCCCATCAACAGAGCATAAGAGCATACATTCATCTCTTCATCTCTCAGTTCAATTATTGTGACACTGCTGCTTTTTGTGCATCTCTACCTCATGCTGGGAAGAGTGTTAGTCACCTTTCATCCATGTTTTCATTGACCCTCAAAATAATCTTGCAAACTAGGTTTCATTTTAATTATTATAACAATAAGCAAGCTGAAATACAGAGGACACTGGAACAATGACCCAGTACTGGCTAGTCACAGAGCTGATATTACAGTTACAACTTTTCTACTTCAAAGTTCATGCTATTCAAACCTAATTATTCAACTTCACTTACCAATAGGTGGTGGGTAGATTTAATCTGTGAACTAAACCCTGAGAAAACCTACATTAGACAACCTGGAAATCACCATATCCTGGACATTCTTTCTCCTAAAAGGAAACATCCCTAAAAAAATTGACCCTGGATTTTTCATTATCAACTAAGGGTCAAAGAAGGAAACTTGATATATATCAAGTAATTGCTATAAACTTGGGTTCTGCAGAAACATTCAGAAAAAAATTGATGAATCAGTATATACTTTGCCAGTTCAGTGTTATGAATTATAGACATTTAAATTGACTGCTTCTATTTTATTTCACACTGTTCCAGATTTTAGTTATGAATCAGCAGAGTTTATCCCTTTGATTTTCATGAAATTATATTACATAGAATAACACCAAAAAGAGACATACAAGTTTAATAGTTATTTGCTAATTTCATAGTGATTCTTTTGGTAGCTTCACACAGTCTCCTTATATCTTAAAATTTAAATATTGATTAATTTAAAAATCAAGAAATATTGCTTGAACAGAATAATCATAGTAATAAATTGGATTTCATGGTAGGAATGCATGGACATATCTTATCAAATTAGCATAATTTTCAAACACCAGAAATGACAAAGATACATGATGGTGATCATATTCATTTTTTAAAAGTCATTGGTTGTCAAAAATTTAGAGTGGTCCATTTCTGAGTCTTGAACCATTTTGAGAAGTTTTTACTCAGATATTTCTTTAAGTATATCAAAAGTCTTTAGAAGTAGCTTTCTTGAAGTTTGTGTCTTCATTGCAATTTTCCATGAAATCAAAGAAAATGCACCTGGGAAAAAATAACAAAATCATTATAGTTAAATCATCCAATCTTTTTATACCCCAAGCTTTAATATGGCCTCCAGATAAAAGAATAGGCAAAGAGGGTGAGAACCATGGTCATTCAATGGTCCTGCCATATATCAAGAATGATTACACCTAGAAAATGCAAAAGGTGCCTATAGAACATCATAAATTTCTTTTTGAAGTATGTTATGACATCTATACTTTGATTTAATTGATTCGTTGGCTAGCTGTTTGATATAATCTTGATATTTGTGAAGTGTCCTTTTAAAATTCTTACCTGAAAATTTATGCACTTTGCCAACAGTGCTTAGACCCAACAAAACGGTGTTCTGAAAAACAGTGAAGTCACTGATTACAGGGGCTATGTCAGTATTAACAAGGATTCGTGGTGGAAGGCCCTTCTGGGATTTATGCACTCTGATTAAAGTTGTAGGGATGCGGGATGCACCTATATATTCCACGGCAATAATCCAATTTTTCTCAAATTCTGATTCCTTTTCAGAGTAAAAGGCATATCTAAAGAATGAAAAAAAAGGATTTAATTTTGGTAAATCATCTCAGATTTCAACCTCCCTCTTTCAGAAAATATGGTCTCTTGCTGATAAATAAAATTCATACTGTATCTACTTAGAAATTAGGTTTTTAATGTGATGAATTTTGTCCATCTTTCAGGAAATGCGAAGAACCGTAATTTTAAAATTCAGTCTGGGAAGGATCAATCCATCTTCTAATGTTTTAATATTTTAAATATTTTATTGTTAATATTTTAGTTTGCATTTTATGCTTTGAATTAAGCATATTATACTTAAAACACATAAAATAACTGAATGTAAGAATACATTTAAATAATATTCCTTGGCAACATACAGAAAAAATATCAAGATTAAAGTAAAAATTATTGCTGGATTTAGACATTTTTGGTAAAATTTGGTTCCTGTTGTTAGGGAGTCGCCCAAACAGTGTGCATTCTAGTAAAATAGAGGTCTAATTTTCTTGTCTAGTTTGCTAAATGGCTTCAGCTTAAAAAAAGAATCTACTGGAGGAATTCCCTTAAAAACTGAACTATCTCATTTATTTGGGGGACAAATAACTACATTAGAAAGTAGTAAATGGTTTTATAACTGTATATTTCAGGGCTCCTGTGTCTATGAACAGTGTAAGCATGCTAAACAATTTGCAGTTTAGCAAACATTCTTGTTCTCCATAAAA
The DNA here is from genome assembly GCF_964194105.1 of Spermophilus citellus. Classification (NCBI taxonomy): domain Eukaryota; kingdom Metazoa; phylum Chordata; class Mammalia; order Rodentia; family Sciuridae; genus Spermophilus; species Spermophilus citellus. The sequence goes on along the minus strand of NC_138186.1, from coordinate 134,579,652 downwards.
CACTTTACACTCCCCATTTGACTTACCAGGAACATTTTCTTTCTTCAAAAAGTTTTCCACTCCACCTAAAATAAAATCAAGCACTTCCCACTCTTCTGTGTTCCCATGGCACTATTCACATATTTGAAGGTTTGTTATGACATCAGATTATATTCTAATTTCTAAAAGTTAGACAATCTAATTTTATTTTGACATTACACATGTAGGATTCACCAGACAAAAGAAGCTTGACAGTGTTAAGTAAATCATAAAATAACCCAGAGGACACTTCTTGTCCCCTTGACCCCCATGCTAGTAGGATTCTCTCTACCCCCAGCCTGGAACTAGTAGAGTAGCCAGAAATGAATTCTTAAAGACAAGGGTTGGGATTGGTTTCAGTACCCTTAATATATCAGCTTTCTATCAAGCAAAAATGAAAGGAAATGTCAGTTCATATGGATATTGAGTAAGAGCCACTAAGCCCTAGTAACAGTGTAATGAACAAATTGCAAGGGAGACAGAGACATAGGAGAGGTGAAAAGGGATGAGGGAACTGGTTTAAAACACACAGGACACATGAACAACAGAACAGAAGAAGCCTTGAAAATGCTTCATATGAATGATTTTTTGGTTAGTTAAGACCATGAGTGAAATAGAATGTGTCCATAAAAAATAAACTTTAAATGGTTCTCATAAAGAGAAAACATAGATATCTATGAATCAACTCATCATAGAATCCGGGACCACAGAACTTGATTGGAATTTGTGTAGGCCACACAGTATTCTATCTCTCACTTAAATAAACACTTCATCATGTTTTTGCCTGAAGAAGGTAACTGATTAGGTTCTAAGGTTATTTTCCAGCCTGCAGTAGGTGAGAGGCAGAACCCCACCCCCTGACACCCTCCCACCTCCACTGCTGCTTGGTCATTTGACTTGATTTGGACACTTCATCAAGTCAGTATTAACTGACTTGATGAAGCATAAGCTTGTGCTTGAAGTTAATTTTCACACTTGATTTCTCTCTTGCAACTCTGCCACTACCAGGGACAATGCCCAGACCCAGCTGATAAAGGAGATAAGTGCATCAGAGGGGAGCTTACCCAATCACCTCTACTGGTGCTGGTCAGAATCAACCCACCTGAGAGTGAGGCCAGGAAGCACCAGCAGAGTCACCCTGCCGAACCCGCACATGTGAGCAGGAAACATGGTGGTATGACACTGAGGTTTAATGGTGTAGATAACGCTGCTTTCTTTTGAACAAAGCTAATAAAATACTGGGTCACACAGCTTATATACTTCACAGCCAGGTTATAAACCTTGACAATCTGCCTTTAGAACCCTTGTTTTACTGTCCTCCCTATCTCTTGTCCTGGTGACTGTGGTTACTGTGTACTGAATTCATCCCAGGAACCAGTGATTTGTTAACTTGGTGCCTGCATTTCTCAATTAGTTCCCCAATTATCCTGGCAGGTACTGTACACTGTCACTTTAAAAATGAGAAAATGACATTTTTTTACTCTTGGGATTCCCAGGTCAAATGGAGCCAAGATTTGAAAATCAGATCTGTAGAAATCCAAATAAAAATATTATTCTACACAATATTACTTTATTTCAGGAAACACTCAACAGCTTAGAACCTCAAAATAGCTCACAGAACTTGACAAGCAGAGTTCTCATCAACTGGATTGACAAATGAGAGGACACCTGAACAGACATTTGGAATCTTCCATGATAGTCATCACTAAGAGATTTGCTTTTCACCAATAGGCCTTCGGACAGATTCAAACTGCCTGAGGAGCTATTATCAAACTTTCAAGTGAGGTAGATTAGTAGACCATGTGGATTGTAACCAAAATAAATAGTATATAGTACAACTATCCTGAAATGATCCCAGTTAACAACAGAGAAGACTATTCTAAGTTAAAGGGTTTTTTTGTGAGTAAAAATGCCAATTTGTAACAAAGAGTTACACATTTGCCACCCACCAAAGCCCCCATTAAAATGACAATAAGAAGAAATAGACTCAGAAAACAAGAAAGAAACCATAAAATATGAAAGCTGAATATTGAAAAGAACAATCTAAATCCCCCAAGCAGAGAGGAAACCTCAGAATTAATGCACATACAATTTGTAGAATTTCCCCCAGTTTAAGGCAAGGTCATGCCCTCTGGGAGAAGGGAGAGGCTAGAATCAGGCAGATAGAAAGTACACAGGCAAGCATGCACACAGATGTCACCTGAGGACCTGCTGCTCACACTAGGGTAGTAGAGCAGAGGGTAGACTTGTCACAGTGGAAGGGAGGGACTGTGTCTAGGGGATGCAAGTGTCTGATGACCAGACACCTTTCCCTGCAAGGGTCTGAAAGTCCCACTTCTGGAGAACTGAAGGAACTAAGGATATTGTCATTGACACCAGCTCAAAGCTTCTAAGAGCTGCTTTTAAATATGAATGGATGACTTAGTTAACCAGATACCTCAAGAGCCTCCACCATGGGAAAGAGGAGAGAAAACAAAATGAGGAGGAAGAGGTTACATAGAAAGGATGTACCAACAGATAGCATGTAGACTTTTCAATAGAAAAATGAAATTAAAATTTAATAGAGAAATGAACTAGATGCTAAAATATTACCATCCTAGATTCCTTTACTGATACAAAGTTTCAGGCACTACTAACATAGAATTAAACTTATTCATATATGCCATGTCTCAAACAATTTTACCTATTATATACCTGTTCAGAATCACCTAGGGGCTGTGCCCTACCAAAACAATGTACACGAAGGGCCAGGAAGTGGCTCGGAAACAGACCTTGTTAATTAGAGGTTATAGGTAGAATACTTGAAGTATGTCACAGGATACTCCTAAAGCTGAAAATTAAATGAAAAGTCTTATGTGTTTCAGAAAGTATTATAGTAAATACACAAATAATTAAGTAAGTGGTGATAGCGGTGGTCTCTCGAGGTATAGCCATGGTGGGGTATTTTTGGGGGGGGAGCGGGGGAGAAGAAAATACTATTTGAATTATTTGACTTTTTAAACCATTAACATGTAAAAAGTATATAAATAAATACAAATTAGAGTAAATAATTTTTTTTTAAATCACATCTGAATTCAATTGAAAATAAAAAGAAGACAAGGAACGATCTCTGCAGAGTTCTGTAAGTAGCAGCAGCAGGACCAGCGGGCCAACTCTGAGGCCTGTCTCCCTCCTCCCTCCTGGGGCAGGATGCTCTACTCACATTCAGCTGTCCTATGACCTACCTGAATGGGAGGGACAAGAGGTGCACAGGGCATTTTGCTCAGTTAAGTGAGGGCAGCTGTGAATTAGCTCTTCTCAGTATTCAAAATTCCTCTCAAAACGAAGTAATTTTTACCTTCTATTTCTGTTCCATTTGTTACTATTAATTATACATTACAAATGTTCAGGCATATTTTTATTCTCAATTCAGCTTAAAGAATAAGGGAAAATCTTTGTAGAATTGATCTTTGAAATCCAGTTTTCAATCCCTGTGCATTATAGACTGCAGTGTGCAAGATGAGAAGATGAGTCAGGGAGTTTGCATACCTGTCCTGACATTCTGTCCTGCTATAAGATTTTAAGCACCTTCACGAACAACTCAGGCACAGTTTCATTATCAAGAAAAGAAATGCTGATTTTTTGACCAATTTTTAAATAAATTTGGCCTGTTAGAGATACAATTGTTTTCAAATATAATTCCATTGTACAAATAGAAATAAAGACAAGGTACTTGAATATCTAAATTCATAAGGGAAAGTAAACAAAACTAAAAAGTGAAAAATCCATAGTATCTTTAAATTTTCTTTTTTATGTGTGTGTTTTCAGAGCTGGGGATAAATCTCAGGACCTCACTAATACTAAGCAAGTGTTTTACCACTGAGCTAAAGCTCTGGCTCTCTCTGAGTTTAAAATATCCATGTTTCCTGTGTTCAAAGTTATATTTTTTCTATTGGTTTACTTTGTGAAACCAGATAACCCTGAAAATGAAAAACATAGTCTGTGGCATTAATTTATCATCAATCAAAAATATCAAGCAAGGTTGATCATCCCTACTCAAGATCCTAGTGGGATAATTTTATCTGTTTCCCACAATCACTATAGAAGGAGCAACTGAGTCCCAGCTTCTGTGATGGATACAGCCCCAAATTAAATCACAGACACTGCAAGGGGTTCAACTCTTCCTAGACTAATTTAATACCCAGTTGTTGAAGCCATATCAACAGGAAGAGGAGAAAATGCCCTATGATCAGCCAACCAAGCATTTGCCTTGAAGAAGATTGAGTGGGTAGGAAAAAGATGAGTGAGAGGTATAAAAAAGACTCAGATATGGCTGCCTGGATCTACTTATCTACTTGTTTAATACCAGTGAATCATCCTTACTTTGTTTCTGCTTTTTGCCACACTTAGGTTTCCATCGCCTAGAGAGTGCCATTCACTGCCAAACCCAAATCATTATTATACCTGCTTTCTGTGTCACACAGTATAAGGAGAGATTGATAATCTAGATGCTGTGTGGCTAACCATGATTCTAGTTGATATTTTCTCCAGTATATACCACTGTCATATATATATATATATATATACATATACATACATATACATATATATATATATATAAATCATCCACATATTTATATTTTGATTTGTAAAATTAGAAAAGTTCATTTCATGTCATTTGTTTTATAATGCAATTCTTTTGGCTCATATTTCCTCCCCTCATCATAAAATACCTTCTAAACTAGATCATGATAACTTATTTACTCCTCATGACTGTAATTCCCATTGATTAGACCTGCTATTCAACACTAGGATTGAAGAAATACTATCACTCTAGAAGAAGAAGAAGAAAATGATATGAATAAGACAAAGATCATTTATCGTATTAAAGAGAAACGACTTACCTATCTTCAAAAGATTTGACAGAGGTTTTCAAGGATATGGTATGTGCATCCCATAGGTAATTCAAAAGGTCATCAAAGTTACTAGTAGGTAACTTCATATACTGAGAAGGAGAAACTTATTAGGATTTGAGAGACTCTAACAATTCCTCTCCCTGAAATTTAATTTTGTTCAGATTTATAATATCACAATATTCTACATGAAAGGAAGATTTTGTTTTTAAGCATTAATAGGTATAAAGCCTTTGTCTATAACCCTTTGTAAAGGGCAAAAGAAAAATTTTTATATTGAGTAAAGCACATGCATCTAGAAGAAGAAAACTTCAAATATCTTCAAAGAGTCCATATTTTATACTCGCCAGAAATCTTTTTTGTCACTTTTTTCCCACAAATATTATTAAATTATCATAAAATATGAATAGCAATAAGAAAAAAACTGTTGTAATGTTAAGTTTAATTATACCTAAATTAATGAATTAATCTAAACAACTAATAAATATATCTTTTCATTATGGATTTTATTCCATATCTATATTTGACCAATGTATTTTGTTTTGGTCATTGAATATTTAATTCAGAACAACAGATAATTGTTTGCTCTTACCACAGGTGATTAATTATTAATTTAGCTGAAATGAGATTATTGATCCAAACACAATTCTATTACCACATTTCTTCTAAAATTACGGTTGACCTGAAATTCCAATTAAGCATACTAACCTATTCACCTGCAGTAGAATAGCCTGTGTGTTGACAATTTGTATCGTAGTTTGTTTGAGGAAAGAAGAATGCATAGAATTTGTGTTAATGCTGCATTGGGGTGGTAATGTCAATGACATGTAATGCCCTAGTAAAATATATATTATTAACATATCTAGCATAACAACGTATATTTTTATATTAAGAAAAATATTGTACAATGCACAAAAAATCCTAGACAAAAAAAGTTATACAACAGAATAAACTATTTTAATATGCTAAAAGTATAAATTATAAAACTTTAAGAAGAAACCTGGTAAAAGTCAATCCACTTTTTCATTATCTCAGAGAAAGATGAGTGGCAGCCAGAAACATCATAACAAAACCTCGTCTGATCCTTGGGTGGTGGCAAAAACCTGATTTGGTCTGATGATATCCCCAGAACGCCAGAATCAACCGCAGCAAGGAAAGGTATTACACTAAGAAAATAATTTAAATCTGTAAGAACAAAAGATTTATTATTACCATAAACAGTAATAAATGTTGAAGAGCATATTTTTAAGTAAGCCACAGGTCATTGAGGAGAAATTTACAAATCCAGAAAGGTGACAACATTTTAGCACATTGAAAAAAATATTGTACAGAATCCCTCTGGGAATCATGTAGATAACTTTGTTGTGCCTCAGTTAATAATCTATAATCATGAATATATATTGGTTAAAGTACTTGATTATAATATTTTAAAGAAAAGGGTCATTTTTAATGGATTGGGCAATATTGATTTTTAAAGCACTACATTAGAAAGGAAAAAAAACTATCACATTGCCCAGGGGAAGATACAAAACCTCTCTTTGAGGTAGTACTGTGAATGGTATTTTTTTCTAAAATATTTTAACATGATTATAGTTTTGATTAATGGATCTTTTCTATTTAACATATTTAAGTTTATCATGTAATCACTAGGTTTTTTATTTATTCTGTGTCTCTAAAGCAAATTTATTTATAAGTTCTGGCAATAAGTCATTAGATTAATAAATAATTAGATTGACAATTAAATAAGACTCTTTAAAATATCTCCCTACAGATAACCTATTCCAGAAGATTTAGATACCTTAATTTAATTAGATATTGGGTTTATACTGATTGTCCCTGCATTTGTGAATGCAGTCCTATGCTCCAATGTAACAGGATGATGACTCAAACTACTAGACTAATCCGAGACCAATGAAGCTCAAACTCTAGATCTGTGGGTAGAACTGTTGGTGAGTTTTTGAGAATAAAGACCCAGGGTAGCACGAGGAAAAAATGTAGGGTTATATATCATGAGTGTTACTCTGAGAAAGTAAAATTTAATGTGTTCTTGTTTCTAATAATTGGAAAATATTTCTAAAATGTTGTTCTGTAATTTATTTTCATGACTTAAACATGAAATTAAAGATATAGAAAATAATTTCTTGTTATTTAGCATTAAGTGTACAACTGAAGCCCTGGATTATTGAATGATAAAATGGAGTGTAGTAGGTATTATTCTCTGACATGTTTATGAATTCTAATACTTAACATATTTGATCTGAGCAGAATGAAAAGCAGTGTTTTCCTAATCTCACACTTCTTAGTCTTTCACTTTCCAAATATTCCCTGTCAATTTCAGGACATGCCATATAACTCTCAGCACTGGGCCCTTGGAGTTCTGTGAAAAGGTGAATATTTGATTATGAACATTGTGACTAGTAAAGTCTATAACATGACATAAAGGCTGCTAGGAATATGTCAAACTGATTCTGTTGTGTTTATTTATTAATTTATCTACGCTGCCAGTGATTGAACCCAGGACCTTGCTCAACCTAGTAAAGCACTCTACCACAAAGCTACACCCTCAACCCTAGATTCATTTTATTCGTTTTTAAAAGAAAGAGTATTGATTTTGTTTAGTCTCAGTTCCAAAGTTTTAGGTTGAATGTCTTCTTTGGGGAAATGGTAATATTTATTTTGTTCTCTAAGTGAACCTACCAGCCCACCAACTGTCCACAGAGACACACAGATGATCAGATTCATAGCCACAGTCTGTCCTTTGGCTTGGATCAGCTAATCTGCCTAGAGAGAAAATGTGCAAGAGTATTTATAATGCACAGAGTGAAACAGTTATTATCATCATTTAAGTAGATACATTTATTTGTAGATGCACATTTATTTCTGAATTACTTGTATTTGTATTTCCATCACTCTTCAGCTTTTATTACCCATATCTCAACCAACTGCTTTTCTTTTCAGTAACCACATTATAGTTTTTGACTTTTGAATTATAGGTCTTAGATTTTTGGCTTTTCTAAGTATTCACATTTTTACATCCTTCTCTACCTTCTGATCAAAATTATGGGAGTTATTTTACATGGAGTAAAGAGTTACTGAGGTTGCTGTGTGAAGTGAGACGGATCACCAATTGTGTTTCATGTGGTGACTGTATGTGACATAGACATTTGAAAATAATATTTATTTTCCTTAAAATGAAATTCTCATTTTTCCTTATTCTTTCTCTTCTTCTCTTTTCACCCCCTTCAACCACCTCTTTTTCTCTCTTTCAATAATTTATTTTTCGTCTGTGTTGGGCAATTGTCACCACTCTTTCTCATAAGCTTTTTCTATCAACAAGAAAAAAAATATATTTATTGACTCATGAGTATTTAAGACCAAAATGTGGGCTGGGGATGTGGCTCAAGCAGTAGCGCGCTCGCCTGGCATGCGTGCGGCCCGGGTTCGAACCTCAACACCACATACAAACAAAGATGTTATGTCCGCCGAAAAACTAAAAAATAAATATTAAAATTCTCTCTCTCTCTCTCTCTCTCTCTCTCTCTCTCTCTCTCTCTCTCTCTCTCCCCTCTGTCTCTCTCTCTCTCTAAAAAGAAAATATTACAAGACCAAAATGTATCTTCTGGGTATGCACTGGAAAGTAACTTATTTTCAAGGGAAAGCAGGCAGTTGCAGAAAAAGATCTTCATGAACAAGTAGCTTCTCATTTATATCTCAATATCCATAATCAGGCCATTATAATTAAGACTCAAGAAGTTTAAACTAGTTTGACATAATGTTCTATTTGCAATGTACATCCCTTATCTCTTCTATTCATCCTAGTATTTAAAAAACAAGGAACCACCTCACAGGTGTGCAGTAGATGCTTGTACTTTAGATATGACATTTTTTTGCAGCTGGTCACTATGCCTTGTATCATTGAAATTTCTAGTAGAAAAACAATGCTTAAGAGAAAGATTTCTGGAGAAGAGGGAATGGAAAAATGATAGTTATGAGGAGAAAAGGGGAAAGAAAAGGAATTAACTTTCAAAACATGTATGGCATACTCAGAGTCCTATTTTTCAAACTCTTCTTGTTTGTATGGACAGATGATGAGAATGAAAATAAGAATCTTTCTTACCTGAAGTATATTGCCAGCCATGCTGCAGAGGCAATCCCCATAAAAGATTTTGTTCATTTTCTGGAGCAAATTTTGCAAAATAAGTGGCTGTTTTGTTCAATAAGATTTTATACACCCCCATTTTCTCAGAAAATACCCAAGGATTAATAATGTACGTTCCATTCTCCACTGGGTAATCACTGAGTTGACCAGGACTCTCCTTCCACAGAGGAGGATACAGGTCAGAGAAGTCAGAAGCTCTTATTAAAGAAGCAGAAAGACCACCAACTAGTACACAGGCCCAGCAAGTAAGAAAAGCCATAGTGCCAAAACACGGGATTAAAGTTGTGTCAGGGTATTTATTAGAGCATGGAGGAGGAAGTCATGATAATTTCTTGCATCACACCTTACTATCATTTAGCTTCCCCCACCCTTTTGGATGAGATAGAGAAACATGTAGAGGAAATTGGTAGGTTAGTTAATCAGTTAAAATAATTCAGTTTTGCCACCTTTTCAGTATCACCACATTGTGCCTGAAACTAAGAGTAGGTTTCTTATAGTATCTAAGATGAAACTATTTTGTTATAAAACTTTCCAGAAGTTTTCTAGTCTACATCATGGTAACAAAATATATCACCCAATGGTGTCCAAATGCTTCCTTCTCATGTAGACTTTCACACATTTCACAAGAAATATTGAATAATTGAAACCAGAGATATTAGGATTTGTAATAATATATGAAGTTATACTAAAATATTATGTGTGATCCAGTAATAAGTTTCTGCTTCGAGAAAGAAATGAAAAGCCATTTTATGGGGGGGGGGGACTGCTAATTAACTACAAATCTCCTTTCTCCATTTTTTTTTCAGAAAAAAAAATCTTAAAATTTTAGCAAAGAACATGGTCTCCTAGAATTAGGACTAACTCTCCAGTGTCCCTTGTACAAACAACCATGTAACTAAGTGCTGGCCACTGGTACATAAACAGAAATGGATGGCATCCACGACTTCTGGGGCATGTTCATAAGTGGAAGGAATATGCCACTTTCCTTCCCTTCCTCTATATTGTGACTTGGGTTATGAATATAAACCTCAATCCTGATCCCTAAGCACATGACACAATTGCAGGAATTACAGAATACAAAGTTGGAGGTGCCTGAGACCAGGAGATTGTGGCACTATGAGGTTGACCTGAATTCCTACATCTGAATTTTACCTTAGAAATAATAATATTCTCATTTCAATGATTGTCATATAGGTTTCACTCACACATAGTCAAAAAGCAATACATTGGAAAAATCTCAATTATTAGCATAACTATATCCATATCCTTCATAGTATGTCAAGAGTACTGTTCACTCTTGGTATTATTCAATAGATATTAGATATTCCTTAAAATAATTTAACTCTTTATTTCTGTCATATTATTTTCCTACTAGCCACTCAATAATTAATTATTCAACTTTCAAATATATCCAGGTTTGGTAGTGCACACCTGTAATCCCAGTCATTCCAGAGGGTAAGGCAGGAGGATTCCAAGTTCGAGGCCAGCTTCAGCAATGTAGTGAGACCTTTAGTAAGTTGGCCCTGAGCAATTTAGCAAGACCCTGTCTCAAAATAAAGAATAAAATGTACTGGGGTTGTGGCTCAAGGGTTGAATACTTCTGGGTTCAAAATGTAGTACCCATCAATCAATCAATCAATAAAGTCATACCATGTTCTTTGGTAGACTGAACATTAGGAACACTTCAATCTGTAAGTTTATACAATCTGTAAGTTTATAAGAGGATTTTTACTTTTCTACATTTTGTTTCTAATAGATACATAAAAACATAACATTAGGAATTAATAATGAAATACCATGGGATTTTTCAATGTTTATACATTATGTGATGTTTAAATTAGGTTAAACTTATCCATCACCTTGACTACCATGTTTTCATGGTACAAACACTATCTTTTCTTTTAGCTTTTTGAAATATATTGGACATAATTGTTACCACAGTCACCCTAATATGCACCAATCTTTTCACTCTTTTCAACTATGACTATACCCATCAACCAACCTTTCCCCATTTTCTCCTCATCCTTATTCTTTCCCATCTTTGGTAGCCATCATCCTAACTCAACTCCTATGAGACAATTTTTAGATTCTACATATGTATATGATGATGTAGTACTTGTCTTTCTGTATGTGTCTGACTTATTTCATTTAGCATAATGTTCTATCAATGCTGCTACAAAAGAAAGGATTTCATTCCTTTATGGCTGAGTAGTATTTCACTGTGTATATATACCACATATTCTTTATCTGTTATTTGTTGATGGACACTTAGTTGATGATACCTAGCATTCTAGTTTTGGATACATAAAGTTATACTTATGTATAAATATATCTATGTGAGATATGTGTGTATATCTATATATTTGAGGCAGATGTTCTTTAATCTCTAGTAACTTTTCTAAGACAAAAATAAAATTTGTTCAGATATTTGATTAATTTTATTCATAACTACAACTTAATAGATCCCTTGCAACATCTCCAGACTTATTCTTTCACTTATTTAAAAATCTTCACCCAACACTTATTCAAGGTTGGTTTTCATTGCAAAGTTGGAGGGCTTAGATTACAGGAAAAAAATAGATACATATCCTCTTAAAATTTAAATGACACTCTCACTAGCTCCAGAATCCTCAGGGTTTTTTTTCCTCTTCTTCTTCCTTTGCTTCAGTACTTTGAAACACACAATTTTATTCTGTGGTGTTTTTTTGTTTGTTGCACAGTTGCTGGTGAAATATCTAAATCATCTATTATTGTATATGACCAGCTTTTGGTCTCCACAAAATTTTTATAATGTGTTATGACTTTTTCATGTTCTTAAATCCATTATTATATATCCAGATATAGGTATTTCTCTTTTTCTCATATCTTCCACTATATATAATTTTTATTGCTCTTTAAAAATCTTATAAAATATGTATTTTTTCAAAATATCTTTAAATGTTTCCATTGTTCCACTTTAAGTACATATTTCTTGGCTTAATTTTTGAATATTGTCTATTAATTTTATTCTTTGTTTTACGTCTAGAAGATTTAAATTTTCTGGTTTCCAATGAGATATATATATATATATATATATATATATATATATACACACACACACACACACACACACACACACACACATATATATATATCTATCTTATGACAGTCTTTTTGAAGCCAGAATTAGACAGGCAGATAGGAAAAGGTGGGATCCAGCGAATTGAGGGATTGAAATGTTAATTCCTTCAGAGCCCTTCTTCCAACCTTAACAAGATAACCTGCCCCTCTCCAACCTGTTGCTGAGGTAAACTGTCCCAGAGATGGTCCCTCCCTACAGGGAATTAATTGTGAATTTTGTCCCCTTCCTGCCTTTATCTCTTCACCTTGGCCCCTCCAGCCGGTTTGCATCTCACCTTTTGGCCATCCTACCAAGCAACTCCTGGGCCTAATCACTTACACAAGAAGGAGAGAGTTAAGGGAAAGAGACCAGAGAACAATAGAAGCCTAGGACATATAAAAAGGCAGAAGGCTCTTACTGCTTGGGGTATCAGGTCACCAGCTATGGCCCCCATCTCCCTCCTGGGGAAAGTCTGTGTTACTTCTTTTTAAACAAACCCTGCTTTATATGCTTGCCTCCTCGCGCTTCTCTAATGTTATACTTCAACATCTGAGGGAGCAGAGCTCATTATTGATAACCAGCAGTCTCACTTTCCATTCTTTAACACATTTATTGGGTTTTGATTTCGGTCATTGTGATTCTTAAATCCAACATTCTTTGTGGATCCTTTTTGTGTTTTCTTGTATCATACTAGTAATATTTCATCATGTTTAGAATACTATAAGACTAATTTTAAATTATTTTATCATGTATTTTAACATTTCTGCTTCTAATAAAACCTATGATCCAATATGACTTTTTTAAATAGCAATGTTCCTTGTGTTTTGTTCTTACAAAACTTACATTCCCCGCAAAGTTTGACTTTTTTGTTAATATGAGGTTGCATCAACCCAATGAGAGGTCTATAGAAAACAGATAAGCCCTAAGAAGAGCCCAAAGCAACAGGAAACTCAGGTCAATTGCCTCTTACTCAAACAAATCTTCCACGGGAATTTCATCTTGGTTATCCAAAAAAAAAAAAAAAAAAAAAAAAGCAGAATCTGTAAGAGGTTCTCCTTGGATTGTATTTCATCCACATTGATGGTTCCTGAAGTTTTCTTGCCCTCACCTGTTTTCTTCAGCAACTCCATTCTGTAGTAACAGCAAGAATTGAGGTAGGTTCTTAGGCTCACTGTCTGGCTGATCCCTGCTTTAGGTGAAAACCATTGTTAAATCATTATTGCAAAGATTTCTGCAGAGTCCTATTTTTTATATGGCATTTTTCCTATAGGTTAATCTCAGAGGAAACTGTCGGAAACTAGCCTTATTCAGTATTTTGAAAGAAAGATGGAATAAAACTAAAATCAAATTCAAACTTTTCCCTAATTTTGCTATATGCTACTACATATCATATCCTTTGCTCTATTTTCTCTTGAATAAATTATAATAATTTGAGTTTTTGGATTCAAGGATATGAACATTTTTAAATATTTACCCATATATTGCTAAATTTCTATCAAAAAATATTAAAATTTCAAGCATGGCTATTCATCAGAATGTCTACTTTCCTACATTTGAAGCAACAAAGGACTTACAACTTTTTTACCCTTCACTTAATAAGAAAAAATACAAATCTCATAGTTTTAATCTTAATTTTATTGGTGTATGTCTTAATAAACAGTTTTTTGTAAATCTATCAACCTTTCATATTTCTTTGTTTTTGTATTTTTCAACCAATCTTTTGTCTAGCTTTTCTATGGGCATATTTAGCTTTGTCTTAGTGAATTGTATAAATTAGAATGTAGTAATGTTGCTTAATAATGTTTACATTTCTTTACTTCTTCAGATTGGTCTCAACAGAATACCTATGGTAACATTGAGAAAGTCTAATGATTTAAAATGTTACTTATATCCAATACACATGTTAGAGACCAATTTTTAAATTTCCATTTCCAGGTATTTGTTCATGTTCTGTAAATAGCACATAAATGCATACATTTTAACAGTGTTCTATTCAGCCCTGATTTACATAATATACATGAATTAACCTATTGGAAATATATTTTTTTTTTAATTTTAGAGTTGAGAATGAATTTTTTTCTCTTGCTTAAATTTAATGTAAATTTACCTTACATTATTATGTTCTATCACTTTTTTATATGTCATATTATAGGGGAGAAAAACTAACATTCTTTACTCACCTATGGCAAGACTCACAGCTAATACCCCTGAAACAAAAGACAGATGATAAGAGAAGAGCATAATAGACTTTTTTATACACATTTTATGTGACACAGGAGATTTCAGAAAGGAAGAGACCCAGAGAAAATTGTACTTTTATGATTTGGTTCAATAAAGAATGGACATTTATAGAAATGTAATGGACAAAAAGATGCACAACCTAATAGTAATGAACTGGGGAGGAACTCAGCAAGGCCGGTTTGTTCAGATCTTTCTTGTCCTCTCTCTGGAGCACTGTCTGCTTCTAGGTATAGGGTAGAGCCCCTGTAGATTGAGAATCTTATGACCTACTTTCAAGTGAGGTGGGTCAGAAAACCCCTCTATGTCCAGCTCTCAAAGGGAAAAATGGGGAAAGTCAGAGTGAACTTTTTTATTTATTTATTTTTTAGTTGTAGATGGACACAATATCTTTAATTATTCATTTTTATGTGGTGCTGAGGATCAAACCCAGGCCTCACACATGTTAGGCAGGTGCTCTACCACTGAGCTACGGTCCCAGCCCCGAGAGAGAGTGGACTTTTGCTTCTGCATTTTTTATCAATTCCCAAGGTGCCACATTGAGGATGTTGTGCTGTGAGCCCTGACATAATTGTCCCAACAGCACTCCATTGTATTCTACCTTTACTTATCTTTGTTTTGCAGGAAATGATTCCATGTTCTGTTGGACAACTCAGGTTTTCACCATCTTCTCTGTCTGAAATATCCATTGCATAGAGGCTTTATTTTATAAAGAACAATATGTCTTTCTTTTACCACTGCCTCAAGGATGAGATGATGTGTGATATGTCTTCACACCAGGATTATTTAAATGCCATGATAAGCCTTTTGGATCTTTCACGGATCACACCAAGACTGCTGTCTTTGTTTTTTGTGTGTTCAGTTATCCTCTGATTATCAGTAGATCTTATCTGCTCTACTGCCTTTGTTACTTTTAATAATTTTTGGCAATTGTACTCCAAGCTGACTCCACACTTGAAAACATTCCACATTTGTTTTAAAATCACTTTCCTAACAAAACCCCTAAAGCACAAGAAGTAAAATCAAGAATCAATAAGCGGGATAAAATCAAGCTAAAAAGCTTCTTCACAGCAAAGGAAACAATCAATAATGTGAAGAAAGAGTCTACAGAACGAGAGAAGATCTTTACTACATGCACCACAGATACAGCATTAATCTCCAAGATATATAAAGAACTCAAAAATATTAACATCAAAACCCAAAAAAACCCAATCAATAAGTTGGCTAAGGAACTCAACAGACTTCACAGAAGAAGAAATAGAATAAATCAACAAATATATGGAAACATATTCAAATTTCTAGCAATTAGAGAAATGCAAATCAAAATGACATTAAGATTTCATCTCACTCCAGTCAGAATGACAATTATCAAGAACTCAAGCAACAATAAATGTTGGCAAAGATTTGGGGGGAAATGTACAAAGTACACTGCTGATTATATGCAGTACATTGCTGGTGGTACTGCAAATTCATACAACCACTATGAAAAGCAGTATGAAGATTCCTCAGAAAACTTGGAATGGTCCTACCATTTGACCCAGTTACCCACTCCTCCATTTATACCCAAAGGACTTAAAATTAGCATACTACAATGGCACAGCCTCATCAATGTGTATAGCAGCTCAATTCACAGTAGCCAAATTATGGAACCAACCTTGATGTCCTTCAATAGATGAATAGATGAAGAAAATGTGAGATATATATACACACACACAAATACATATATATATATATATATATATATATATATATATATATATACACACACACACACACACACACACACACACACACACAATGGAATATTACTCAGCCTTAAAGAAGAATGAAATGATGGCATTTGCAGATAAATGGATGGATTTGGAGAATATCATGCTAAGCTAAATAAACCAATCCCCCCAGTAAAACAAAGGCCAATGTTTTCTCTGATATGATGCTAATTCACAATGAGTTGTTGGGTGGCTAGGAAAACATAGAGGTACTTTGGATTGGGCAGAAGGGAGTGAAGTGGGGGAGGAAGGAGAGGGGTATGGGAGTAGGAAGGACAGTAGAATGAATCAGACATTATTACTCTATGTACATATATGATTACACAATTTTACATCATGTACAACCAGAAGAATGAGAAGTTATACACCATTTATATATTATAGGTGAAAATGCATTCTACTGGCATGTATAATTAATTAGAAAAAATAAAAGTAGATGAGAGAAACTCAATAATAAAAGGATAACTCTTTTTCCAAAAAGGCAAGGTATCCATAGATGTTTCTCAAAATTAGTTATGTATGTGCCACTCAATGAATAAAAAGAAAATCATTAGCCATTAGGGAAATTCAAATTAAAATCTCAGGAGATAATACTCCACACACTCTGAGATGATTATTATAAAAAAGGTAATGGCAAGTGTTGGAGAAATCAGAATCCACAACTAATGGTGGATATTCAAATTGATATATAATTATGTCAGTTCCTCAAAAAGTTAGATACAAGAGTTGGGGAAGTAGCTTAGTGATGAAAAAAATCTATATTTTTATGTTTAATCATTTTGTGTTGATTTTATCTTTTCCTTAAAGCACCCCACCTACTCAGCTTCAATGGAGGTTGGCTTTACAGAAATCATCTGCAAGAAGATCTATATTTATTTGTGATTCAGTGGATTCTTTACAATGTTTGCTTTATTTTCCTATTACATTACTGCTCAAAATCAGAGGTCACGTTATGGATCATGAACAATACTGATAACTGAAAGTGGTAAAATATGGTAGCGATCTGGACAAGTATAGAAATTCACTTTTGATCTTCAGAGTGATTGTGTTCAACTTTATCTATCAGTGAAATAGTGTGCCATTTGTTCTGAATTAATCAAGATCTCAAAATATTCTCAAATTGCTATATTTGCATATTGTACTTACTTCAGCTGAATCCTCCCAAAATTGGAATTATGTGCATGAAGCTTATAAGACTACATGTGCTGATCGCACACTACATGATCAGCTCTAGTGTTGGAGAGTTGTTGCTAACTTAACAATGCAAAATCCCTGGGAGTCTCAGTGTAATGGGAGTACACACCACTCAGCACCTCTTTTCCTTGAACTTCATCATGCAGCTCATGAAAATGATTGTACAGTAGAACTGCAGTGTTCCTTCCATAGTAAGATATGCAGGTGATGTTTGGCTGTCAGAAAGAGACAGGAAGAATATCTGGACCATTATCTCATATAAAGCAAAAACCCTGATGCTGCAGGAGAGCAGAAGTTTTATTTCTTTTCCCAAGAAAAGTTTGGTTGCTGCTGGGGGACTAAAACAAAAAGCAAAAACCTTTGGCCATTGTGAGAGGGGCACAATCTCCTCACATCCAAGACCCTACACTGCTAGTAAAAAGACTACTGCTGCTGGTGAGAGGTGGTCAACCCAGCCCTATGCAAGACCACAAAGAACAAATTTCCTCTGCCAAGACAGGAAGAGATAAGAATAGTGAACATTCTCCCCTCTTCAGCCCCAGGCACAGAGAAATTTGAATAAATGAAATTTGCACAGAACAGAGAATTGTGTCCATCACCCACCAGGAGCTGCAGACCTACTGTGCAAAGAACAGCTTATTAGGGACTGAGGAATAGAGTAAGGCTTACTGTAATTTGGTCACTACTAAATTCTACAAAAGCATGCCAGCACACTAAGCACAGGAAGGAGCAGTTCACAGCTAGATGGATTTGCATTCTTTGGTGCACCGATGATAACTATAGAAACATCAAAACCAAACTTTGTTAAATAAAGTTAATTCAAATTCACACATTAATAGCCCAAAGACAAAGATGCATACTAACAAGGGGATATAAAACTGATGTCAGTTGTTAACTACACTTTATACATAATTCTGACATTTACTCAAATTCTATTAGGCACACTCAAAAATCAATAAGAATTGTTATCAGTCGTAAAGAGATAAAGTAATAAAGACAGATACAGAGATGGTATAGGCATTAGAACTATCAGTCAAAATACTATAAATATCTTTGATAAGTTGTTAAAGCATCTAGATGACTAGGTTTAAAATATGTATGAAAAGATAGAAGATTTTATCAGTGAGAAGAAAATTATTTTAAAAGAATAAGTGAAAATGATGGAAATAAAAAAGCACACTATTAGAGATGAAAAATTCCTTCTGTGAAACTAACAGCATAAGTCATTTAATTTGAAATGTCTTGCCTCTTGTGTTTTGTTCTGTAAACACACAATCCCCTCAAAGTTTGACTTCTCTTAATGTGAGATTATGTCAACTCAATGATAGATCAGTGGAAAACAGATAAGCCCTGAGAAGAGCCCCAAGTAAGTGTAAATCCCAGTCAAAAAAATCTTCCATGGGAATTTCATGTCGGTTACCCCAAACAAGCAGAACATATTTTAGCTAAAATAACAAAAATAGTACAAAGGAAGAAGGTTAAAATCTGCAAGAATGAAATATCAAATCATGTATAAAAGTGAAACCACCAAAATAATAACAGATTTCTCAGTAGACACTCTGAAGTTCAGGAAGGTATAAAATGATATATTTTAAGGCTAGGAAAAAAAATAGCTACTAATAGAAATTACTATATCCAGACAAGCTTTCCTTTGGCTTCAAAGAAGAAATAAAGACCTACCAAGATGAGTATAAACTAAAGGAATTCATGACTATTAAGCCAGCATTGCTGAATATATTTGAAGCAATCCCACACTCAGAAGAGGAAGAGAAACACAACCATGAAAACATGAGAAAGAACAAACCTCACTAGAAGAGTAAATATGCAAGTGAGAATTAGGAAAGACTCAAACATTAGAAATAAAACAAAAAGACGGAAATCAGTATGTACTTTCTATGCTAACTCTGCATGAAAATGGTCTTAGTTCTGTAATTAATAACCCAGGCTAGCAAAAGGAATCAAAAACCAAGATCCTATTGTTTGTTGCCTGCAAGAAACACTTATCCAGTAAAAACATGGGAAGATTAAAACGATGAAAAATGCCATTCCATGCAAATGGAACCCCAAAGCAAGCAGGATTAGTTCCACTCATATCTGACAAAGCAGACTTCAAAACAAAACAAAGTTAGAAGAGATAAGTTTACTACATACTGATTTAAAAAAAAAACACACACACACTTAGTGAAAGACCTCTACAATGAAAACTACAGGACACTAAAAAAAAAAAAAAATGAAGAAGACCTTAGAAGATGGAAAGATTTCCTTTGTTCTTGGATAGGCAGAATTAATATTGTCAAAATGACCATGCTACCAAAAGCACGATTTAATGCAATTCAATCAAAATCCCAATGACATTCCTCATAGAAATAGAAAAAGCAGTCATGAAATTCATCTGGAAAAATAAAACACTCAGAATAGCTAAAACAATCCTTAGCGAAGAATGAAGCAAGTGGCATTACTATGCCAGACTTTAAACTGCACTACAGAGCAATAGTAACAAAAACAGCATGGAATTGGCAGCAAAATAGCTTTGTAGACCAATGGTACAGAATAGAGAACACAGAGACAAACCCAATAAATACAGTTATCTTATAGGTACCAAAAACATATATTGGAGAAAACAAAGGCTCTTCAACAAATAGTGCTAGGAAAACTGGAAAACCATATGCAACAAAATGAAATTAAGCCCCTATCCCTTACCATGCACAAAACACAACTCACAGTGGATCAAGAACCTAGGAATTAAACCAGAGACCCAGCACCAGCACCAGCACCTAATAGAAGAAAAAGTAGGCCCAAATCTTCATCATGTTGGATTAGGCTCTGACTTCCTTAATAAGACTCCTATATTGCAAGAATTAAAATAAAAAATCAATAAATGGAATGTACTCAAACTAAAAAGTTTCTTCTCAGCAAACGACAGAATCTGTGAGGTGAATTGAGAGCCTGCAGAAGGGGAGCACATTTTTACCTCAAGCACATCAGATAAAGTTCTAATTTCTAGGATATATAAAGAACTCAAAAATCTTAACACCAAAAAAACAAATAACCCAAACAATCAATGGGCCTGGGAACTTAACAGGCACTTCTCAGAAGATGATATATAATTAATCAACAAATATATGAAAAAATGTTCAATATCTCTAGCATTTAGAGAAATGCAAATCAAAACTACTCTAAGATTTCATCTCACTCCTGTCAGAATGGAAGCTATTATGAATACAAACAACAATAAATATTGTTGAGGATGTGGAGAAAAAGGTACAATCATACATTTCTGGTGGGACTGCAAATTGGTGCAGCCAATATGGAAAATAGTATGGAGATTTCTTGGAAAACTGGGAATGGAACCACCATTTGACTGAGCTATCCCTCTCCTCAGTCTATACCCAAAGGACTTATAAATTATTCTATAACTTTGTTACTGTTAATTTTGCAGTGAAATCAAAAGTACACAGAAAGCCTTACAGTATGCCAACTCTAATCCCTTCAAGTATATACCAAGGAGTGGTATAGCTAGATCATATAGTAACCCCATTTTAGGTTTTTTGAAGAACTTCCATACTGATTTCCTTAATGACTGTGCTAATTTTCATTCCCACAAACCATGAGTAAAGGTTTGTTTTTCCCTAAAGCTTCACCAGCAATTATTATTTTTTGTATTTTTAATGATAACCATTCTGACTAGAATAAGATGAACTCTCAATGTAGTTTTGTGTTTCATTTCCTTAATTGCTAATAATGTTGAACACATTTTCATATAATTGTTAGCTATTTCTACTTATTTTGACTCATGTTAAATTCATTTACCTATTTATTGGATTATTCAGTTTTGAGATGTTAAAAGTTTTGAATTCTTTATGTATTTGGAATATTAACTCTCTGTCAGAAGGGTAGGTGACAAATATTTTCTCCCATTCTGTAGAATGTCTCTTCATTCTGTTAATTGTTTCCTTTGCTGTGCATAAGCTTTTTAATTTGATGAATTCCCATTTCTAAATTCTTGCAAAGCCCTGACCCTGGGTATAGCAAAATCATAATCCTTCTATGATAGGCATAGCAACTGAACATTTCTTAAATAAAATTTATTCAATATAAAAAATTGTATTAATCATAAACTGAACACCAAATGCTGAAAATAATGGCTTGTGTGATGTCTGTTTACATTATGTATACATTAAAACTAATGTTTAATTTTAGTTTTCTGAGTTATATCATTATTATTATTATTTAACTCAAAATCCTCCTAATCCTTTTGGCCTATAATGGAGTTGTAACAATGGAAATGACCACTAGATGTTGCTAGTTATCTAGTTTATAAATCTAAGCAATTGCATTCTTTAAAAGCTTACTTCTACCTTCACCAATTTTTTTCAAACACAATATCTAATCCCATGTTTTGAGTATACTTGAATCATATAAAGAGCTACAATTTATAACACCCAAGTTTTTAGAAAAACTTGCTTCCAATTCTTTACTCAACCTCTTTTTTTTGGGGGGGGGGGGTACCAGGGCTTGAACTCAAGGTCACTGGACCACTGAACCACATCCTCAGCCCTGTTTTTTATTTTATTTACGCACAGGGTCTCACAGACTCCAGAGCCCCTGTGATTACAGGCATGTGCCATCACACCCAGCCTTCAACCTCTTTTCTTTACATTCTAACATGTAACCATCTAAATGTATATTTATTTATTATAAAAAAACTATATTATGAGAAAATGATACTCATAATATAGTTTTTTTAAATATATGATCCACACCATGTTAACTTTGCTTTCTTTGCTCTATGACTACATATGATTTAATTAAAACTTTATTCAACTGGGCACATTTATTCCAGAACAAGGAGAAATGAATGTTTTGCAAACATTCAATTGCTGCAGATACTTTCTTTGCTATATAACCTAAGAATCGGGGAATGCTGGAGGCAGATAGGTATGATTAGGGCATGGGAATTTTGCTTATGTACAAAATCAGCAGAACAGGTTAGGCAAACTTCTGGTAAAGCAGTTTCAATTATTGCTTCCATCAATCAGACAAGTTTTCTATTTTTCACTTTTTTTTCTCTTGAAATGTGGTGGAAGATGCAAAATACTAAGAACCAGGAAAACGAGATAGAAAGGGTTATCACCTCCACGTAAATTGGAGGGCATCTATAGAGGTCTGCTGCTGTTATTATTTAGATGTAGTGTCCCCTGAAAGCTCATGTGTGAGACAATGCAAGAATGTTTGGAGAAGAAATAATTGGGTTTTAGCCTTAGCCTAATCAGAGAATTGATCTCCAGTGGGATTAACTGAAGTGAGGGTGTGGCTGGAGGAGATGGGAATTGGGGCGTGGCTTTGAGGTACATATTTGTATCTGGTAAGTGGAGTTTCTTTCTCTACTTCCTGATCATGGTGATGTTAGCTGCTTCCTTCTGCCACACTCTCCAGCCATGGTGTCCTGCCTCACCGCGAGCCCAGAGGGATGAAGCTCCTCTGTTGACCTCTGAAACTGTGAGCTCTCAAATATTAACTATTCCTTCTCTACAACTGTGCTGGTTGCATCCTTAAGTCACAGCAGCTAAAAAGCTGAATAAAATAGCTGCCTAAGATCCCTGTGTAGAGGCAAGCCAACTGTGGGAAGGCCTTAGGTGTTCCTATTAACAGGTGTGACTGAAACACTAGACAAAATTGAGAGGAAGTCACACTTTTATCTTTGAGAATACATTGCAATGATTTATATCTATGATTCAGCCTCTGGGCTTTCATTTGTCTATATCATACAAGGTAAAATGTGTCAAAGGCTTTTACTTGGAAAATTAGTTGATTTATGGAAAAACACACATAAATTACCAAAGCCACTGATAAAGAGGTTTTTTATCTCCAGAAATAGGGATGCATGGTGACTGGTTTTCTGGAACAAATATTTATCAAAATTATAGGAATAAGGATTGTAGTCCTCAAATATAACCCAGCTTCTTACAAAGTATGCTGCATAATATTCAAAGGTAAGAAAAGTAGAAATAACTGCAAACAAATTTGGCATTTTTCTGAATCTCACTTCCTACAGTTTTCAAAAAAGATGATTTCATGATTATCTGTCCTTCAAACTAAGCATATAAATTTCACTCAATAAAATATATTTTATATATTTTTGAAGATGGTAGTGACTTTAACCTTTGTTCCAAGGGAATGTGAAACCAAGAACTTAGGTTTTTAAATTTACAAGATTCTCACATCAAATGTTTAGTTTTATTTACTTTTTCCAATGTTATGATACTTACTAATAACTGAATCTCAGATAATACCACTGCTGAGAGCCACGAGTAATAATATTCCTTGCACATATAAAGTTACAGAGCAAAAACAGTGAGATAACACTTCTGCTAGAATCAGGCAATCTTTTAGTAAAGCTGTTCTGCCTAAATCAGGGAGAACATGAAGCATCGTTGAGAAAGAACTACTATTACCTCTTTAAAAAGTTTTATGGTAATATTCTGCCCAAAAGCTAGATTCTCTTGTCCTAGAGATAATAACTAGAAACTAAATATTAACATCAGTATTAATGATTAGTGTTCCGACTGTACAACCTCTTGCCCCATCCCAGTAGTTTTAGTCAGCTTTCATTGTTGTGAACAAAAGATCTGACAAAACAACACTGAGGAGAAAAAGGGCTCATGGTTTTACAGGTTTCAGTCCATAGATGGCTGACTCCATTGCTCTGGGCCCTGAGCTGAGGCAGAACATCATGCAGAAGAACTTGTCAGAAGAAAGCACCCAAGACATGGTAAACAGGAAACGGAGAGGGCTGTGCTCACCAAGGACAAAAAACACAAAGTCACACCCTCAGTGACCTACTTCCTCCAGCCACACCCTACCTGCCTACAGTTACCACCTAGTTAATCCATATCAGTGAATTAACCCAAGGATTAAGTTAAAGATCTCATAATAAATAGTCATTTCATATCTGAGCATTCTCATGTCACGCATGAGCTTTTGGAGGACACCATATATCTGACCAGTAACAGTAGCTAACTAGGCTTACACCAGGAGCTTTCCTTTACAATGTCTTGTGTGCAATCATCATACCAGGGTTCCCCTCTCACCCAGATAACCAGTGGAAGTCCTATTCATTCTTTAAGTCTGAGGATTATGTGTCTTCTTTCTGGAAGATTCCCTGTATTAATTTAACCCATCTCTCACCCTGTACAAAACTCAGCTTACAGTGGATCAAGGATCTAGATATTAGGCCAGAAATGCTGCACAAACTAGAAAAAAATGTAGGCCCAACTTTCCAACATGTCGGCACAGGATCTGAATTCCTTAATAAGACCCCTAAAGTGCCAGAAGTAAAATCAAGAATCAATAAATGGGGTGGCATCAAACTGAAAAGCTTCTTCACAGCAAAGGAAACAATCAAGAACATGAAGAGAGAGCCTACAGAATGGGAGAAAATTGTGCCACCCAAACCTCAGATATAGCATTAATTTTCAAGACATATAAAGAACTCAAAAAATGTAACACCAAAAGAAAACCAAATAATCCAATCAATAAATGGACAAAGAAACTGAACAGACACCTCACAGAAAAAGAAATATAAATGGTCAACAAATATATGAAAAAGTGTTCAACATCTAGCAATTAAAGAAATGGAAATTAAAACCACAGATTCCATCTCACTTAGTTAGAATAGCAATTATCAACAAAACAAGTAACTATAAATATTGGCAAGGATGTGGCGGGAGGGAGTTACACTTATACTGCTGGTTGGACTGCAAATTGGTGCAACCGCTTTGGAAAACAGTATGGAGATTCTACAAGGACTAGGAATGGAACAATCATTTAACCCAGTTATCACACTCCTCGATAATATCCAAAGAAGTAAAAATTGGCATACTACAGTGATGCAGCCACATCAATGTTTACAGCAACTCAATTCACAATCACTAAGCTATGGAACCAAACTAGGTGCCCTTCAACAGATGAATGGATAAAGAAAATGTGGTATGTATACACAATAGAGTATTACTCATCCATAAAGAAGAATGACTATGACATTTGCCTATAAATGGATGGATTTGGAGACTATCATGCTAAGTGAAGTAAACCAGTCCCAGAAAACCAAAGGTTGAATGCTTTCTATGATAGGTAGAATCTAACTCATAGTAAGGGGAGAGGTGTGTGTGGAAGAATAGAAATGCAGTACTTTGGACAATGAGGAATGGAGGGATGGGAGGGGGGATAAGTAAAAGAAAGACAGTGGAATGAATCTGACATAGTTTCCCATGTACAAATATGAAAACAACAGAGTAAATCCCACCATCATGTATATCCATAAGAATGGGACTCCAACTAGAGCAAGGTATGTTTCATGATTGTATAATTATATAAAAAATGAATTCTACTGTCATATATAATTAAAAAGAACCAATAAATTTTTTTTATAATTCATCATATATTTAAAATAAAGTGAAACATACCCTTGTCCTGTCACCCCCACTTGACAATACCTTGTTTTTCTTTCTTTCCTCCCTACATTCCTTCTTTTTCTTCTTCTTTTTTGGCAAGAATATTTAAGAACAGGAAAATGATGCTACTGAACATCTCAATGTGTTTAAAATTTCCACTTGGTGTGTTTAAATTTTTCACTTTGCTATTTTAAAAGTCAAGACTAAAAAATAAAGTTCTCATTCACTGCTAATTTTAAAAAGCTGAGCTAATCACTTTCTCTTCCTCTATACTTCTCTAGCTCTGTAGAGTTCACACATTTTCCTGATTGTTTCTTCTTACAGTGAATGGAATTATATTATCATAGCTCTCAGTATCTGCAGTCTCTAGCCAGCTAGCAATACTTCCATTAAACAACTGCCAATTTCGCATTTCCCAATATTGACTAAACAACAGCATATAACTGACAACAGTTCTTGCTATCTGTTTGGGATTTGACTTTGGTAGAATATTTACTCCCTGCCTCTCTATTCCCTTCTCTTACAAGAAAACTTGGTAAGTATTCATTCTTTTAAAATAAAATAGGTTTAAATTTTTTAAAAATGGAATGAAAATTAAAGACAGTCCCCATACACCTCCTGATCCCACACATGCACAGCCTATCCCACTATCAAGGCCCCACTAATGTGGGACATTTATTATAATCAATGATTTTACTATTGATACATCAGTCCATAGTTTACATCAAGGTCCACTCTTAGTAACAAGCATTCTACGGATTTTGAAAAATGCATAATGGCATGCATTTGCCATTAGTTCATTACTTTAAATTCTACTGTGCTACATCTATTCATCCCTTGCTACTCCAAACCTCTTGTGTTTTACATTTAAGTCATTCTTTTAGTTATTTTTTATTAATATCTGATCTAGATTCACTTTTGTTCTATGTAAGTGTCTAGTTGTTTCAGTATCATTTGCTGAAAAGTCCATCTTTATTCACAGTTTTTCTTTGGTTCCTTTGCCATAGACTAGCTACTATGTGGTTGTATTTCTACAATCTCTATTTCATTCCACTGACCTATTTGACTCTTATTTTTCCAGTACCTTGTTTTCCTGGTTATTGTAGCTTTACAGTGAGACTTTTTTTCTACTTCATTTTGTGCATCTGTTGGATATATTTCTCTTCCACATTTATATGGGTGCCTCCTTAGGGAACTGCCTTCTCTTGATGACATTAAGATATTAATGGGATATTAATTTATTGAGTAGTGTTGACCTTAATTCCAACTCAACTTTGTAGTACAGTTTCCCTGTTGCTTCTTTGTCCCTGATTAGTATGTTTCAGGGTAAAGCATACTGTGTCATAACCTGAGGTTCCTGCTTTCTCCATATGTCTCACAAGAGTGGGATCCCTCTGGTACTTCAGGCCATTGTCTTATACAAGGCAAGGTGTATAGAGTATACCTTCTGTGGTAATGCTTCTGTTTTTGTCAGCAATGTGTGGTCTGAAAGGTATGGAAACAACAAACGCCAAGACCCTTTGAAAGTGCCATTTCCATGATATCTGTCTTATTTCTGCTGCTAATGCTATAGTAATGCTATAGCAGTAGATGCCCAGGATCAGTTATTCAGTGTGGGAGACCAATCTTGCACATGACTGAGTCAGACTCCCTGGCTGGGTGCTGAGGAAATGTGGCAGAGCTTTCCCCACCCTTCTTGGGTTCGAGGGACGGTGTCTCGTGCATGGGTGTGTCTTCCTACAGCCCCATGGGTGGACCTATGCTCACCTGTTCCTTTGTAATATAACCCCTTACCCTGTTTAGGATAGAATCTTCCATGGAAGTGCCTTGTGTGTGTCCCCTTCTCTTACTGTGCCCTTGGGTGTGGCCTACCCAGATGTCAGTCAATATGCTGACAGTGGACATCATGAAGATAGACTCAGCCCCCTGAATCCTAACCCTTTGCCTCATTTGAATAGCTTCTCCTCAATAAAAGGGGTCAGCGCGGGCTCTTCTCTCTCTCTCTCTCTCTCTCTCTCTCTCTCTCTCTCTCTCTCTTCCTACGGACCCTAGGTCAAAGGAGCTGTCACAGCGACCCCAAAGAAAAAGATATTTGTGTCTTTTGTGTGGTTATTTTGTGCAACCCAGTCAGCCCAGTTTTCCTGGAGTAACCCCTGAGCCTTTTACTTGTGAGAACAGAAACCCGACAATTCAGTACCTACCAAGCCATGCTTAGTTGGGGCCAGGTCAGAATCTGAGGATTTTTTTCTCCTGTTTGTCAAGGTGAGGTGTTTACTTAGCTTTAAATGGGACTCGGTTGTTGGTGAAATAAGGTGTGATTTAGTTTGGCTGTAGTGTAGATCAACAGTATAGCATACAGCTCACATTCTTGAAGTGTCAGACTTGACCCCCCAGAACCATATGAAAAAAGGAACATGAATAATGATAATAACCACTCAATCAAACAAGGTAGAGCAATAAGGTAAACAACGTGTAAAAACTATGCCATCTAAAAAACCAACAATAACAGGAATATCAGAGGCAAAAAGAACACAGGATAAACCAAAAAGTTGGAAAATGACAAGTGAAATTAATTAAAAGAGGAAAAAATGGAAAAGGACAAAAGAAGGTAGATGAAAAGTAAAAAATTGAAGGGTTGGAAGATGGCGGCGAAGGGAGTGCATCACCCCTGTGTACCGCGTCACTGTGCGGGAGAATGATGAGTTAGAACGGTTAAAAGCTATCTTGTTAGGAATTTCCAGCAAAATTGGGGTGGTCCAAAACCTAGAGGAAGGATTTTCATCACACGAGGATCAGCTATGGGGGCTCAAATGCGAGTGATTTGTCTGCACAGAGGGTCACGCTGCTTATTCAGTAAATCGCCCCGTGGCTAGAGTCTGCGGCGCACGCTGGGAAACTATGAGATAGCAACGCAAAGATACAGTGCTGCGGATTCTGTGGGCTCCTGCCAGCTGTGTAATCACAGTACTCAGTGCTGAATTCTGGGTTTGAGACGGGGGAAGGAAGCGGTCCAATTCGGTTCTCCACACCGGTCAGACCACAGAGGAAGCCAGCGGCCACCATCTTGGAGAGCTGACGTCACCATCCCTGTTTTCGACTGATCGCAGCTCATTCAGGTATAGAACAGGTAATTTCAGGCTGCCATTCGCCTGCATCTCGCAGACAAATTACTCAGGCTCAGTGCTAAAGAACCCGCGAAAACTGCTTCTTGGAGCCTGCTCCTATCAGAACATACACGGAGCCCAGAGCGGCCGAATTCCGGCTCCCAGAACTGCTCTGGCCCAGGGCTATAGAAACCGCGGAAACTGCTTCTTGGTCCGGGTCCTGCCGAATACTGTGGAGGTAAATACCAACCGACCCTTCATAGGCAGTGGCAACAGGATTGAGACGGGCTTGTTAGGGCCGGTCAGGACTCACCCGGCAAAGGGAACGAAATGCTGCCATTTGCATGGGATACCAACATGGCAGAGATCTGATGTCGTCAGAAAGCGACGGAGGAGATAACTTCATCGATACCAGCGGCGACAGAAACAGTTGGTCTCCTGGTAAAGAAAGTGAGTCACATACACCCGAGTCTCTCTCACTTTGTCATCAAGCCAGAGGGGCAGAGCAGAGCCGCCGCCTGTGCCCGGAAAAGGCCCAGAGACCCGCCGATGTGGTATCAGGTCACCCCAATTGGAGTAGGGGCAGAGCAGAGCCGCTGCCCATGCCCGGAACAGGCCCAGGGGCCCGCAGGCGTGGAAGTCACGTAACCCCAATTGGAGTAGTGGCAGAGCAGAGCTGCCTCCTGCACCCGGAACAGGCCCAGCGACCCGCTGGTGTGGTAGACGCGTCACCCCAATTGGAGTAAGGGCAGAGCAGAGCCTGCGCCCACGCCTGCAATGTAGGCAGACCTGCGACCGACTGGCAGAACAGACCCAGCGGCCCATCAGCGTGGTAGGCAGATAACCCCAATTGAAGGAGGAGCACAGCCGCCGCCCGCCCTGCAAGGGAGACTTTTCAACTATACAAGAGCAATATAAATATATAGGGGGAAAATTTCAAAAACACAACAGTTTCACCAAGCAGAACGCAAGCAGTATGAAAAGACAAGGAAAGAAAGGACCACAAGCAATGCAGGTCAACTCAACTTTAGAAGAGGTAATAGCTGCATCAGATGGAATGTCAGATAAAGAATTCAGGATATACATGCTTCAGATGATCTGGAGTCTCAAGGAAGACATTAGACAGCAAAATCAGACAATGAAAGATCACTTCGACAA
This sequence comes from Spermophilus citellus, assembly GCF_964194105.1. Taxonomy (NCBI): domain Eukaryota; kingdom Metazoa; phylum Chordata; class Mammalia; order Rodentia; family Sciuridae; genus Spermophilus; species Spermophilus citellus. The sequence goes on along the minus strand of NC_138186.1, from coordinate 134,549,567 downwards.
TGACTTACATAAACAAATCCAAGAAGCAAAAGATCAACTATACAGGGAGATAGAGGTTATAAAAAACAAACAAAGAGAAATCCTAGAAATGCAGGAAGCAATAAACCAACTTAAAAACTCAATTGAGAATACCACCAGCAGAGTAGAACACTTAGAATATAGAACATCAGACAATGAAGACAAAGTATTTCAACTTGAAAAGAACATAGACAGCTCAGCAAGACTGTTAAGAAACCATGAGCAGAACATCCAAGAAATATGGGATAACATAAAGAGACCAAACTTAAGTGTCATTGGGATACAGGAAGGTATAGAGGTCCAAACCAAAGGAATGAGCAATCTATTCAATGAAATAATACGAGAAAACTTCCCAGACTTGAAGAATGAGACAGAATCCCAAATCCTAGAAGCCTACAGGATGCCGAATGTGCAAAATCATAAGAGATCCACACCTAGACACATTATAATGAAGATGCCCAACATACAGAATGAGGAGAGAATTTTAAAAGCTACAAGAGAAAGGAAGCAGATTACATTTAGGGGTAAACCAATCAGGATAACACCTGATCTTTCAACACAGACTCAAGCTAGAAGATCCTGGAATAACATTTCAAACACTGAAAGAAAATGGGTTCCAACCAAGAATCGTGTATCCAGTGAAATTAAGCTTCAGGATGGAAGATGAAATTAAAACCTTCCACGATAAACAAAAGTTAAAAGAATTTGAGCTAGAAAACCATCTCTTCAAAACATCCTTGGCAAAACATTACAGGAAGAGGAAATGGAAAATAACAATGAAAACCAACAGTGGGAGGTAGGACAGTAAAGGGTGGAAAAATAATCAAAGAGGAAAACAAACCATGTTTAGTAACATAAATAAACAAATATGGCTGGAAGAACAACCCATATCTCAATAATAACCATAAATGTTAATGGCTTAAACTCACCAATTAAGAGACTCAGGCTAGTAGAATGGATCACAAAACAAGACCCAACAATATGCTGCCTACAGGAGATGCATTTGATAGGAAAAGACATACATAGACTGAAGGTGAAAGGTTGGGAAAAATCATATCACTCATATGGACTTCGGAAACAAGCAGGAGTGTCCATACTCATATCAAATAAAATAGATTTCAAGCCAAAGTTAATCAAAAGGGATAAAGAGGGACACTACATACTGCTCAAGGAAACCATACACCAACAAGACATAAAAATCATAAATATATATGCTCCAAACAATGATGCAGCTATGTTCATCAAGCAAACTCTTCTCAAGTTCAAGAGTCTAATAGACCACCATACAATAATCATGGGAGACTTCAACACACCTCTCTCACCACTGGACAGATCTTCCAAACAAAAGTTGAATAAGGAAACTATAGAACTCAATAACACAATTAATAACCTAGACTTAATTGACATATATAGAATATACCACCTAACATCAAGCAGTTACACTTTTTTCTCAGCAGCACATGGATCCTTCTCAAAAATAGATCATATATTATGTCACAGGGCAACTCTTAGACAATATAAAGGAGTAGAGATAATACCATGCATCCTATCTGATCATAATGGAATAAAACTGAAAATCAACGATAAAAGATGGAAGGAAAAATCATGCATCACTTGGAGAATGAACAATAGGTTACTGAATGATCAATGGGTTATAGCAGACATCAAGGAGGAAATTAAAAAAATTCTTAGAGATAAATGAAAACACAGACACAACATATCGGAATTTATGGGACACATTGAAATCAGTTCTAAGAGGAAAATTCATTGCTTGGAGTTCATTCCTTAAAAAAAGAAAAAACCAACAAATAAATGATCTCATACTTCATCTCAAAATCCTAGAAAAAGAAGAGCAAAACAACAGCAAAAGAAGTAGAAGGCAAGAAATAATTAAAATCAGAGCTGAAATTAATGAAATTGAAACAAAAGAAACAATTGAAAAAATTGACAAAACTAAAAGTTGGTTCTTTGAAAAAATAAATAAAATTGACAGACCCTTAGCCATGCTAACGAGGAGAAGAAGAGAGAGAACTCAAATTAGTAGCATACGGGATAAAAAAGGCAATATCACAACAGACAATTCAGAAATACAGAAGATAATCAGAAATTATTTTGAATCCTTATACTCCAATAAAATAGAAGATAGTGAAGGCATAGATGAATTTCTTAAGTCATATGATCTGCCCAGATTGAGTCAGGAGGATATAGACAACCTAAACAGACCAATAACAATAGAGGAAATAGAAGAAACCATCAAAAGACTACCAACTAAGAAAAGCCCAGGACTGGATGGGTATACAGCAGAGTTTTACAAAACCTTTAAAGAGGAACTAATACCAATACTTTTCAAGCTATTTCAGGAAATAGAAAAAGAGGGAGAACTTCCAAATTCATTCTATGAGGCCAACATCACCCTGATTCCTAAACCAGACAAAGACACTTCAAAGAAAGAAAACTACAGACCAATATCTCTAATGAACCTAGATGCAAAATCCTCAATAAAATTCTGGCTAATCGGATTCAAAAACATAACAAAAAAATTGTGGACCATGATCAAGTAGGATTCATCCCTGGGATGCAAGGCTGGTTCAATATACGAAAATCAATAAATGTTACTCACCACATCAATAGACTTAAAAATAAGAACCATATGATCATCTCGATAGATGCGGAAAAAGCATTCGACAAAGTACAGCATCCCTTTATGTTCAAAACTCTAGAAAAACTAGGGATAACAGGAACTTACCTCAACATTGTAAAAGCAATCTATGCAAAGCCTCAGGCTAGCATCATTCTGAATGGAGAAAAATTGAAGTCATTCCCTCTAAAACCTGCAACAAGACAGGGATGCCCTCTATCACCACTTCTGTTCAACATAGTTCTCGAAACACTGGCCAGAGCAATTAGACAGACGAAAGAAATTAAACGCATAAAAATAGGAAAAGAAGAACTTAAATTATCACTATTTGCAGATGACATGATTCTATACCTAGAAGACCCAAAAGGGTCTACGAAGAAACTATCAGAGCTAATAAATGAATTCAGCAAAGTGGCAGGATATAAAATCAACACACATAAATCAAAGGCATTCCTGTATATCAGTGACAAATCCTCTGAAATGGAAATGAGGACAACCACTCCATTCACAATATCCTCAAAAAAAAAAAAATAAAATACTTGGGAATCAACCTAACAAAAGAGGTGAAAGACTTATACATGAAAACTACAGATTCCTAAAGAGAGAAATAGAAGAAGATCTTAGAAGATGGAAAAATATACCCTGTTGATGGATAGGCAGAACTAACATCATCAAAATGGCGATATTACCAAAAGTTCTCTATAGGTTTAATGCAATGCCAATCAAAATCCCAATGGCATTTCTTGTACAAATAGAGAAAGCAATCATGAAATTCATATGGAAAAGTAAAAGACCCAGAATAACAAAAACAATGCTAAGCAGGAAGTGTGAATCAGGCGGTATAGCGGTACCAGACTTCAAACTATACTACAGAGCAATAGTAACAAAAACAGCATGGTACTGGTACCAAAACAGGTGGGTGGACCAATGGTACAGAATAGAGGACACAGTAACCAATCCACAAAACTACAACTATCTTATATTTGATAAAGGGGCTAAAAGCATGCAATGGAGGAAGGATAGCATCTTCAACAAATGGTGCTGGGAAAACTGGAAATCCATATGCATCAAAATGAAACTGAATTCCTTTCTCTTGCCATGCACAAAAGTTAACTCAAAATGGATCAAGGAGCTTGATATCAAATCAGAGACACAGCGTCTGATAGAAGAAAAAGTTGTCTATGATCTACATACTGTGGGGTCGGGTTCCAAATTCCTCAATAGGACACCCATAGCACAAGAGTTAATAACTAGAATCAACAAATGGGACTTACTCAAACTAAAAAGTTTTTTCTCAGCAAAAGAAACAATAAGAGAGGTAAATAGGGAGCCTACATCCTGGGAACAAATCTTTACTCCTCCCACTTCAGATAGAGCCCTAATATCCAGAGTATACAAAGAACTCAAAAAATTAGACAATAAGATGACAAATAACCCAATCAACAAATGGGCCAAGGACCTGAACAGACACTTCTCAGAGGAGGACATACAATCAATTAATAAGTACATGGAAAAATGCTCACCATCGCTAGCAGTCAGAGAAATGCAAATCAAAACCACCCTAAGATACCATCTCACTCCAGTAAGATTGGCAGCCATTATGAAGTCAAACAACAAGTGCTGGTGAGGATGTGGGGAAAAGGGTACATTTGTTCATTGTTGGTGGGACTGCAAATTGGTGCGGCCAATTTGGAAAGCAGTTTGGAGATTCCTGGGAAAGCTGGGAATGGAACCACCATTTGACCCTGCTATTGCCCTTCTCGGACTATTCCCTGAAGACCTTAAAAGAGCATGCCACAGGGATACTGCCACATCGATGTTCATAGCAGCACAATTCACAATAGCTAGACTGTGGAACCAACCCAGATGCCCTTCAATAGATGAATGGATAAAAAAAATGTGGCATTTATACACCATGGAATATTACGCAGCACTAAAAAATGACAAAATCTTGGAATTTGCAGGGAAATGGATGGCACTAGAGCAGATTATGCTTAGTGAAGCTAGCCAATCCCTAAAAAACAAATACCAAATGTCTTCTTTGATATAATGAGAGCAACTATGAACAGAGTAGAGAGGAAGAGCAGGAAGAAAAGATTAACTTTAAACAGAGACATGAGATGGGAGGGAAAGGGAGATAAAAGGGAAATTGCATGGAAATGAAGGGAGACCCTCATTGCTATACAAAATTACATATAAGAGGTTGTGAGGGGAATGGGAAAATAAACAAGGAGAGAAATGAATTACAGTAGATGGGGTAGAGAGAGAAGATGGGAGGGAAGGGGAGGGGGGATAGTAGGGGATAGGAAAGGTAGCAGAATACAACAATTACTAATAGGGCATTATGTAAAATTGTGGATGTGTAACTGATACATACATACCTACTGTATAGAATTTTCAATGGGATTGTTTAGGTTGCACTTCTATGAGGCCAAACTAGGTCTCAAGCTGAAACTGTGCAGCACCATCTGCACTGGGATTCTAAGAGACAGGAAAATGCAGGAGTTTTTCTTTCCCAAAGAGCAAGTTCAGAAGGACCTTCTTAAGTTAGCTTCCCATTATAGAACTGCAAGGTTACATTGGGAAATGCAGAGACATTCTCTAGTACCAGCCTGTTTCGCTGATCTCCAAACAACTGTGTTCTTACTTGCCCCTCCGTAGTGTGCCAAATTTTATGCTAGTTGTGTTCTTTTGGTCTCTCTCCACTATCCTTGAACTCTACAACACTGCCACATGCTCCATGCTAGGCATTTCCTATCACTTTCTGCTCCACTGTTCAGATTCTCTGGGTTTCTCCAAGCCTCTGCCTATCCCTATTGACCTTCAGCATGTTCCCCATAGCTACCTACCTCAATGAATAGCTGTCTTACTCTTTAGATTCTATCTGTTGAAAGAGCAGATAAGTGCTGGCTACTTCTAATCTGCCATCTTCCCTTGCCCACATTTTTTTTCTAGGTGACTTTCTTGTATATTTCCAGATCTTTCCCTGAACTCACCAACTAAATGCCAGTTGTGCCCCATACTAAGGATGAACAGAACTGTCAGGAAGCACCACTTTCCCTGCAAGCCTATGTGAAACTAAATTGGAAAATATTATTTGACCTTCCCTGAATTGGGCAATAGTATCCTTCCATACATGGAAGAACTTGTTCCATAAGCTATGTTCACTTATCTACTTAGTTTCCTATATTGGACAGAGCTCCACTACAGTAGAAATTACCTTTTGAAATTTCGTATTTTTATATTCCCAGGCCATAACTTAGTGCTTGCCATGCTTATAATAAGCACTCAGTAAGTGTTTGCTCAATTATTGAAAACTTAAACAAATGGAGGCATCTTAAAAGCAATGTGACAAGGATAAACTTGGCCATTTCCTACAGCAAGTACTCCTTGGTTTATTCATCTTGCCCAATGTCTGGTGTTCATCTTAATGGATGAAAGTTAATTTGTGCTTGTGTCCCAGCACTGATGGAAGTGGTACAACTTGTTTACATTATCCAGGTTAAAAAAATACACATAGAAATACCATGTATTTTAAACACAGAACTGAACAATATCATATACACAGAACAGAACAATAGAGAAGCCAACTTAGCTGTATACTCTCCTAGAAGTTGAAAAGATTCTGGTCTAATTCCAGGGTCTTTGATTCATTTTGAGTTGACATCTACGCAGAATGAAAAATGGGTATAGAGTTTCATTTTTTAAAAAACATATGGATAGTCACTCTTCCTAGCACCATATTCTAAAAAGGGTATGTTTCTCCAATATAAGATTTTGGTTACTTTGGCATATATCAAGTGGCTACATCTTGGTAGGTTTGTCTCTATGTCTTCTATTCTTTTCTATTGGTCTTTGTGTCTATTTTTATGCCAGTCACATACAGTTATTTTTATAGCTGTATTGAATAATTTGAAGTTGAGTATTGTAATGCCTCCAACGTTGCTTTTCTTTGCTTAGAATTGTTTTGGCTGTTGCCCATTCTCATCACTTCTATATAATGTAGTAATTGAAATTCTAGCCAGAGCAATGAGGCAAGAGTACAAAATAAAAAGGATACCAATAAGGAGGAAGCTCATATTATTGTTTGGAAAACATATTATATCTAAGAGAATTAATATTGACATCATTTTCTCTTTTGTGTATGAGAAACTCTGAGCAGCACAATTTTATCAAGTGTGATAATTCACATAAAATTGATAACAGTAGACATTTTTAAAATGAGTTTTTGTGGCCCAGGTGTGGTGGCCTTCCCCAGTAATCCTAGTAGCTCAGGAGGCTAAGGCAGGAGGATAACAGGTTTAAAGTGAGCCTCAGCAACTTATCGAGGGCTTAAATAACTCAGTGAGACCCTGTCTGTAATATATATATATATATATATATATATATATTTTAAAAAAGGGCTGGTGATGTGTCTCAGTGGTTAGGGTTGCCAGATTTACTCCCCATTTTCAGAAAAAAATAAGCATCATTTTATTAACCTTTTGGTCACTTAAACTTTTTAAATTTGTACTGCATTATGAAGTTGCTCAAAGAATATTATCTTTCAGAAATTTAATCAGTGAAATCTCTATATACAGAAGATATGACTAAACATAAAAATAAATAAAAATAAATAAACATAAAAATAAATAAAATAAACTATGGTATTATTTTGTTCTTTGGGATTTTTCCCTCTATTCTTTTTGGTTGTTGTTGTTAGTGTGACATCCTTCACAAAGAAGATGTTCACCTTTGTGATTTATTGAATTCCTTAAATTGCCTGCCTTGTTAGTATTAAAATAGTGGCAAGATTCAAAAACTATAATGGCCTTTCAAGAATATTTGATCCTTTCTTTTATTTTGTTCTATATTTCATATGTCCATAATTTTATTGATAGTATTAGGTTGGCTTAGTAGAGAGAATAGAAGACTAAAATTTAAAACCTTGTGATTTTGTTTCAGTTATAAAAAGTTTTGGGTCCTTGTCCAAGTCTGTCAATTCTTCATTTACTATCAGGAAATAAATGTAAGTATGTGTCATAAGACAATGTATAAGTAAGTATAGTGTAAGATTCTTTATTTACATTATTGTATTTTTGACTTTTTGACTAAATTATTTTAAAAGATTTTTATTTTAGGATAATATTAGACATACAATTTAAAAACAAAGCTACCACTGAAAATCCCTTTATGTACATTACCTAGGTCCCTCATGTTATTTGTGATAAAATCATTAAAATATTGAAAATAATATTAACAGAATTATCTGTGGACTCCATTTGGATTTTCTCATTTTCCTACTAGTGCAGGGAGCCACCTGTGAATTACTTGAGGGAGGGTCTCCTCTTGGTATGGAGCCATGGACATTTAGGTTTAACCTTGGGAACTATCCTCCCCTCACCCCCTTCCACACACACATGACCTCTATCTCTGCTCTACTACGAAGACCCCTCTCATAGCTTTGGAGTTGGGCTAACCATTGGGAACTGGACATCCCACCTACTATCTTATTTGGCAAAGAACATTACATGGAAAACCTTTGATGTTTCCTGATGTAAATAAAGCAAGAGGGGGCTCCATTTTACTCTTTTTAGCATGGAAGCTTGATCCCTAAGATTCGCTAGACTGTCCTGCCCCTGCTTCTAAAATTACTTTCTGTGTCCTGTGGGGTTTTTTTTTGCCATCCTACCTTTTTTAGCTTTTATTTTGCAGCCAGCCCATTCCACCAAGAGGAACTCCATTCCCACCTCCCATGAGGGATGTGGGCAGGGTACTAGTGCCCCTTTTGTATTCTAGAATCCATAAAGAGTCTGAATTATATCAATATCACTAATTAGATTTGGATTTTTCAGCTATTTTTGTATGATCAGACTGAAGTAATGGATCTTTGGAAAGAACATAATGAGCATAATCCTTTGTGACATGATGCTAACATGATTTACTATCAACTTTGATCAGATGGTTACAGTGATATCTATTATATTCCTTCACTGTAAAGTTACAAATATTCCCTTTTATACTTTATTCATTAGAAATAAGTCTCTAAATCAAGCCAACACTCAAGAAGTTGTCAATTAAGCTTATACTGGGCAAAAGTATAAAATTTATAAACATGTATTAGAACCACTATAGTAATTAATCTTTGGGAGGAATATGTTTCTCTTTAGAATTTCAGAAGGAGAGAATCTTACTGGAAGCAAATATTACTATTATGTTCTAATATTGATTTTTCGATTTTCCCCATTCCTACTATAATTATTAATTGGAATTCTGCCATAAAATTGTTGTCTATAATTACCCATTTATTATTTTACTTAGTCATTGACTTATTTGTATCAGTGTATACTTTTGTATATATGTTCTATTCTTGAAGCAAAAATCTAATGCTATTGACATGTGTTGTTTCTTAAATCATTCTCCTTTATAAGGTTGGACTTTTGTATTTTCTCATTTTTTCCTACCAATCTTTCTTACTTTCCAGGACTATAAAATGCCCCAGATAATCTTATACTTCCCTAGACCAGGCATAGAATCAGCAATGTCTTCAAGAAACCTGATCCCGTTCATTGGATATTGATGTCTAGAAACCAAAATCTGGATGATAGATATTCTCATTGCTATTGGAATGCCACTACCTCTAAGGCCCTCTCGGTAACACAGCTAGAAAACATATGTATAACTTCACTTAGCATTATCTTCTCTAACACCGTACCTGCAAATGCCATGATTTTATTCTCTTTTATTGCTGATGTTTTCTCTGATATAAGAAGGCTGATTCATAGTGGGGTAGGAAGAGGGAGCATGGAAAGAATAGACAAACTCTAGATAGGGCAGAGGGGTGGGAAGGGAAGGGAGGGAGCAGGGAGTTAGAAATGATGGTGGAATATGATGGACATCATTATCCAAAGTACATGTATGAACACATGAATTGGTGTAAATATACTTTGTATACAACCAGAGATATGAAAAATTGTGCTCTATATGTGTAATAAGAATTGTAATTCATTCCATTGTCATATATAGATAAAAATTAATAAAAAAGAAAAAAGAAAATATATGTATTCTCACACATGCATCTGTATCTGTATTTATTTCTGTATCTATCATCTGCATATATCATATCTGTGTCTCCTATCCAGGTCTAACATTCTGCCACTGCTTTAGTAACTTCTTTCCTCAACTCTAAAAATACAGATATTTATTATCTAGATTGTATTTATTTATTCATTCAAGCCTAGTGTGCATATATAATATTCATATATAGCATATTACATATATACACATATAAGAAATTCAGCATTGCAAAACTGTACCATGTAGAAACAAATTTTTAGAAATTTAATATTCAGTGCTTTAGTACAGTTTTATTTTTCTAGAGAAAATAGGGTATTTATATTATTTTATAAATATATATAAATAGATGTCATTATGTAGATAAATTGACATAAGATACAGTTAAGTACATTACCAAATCATTTAGGCCATTTCTTGTCAAATCTATGCCCTATTGTGCATATGTCATACAATTTTAACACACTTAGATTTTTTTTTTGTCCCAGTTTACATTACATCATGTGTTCTGGTTGAATTTTTCTAAATTTGCATTCAACAAAATTCATCCTTTATGGTGTTTCTTTCTATAGTTATATAAATTTGTAATGATGTCCTTTTATACTATTTTATTCTTTTTTCCCTTTTGTGTTCCTTTTGAATAGTTATATATTTTTACATGTCGAAGGACCTTTATTTTATTCATTTATTTATATGCAGTGCTGAGAATTGAACCAGGTGCCTCACAAATGCTAGGCAAGTACTCTATTACTGAGCCACAAGCCCAGTCCTTGAATAGTTTTTTGTTAGGACTTTAAGTTCACTAATTTTTTTAATCAGTGCTGTCTGATAAATTACTTATAAATTTTTTATCTGTTTTATTTTATTTCACAGATGTAGTTTTCATTTCTATGTGTTGTATTTGATCTTTTAAAACATTTTATATGTCTAAAATTTTTGAGCAATTGGATTATGAATGTAATAAATTACTTAATACTCTTTTCTATTAACTTTAATGTTTGTGACAGTTGTGCAAGTTAAGAGTGATTCATTTTGTCCCAATTCTGGCTTCTGCTTCCCTGCTTCTGTAAATGTGTCATATCCTTCAAAGCAGTTTAAATGTTATAAACTAAAAATAACACAGAACACCTTGATAAAGAGTGTGAAGCCCAACAAGCTGTCCTCCTCTGATAAGAGGGAAAGTTGAGAAGATCAGGGTGGAGACCACCAGACCAGATGTTTCTGACCTCAGGGTAAATGATGCCACTGCGAAATCCAGTGGTAATTGATAAGCACTGAAAGGGGGAGTAAAAAAAACCCCAAATTTAGTTTAAATGATAGAGCAAATGAACAGGGTTTCAGCCAGCCGAAACAAGGATGCACTTGAGTGGAGAGCCTGATGAGGACCTGTAATTCCATCACTTGTTGTTCCTGAGCCTCTGCGTGATCCTCACCGCTCTCAAACTCTACCACCTCATCTGGACCCTGATAAGAGCCGCAACTCCTCCTTATGACCCCCTCCTCAACCGGTCGTTCACTCCACGCCAGCCAGGAAAAGCTTGCCTTGGTTCCTGACCTGGTCACCGCAGTCTGAGTAAGTGTGCATCTGCTGGACCTAAAGCCTAAGGCTTAAGACTTCTGAACTTAGCAAGCAGAGGAAATGCCTGTCATTAGCCTATTATGATTAAGTGTGTTTTGCAGTGCTTAGAATTAATCTAGAATTGTTTGCCGTGGGTTAATTAATCTAGAATTGTTTGCTGTGAATTGATTATGTCTATTGCAGTGCCTAGCATTAGGGATTGTCGTATTCTTGATTATGAACCTATAGAGTATAAACTGTATTGAGTAATTTGAGTGAAGAAAGCATTCAAAGGGGCAGAAGCAGCACGTGGACATTCTTTATTTCTCCCCTCAACTGGATACGTCGCAATTTTGCCCTCTCACTACACTCCTCCTCCACTATGCTCTCCCTGATTACCCCACAAATAAAGTAAGTTCTTCCTTGGAAAAATAAAAAATAAAAAAAATAAAATAAAAATAAAAATAACACAGAATTTATCCTTTTAACAATTTTAGGTTAGGTAGTATTGAGTATACTTACATTATTATGTAACCAATGTCCAGAACTCTTCATCTTGCAAAATTGAAACTCTATCCACTGAACAAATCTATTACCTTTTCTATACAGCCCATGCTTTCAAGACTCATTAATGTTTTGTTATCCAGTCATCTGAAAATAGAAGACACTTGTGTTTTTTTTTCACCTTCTGACTATGGTAAATAATGCTGTTATGAACGTGGATGTACAGATAGCTTGTGAGACCCTGCCATTTTATCTTTCGACTTTATACACAGAAGTGCATTTGATGGATCACATGGTAAATCTATTTCTAATTTATTTGAGGAACTATCCTATCATATTCCATAGCAGCTGCACTATTTTACAGTCTCTTTAACAGAGCTTAAGTCTTATATTTTCTCCACATTTACTTGAACATTTGTCATTTTTCTTGTTTTTTTTTATTTTTTATGGTAATCATCATAATAGATGTGAAGTGTAACTCGTTGTTGGTTTGCATTCCCCTAATCCTTAGTGATGTTAAGTATCTTTCCATGTATGTGTTGGCTTTTTGTATATAGTTTTGGAAAAATATCTTTTCACATACTAGATTAGTTTCACATACTAGATTCATTTCTGTGTCCAAAATATCTGACAAGAAAAACTGAGAGGAGGAAATTTTAATTTTGGCACATAATTTCAGAGATCTCATCCAGGGTCAGACAATTTCTCAGGACCTGAGTGAGGCAGAATCTCAGGACAGAAGGGCTTCTCAGTTCATGGTAGCCAGGAAGCAAAGAGGGAAAATGGGTCAGTGACAGATAAAGTCCTCAAGGCCATGACTCCAATGACCGGCTTCCTCCAGCCATGCCCCACTTGTCTAAAATTATCACTCAGTAGTCCATTCAAATTATTAATCCATTAAGTAAGTTTATCCACTGATGAGGTTGAAGTTTTCACAATCCAATCTTTTTTACCTCTGAACATTTCTGCATTGCCTAGAAAATGAGGTTTTAGAGAGATATTTCAGATCAAAACCATAAAAAGTACTTTGCCCATTTTTAAGTTGAAATATTATTTTTCTTCTTGATGTTTAACTGTAAGAGCTGTTTGTTGTTGTTGTTGTTGTTTGGTTTTGGTTTTGGTTTTTTGTTTGTTTGTTTTGGTACTGGGGATTGAACCAAAGGGTGCTTACCTACTTAGATACACCCCTAGCCCTTTTTATACTTTTTATTTAGAGACAGGGTCTAATTGAGTTGTTTAGTGCCTTGCTAAGCTGCTGAAGCTAGCTTGAGCTTGCAATCTTCCTGCCTCAGCCTCCTGAGCCACTGGGATTACAGACATGTGCCATCAGGCCCAGCTTAACTGAAAGAGATTTTATATATTTTGAACATTAGTCCTCCATCAGTTATATGATTTGCAAAAATTTTCTCACATTTCTTAAGTGGCCTCCTCACTATGTTGTATTATATCTTTGAAATAAATTTAGCAATTGGATAGCTTGAAGACTCCAACTTCATTCTTCATTACCATGATTTTGAGGTCTATTCCAAGTCCCTTTAAATTTCATATGAATTTTAAAATATATTTATCCATTTTTGCAATAAATAACACTGAAGGGCTAGGGTTGTAGCTCAGTGGTAGAGCACTTGCCTGGCACACCTGAGGCATTGGGTTCAATCCCCAGAACTACATAAAAAACTAAATAATCAAAATACAGGTATTGTCCCCATCTACAACTAAAAATATTTTTAAAAAACCACCATAAACAACATTGGAATTTTGGAGAATATTAAAGCTATAAATATCTTTGCATACTATTAGTATCTTAACAATAATGTCTTTTAATCCATAAATATGAGTTGTCTTTTCATTTACCTCTGTCTAATTTCTTTCTGTCACATTTTCTTCTGTTTTTAGTGGACAAGTCTTGCCTCCTTGGTTAAATTTATTCCTAAGTGCTTTCTTATTGTTGATGTTATTAGTGAATTTCTTCTTATTTTCTTTTTTAGATAGTTCATAGCATTCAGAAACACATCTGATATTTTGTCTACAGATTTTGTATTCTACAATTTTGGTGAATTTCATTACAAGTTCTAACAGTAGTTACTGATTTTACAAAAAGAAAGTCATATCATCTGTGAGCAGAAATAACTTTTTCTTCTTTCAAATTTGGATGGCCTTAATCTATTTTTTCTTACCTAATTACTCTACCAAGGTCCTCTGGTATTATGTTAAATAAATACCAGAGGTAAAATCAGATATTCTTGTAATTTTTTACTATATATATTATATTGTTTGATTGGAGGCTAAACAGAAGATACTTCTATTTCCCCTTTTTTTTATAATTGTTATAACTTTTTATATATATTATGGCCCCACATTATTTTGTAATTATTTTTGTTTAGCAGGAAATTATCTTTTAATAGACTTACATAATATCACTAAAGGTTCTTATATATTTATACATGTACTTACATGTTCAGTAATCTTTCCTATGGATTGTTCTACTTGAACACTTCTTGGCAGTGAAAGTCTACGTATGGTAGTCTTTCAGCTTTGTATGCCTGGGAAGATATTCATTTAGCTTTTATCTTGGAAAAATATCATCTGTGGATATAACAATCTAGTTTGGCTTTTATTTTCTTTTTTCCTTTAAGTGACTTAAAGATGTTCTTCCATTGCTTTCTAACTGTATCAATTTTAACCAGCTTTTTTTCCTGTGGTTGACTTTAATATTGCTCTTTATGATTTATTTTTGTGTTTACAAGTTGATTATGATGGCATTATCTGTTGTACTTCGGTTTTATTGAGTCTTTTGGATCTGTGTTCTTATAGATTTAACCAAATTTGGAAATATACAGACTTTGGTTTTTCAAAATATTGATTCTTGTTGTTTCCCCTCCACATTTTTAAAGGTTTTAATTATTCATGTATAAAACTGCATGAAGATTTCCTACAGACAATAATCTTTGCACTTCTTAAAATATACTTTATTTATTCTAATTTATTATAGAAGACAGCAGAATGCAATTTGATTCATAGAACACACATGGAGCACAATTATTCATTTCTCCAATTCTACTTACAGTAGACACACCACTTGCTTCTTTATACTTATACCTAGAGTAATGATGTTTATGTCCATCTCATTCAACCATCTTTCATACCCCTGTGTACCCTTCCTTAACCTCCCTCCCCTTATCCCTATCCAAAGTTCCTCCATTCCTCCCATGTTCTTCCTCCCCATTATGGATCAACATCCACTTAACAGAGAAAATATTCAGTCTTTGGTTTTGGGGGGATTGACTTACTTCACTTAACATGATATTCTTCAATTCCATTCATTAACCTGCAAATACAATGATTTTATTCTCTTTTAATGCTGAGTAATATTCCATTGTATGTGTGTGTGTGAAAATATATATATATATTTCTTTATCCATTCATCTATTGAAAGACACTAGGTTGGTTCTATAATTTAGCTATTGTGAATTGTGTTGCTATAAATATTGATGTAGCTGCATCACTATTGTATGCTGTTTTTCAGTCCTTTGGGTATAAACTGGGGAGCAGGATAGCTGGGTCATATGGTGGTTCCATTTCAAGTTCTCTAAGGAATCTCCATATTGCTTTCCAGATTGGTTGCACCAATTTGCAGTCCCACCAGCAATGTATACTGTACCTTTTTTCCCACATCCTTGCCAACACTTATTGTTGCTTGTATTCTTGATAACTGCCATTCTGACTGGAGTGAGATAAAATCTTAAGAGTAGTTTTTATTTGCATTTCTCTAATAACTAAAGATATTAAACATTTCTTTCATATATTTGTTGATCGATTGTAAATCTTCTTCTGAGAAGTGTCTGTTCAGGTCTTTAGTTCATTTATTGACTGGGTTATTCATTTTTTTGGTGTTTAGTTTTTTGAGTTCTTTATATATGCTAGAGATTAGTGTTGTATCTAATGTGCATGTGGTAAAAGTTTGCTCTTATTCTGTAAGCTCTCTAGTCACCTCACTGATTATCAATTTTGCTGATGAGGTTTTCAGTTTAAATCCATCCCATTTATTGATTCTTGATCTTATTTCTTGTGCTTTAGGAGTTTTGTTAAGGAAGTTGAGGCCTAATCTGACATGATGAAGATTTGGGCGTATGTTTTCCTTCTATTAGGTGCAAGGTCTCAGGTCTAATTCCTAGGTCTTTGATCCACTTTGAGTTGAGTTTGAGCATGCTGAGGGATAGGGGCTTAATTTCATTTTGTTGCATATGGATTTCCAGTTTTCCCAGCACCATTTGTTGAAGAGGCTATCTTTTCTCCAATATATGTTTTTGGCACTTTTGTCTAATATAAGATATCTGTATTTATGTGGATTTGTCTCTGTGTCCTCTATTCTGTATCATTGGTCTACAAGTCTATTTTGCTGCCAATACCATGTTATTTTTGTTACTATTGCTCTGTAGTATAGTTTAAGGTCTGGTATAGTGATGCCACCTGTTTCACTCTTCTTGCTAAGGATTGTTTTAGCTATTCTGGGTCTCTTATTTTCCAGATTAATTTCATGATTGCTATTTCTATTTCTATGAGGAATGTTGTTGGGATTTCGATTGGAATTGCATTAAATCTGTATAGTGCTTTTGGTAGTATGGTCATTGTGACAATATTAATTCTGCCTATCCAAGAACAAGGAAATCTTTTCATCTTTAAGGTCTTCTTCATTTTTTTTTTCTTTAGTGTTCTATAGTTTTCATTGTAGAGGTCTTCACCATTAAGTTGATTCCCAAGTTTATATATATATATATATAATTTGAGGCTATTGTAAATAGGGTAGTTTTCCTAATTTTTCTTTCAGAGGATTCATAACTGATAAACAGAAATGCATTTGATTTATGGGTGTTGGTTTTATATCCTGCAACTTTGCTGAATTTATTTTTTAGTTCTAGAAGTTTTCTGATAGAATAATTTGGATCCTCTAAGTATAGATCATGTCATTGGCAATAGTGATAGTTTGAATTATTCTTTTTTATTTGTATTCCTTCAATTTCTTTTGTGTGTCTAATTGCTTTGACTAGAGTGTCAAAAGCTATGTTAAATAGAAGTGGAGCCAGAGGGCTTCCTTGTCTTGCTCCAGTCTTTAGAGGGAATTCTTTCAATTTTTCTCCATTTAGAATAATGTTGGCCTTGGGCTTATCATAGATAGTTTTTACAATGTTGAGATATGTTCCTATTATCCCTATTTTTCTAGTGTTTTGAACATGAAGGGGTGCTGTATTTCTCAAATGCTTTTTCTGCATCTATTGAGATAATCATATGATTCTTGACTTTAAGTCTATTGATGTGATGACTTAGTTTTGTGGATTTCCATATGGTGAACCAACCTTGCATTCCTGAGATAAACCCCACTTGATCATGGTGCACTCTCTTTTTAATATGTTTTATATTCAATTTGCCAGATTTTATTGAGAATTTTTGTATCTATGTTCATTAGAGATATTGGTCTGAAGTTTTCTTTCTTTGTGTCTTTGTCTGGTTTTGAGCATCAGGATGATAGGATTAGTCTCCAGGTGTTGGCATAGCTTCTGATTTTTATTTTATTATTGATTTATAATTTTATTCCATTATGATCTGATAGAATGCAGGGTAGTATCTCTATTTTTTGTATTTGTCAAGAGTTGCTTTGTGGCATAATATATCATCTATTTTAAAAAAGGATCCATGTGCTGCAGAGAAGAAAGTGTATTCACTTGTTGGTGAATGAAATATTCCATACATGTCTGTTAAGTCTAAATTGTTGATTGTATTATTGAGTTCTAGATTCTTTGTTTAGTTTGGAAGATCTATCCAGTGATGAAAGAGGTATGTTAAAGTCACCCAGTATTATTGTGTTGTGGTACATTTGACTCTTGAAATTCAGTCTGTGGATGTCTTTTCCTATGAGTCTTTTGTAGGCAGCATACTGTTGGGTCTTTTCTTTTTTAATCCAATCTACCAATCTGTGTCTTTTGATTGGTAAGTTTAGGCAATTAACATTCAGAGTTATTATTGAGACATGGTTTGTATTCCCAGTGATTTTTGTTTATTTTTGTTTTTTAACTTAACTTGATTTCTTTTTTTTTTTATTGTTGGTCATTCAAAACATTACATAGTTCTTAATATATCATATTTCACAGTTTGATTCAAGTGGGTTATGAACTCCCATTTCTACCCCATATACAGATTGCTGTATCACATCAGTTACACTTCCATTGATTTACATATTGCCATTCTAGTGTCTGATGTATTCTGCTGTCTATCCTATTCTCTACTATCCCCCCTTCCCTCCCCTCCCCTCCCCTCCCCATTTCTCTCTCTACCCCCTCTACTGTAAATCATTTCTTCCACTTGTATTATTCTTCCCTTACCCCTCATTTCCTCTTACATGTAATTTTGTAAAACCCTGAGGATCACCTTCCATTTCCATGCGATTTCCCTTCTCACTCCCTTTCCCTCCCACGTCTCATCCCTGTTTAATGTTAATCTTCTTCTCAAGCTCTTTGTCCCTACCCTGTCCTTGGTTACTCCCCTTATATCAAAGCAGTTATTTGGCATTTGTTTTTTAAGGATTGGCTAGCTTCACTTAGCATAATCTGCTCTAATGCCATCCATTTCCCTCCAAATTCTATAATTTTGTCATTTTTTAATGCAGAGTAATACTCCATTGTGTATAAATGCCACATTTTTTTATCCATTCATCTATTGAAGGGCATCTAGGTTGGTTCCACAATCTTGCTATCGTGAATTGTGCTGCTATGAACATCGATGTAGCAGTGTCCCTGTAGCATGCTCTTGTTAGGTCTTTAGGGAATAGACTGAGAAGGGGAATAGCTGGGTCAAATGGTGGTTCCATTCCCAGCTTTCCAAGAAATCTCCATACTGCTTACCAAATTGGCTGCACCAATTTGCAGTCCCACCAACAATGAACAAATGTACCCTTTTCCCCACATCCTCGCCAGCACTTGTTGTTTGACTTCATAATGGCTGCCAATCTTACTGGAGTGAGATGGTATCTTAGGGTGGTTTTGATTTGCATTTCTCTGATTCCTAGCGATGGTGAGCATTTTTTCATGTACTTGTTGATTGATTGTATGTCCTCCTCTGAGAAGTGTCTGTTCAAGTCCTTGGCCCATTTGTTAATTGGGTTATTTGTTATCTTATTGTCTAATTTTTTGAGTTCTTTGTATACTCTGGATATTAGGGCTCTATCTGAAGTGTGAGGAGTAAAGATTTGTTCCCAGGATGTAGGCTCCCTGTTTACCTCTCTTATTGTTTCTTTTGCTGAGAAAAAACTTTTTAGTTTGAGTAAGTCCCATTTGTTGATTCTAGTTGTTAACTCTTGTGCTATGGGTGTCCTATTGAGAAATTTGGAGCCCGACCCCACAGTATGTAGATCATAGCCAAATTTTTCTTCTATCAGACTCCGTGTCTCTGATTTAATATCAAGCTCCTTGATCCATTTTGAGTTAACTTTTGTGCATGGTGAGAGAAAGGGATTCAGTTTCATTTTGATGCATATGGATTTCCAGTTTTCCCAGCACCATTTGTTGAAGATGCTATCCTTCCTCCATTGCATGCTTTTAGCCCCTTTATCAAATATAAGATAGTTGTAGTTTTGTGGATTGGTTACTGTGTCCTCTATTCTGTACCATTGGTCCACCCGCCTGTTTTGGTACCAGTACCATGCTGTTTTTGTTACTATTGCTCTGTAGTATAGTTTGAAGTCTGGTATCGCTATACCGCCTGATTCACTTTTCCTGCTTAGCATTGTTTTTGCTATTCTGGGTCTTTTATTATTCCATATGAATTTCATGATTGTTTTATCTATTTCTACAAGAAATGCCATTGGGATTTTGATTGGCATTGCATTGAACTTATAGAGAACTTTTGGTAATATCGCCATTTTGATGATGTTAGTTCTGCCTATCCATGAACAAGATATATTTTTCCATCTTCTAAGATCCTCTTCTATTTCTCTCTTTAGGGTTCTGTAGTTTTCATTGTATAGGTCTTTCACCTCTTTTGTTAGATTGATTCCCAAGTATTTTATTTTTTTTGAGGATATTGTGATTGGAGTGTTTTTCCTCATTTCCGTTTCAGAAGTTTTGTCACTGATATACAGAAATGCCTTTGATTTATGTGTGTTGATTTTATATCCTGCCACTTTGCTGAATTCATTTATTAGTTCTAGTAGTTTTTTTGTAGACCCTTTTGGGTCTTCTAGGTATAGAATCATGTCATCTGCAAATAGTGATAATTTAAGTTCTTCTTGTCCTATTTTTATGCCTTTAATTTCTTTCATCTGTCTAATTGCTCTGGCCAGTGTTTCGAGAACTATATTGAATAGAAGTGGTGATAGGGGGCATCCCTGTCTTGTTCCAGATTTTAGAGGGAATGCCTTCAATTTTTCTCCATTCAGAATGATGCTAGCCTGAGGCTTAGCATAGATAGCTTTTACAATGTCGAGGTAAGTTCCTGTTATCCCTAGTTTTTCTAATGTTTTGAACATAAAGGGATGCTGTACTTTGTCAAATGCTTTTTCTGCATCTATCGAGATGATCATATGGTTCTTATTTTTAAGTCTATTGATGTGGTGAGTAACATTTATTGATTTTCGTATATTGAACCAGCCTTGCATCCCAGGGATGAATCCTAGTTGATCATGGTGTATAATTTTTTTGATATGTTTTTGAATCCGATTCGCCAGAATTTTATTGAGGATTTTTGCATCTAGGTTCATTAGAGATATTGGTCTGTAGTTTTCTTTCTTTGAGGTGTCTTTGTCTGGTTTAGGCATCAGGGTGATGTTGGCCTCGTAGAATGTATTTGGAAGTTCTCCCTCTTTTTCTATTTCCTGAAATAGCTTGAAAAGTATTGGTGTTAGTTCCTCTTTAAAGGTTTTGTAAAACTCTGCTGTATACCCATCCAGTCCTGGGCTTTTCTTAGTTGGTAGTCTTTTGATGGTTTCTTCTATTTCCTCTATTGTTATTGGTCTGTTTAGGTTGTCTATATCCTCCTGACTCAATCTGGGCAGATCATATGACTTAAGAAATTTATCTATGCCTTCACTATCTTCTATTTTATTGGAGTATAAGGATTCAAAATAATTTCTGATTATCTTCTGTATTTCTGAAGTGTCTGTTGTGATATTGCCTTTTTCATCCCGTATGCTAGTAATTTGAGTTCTCTCTCTTCTTCTCTTTGTTAGCATGGCTAAGGGTCTGTCGATTTTATTTATTTTTTCAAAGAACCAACTTTTAGTTTTGTCAATTTTTTCAATTGTTTCTTTTGTTTCAATTTCATTAATTTCAGCTCTGATTTTAATTATTTATTGCCTTCTACTTCTTTTGCTGTTGTTTTGCTCTTCTTTTTCTAGGATTTTGAGATGAAGTATGAGATCATTTATTTGTTGTTTTTTTCTTTTTTTAAGGAATGAACTCCATGCAATGAATTTTCCTCTTAGAACTGCTTTCAATGTGTCCCATAGATTCCGATATGTTGTGTCTGTGTTTTCATTTAACTCTAAGAAGTTTTTAATTTCCTCCTTGATGTCTTCTAAAACCCATTGATCATTCAGCAACCTATTGTTCATTATCCAAGTGATGCATGATTTTTCCTTCCTTCTTTTATCGTTGATTTTCAGTTTCATTCCATTATGATCAGATAGGATGCATGGTATTATCTCTACTCCTTTATATTGTCTAAGAGTTGCCCTGTGACATAATATATGATCTATTTTTGAGGAGGATCCATGTGCTGCTGAGAAAAAAGTGTAACTTCTTGATGTTGGGTGGTATATTCTATATATGTCAATTAAGTCTAGGTTGTTAATTGTGTTATTGAGTTCTATAGTTTCCTTATTTAACTTTTGTTTGGAAGATCTGTCCAGTGGTGAGAGAGGTGTGTTGAAGTCTCCCATGATTATTGTATGGTGGTCTATTAGACTCTTGAACTTGAGAAGAGTTTGCTTGACGAACATAGCTGCACCATTGTTTGGGGCATATATATTTATGATTGTTATGTCTTGTTGGTGTATGGTTCCCTTGAGCAGTATGCAGTGTCCCTCTTTATCCCTTTTGATTAACTTTGTCTTGAAATCTATTTAATTAGATATGAGTATGGGCACTCCTGCTTGTTTCCACAGTCCATATGAGTGGTATGATTTTTCCCAACCTTTCACCTTCAGTCTATGTATATCTTTTCCTATCAAATGCATCTCCTGTAGGCAGCATATTTTTGGGTCTTGTTTTGTGATCCATTCAACTAGCCTGTGTCTCTTAATTGGTGAGTTTAAGCCATTAACATTTAGGGTTATTATTGAGATATGGTTTGTTCTTCCAGCCATATTTGTTTATTAATGATACTAAACCTGATTTTTTTTCCTCTTTGATTACTTTCCCCCCTTTACTGTCCTACCTCCCACTGTTGGTTTTCATTGTTATTTTCCATTTCCTCTTCCTGTAATGTTTTGCCAAAAATTTTTTGAAGAGGTGGTTTTCTAGCTGCGAATTCTTTTAACTTTTGTTTATTGTGGAAGGTTTTAATTTCATCTTCCATCCTGAAGCTTAATTTTGCTGGATACACGATTCTTGGTTGGAACCCATTTTCTTTCAGTGTTTGAAATATGTTATTCCAGGATCTTCTAGCTTTCAGAGTCTGTGTTGAGAGATCAGCCGTTATCCTGATTGGTTTACCCCTAAATGTAATCTGCTTCCTTTCTCTTGTAGCTTTTAAAATTCTCTCCTTATTCTGTATGTTGGGCATCTTCATTATAATGTGTCTAGGTGTAGATCTCTTATGATTTTGCACATTCGGCTTCCTGTAGGCTTCTAGGATTTGGGATCCTGTCTCATTCTTCAAGTCTGGGAAGTTTTCTCATATTATTTCATTGAATAGATTGTTTATTCCTTTGGTTTGGATCTCTGTGCCTTCCTCTATCCCAATGACTCTTAAGTTTGGTCTTTTAATGTTATCCCATATTTCTTGGATGTTCTGCTCATGGTTTCTTAGCAGTCTTGCTGAGCTGTCTATGTTCTTTTCAAGTTGAAATACTTTGTCTTCATTGTCTGATGTTCTATCTTCTAAGTGATCTACTCTGCTGGTAGTATTCTCAATTGAGTTTTTAAGTTGGTTTATTGCTTCCTGCATTTCTAGGATTTCTATTTGTTTGTTTTTTATTACCTCTATCTCCCTGTGTAATTGATCTTTTGCTTCCTGGATTTGTTATGTAGTTCCTTGTCAAAGTGATCTTTCATTGTCTGATTTTGCTGTCTCATGTCTTCCTTGAGACTCCAGATCATCTGAAGCATGTATATCCTGAACTCTTTTTCTGACATTCCATCTGTTGCAGCTATTACCTCTTCTAAAGTTGAGTTGACCTGCATTGCTTGTGGTCCTTTCTTTCCTTGTCTTTTCATACTGCTCGCGTTTCTTTCTGCTTGGTGAAACTGTTGTGTTTTTGAAATTTTCCCCCTATTTATTTATATTGCTCTTGTATAGTTGGAAAATCTCCCTTGCAGGGCGGGTAGTGGCTGTGCTCCTCCTCTAATTAGGATGATCTGTCTACCACTCTGGTCGGTCACAGGTCTGCCCACCCTGCGGGTGTGGGTGGCAGCTCTGCTCTGCCCTGACTCCAATTGTGGTGACGTAACTACCACGCCCTCGGGTCGTTGGTCCTGATCCGGATGTGGGTGGTGGCTCTGCTCAGCCCCTCCTCCAATTGGTGTGACGTGTCTACCACGCTGGCAGGCCTCTAGGCCTGTTCCTCCAGTGGGTCGCAGGTCTGCCTACCTTGCGGGCTCGGGCGGCAGTTCTGCTCATCCCCCACTCCCAATGGGGATACCTGACTGCCTCTCCAACGGATCGCTGGGCCTTTTCCGGACACGGGCGGTGGCTCTGCTCCACCCCCGCTCCAACCAGTGTGACGTGACTGCCACGGTGCTACGTGTCCACCACGCTGGCAGGCTACCGGGCCTGTCCTGCCAGTGGGACGCAGGTCTGCCTACCTTGCAGGCTCAGACAGCGGCTCTGCACAGCCTCTACTCCAAATGGGGTGACTTGGCTACCACGCCATCAGGTGGCTGGTCCTGTTCTAGGCGTGGGCGTCTACTCTCTTCGGCCCCAGCTGTATTTGGGGTGTCGTGAGACCACACTGGCGGGTCACTTGGCCTGCTCTGGGAGCGGGTGGCAGCTCCACTCTGCCCCCCTGGCCCCCACAGCACCCAGCAGGACCCGGACCAAGAAGCAGTCACCGCAGGTTCCCCAACCCTGGGCCAAAGCAGCTTTGGGAGCAAGAACCCGGCCTCTCCGATCCCGGCTCAGGCTCCGCTAGAAGCAGGCTCCAAGGAGCAACCCCCGCGGGTTCCCCTGCCCCAAGCCAAAGCAACTCCGGGAGCCAGAGCCCGGCCGCTCCAAGCTCTCTGAAGTCAGTGCACGCTCCGCTGGGAGCAGGCTCAAAGACGCAGTCCCCGCGGGCTCCCCAGCCCCGGACCAAAACTGTTCCGGCAGTCAGAACCCAGCCGCCCCGAGCTCAGTGCACGCTCCACTTGGAGCTGACCTCAACACGCCGTCTCCACAGGTTCCCCAGCCCTGGGCCAAAGCAGCCCTGGGAACCAGATTCTAGCCACTCAGAGCCCAGCGCACACCTTGCCAGGAGCGAGCCCCTAGGAGTATTCTCCACTGGTTCTCCAGCCCCGAGCCTGAGCGATCTGTCTGCGAGACGCAGGCAAATACCAGCCTGAAATCACCTGTTCCGTAGCTGAATGAGCTGAGATCAGTAGAAAACAGGGATGATTACATCAGCTCTCCAAGATGGTGGCTGCTGTCCTCCTCCGTGGTCCAACTGGTGTCGAGAACCAAACTGGACCGCTTCTCTCCTCTGTCTCAAAGCCGGAACTCAGCACTAAGCACGGCCATTGCACCACTGGCAGGAGCCCCCAGAATCCGCATCACTGCACCCCTGCTCTGGCACCTCGCCGCTTCCCAGCGCGCGCCGCAGACTCCAGCTGCGGGGCGCGACCCTCCGTGCGGAGAAATCGCCCGCGTCCAAGCCCCCGCAGCTGAACCTCACGCGATGGAAATCCGTCCACTGGATTCTGGAGCACCTCAATTTCACTGGAAATTCCCAACAAGATAGCCTTCAGCTGTTTCACCTCGTCTTTCTCCCACACAGTGACGCGGTGCACTGGGGTGATGCACTCCCTTTGCCGCCATCTTCCGCAGCTTAACTTGATTTCTTTGTTGATTGGTTTTCCTTTAGTGTAATACCTCCCTTTGCTGATTTTCATTTTTGGTTTTCATTTTCTCCTCCTGGAATATTTTGCTGAGAATGTCCTATAGTGAAAGCTTTCTAATTATAAATTATTTTAAGTTTTGTTCATCATGAAAGATTTTTATTTTGTCATCAAATCTAAAACTTAATTTTGCTTGATATAAGACTCTTGGTTGGCATCCACTTTCTTTTAGAGGTTGGTATATGTTGTTCCAGTATCTTCTAGTTTGGAGGCTCTGGGTTGAGAAATCTGCAGAAATCCTAATTGGTTCCCCCCCCCACATATAATCTGATTCCTTTCTCTTATGACTTTTAAAATTCTCTCTTCATTCTAGGCTTTTTCATTATAATATGCGTTGGTGTAGATATGTTATGATTTTGTAGATTTGGTGTCCTGTCTTGTATTTGATTTCCCAATTCTTTCTTCAGCTTTGGAAGTTTTTCTTATATTATTTCATTGAATATGTTGTTTATTCCTTTTGTTTGTAACTCTATGCCTTCCTCTATCCCAATAATTCTTAAATTTGATCTTTTCATGTTATTTCACAATTCTTGGATGTTCTGCTCATGGTTTCTTACATTTTCACTGTGTAGTTGACTTTATTTTCAAGATTATATATTTTGTCTTCATTGTTTGAGGTTCTGTCTTCCAAGTGATTTAACCTTGCTGATGCTTTCTATTGAGTTTTTAATTTGGCTTAAGGTTACCTTTATTTCAAAGATTTATGTTTTTGTTTTTTGTTTTGTTGTTGTTGTTGTTTGTTTGTTTTTGGTTTTTTTCAGACTTTCTCTCTTATTGAAGTAATCTTCTTTCCTGTATTTGCTTATGTAGCTCTTTATCAAAATGGTCTTTTGTTGCCTGTGTTTGCTTTCTTATATCATCCTTTAGTTTTCAGATTTGGAGGAAACAAGTAAGTGGGAAGACAATAGAGTACAAAAAACAAACATAAAAATTAAGAAAAAAATATAAAAATAAAAGATAAAAGAATATACAACACAACTGTAATATAGTATTCAAACATCCCTGACCTAAATAGCCTAATGCATGAAAAATACTGGATTTCACAAATGTTGGGGATGTGAAGACAGGTAAAAATAAAGAAAAGAAAAAAAATCTTGGTGGAAAATTACAGGATTGTTTCTATTGGAGTTCAGTATCTTTTCTGCTTCCCTTCTCATCCAGTAGGTGGGGTTGTCTGCTGTTTGCTGGTATCTCCACCCTCAGGATGGTAAAGGTTATTAGGGTGGGAGGGTTACTTTTGGGGGCAAAACTCCTGAATGTGAGCACTTGTATAGCACTTGTCGGTCCCCTTTAGGAGACTATAATCCAAGAATCTCCTTTGGGGCCCACTTGTGTGATGTGGGTTTTATCTCCTTTCAGTGCCTGTATACCTCACAATTCCTGGTGTCTAATTTAGTCTCTAAACTGTATCTCACTCAACCCTCCTTTTCTATTTCCCAACCAGAAAACTCTCTCTCTGGAGGTCTTGTAGGCTACACTCTGGGGCCTGTGCATCTGTTGCAGAGAGCTGTTTTGTATCTGGAGCTGAAAGCAATGTTAGTGGCAAGGCTGGGGGGCAGTTGGGGGACTATAGGTATCTTGATATTGCTTCTAGTCCCCAGCAGGTGTCCCAAGTTGGGAGTTGCCCCAATTAAATACGGTAATAGTGGTAGTGAGGATAACCCAAGATGGAGACAAAGGTTCCCAAGTCGTAGGAGGCTACTTTCAGAATGGGCATTCAGAGTGGATTGGGAGGGGGCATTGGGTGGCATATTCAGAGATATAGCTCTGTGGCATGCATGGTGAAGCAGAAGGCTCTCTCCAGTCTGGTGTCCCCAGATGCAGGCTACCACATAGAAGGGACCATGGCAGCAGTTTCAGTGTCCAAAGATGGAAGCAACTTGGGGAGCCCCATGTTGGTAGATGGGGGTCCACATGGGAGTGGCCACCAGGGATCCTGCACAGAAGGATGTCTGGGGTCCTGCAAGGGCACTGATGCCAGGGAGTCCTGCATGGGCAAGTGGTGGGGGGTCCTGAGCAGGAGCAGCTGTCAGGGGTCCTCTAATAACCCACAGAGAAACAGTTTTCCACTACTTGAATCTCAGGTTCCAGAGCAACAAGAAATGCAGCCAAGCTCTAGCCTGCCATCTTGGATCTCCCCTAAAGTATTCTTTTCTCTTTTTCTTTTGTATAGTTTCTATTGTTATGTTTTCAAATAAATTCACCTTATTTCTACAGTGTCTATCTAGCATTTGTGATGTTTTATGTATTTTCATTTAATACACTATGATTTTCATGTATAGAATTTTATTCTTCATCTTTAGAAATCATTTATGTCTTTTTGACTTATTGACTATGTAGATTGTACTTATGAATGACTTATT
This sequence comes from Spermophilus citellus, assembly GCF_964194105.1. Taxonomy (NCBI): domain Eukaryota; kingdom Metazoa; phylum Chordata; class Mammalia; order Rodentia; family Sciuridae; genus Spermophilus; species Spermophilus citellus. The sequence goes on along the minus strand of NC_138186.1, from coordinate 134,522,132 downwards.
GTCCTGGTATGCTAATTCTACCATATTTTTCAGTCTAATATCAGTTTTATTTATTGATTAATTTCTTAAATAAGGGTCATATTTTACTTTTTTACCATGTAAATGATTTTTGACAAAATGTTAAACAAGGAAAGTTTTAATATTTCTTGTACTTTTATATAAAAATAGAATATATGTATGTATATATGTTTTAATGACAGTTAAATTCAAATTTTAAATTATATATGTGCATGGGTTTCTAATGGAAAACAGTGGAATCAGAACTTTCTTTTTTTTATTTTCAAGTGATGCTTTTGTTGGTCAGAACTAACATATTACACACTGTAGGGCAAAACCCATTTAAATACAATGGCCTATGAGTTACGATACTTTCATATCTACCTGTTACATATGACACAATTTATATTGCTGTGTGAGTATCAGATAATAGCACTTAAATATTTTTATTTTTTGGCTCTACTTTTTCCATCATCTTTAAAATAGAGCTAGAAATATATATTTCATAGAATAACTGTGAAATTACATAAAATAATGATTTAAAAAAGCCTTGCAAGTAATAGAGACAAATTCTAGTTCTCTTTCCTTCCTAAATATGAATTACACTCCAGCAAAAAAGTGCATTAATATGCACAAATAATTATAATAGTAAAGTAAATATATAAGATTACAATGGGGTCCAAGAAGTATTTTGTTATGTTTGAGTATATATGCAGGAGTTGATCTATATAAATTCAGCAAGGTAAGTGATGAATTATATGATGAAAGCTCTAATATAATCTAATGAAGAAAATGGAAAAGGATTAAGAGCTTTAAGGACAGGGGTGATATGAATCAATACATTATCCTTACCCAATATGTTGTACATTATATCTATATCAGAAGAGAGAAATCTTGGGGCCAAATCCAGAAAATCACCTGTTTTCATAAATGATTTTTTACTAGAAAACACCATGCTTATTCTCTTATGCATATTCAGTTATTCTTTTACCCTCCAAGGGCAAGTGTAGAAAAATGATAATAGAGACAAAATAACCTGAGGACTTTAATATATTTACTAAGGTGGCTTTTATGTGTAAGAATGGCCAAAAATTTTTATGAAAAAAACAATTGGATAATGTCCAATCAGATATTTAAATTTAATATACTTCCACAGTCTTTATAGACATGAACCCTGGGTAGTGTCCAAGATGGACAGATAACTAGCTCATTGGAGTAGAATTTTAAAAAAGAATTTCTAAATTAAGAAATAACCTAGATAATACTTTTCTCTATATTTGCAAGAAAAAAAAAAACAATGTGAAAAATATGGCTCTTCAGAATAGTGAAAAAATATTATTTAAAGCATGCAATTGAGGCCATTGATTAACTATTTGGAAAAATAAATAAAATTATGTCTTTTACTGAACTTTATATGCAAATAAATTTCATGAACTCTTCATTTCATTTTGCTAACATAATTTAAAGGCATGAAAGCATCTATATTAAAGTTTATATAGGAAAGATGATTTGATGCAAATTTATTGAATTCTTATTAACAATTGATCTTTGAATAAATGATGACATATTCATGCTATGCTATTTTATACAATTACTTTTAAATGAACTAAAATAGTATACATTAAAATTAGGTGAGTAGATGATAGATAGTTGATAGGTCTGATAAGAAAATGACTTGTTTAATAATAACTCTCTTGGCAGCCTCACAGACCTGGGGAGACAGTGCCCATACCAAGGCTAGGTAATTCCCGAAGGGTTGGACTGCTGCCTCAAACTGACTTTTGTGCGCAAAAGGGCCAATCCAAGGCCATTACCACCCACTTTGTTATATACATTCATAAACCAAGCCAATATTTCCCTTGCCCTAAATCATTGCAAGACCAATACCTCTTACCCTAAGCAACCATGCTTCAGCTTTCTAACTATGTAGTTCTTTGCTCTTTCTATAATTTTGTAAAGATAAAGTCCTACAATTTTTTTTTATTTTTTAGGAATGCTTATTTGGAAATTTACCCATCATGTTATTGGTACATACAATTATATTTTTTCTTTTGCAGTAAGATTTTAAGGGGAAAAATAATGAGGCCTTGGAAAAAAATATTGGAAATATGTAGCAGGATAAATAAAAATGAAAAAAGGGAGAAGCACAAACTACTACCAATTTACATCAGAATTTATGTAGAATAGAAACCAGACTCTGACTTTACCTGGTGAAGTGACATTTGTTTGTATCCATCTATAGCTCAATTAGGGTTATAGAGAGTATTCAAGGAATTGAAGGGAGATTTTTCATGTCTTCCATCAAAAAATTGTATCTCATTGAGGAAGAGGGAAAGGAAGGAATCAACTACTGATAAATAAGAAGACAAAGTATAAGATACTAGGTAGGAGTATGCTAAGATGCATGGAAGAGAAAGAATATTGTCTGCTGGAATAATCACTGAAGAAAAGGAAAAATTGTATAAATCTCAAAAATGGGTAGAGTTTGCAGGAATAAAAGGAAATAATATTAGCATGTATGTATATAAAATTTTTAAGAATATAAAAAAGATATAATAGCATTAAGAAAAGAAAAAAAAACAGGGTTTGCAATTATTGTGGTGTCTATGAGGGGAGGAGGGAGAGAAAGAGACAAAGAGAAAGGAAGGGGAACGCGGGGACAGAGAGGGATGAGGCCTAGTCAGAGCAGCAACATTTATCATTTTCTTGAAAGATAAAATAATCATAAAGATTATAATTTCTGGATCAGTAATTTGAGTTTGAAGCAGTGAGAAGTATAGAATTACTTGGTTGCTTAAAGAAAGAAATTTGAGAGAAACAAGTTTGTTGTTTATTGTTGCTGATCAGGGTTATAAAGAACAATATGTTTGACTTGAAGAAGAAAACTGAGTCATTGGGACCAGCTCAGATACTGTAGAGCTAATCTATGTATAAGGTGCAAGTGTGGAGGAAGCAGTGGCCAAGGGAAGCAAACCAAAACCAAAAAAAAAATGTTTAAAGAAGAATGCAGATACATGCTGGCACAGATTGGCTACAAAGCAAGGTCAAAAAGATAAGGATATGTATTAGAATAGATATATAAATAAATTTACTTGCAAACTCAGATTTTATTTAATCTCACATTTTCCCTATTGGATTACTAATTTGATTGAAAAAATTCATTATTTCTCCAATAGAAATAAAAAATTTCACAAAGCAGACTTGCTTGGAAAGAGGAATCAAAGCAGCCTTCAGAAGGAGATTCACCTATAATTAGGATAGCAATTTGAAACAGCCTGGAATTTTATTCTACTTTAAAACAGAAATAATGATTGGAAAAATTCACATGCATTGAGGGAATGATCCAGGCTTTTACGCACGCCTGTGTGAGGGTGAGCAGGCCCAGAAGGGCAGAAGAAAAAAATAGAAAGAGAAAAAGTGAGGTGACGGATTGAGGTTCCTGTGAAGCAGGAAGAACTGGTGAGAAGGACACAGTGAGTCCCAGAGCGAGAGGAATGGAAATGAGGAAGAAATAACAGTGAGGGTGGCAGAGAAAGAGGACTGGGAGGAAGTAGGGGGTGTACCTAATAGGTAATTGAAGCTGAAGTCCCAGGGAAAAGTCAAACCCTGCTGAGGGGAAGCTAGAGAAGAGGGGAGAATAGAAAGAGTGCAGAGAATAAGCAGGAGAGAGTGGAGTCGGGATCATGGAAGGGTATGCAGGGAGCACAGGGAGAAGATGGACAGATTTTTACAAAACGACTTTCGAAGTTTTCAAAATAGAAGATAAGGGAGAACATAAAAAAGGAAAAAAATGGAATGAGGGCTAGTATAGATGGATCATGTGCTCATTGTGTTGAGCACTCGGTCTGGCTACTGTGAAAATACCTTCATCATGTGCTCATACTCCAGATAAAAGTATAAGTAAATTATTAACGATTACTTACTGAACATTTATTCTTCTGAAATAGAAATTACATTAAAAAATAAGAGCTACATCAAAAGTAAAATAAATACATTGCACATTAATTTTTTACAAGAGTTAGCATCTCTTGACTAACTCTAGTGGCATTAACTAATAAATCCCCCAATGGTTAATGGCTTAACCCTACAGAATTTCACTGTTTATCACTCTCACAATGATAAATAATGTTTACCCATGTGTCAGAATGCTTTTTTCTACAGTTATTCAGGGCCCTTGGATCCTTCCATCTGTGGCTCCACCTGTCCCTATGTCTCTCCATTGTCTACATCTGCTGAATAAAAGAATTAGTGAACTTACACAAGACACCCCTTCCTTTAAATGCCTAGAGCCAGAAGTGATGCACATCACTCCGTCTCACATTCTATTTGTAAGAACTAGTCACAGGAGACCACCCAGAGTCTGTTTCTGGAGGTTGTAGGCTGGAGGGAAATCTAGAAAAGGTTTTTCTGATTTATACCACCGAGGAGCATAAAAGTCAGTGATCTAATAAACTGCTTTTACACTTTGTCAGATATAATAGTTACATTCTGTTCCTGGATGACATAAACAAACTCTTACATTCTTGCTTTGAAGAGAGTGTTAGGATTATTTCACCTGAGACTGGGAAACAGCAAATGTCTAAATTGTATAGAATTTCCTTTTGCTGAACTTGGCATTAGATTTAATGTGGATTTTTGAGTTCCTCTTGCAGGTAAAAATAAGAAACTGAAGTGTAATAAAATGAGATAACTAGCTATCTAGCATCATCTAGTGGCTTTATGCTACCATTGATGTTCAAGTTTCAGGCATAGAGCCAACTGCCTAGACAGATTTTTTTTTTAATTAAATGAAGATAGAGGGAAAATAACGGCCAGAAAGCCATTAATTAAAATTATTTTAACCTGGATATGTTTTTTTTTTTAACTCTACTCTCAATAACTGGGAAATTGGCCCATACATTAAGTGACTTGGAATGGGCCTAACAACTTAAATCTTTTTTTTTTTTTTAAGAGAGAGTGAGAGAGGAGAGAGAGAGAGAGAGAGAGAGAGAGAGAGAGAGAGAGAGAGAGAGAGAGAGAATTTTTAATATTTATTTTTTTTAGTTCTCGGCGGACACAACATCTTTGTTTGTATGTGGTGCTGAGGATCGAACCCAGGCCGCACACATGCCAGGCGAGCGTGCTACCGCTTGAGCCACATCCCCAGCCCCTGGATATGTTTGATTATAGTAAATATGTTAACATATTAATCAAGCCTTTTAGCATGGCATTTGACTATATTTTTAACATCAGAATTGTTAAAATTTAATATGACACAGGAAAGCAAAATAAATTTCATTATATTTCAGCCCTAAAGTAAATTAATATTTTTCTAGGCTGTTAGTTAGAATTAATTTTCCATTTTTGTGCCTTCATTTGTGGCTTTTTTTTAGTTTGTTCTGTTTGTGTTATTTTAGGACTGAGAAAGCAAACAAAGGAAAAATTGAGCTTGCAGAAGACATACACTTTCATAAGATCGCTGATTTATTAGTTATATAGAGATTAAGAGGGAAAGATACAAGATGCTTTTGTTTTGGGAGATGAGACATATTAGTTCCAACTACTTATCAATCATTGTCAAAGTACCTTCCTTTATCTCTATAGAAAAAAAAATGAGAATTTGGGAAATAATCCAGGAATATTTATGGAAATAACATTTCCTGGAAAATTGCAATGGAAATTAACCATCCACCATGTTTCCTTGCTTCCAAAAGGAAATAAGAAAGAGAAATAAACTTAATATAAATATTTTTGTAGCCTTGAAAGTGATTCCTTTTTACACATTAATTGAAACAATCTGACATTTTTCTTCTACTTAAAATCACTCCATACCATTACTAATTACTTTTAATTTGTTTCTTCACAATCCTTCATTTTCTAATAACTGTAATTTACTCTTATTTTCAAATATATTAAATTTCATCTAATTTTAAAGTTGAAAGTGTACAGAAAGAATATTAAATTAAAATAGATCTTATGCTTTTAATCACCAAGCCTGATTCCTTACTCAATATTTTAAAATAATTCTTACAATTTTCTTCTACAAAATAAATTTAAACCCATTCCAACTAAAATAAATTAATAAAAAAATTATTAACATTAACTCATTGGTTTTAAAAAGATGAAATTTGTAGGCAAATTTTTACTATTTGCTAAGTTTTTTTGCTAACACTATTTCAGGTGATATTGACAAATATTGGTCACATCATTCTCTTTAAAAAATACAGAGAGATAGACATTTCCATTAAATGGATTGCATTATTTCCAATTTTAGACTTTTGCAAGCAGTAGAAGAATGGCATTCAAAATGTATTTTTGTTAACTTGTTAAAATAAACATGAAGTAAATTACTAGAAAGAAATGGATCAGGTATTGCCAAATAATAGTGAGAAAGATGTGTTGTATTTTGTGTTCATAACAAAACAATAAAATGTTTATTAAGATTTCTATTCCTACAAAGCTAACAACAATGAGGATCAGAAAATATTTAAATTTGTACTAGTCTGATACGTGAAAATGGTGATTCACCATTTTTGTGGATATTTATTTATGTGAGGTTGTATATTTTGTCAATTAGTTTCTTTATTTAAAAATATTTTTACATATTTCTTAGTTTGAGCATGAAAGCAAAATAAAAACACATAATTGTAAATTTAGAACCTTAGGTGATTTATTATAGCATGTTTATGAAAATAAACTGTCTTTGTAGTAATTAAGTAGAATTTTGTTTTTAATGTTTTTAACATTGTGTAGCTAGGTTAATTTTTGAAAAATTTAATAACTTTCATTCATTTTCAATGGACATTGTTTTTGTATGGAAAAAAAAATTAGTGGTACTGGGGATTGAATTCAGGGCTTTATAAATACCAAGCAAACAAACACTTTATCTTTCAGCTACATCCCCAGCCTTTTGTGTGGAAGATTTTTATGAAGATATAAGCTTGAAGGAAACATTTTCTAGATGATTGGAACTAACACTTCAGTATCTACTTTAATGTTTCTGAAAGCATAATGAAATAAAAATTTTCATTGGTAGTGTCTTAAGGAACAATACTACCAAAACTTAATTTTTATTTTATGCAACTTTAGCATAATTTTGTCATTACCTATACCTGAACTTTTAAGTTTAAATATAAGCTGCTATTAATTTGACTAATAATTATTAAATTAGTATTCAAAAATGATTAAGATGCTCAAATACAACATAAATTCAGATCAATTACTAAAATTGCTGATAAATTAATAATAGGTTAGAAAACCTACGAGATTTTGGATTTTATCCTATGTAATAAATTTAATAAACTTTTAAGGAATATTTGTTGTTCATAGTCAAAAGGCAGAAGACTTTAAGAGAAACTTTAAAGTTTAAGAAAACTCAATGTACTGCCTGATTTATTCATATCTGAAGGGCTGATATGGAGAAAAAAGAAGGACTTTGGGTAATAAGAAGTGCTGAGAGCCACAGCCAAGTCGGTACGGCCCCTGGCATTTTGGCAACAGTATTGGTTGACAGGCGAGGCATTACTATCCGCCTTGGCTGCTACTTTGGAGTTCTCACACTACTTTGGAGTTCTCTTGGGGATTCCCGGGAATTCCCGGAGAGTTCCCATTGGTTGGGGAAGTGCAGGGGGAGGGATTTCCGGAGGAGATATTTCTGGTGGCTGGTTCCTGGAGGAGCCGCTTGGCAGACGGCAGATTTCCCAGGAGCATGTGTGAAGTGTGCTGGTAGAGTTCAGAAATAAAGTTTGTTCCTGCTTCAGTGGCTCATGATTTGTGCCCAGCCAGACGGCAGCATTTGGTGGCCCGTGTGGGGAACTCCTGAAGCTTGGGGGAAAGTGAAATTGCTCACCCCTAAGGGAGGGCGAGAGAATGGGTGACCATTTCAAAAAATAATGTGTTCTTGTTTTGATTTGTTTTGTTTTTGTTTCAAGCTGCCTATCCTGAGAACTTTCTCAGGCAAACTGGGAAAAATGGTTGGCTCAAGGTTTGAAGTTGTTCGCCCTCGAGGAAGAGATAGAAATAGACCACAAATGCACAAGTGAAGAAAATAGGAAAATTGATACAACGATTTTTTGTTCTGTTTTTGTTTCATTCTGTTTCGGTTTTGTTTTGTGTTATCTTATTGGGTTACGTTATCTTTATAGTAGATTAGAAATTAGTAAAAAACAAACTGAAAGAGTGTTAAGTAAATTGTTAGAGGAGGTTCAGACCATGGAGAAAGACATTTTAGATCAAGTAAAAGAGAAGGTCTCTCGAGCTAGTCAGATAGAGGAAGAAAATTTAAAGGAAGAAAGCTTAGAGGAGAAACAGCTATTAGGGAAAAAGCTACAACAGGAGGCTGCTACTAACACCATTCTATCACCAGAGGGCATAATTCAACCAACCTATGGAGACAGCTGAGTGGCCCTCAAACCCCCTAGTTGATAGATGGGATCCTGAGACAGGACCTCAAAGATTAGCATGCCCTGTACTTGAGCAGGCAGGAGGGCAGCAAATTCACCGTGCTTTAGATTTCAAAACAGTGAAGCAGTTAAAGGAGGCTGTAACAACCTATGGTCCTCAAGCACCCTTCACTGTAAGCATGGTCGAATCCATTACCAACTTGGACATGACGCCAGCAGATTGGGCTAGCATGTGTAAATCTGTGCTAAATGGAGGGCAATATTTGTTATGGAAGGTTGCCAATGAAGAATTTTGCATGGAGATGGCTAGGCAAAATGCAGCAGCTGGTTATCCTCAGAGAAATCTAGATATGTTGTTAGGAAAAGGACCTTATGAGGGTCAATGGCAACAAATTGAATATAATCATGCTATATATGCACAAATTGCTGAGATGCAGTTAGGGCATGGAAGACTTTGCAAGGACATGGAGATTTACAAGGACAATTATCTAAGGTAATACAGGGAGCTAATGAACCTTACGCTGAATTTGTAGATAGGCTTATTCAAACAGCTACCAGAGTTTTTGGGGATACAGAACAAGAATGCCATTAATTATACAATTGGCTTATGACCAAGCAAATTGTTGGTGCAGAGAGGTCATTAGACCATGGAAACATGGAGATTTAAACACATATATTACATTATGTAGAGACATTAATGAACAAGGGCAAGTCTTGGCAGCTGCAGTACAACAGGCTTTAGATGCCAGGCCAAAAACATGCTACAATTGTAAACAAACAGGACATTTTAAAAGTAATTGCCCCATAGGAGGAGGGTTTAACAAAACTAGGTTTCAAAGGAGTAGAATACCGGGTATTTGCCCACGATGCTGTAGAGGGAGACATTGGGCTAATGAATGCCATTCTCAAACCACCATAGAGGGTACTCCGTTATCAAAAAACGGACAAGGACCAGGTGTTTACCCACAATATCATGGAGAAAGGCATTGGGCTCCATTGCCAAAAAACGGAGAGGGGGCTCAATGCTCCGGGGCCCATGACCACAAATATACGGGGCACTGGAGGAACCCAGAAACACAATGGAGGAACCCAGCAACACCATCAGGGTAGTGCCCAGGACACATTATCCATCAGATCTCTCATCAGACAAACCAGAGGGAGCACAGGGTTGGACATCTGCGCCTCCACCAGAGCAGTACTAACTCCAGAGATGGGAGTTCAAATCATTCCCACAGGAGTAAAAGTACCTCTTCCCCAAGGAACAGTAGGCTTATTGTTAGGACACAGTTCTTCTACTCTAAAAGGAATTATGATAAGTCCTGGGGTAAATGATCCCAATTATGAAAGTGAAATAAAAATTATAGCTAGTTCTCAAAAGTGTATATCAGTACTTTCACCAGGAGATAGAATAGCACAGTTATTAATAATACCCAGCCTACATGATAAATTTTCCAATAAAAAAAATAAAAATTACCTGGAAATCAGAAAGACCAGTATGGGTTCCTCAGTGGCCCCTGACTAAAGAAAAGATACAAGCAGCCCATGACCTGGTCAAACAACAATTAGCGGAGGGACATATACAACCTTCCATATCTCCCTATAATACTCCCATTTTTGTCATTAAAGATAAATCTGGTAAATGGAGATTATTGCAAGATTTAAGAGCCATTAATAATGAGATGGTTATTATAGGACCTGCTCAATCAGGTATTCCTCAATTGTCTGCTTTTCCAAAAACCTGGTACGTTTTAGCTATAGATATTAAAGATTGGTTTTTTTTCAATTCCAATTCATCCTGAGGATAGTCCAAGTTTTGCATTTACTATCCCTGCACTGAATCATGAAGGTTCTGATCAGAGATATGAATGGAAAGTACTCCCTCAAGGGATGGCTAACAGCCCAACTATGTGTCAAATTTATGTTAACAAAGTAATCCAGCCACTTAGAAATCAAAATCCTGAACTACAAATATTTCACTATATGGATGATGTATTATTAGCACAAAAAGATAAAAACACATTGCTAGAATGTTATGCCACACTTACAAACTTATTAAAAATTATAATCTAGAGATAGCAATAGATAAAGTACAATTAAATTTTCCAATTAATTATTTAGGAGTTCTATTATCCTCAACCATGGTCCGTCCACCAAAAATTCAAATATGAGTAAATCAACTCAAATCACTTAATAACTTTCAAAAGTTATTAGGAGACATCAATTGGATAAGGCTTTATCTGGGCATACCAACAGGAGAGTTGGGACCTTTATTTGATATCCTAAAAGGTCCATCAGATCCACATTCACCCTGAATGTTAACGCCTGAAGCAAGAAAGGCATTAAAAATTATTGAAACATATATGGAAAATATGCATTTGGATAGAATTGATTTAAGTTTGCCTTTATTATTTATTGTACTACCAACAAAAAATATTCCTACAGGAGTATTTTGGCAAGAATGTCCATTATTGTGGATACATTTATCTTATTCTCCTAACACTATTCTTACTAGGTATCCTGAGGCTGTAGGACAATTAATACTCAAAGGAATAAAAGCAGCAAAGGGAGTGTTTGGAATTTCTCCTAATAAAATCATTACTCCATATACTATGGATCAAATTGATGAGTTAGCTAATGAGTTAAATACTTGAGCAATAATCATGTGTAAATCTAATGTTTCATTTGATAATCACTTACCATCTAATCCTTTGTTGACTTTTTGGTCTTCACATCCTGTAATTTTTCCAAAAATGACAAGAAAAACACCTATCATGAATGCTCCAAATATATTCACTGATGGGTCAAATAATGGTACAGCAGCAGTAGTTATCCCTGATCAAACTTTTACATTTTTAGTACCCAAACAATCAGCTCAAAAGGTAGAACTTAATGCAGTTTTACAAGCTTTTGGGATGTTTAAAGTTTCTGTATTTAATTTATTTTCGGATAGTCAGTGTATAGTTAATGCTATAGTATCCCTTAAAGATGCTGGTAGGATTTCTCCTTCCTCTACTGTTTTCTCTTTGTTTTCCACTATACAAAGTCTAATCTGGGACAGAAAAGATCCATTCTTTATAGGACATATCAGAGCACATACAGGATTGCCTGGAGCTCTTAGTTTGGGCAACAATTTAGCAGATAAAACTACACATGACATACATATTTTCTCTACACTAGAAGAAGCTACAAATTTTCATAAAAGGTTCCATGTCAATGCTAATACTTTACAAAAGCATTTTTAAATAACTAAGGAACAAGCTAGACAAATAATAAAACAATGTCAAAATTGTGTGACCTTTTTGCCACAAGTTAATCTTGGAGTCAATCCTAGAGGATTGGTACCTAACCATATTTGGCAGATGGATGTCACACACTTGCCAGAATTTGGAAAATTAAAATATTTGCATGTTACAGTTGATACTTCTTCCAGATTTTTGATGGGCTCCTTTCATGCCTGAGAAAAAACTAAAGATATTATAGCTCATTGCTTACAGAATTTTGCCACTGTGGGCGTTCCAAAACAGTTAAAAACAGATAATGGTCCTGGCTATACCTCTACCTCTTTTAAACAATTTTGCTCAACATTTGGTATTACTCACATAACAGGAATCCCATACAATCCTCAGGGATAAGGCATAGTTGAAAGAGCTCATCAAACTATTAAAATGTACTTATTAAAGCAAAAAGAGGGAATTGGAAAGGGGTATATATCCCCCAAAGATAAACTTAAAATAACCCTTTTTACTAAAAGCTTTTTAAATTTGGATTCATCAGGGCTTAGTGCTGTGGAAAGGCATATGTATCCAAAAAATGTACATAAGCCTAAGGTACTTTGGAAGGATATTCTAATAGGACAATGGAAAGGTCTTGACCCAGTGATTGTCTGGAGTCGGGGTTCTGTTTGTGTGTTTCCACAGGGAGAACAGCAGCCGATTTGGATTCCAGAGAGACTAGCCAAAGCGCTATCTACAGACCAAAAAGAAGATGATTCGACTCAAATCCATAACAGCTGATATCCAGAGCTCCAGCTTGGCTATTCTTACATCTGCGACACTGATTAACTAGGATGCTTTTTTCAATATCTATTTTATTATTGCATTTTTCCACATCATAAAGTTTTATTTTATTTTTTGAGCTCAAACAGACCTAGGTTAATGTTTTTCTGATCAGTTTTATTTTTTGACTGTGGAGTTTTTAAACATTGCAATGGAGATTTCACCTGTGTAAAGCTACAAGGCCTTTACTATTGTCTCATGTGTTGTATGTTTGTGTGCACATTTGTGTTTTGTTTTGTATGTCTGTATGTGTGTATGTCCATATATCATATATGAGGAGCACTCATGAAAAAATGGATCCAAATTTTTTTTTATTCATGTGATTTAAATGGTTTAATTTAAATTGGGTAAACAGCTGTTGAGGATTGTTTTAATATGTGAACAAATAAGGAGTTTAACAGATCTGTTTGTTTACTTTCTCCTTTCCTTTTCATTATATTTAATAATTCTGTTCAGGATAATGTAAATTGTTCAGAAAATTCTTTTCTTAGTACCTCTTGGAATGTTACATAATTTTTTTTAGCATCATTGCCAGAATTCCTATCTTCATCCCAATGCCAGTGAAGACAAAGATAAAACCAAACTACAGCTTCTTCGATAGTTATCACAACAAACTGTATAAACTGATGCATATGAATAATAATGAATAATAACTCAACAAGTAATGCTCAATCAAGGAGTCGATTTACTTTGGGAGGAAATGGACATATTGATGGATTCCTCTGCTTTGAACTGCTTGCAGAACTTGCCTGGACTATGTATCACTTGTATGCTTTGTGAACTATCTGTTGGTGCAGCAAACTGTGGTAGTGCTGGAGTATCTTTGCTGATGGTGTCACCGGTGGTACAATTTTTCAAAGGAGCCGTCAATTGGCTTAGTGTCGTGGCATTTTGCATCCTCCTCCCTTTTAGTAGTGATGGTCTAAAATTTGGGGGCCACCAGAGGTGAGGCAAAGAACCACACCCCCCACTGGCACCAAGGCCAAATTTGGGGGCCAACAGAGGTGAGGCAAAGAACCTCACCCCCACACACACACTGGTGCAAAGGCCTATCCACAAGTATGGCTGTATGCTGGACCAGCAGTCAGTGACAGGTATGATCCAATTGCAGTGGTACCAACCTAAGACAGGAGTCTGACGCCTAGAGGTCAGTTCATCTGATGACGGGTAAGGACCATATGTTGTATTGGACAACCTAACAGGCATGGTCCCTAAGCCACATTACTTGTTGTTTAATTAAACAGAAGGGGGGAGATGCTGAGAGCCACAGCCGAGTTGGTATGGCCCCTGGCATTTTGGCAACAGTATTGGTTGACAGGCGAGGCATTATTATCCGCCTTGGCTGCTACTTTGGAGTTCTCACGCTACTTTGGAGTTCTCTTGGGGATTCCCGGGAATTCCCGGAGAGTTCCCATTGGTTGGGGAAGTGCAGGGGGAGGGATTTCCGGAGGAGATATTTCTGGTGGCTGGTTCCTGGAGGAGCCGCTTGGTGGTCAGCAGATTTCCCAGGAGAGTGTGTGAAGTGTGCTGGTAGAGTTCAGAAATAAAGTTTGTTCCTGCTTCAGTGGCTCGTGATTTGTGCCCAGCCAGACTGCAGCAAAGAAGGTGAGCAACTTTCTTTGGCAATTTACTTGTGTTTTAGGATCTACCAAAGCTCAGATTTTCTGTATTGCTGCAGTTTCTGATGGGCCTTTTCATCAGAAAATATTTTATCATGATGGCTGACCTAGGTTTCATGGTAACTTGTCAGTGTATGGTGAGATATATAAGGGACAGAAACCAGGGAAACACTGTTTCTCAAAGCGAAAGTATAAAAAGAGAAGAAAATGACAATTTTTTTACTCCAGGAATCTTAAGGGTCTGGACATTGATTCAAATGTGAGGGTCTGCCTAAATCTCCAGTTAACAGCCCTGACTTCCACTTTACCTGAAAGCACCATGTAACCAAGCTACAACTCATGCCTGAACCTGAACCGAGTATATACAAATGAGCACTCCCTCACAAGGTGTCCATCCTTCTACCTCTCCTACTGCAACCTATTTCCACCTGCTTCTGGAACACCTGTTTACAGAGTTGAAAGAGTTGTGTGGGAAGAGAAGCTGCATGTGTAAATATAAAGGCGAGTCCCACTCAATAATTCCTCCTTTGTAAATGTTCTTTTGATGACTCCATTGTCATATGAAACCTACCAAGCTATTATTCCATTTTCTGAACTTCTGTAATTCTTTATTCATACATTTTCTTAAGATTTTTTCCTGAAATATCATCTGATTTTTAAAAATGTACATTCTGCATAATATATGGCACTTGGTTGGTTGCATACTAAATGGTCAAAGAATGAATGAAAAATGAAGCAATGGCATTATTCTGGAAGTAATGAAAAGTCATACTTTTTAGGTCATGTAGATTTAAAAGGTAAAAGGTAAAAGATCATCCTAAACTTGATGTGGTAGTGTGTACCTCTAATCCCAGGCACTCAGGAAAATGAAACAGAAGAATCAAAACCTCAAGATTAGCCTGGGCAACATGGAAAGCCAGCCTGGGCAATATGGAAAGAATGTCTCAAATAAATAAATGATAAAAGATCATCTTGAGTTCTGAGGATCTAAGTAATGTTCATATTTTCTAAAAGACTAAAATAATATCAATAAAAACAATATTTTAAAAAAATTCCTGTCATAATAAGTTAAACATAAGACTCCCCATCCCACTGCCAGTGTTCTCTGATGTGAGGATGGTTCTACCTTCTTTGCAGTCTCCTAGCATTAGTTATGTGCTTAGTTCTGTTTATGGAATAATAATTTACAAATTATAAGAAGTCAAATTGAAGGCAAAATTCATTTATAACGCATCAATTACTCTATTTCATTAGGGTATATGTTTTTAAATTTTTAATTTTAATTTTAATATCAAAGACAATATCTTTCTACCTTGTTCAGCATTGTAAGCCAGCACTAGTGTAGCACCAGGAATGAAGTCATTCATTACTCAACAAATAACTTTTAAATGAAGTAAGAGACTTGCGTGGCAGGATTTTCTGAGAATTTTCCAGCAATTCATTTTAAGAAGTATCATCTAGTGAAGGATTGGGTCTGCTTGAGTTCATGACCCATGTATTCCCAAATAACTCATAGTTCATGGCACAAGGATTCTGAATCAACATCTCACTACTGAACTCTCTCATTCTTTCTTCTGACAGCAGCCATTGCTGCTCTGACCAGTTCCACACAGGTGCTGACCTACTTCATGAAGTGCAAATTGGCATCTTTTAATTTTAGTCATGTTTTGTACCTCTTATATATGCCCTGGGCTTTTATGCCTTTGTTGTAATTTGGGGCACCTGTTATTATCCAGTTGGCATATAGGCTTGTGTTACCAGAATTGCAAGTGGCCTTTGCAGGTGTAATCAGCATCACAGATTGCTACCTTAACCAATGCATGATGGAGGCAGAGAGGCAAATGTTTCTCACTTATATCCCTCACATCCAGTGTTTCTGAGGGCTTTTAGATTATTCATCAGCAATCCCATGTCAACATTAAACACCCAAAGCTTCATGCTGCCAAGCTTATTGTTTCTTCTTAAAGTAGCTTTTCTTCCTTTCCTTTATTTATTTCTCATTTTTTTCCTATTCTTTAGCCATAAAGAGAAACAGGCATTCAAGTCTTTGGCTCAAACCCTGCTAATATATAATTTGACAAGTCTTATATACAAGTCTGAGCTTGCACATGAAATTAAATTTAAAAGAGATGTGGTGACAAGCCCACTATCACCAAAATGTCTCCCAAATTCTACCTATAATTGTTTTATTTATTATTTTGTGTTTCTGAAATCCCACCAATAAAAGATTTCTTTGGATCAGCAGCCATCTTTCTTTAAAATACAATTATCATGGAAAGAGGCTATGTAATTTATTATTATAATTAATACAAGAGACAGAAGATGGAAATAGAAACAGATTTAGAAAGAAAACAAGTCTTTCTAAAAATTCTACAGATTGATACCAGGTTAGCATTATTTAACTGGGAGATACTTAGCAAGGGAAGTACTACTACTCTGTTATGTTTAGTGTGCTATTCTTATATCCACCCTATAAGGGAATGATGTGTTGATTGGCACAGGTCAAAATAACCATGTGACTTCTTCCACCACTTCTCAATAAATGACTTGTCATAATCTCATTCCCCATCTTATGCACCATGACCTTCAGTCTTTCCTGGGCCTGTGTGTTTGTTGGTTGTATTTCCGCTCCTTTATCAGGAGCTTACAATCTTTCAGATAAGTTTCCCCCTCTATGGAAGGAGAGCCCAGGTCAGTTTAGTGACTATAGTGTAGAAAATGGCAAGTACATCATTAACCCCTGGAATTACTCTGAGAGGATGGGAATGTATAAAATTCTATTGGCACAGACAGCCAGATATTTTGAAAAATTTGCTCCAGAAAATGAACAAAATATTTTATGGGGACTGCCTATACATCATGGATGGCAATATCATACAGGTAAGAATTAATCTTTTTCACTACAATGATGTTTTGATTAAGCTATAAACTAATTAGAACACAGTATCTGGTATATAACATCATCTTTTTGAAAGTGACCATTTTTCTCTTAATTTTTCCCTTATTCTTTTTTTGCTTTTTTATTTCACACCCCTCCTCTTCTATTTTTCTCTTCATTCTTCATTAATCCTTTTTTATCAAACATTTTTAGAATCTCCCTATGTGCACAGGGAGATTTTCTACCTGTACTGTCAAAAAAAAAATCATTTACAATGATGAACATCTTCTACATTTCCACTATGCAGTACACAAGCAGGAGCCAACACATACTGTTACATGTGGCTATTGAGCACCTGAAATAACTAATACTTGTGCAAAATTGAAATCTTAATTTTATTTAATTTTGAGTCATTTAAACTTAAATATACAAGTGCTAGTGATTATCACACTCACTGATACACAGCATATTAGATCTAGTTCACACCATCAACTAGTATTAATTAAGGTCCTACTAAGAACTAAACTCATTTCCAAGCATCAAGAATTGGATGCATGGGCTGGGGATGTGGCTCAAGTGGTAGCGTTCTCGTCTGGTATGTGTGCGGCCCGGGTTCGATCCTCAGCACCACATACAAACAAAGATGTTGTGTCTGCTGAAAACTAAAAAATAAATATTAAAAAAACTCTCTCTCTCTCTCTCTCTCTCTCTCTCTCTCTCTCTCTCTTTAAAAAAAAAAAAAGAATTGGATGCAGGAGCCAAACAGGTTAGGTTATATGCATTAAATTTACAATAATTTTACCTAATTATCTAATCTACAACTCTAAGTGTGATTAGATAATTAGGTAGATTAGAGTGACACAGGAGAGCAAAACCTCTGTACTAGAGCATTTCTCTCAAATATTCCCTTCTTAAAACTAATGTCTACACTGGACCTAAAGTGGAGATTTGTTTTGGGACAAAAACATTATAAATTCTAAGCTACTTTTTTCTGGTCAACCAGAAATTCAAGAAGTAAGGAAACTTCTCTCTCACCTCCCAGAAACTATTCTGGTAGAAAGTAACCAATGAGCAAAGGGCTCTTGTGGGAAAGACAAGAAAGGAGACCTGCAAGATCTGAACTGTGATGACATCCTGAGATGGCATTACACCCACACTTGCAGGATGATCTCCTGACACCTGGTATGACTATTTTTACTGTCCTCATCATGGTAAAGATAAATATTTTAACTCTGAGACATGATTCAGGAGCAGCCCAAATATAAGGTCCATTGCAAACAATAAACACCCGTGAATGGAACCCGTGAATGGAACACATACCCACACCCAGGAAAATTTTTTACTCTGGGTCTGGTGAGAAGCAAATTGAAAGGTGGAATGTTAGATTGGATACCTTTCAAATTTTCATTTTCACTTAGCAGGTGATTTTACTTAGTATTCTACTGAGCTGAATTCAATGATAAAAGCAGAGAAAATTAAAGCAGGATTAAAAACTGTGAAAAAATCTATAAAAGTATTTCTCCAACTATAGGCTGAAACCCAAAGACAAGGTAAGGACCTTGAGTATCAGAGTAGTTCATAAAAGAGTAGTAACTATGACCTGAGATAATTATGGGAAGAAAGTGGGACCAAAGGGCTTGCAGAAAGCATTGCTTGAGTAATACTTGCAAGATGGCAAGGCAGCAGGCTGTACTAGGAATAAGATGAATAGGTTGGCATGCAACTTGGTGTGTGAAACAACTAGTGAGCAGTAACTTTTTTAAAAAAATTCAATTAGGGCCAGTTTAAAAGATGTCTTCAAAGTCTGACTAAGGAGTTTTAATTGAGCCCTTTAGCAACAAGGTCCTAATGCTTACACAATACTTAAATACCTTAAATGTTTGTTTCTTGTTTGCATAGCAGAGCTTTGAAAGCTTTATTAATGTGTAATAAATATATAATAAACTACACACTCAAAAATGTATTGTTTGATAAATTTTGATGTATGTATATGTGCCCAATTCAGGAGCCACTTGTCAAAAGAAACAAACTTCATTTTTAGAACACACACACCGCACCACACAGCTCTTCAGGAAAACCCTCAGAGCCCAACTGCCACCACCGGCTTCCCACAAACCTCTCAACCTCCCCCACCCATCCTGCTCTTGAGGCCAATTGGCTGGGCCGTGTGGGTGAGCCAAAAAAGTCCCCCAATGAGCAGCTCCATGGTCTAAAAGGGTGGGGAAACAGCCCAATGAGGATCACCGCAGAGGAGCCAATCAGTTGGCAGCTAGAAGTTTGCTGGGGCCGCTGTGAGCCAATCATCAGCTGGCAGCTGGAAGTTTGCTGGCAGCTGGAAGTTTGCTGGGGCCCCTTCAGCTGTGGCTCTCAACATCTCCCCCTCTCTGTTTAAACAACAAGCATGTGGCTTAGGGACCATGCCTGCCTTAGGTTGTCCAATACTACATATGGTTCTTGCCCATCATCGGATGAGCTGACCTCAAGGCGTCAGCCTCCTGTCTTAGGTTGGTACCATTGCAATTGGATCTTACCCATCATTGACTACCAGTCCAGCGTACAGCCACACCTGTGGATAGGTCTTTGTACCAGCGGGGGGGGGGGGGTGAGGTTCTTTGCCTCACCTCTGTTGGCCCCCAAATTTTAGCTGAACGACCATCACAAGCAGAAGGGAGGAAGATACACCAAACCAATTGATGGCTCCTTTTGGAAAAATTGTACCACCAATGACACCATTAGCAAAAATACCCCAACACTACCACAAGTCGCTGCACCAACAGATAGTTCACAATGCATATAAGTGAGTTCACAATGCATGCAAGTGATACATAGTCCAGGCAAGTTCTGCAAGCAGTTCAGTGATGGCTCCTTTTGGAAAAATTGTACCACTGATGACACCATCAGCAAAAAATATCCCAACATTACCACAAGTCGCTGCACCAACAGATAGTTCACAGTGCATACAAGTGAGTTCACAATGCATACAAGTGATACATAGTCCAGGCAGGTTCTGCAAGCAGTTCAGCGATAGCTATTGCAGAAGCTGTAGATTGGTTTTATCTTTGTCTTCACCGGCACTGGGATGAAGATAGGAATTCTGGCAATAATGGCTAAAGAAAAAATTATGTAACATTCCAGAAGGCACTAAAAGAAAACAATTTTCTGAACAATTTATATTATCTTGAACAGAATTACTAAATAGAATGAAAAGGAAAGGTGAAAGAAAACAAACAGATCTGTTAACCTTATTTTTTGTTCACATATTAAAACAATCCTCAACAGCTGTTGATCCAATTTAAATTAAACCATTTAAATCGTGTGAATAAAAAAAATTTGGATCCATTTTTTTCATGAGCGCTAATCATATATGATATATGGACATATGTACATACAAACATACAACATAAAACACAAGTGTGCACACATAATATAATACATACAACAAATAACATAATAGTAAAGGCCTTATAACTTTTTACAGGTGAAATCTCCATTGCAATGCTTAAAAACTCTATAGTCAAAAAATAGAACTGATCAGCAAAACATTAACCTAGGTCTGTATGAGCTCAAAAAACAAAATAGAACTTCATGATGTGGGAAAGGGTAATAATAAAATAGATATTGAAAAAAGCATCCTGGTTCTGTCGCAAATGTGAGGGTAGCCAAACTGGAGTTCTGGATATCAGCTGTTATGGATTTGAGCCAAATCATTTTCTTTTTAGTCTGTAGAAATCACTTTAGTTAATCTCTCTGGAATCCAAATCAGCTACTGTTCTCTCTGTGGAAACACACAAACAGACCCCTGACTCCAGACAATCACTGGGTCAGAACCTTAGTTAATGTCTCTGGAATCCAAATCGGCTGCTGTTCTCCCTGTGGAAACACACAAACAGAACCCCAACTCCGGACAATAACTGGGTCAGGACCTTTCCATTGTCCTGTTAGAATATCCTTCCAAAGTACCTTGGGCTTATGTACAATTTTTGGACACATATGCCTTTCCACAGCACTAAGTACTGATGAATCCAAATTTTAAAAGTTTAGAGTAAAAGGGTTATTTTAAGTTTATCTTTGGGGAATATATACCCCTTCCCAATTCCCTATTTTTGCTTTAATAAGTACATTTTAATAGTTTGATGAGCTCTTTCAACTATGCCTTGTCTCTGTGGATTGTATGGGATTCCTGTTATGTGAGTAATGCCAAATGATGAGCAAAATTTTTTAAAAGAGGTGGAAGTATAACCAGGACCATTATCTGTTTTTAACTGTTTTGGAACGCCCACAGTGGCAAAATTTTGTAAGCAATGAGCTATAATATCTTTAGTTTTTTCTCAGGCATGAAGGGAGCCCATCAAAAATCCGGAAGAAGTATCAACTGTACCATGCAAATATTTTAATTTTCCAAATTCTGGTAAGTGTGTGATGTCCATCTGCCAAATATGGTTAGGTATCAGTCCGTTAGGATTGACTCCAAGATTAACTTGTGGTAAAAAGGTCACACAATTTTGACATTGTTTTATTATTTGTCTAGCTTGTTCCTTAGTTATTTAAAAATGCTTTTGTAAAGTATTAGCATTGACATGGAACTTTTTATGAAAATTTGTAGCTTCTTCTAGTGTAGAGAAAATATGTATGTCATGTGTAGTTTTATCTGCTAAATCAGATAATGACAAAAATGGGAGTATTATAGGGAGATACAGAAGGTTGTATATGTCCTTCCGCTAATTGTTGTTTGACCAGGTCATGGGCTGCTTGTATCTTTTCTTTAGTCAGCGGCCACTGAGGAACCCATACTGGTCTTTCTGATTTCCAAGTAATTTTTATTGCCTCAGTGACCCCTTCTGAAAACCCAATCCATGTTTATTTATTCCTTGATCTATTTGAATTGGTGCTGCTGTACCTTGTTCTCGTTCTCCTAATCTTTTTTCTTTCCTGAAACCTTGTCTAGCCCTAATAGTGGGCACATTTGGATTGATGTTATTTGTTAATGTCAAACCTAATTGATCTAGGACATCTCATCCCCATAAATTTATAGGAAGGTGATACAATACATATGGCTGTATAGTTCCTTCACATCCTTCAGGATCCTTCCAATCTAATACCATTGCACTTCTATGGGGATTAGTCATCACTCCTAGGCCTTGAAGCGTTTGAGTGGCTTGTTGTAATGGCCAATGTTTTAGCCATTCTTGACGAGAGATGATGCTAAGTTCTGCACCTGTATCCAGTAGCCCATTAAATTCATGTCCTTTAATATTTAGTTTTAGCATGGGGTGAGAATCTAAATTTAAAGAAAGCATAGCCCAATCTACACCTGTGGATCCTAATCCCCTGGAACCCCTTTCTACAGTACGACTGGAAAATTTATCATGTAGGCTGGGTATTATTAGTAACTGTGCTATTCTATCTCCTGGTGAAATTTCTGATATACCCTTTGGAGAACTGGCTATAATTTTTATTTCACCTTCATAATCGGGATCAATTACCCCCAGGACTTATTATAAGTCCTTTTAGAGAAGAAGAGCTGCATCCCAATAATAAGCCTACTGCTCCTTTTGGAAGAGGTCCTTTTACCCCTGTGGGAATGATTTGAACTCCCATCTCTGAAGTTAGTACTGTTCTGGCAGATGCCCAGATGTCCAATCCTGCACTTCCTCTGGTTTGTCTAGTGAGGGATTTAATGGATAATGTGTCCGGCACTACCCTGATGGGGTTGCTGGGTTCCTCCACTGCTCCATATATTTGTGGTCTTGGGCCCCGGAGCATTGGGGCCCCCTGTCCATTTTTTGGCAATGGAGCCCAATGCCTTTCTCCACAATATCGTGGATAGACACCTGGTCATTGTTCATTCTTTGATAATGGAGTACCCTCAATGGTGGTTTGAGAATGGCATTCATTAGCCCAATGTCTCTCTCTAGGGCATCCTGGGCAAGTACCTGGTATTCTACTCCTTTGATACCTAGTTTTGTTAAACCCTCCTCCTATGGGGCAATTCCTTTTAAAATGTCCTGTTTGTTCACAACTGTAGCATGTTTTTGGCCTGGCATCTAAAACCTGTTGTACTGCAGCTGCCACGACTTGCCCTTGTTCATTAATGTCTCTACATAATTTGATATACGTGTTTAAATCTTCATGTTTCCATGGTCTAATGACTTCTCTGCACCAACGATTCACTTGCTCATGAGCCAGTTGTTTTATTAATGGCATTGCTTGTTCTGTATTCCCAAAACCTCTGGTAGCTTTTTGAATAAGCCTATCTACAAATTCAGCGTAAGGTTCATTAGCTCCCTGTATTACCTTAGATAATTGACCTTGTAAACCTCCATGTCCTCGTAAAGTCTTCCATGCCCTAATTGCATCTGTAGCAATTTGTGAGTATACCCCAGGATCATATGCAATTTGTTGCTGCTGATCCTCATAAGGTCCCTTTCCTAACAACATATTTAGATTTCTCTGAGGATAACCAGCTGCTGCATTTCACCTAGCCGTCTCCTTGCAAAATTCCTCATTGGCAACCTTCTATAACAGGTATTGTCCTACATTTAGCACAACTTTACACATATTAGCACAATCTGCTGGCGTCATGTCCAAGTTGGTAATGGATTCAACCATACTTACAGTGAAGGGTGCTTTAGGACCATAGGTTGTTACAGCCTCTTTTAGCTGCTTCACTGTTTTGAAATTTAAAGCATTGTGAATTCGCTGCCCTCCTGCCTGCTCAAATACAGGGCATGTTAATCTTTGAGGTCCTGTCTCAGGATCCCATCTATCAACTGCGGGCACTGGGGGCCTCCTAGCATATGGAGGTGGCATTGTTGGTTGGACACTTACGTCCTCTGGTGATAGAAAGGTGTTAGTAGAAGTCTCCTGTAGAGGTGGCACTGTTGGTTGGACACTTACGCCCTCTGGTGATAGAAAGGTGTTAATAGCAGTCTCCTGTTGTAACTTTTCCCCTTATGGCTTTTTCTACTCTAAACTTTCTTCCTCTGTCTGACTAGCTTGAGAGACATTCTTTTTTACTTGATTTTTTTTTCCTCTGCCTGACTAGTTCGAGAGACCTTCTCTTTTACTTGAATTTTTTCCTCTGTCTGACTAGCTCAAGAGACCTTCTCTTTTACTTGAATTTTTCTACTATAACTATAATACAACCCAACAAGATAACACCAAAAAAAACTGAAACAGAGTGAAACAAAATTGGAACAACAAAAAATCATTCTATCAGCCTTTCTATCCTCCTGAAATGTCCATCCGTCCTTTCTCCCTATCTGTTCCTCAGATGTGAGCGGTTTTTCTTTCATCTTACACATCTCCAGGGACAGGCAACTTAAAACAAAAGTGAAGCAAAACAAAAGAAGAATCTTAAAATGACTACCCATCCTCTTGCCCTGCCCTCAGGGGCGAGCAGTTTACCTTATCCTCAGTCGTTCCCCTTGGGGGACACCAAATGCCGCAGTCTGGCTGGGCACAATTCAGGAGCCACTTGTCAAAAGAAACAAACTTTATTTTTAGAACACACACACCGCACCACACAGCTCTTCAGGAAAACCCTCAGAGCCCAACTGCCACCACTGGCTTCCCACAAGCCTCTCAACCTCCCCCACCCCTCTTGCTCTTGAGGCCGATTGGCTGGGTCATGTGGGCAGAGCAAAAAAAAGTACCCAATGAGCAGCTCCATGGTCTGAAAGGGCGGGGAAACAGCTCAATGAGCATCACCGCAGAGGAGCCAATCAGTTGGCAGCTAGAAGTTTGCTGGGGCTGCTGTGAGCCAATCATCAGCTGGCAGCTGGAAGTTTGCTGGCAGCTGGAAGTTTGCTGGGGCCCCTTCGGCTGTGGCTCTCAACAGTATATGGTCCTGAATTCATCACAGATATTAACTATATGTATAATGCTTTTGAATTCTTATCTTCGCTAACTTTCCCATCCTCCATTGTCCCTCTCCACTGCTTCAACCAATCACCCCATTCAACTTCCCATCTTCACAGGTAACCACTGATCTCTCTCTATCACTACAAATTAGATTGTATTATCTAGAATTTTTATATGAACAGTTATGTACTCTTTTTTTTTGTCTGGTTAATTTCAGTTGTCATGAATATATTGATGTCCATCCATCTTGAATCATATATTGATATTTCATTCATCTTTTACTGAAATAAATCAATAGTTTATTCATTTTTATGGATTAGCAGAAATTTTAATCAAAAAAGTGGGAAAGTGGGAAAAGAATATAAGGAGTATGGTACAAACAGTATCATCAAACAGCAAAAAGGCATGTGAATGAGAACTTGGGGTGGATTTCATGTTTTTCCTCAAAGTGCTTACAACCCTTGGAAAGAAAAGTTAGAAGTGAAACAACCAAAGGAGAATAAAGGTCCAAAGCATAAGATAAGATGCTGAATAAAAGTGAGATCATTACAAGATTGGAAAATCTGGGAATAGAATAAAATTTGAAATGGATCTTTTAAAAGAATGAAACATTGATGTATCAAATAAAAGTAGACCATAAGAATAGAATGAACTAAGAAGAGAATTTGAAATTTGTGTGGACTGTAGGAGAGAAAAAAGAGATCACGAGGAAAATATTCAGAGTATGAGAGATATATAACTTATGCTAGGGGAATAATATGGCTGGAAAATAGGATAAATATAGGACAAGAATTTGGGTTTAAATAGCAGTAAATATAGCATTATTTTTGTTTTTGAAGAAAAGGATATGACAAACTACAGCTCTTGATCAAGTTAATTGAGAGCATGTAGTTCTTTCCAGGAGATGGCTAGCAAAAAAAAAAAAAAATCATCCAAGGAAGTGGGCCCATGCTGGCTAGAAAGAAGGGAGAAGAGGAGCTGAAGATATTAAGAATAGGAGTGACACTTCTATGCCAAAACCAAATTAATAACAAAAAACATAAAGTTTACAAGTAACCTTGCTTGGCTCTCCAGATCAAGAACCAGGTCTCAGACAAGCTTTGTTGGAGATGACTTGGAATCACCAATGCAAGAGCTCTGTGGAAATCTAAAAAAAATGGAATGTAATAAGGATTCAGAGGTCAAAATATGAAAATGAGCAGCATAAGGCAATTCTTAGGTTAGAGTAGTGGGTGAAATTTCTCAGAATGTTAATTTAAAAGGGAAAGTCTTAAAAACAGGTTCAAAATACAATTAACAAAACAAAACCTCAGAACTAAGAAATGTTTCACATAATACTAAATTGAATTTTATTCTAATTTTTTAAAAAAATGATTTTAAGATATTACATACCTTAACAAAACTATCCAGATCTTTACCTACTTGAAGGTAAGTAGGTCAAGAAAAGCCAAGAGGGAGAAGATGGCTGCTGCGTAAGGGGGTTGCTGAAGTGCTGAGCCTGGTGCTCAGAACAGCGGCTTTAATCGAGACTTCGCCCAGTTTGTTAGAGCTCCTTTCACCATTAATCTGTAGTGGACCACCCGGCGAAGCAGCAGAAAAAACAAAGAGATTGAAAAAGAGACGCTTGGCTCCCGGACGCTTTCCTGCTCAGACCCGCGGGCGCTTTGCGCCCATCTGCTTCCTCTTTCACTTCGCTCCCGGCAGAGAAGCTGAATGGGTAATCAGCAGTGGATTGTAAGTACCTGAGGCAAAGAAAGCTCAGTACACCCCGCCCTTTTTTTTTTTTTTTTTTGAATATTGTCTATACAGGGAGAGTTAGTGGTTTGGAATTGTTGGCGGGGCTGTAGTTTCGGGGCCGAAAATCCACTCCGCGGGAGCTGCCATTTGCTTTCTGCATGCTGTCTTGATGGCCCTGTCTACACGGTCCAGCTGCCGCATCTAGAGACTGGAACTGGGCTGCGGGCCGAGCCCTGTCCTCCGAAGGCTGGACCACGGCCTCAAGTGCCTCGGTCACCTGTTCCCTGCTGCACCTTGGGGCAGAGCCTGCTCTGGGGTCGTTCGGCATCCCCCTGCGAGGGTCCTGTGCTCCGGAGGACGGGGTTGGAGAGGCGCGGCGGCAGCCGCTTGGACCCTCCGCGGCGGCAGCCGTTTGGGCCCTCCGCGACGGCAGCTGCTTGGGCCCTCCGCGGCGGCGCTGCTAAGGTCGCGGACAAGCGCGGCGCCCAAGAGCGCGGACCAGAGGTGGAGGCGATGGCAGCAGGGTTTCAGTTCTAGAAAACTGGACTGGAAACAGAAGCAGCAGTTTGTATAACCCCAAGATCTTGCTTATGCCAGGAAACTGTACGGGTAAAATGAATATCATTGAGGAGGTCTAACATGGTGGCAGGCGCGGAGAGAATAAGTCTCTGACCTCTTCAACTGCGCGGGCATAGGGAGCTGTAAATTATCTAAAGCCTATTTGCTCAGGATCACTAGGCAATGCTGAGCTGACGTGGAGCTAGGGCGTACACTTTGGGCCCCTCAGAAAACACACACTGAGCACGAATCTGCTGCATTTAAGCCCCGGATCGCCTGCTTCTCGTGACTCAGCACTAACGATCCTGCTGAAATAACTAGTCGGCCCACCTGATCTCACAGAGGTAAAAGCCAACTGAGCACCATAGCCAGACCCAGGGAATCAGGAGTGACGTGGGACTAGCAGCGCAGAACCCCCGGCTATCGCTCCCACCAGGGCTGACAACAGAGGTCCCTTGCACCAGCTACTAGGGGAGTTGCTACCTGAGGGCAAACAAATTCGCTGGGGGTCCCCAGCCCCAAGCCCTACAAACTTAGGGTCCGAGGGAGGCAAACAGAAAGGGTGTGCCCAGGCATCCGTGAAAACAGGGCTCCCAGGAGCAGCAGACCTGGCGTGTAGCCAGTAATGTGGTAAGCGTCACAGGTGAGTGGGGCCTGGATTGAGGAACCACAAGAGAAGGACCTAGGCACTCAGGACTGGAGACTCGCACAGTCTGGGAAGAAGAGCTGAGGCACAGTGATTGGTTCCCACCTATCATGGGGAGAAGCCTGGCCCAGTGGGCATAGCTCCACCTACTGGAAGGGAAGTTAAACGAGCTCTATGACTGCATTTATTATTATTTTTTTTAATGATTATTATTAGTATTTTTTTTTATTGTCACTTTTTATACTTGATGTTGTTGTTGTTCTTTAACTTTCTTATTAATGGTTTCAATTTTTTTAAATTCTTTTTATTCTATTATTATTATTTTTTTAAACTTCAATTTCCATTTTTTTATTATCATTATAATTTTTTATTGTTTGTTTTAAATTTTTATTTTTTCGTTTTTTCTTTCTTTCTTTTCACTTTTTTTGTCTTTTCATTTCTTTTCAATTCTCTTATTCCCCCTCTCTTGAATTCCACCTGCCTAAACTCACTCTCTTTAGTCACTTCTTCCCTTCCCTTCTAATACCTCTCCTCCCAAGCATCAAATAAATTTATAAGAGTAAACAGTAACTCAGCAGTCAAACAGAACAAGAAGTATCATGAGCATAAAAAAGCAAGGAAGAAAAGGAGTACAAACAATGAAAGACAGCCTAAATATTCAGGAGGACCTGGAGTCATCAGAAAAATGGCCATAT
The DNA here is from genome assembly GCF_964194105.1 of Spermophilus citellus. Classification (NCBI taxonomy): domain Eukaryota; kingdom Metazoa; phylum Chordata; class Mammalia; order Rodentia; family Sciuridae; genus Spermophilus; species Spermophilus citellus. The sequence goes on along the minus strand of NC_138186.1, from coordinate 134,493,703 downwards.
AAAGAACTCAAGGAACACCTTAGACAGATGGAAAGGAACCTTAAAGAGCACATTGAAAATGAATTACATAAACAGATAAAAGAAGAAGTTAAGCATCTTTATCAGGAGATAGAGATTATAAAAAAAATCAAACAATAATTCTAGAAATGAAGGAAACGATAAACCAAATTAAAAACTCAATCGAGAGTATCACTAACAGAGTGGAGCAAGTAGAAGCCAGAATGTCAGATAACGAAGACAAAATATATCAGCTTGAAAGGAGTCTAGCCAACTCAGATAAACTGGTAAAAAATCACGAGAAAAACATCCAAGAGATTTGGGATAATTTAAAAAAACCAAACTTACGAGTCATCGGGATAGAGGAAGGCATAGAGATTCATGCCAAGGGAATGAGTAACGTGCTGAAGGAAATAATTACAGAAAACTTTCCAGAAATAAAAAAGGAAACAGATATACAAATTGTAGATGCATACAGGACACCGAGCACACAAAATCACAGTAGACCAACACCAAGACACATTGTTATGAAGCTATCCAATATACAGAACAAAGAGAAAATATTAAATGCTACAAGAGAAAAGAGGCAGATTACATTTTGGGGTAAGTCAATAAGGTTGACAACAGATTTTTCATCACAGACGCTGAAAGTGAGAAGATCCTGGAACAACGTGTTTCAGACACGGAAAGACAATGGATGCCAACCAAGAATTCTGTATCCAGCAAAATTAAGCTTCAGATACGACAATGAAATAAAAATCTTTCATGATAAACAAAAGCTAAAAGAATTTGTAGCCAGAAAACCAGCATTGCAAAGCGTCTTGAGCAAAACTCTACACGAGGAAGAAATGGAAAACGATAACCAAAACCATCAGCGGGAAGTGCCTCAGTAAAGACAGAGGACGGGGGGAAAGCTAATCATGGAGAAACAAACTAAATTAGGGAAAAAAAAAGAGATAAATAATCAAACATGGCTGGAAGTACAAACCATATATCAATAGTAACTCTAAACGTTAATGGCTTAAACTCTCCAATAAAGCGACATAGGCTGGTAACATGGATTAAAAAAACAAATCCAACAATATGCTGCCTCCAGGAGACACATCTGATTGGAAAAGACATACACAGGCTCAGGGTAAAAGGTTGGGAAAAAATATACCACGCACACGCTCCTCGTAAGCAAGCAGGGGTGGCCATTCTCATATCGAATAAAATTGACTTCAAGACTAAGTTAATCAAAAGGGATAAGGAAGGACATTATATACTGTTAAAAGGAACCATTCACCAACAAGACATAACAATTATCAATATTTATGCACCAAATAATGGCGCTGCGACATTCATAAAACAAACTCTCCTCAAGTTCAAGAATCAAATAGACCACAACACAATAATCATGGGTGACTTCAACACACCTCTCTCACCATTGGACAGATCCTCCAAACAAAAGTTGAATAAAGAAACTATTGACCTCAATATCACAATCAATAACCTAGACTTAACTGACATATATAGAATATATCAACCATCATCAAGTGGATATACTTTTTTCTCAGCAGCACATGGAACCTTCTCAAAAATAGATCATATATATGCCATAGGGCAACCCTCAGTAAATATAAAGGGGTTGAGATAATACCATGCACTTTATCAGATCATAATGGAATGAAACTGGAAATCAATGATAAAAGAAGGAAGGAAAAATCCTACATCACATGGACAATGAACAATACGTTACTGAATGATCAATGGGTTACAGAAGACATAAAGGAGGAAATAAAAAAATTCTTAGAGATAAATGAAAATACAGACACAACATATCGGAATCTATGGGACACAATGAAAGCAGTTTTAAGAGGGAAATTCATCGCCTGGAGGTCATTCCTCAAAAAAAGGAAAAACCAACAAATAAATGAGCTCACACTTCATCTCAAAGCCCTAGAAAAGGAAGAGCAAAACAATAGCAAATGTAGCAGAAGGCAAGAATTAATTAAAATCAGAGCAGAAATCAATGAAATTGAAACAAAAGAAACTATTGAAAAAATTAACAAAACAAAAAGTTGGTTCTTTGAAAAAATAAATAAGATCGACAGACCCCTAGCCATACTAATGAAGAGAAGAAGAGAGAGAACTCAAATTACTAACATACAGGATGAAAAAGGCAATATTACAACAGACGCTTCAGAAATACAGAAAACAATTAGAAATTATTTTGAAAACCTATATTCCAATAAAATAGAAGATAGTGAAGACATCAATAAATTCCTTAAGTCATATGATTTGCCCAGACTGAGTCAGGAGGAAACTCACAACTTAAACAGACCAATATCAATAGATGAAATAGAAGAAGCAATCAAAAGACTTCCAACCAAGAAAAGCCCAGGACCAGATGGGTATACAGCGGAATTCTACAAAACCTTTAAAGAAGAATTAATACCAATACTTTTCAAGTTATTTCAGGAAATAGAAAAAGAGGGAGCTCTTCCAAATTCATTCTATGAGGCCAACATCACCCTGATTCCGAAACCAGACAAAGACACCTCAAAGAAAGAAAACTACAGACCAATATCTCTGACGAACCTAGATGCAAAAATCCTCAATAAAATTCTGGCGAATCGGATACAAAGGCACATCAAAAAAATTGTGCACCATGATCAAGTAGGATTCATCCCTGGGATGCAAGGATGGTTGAATATACGGAAATCAATAAATGTTATTCACCACATCAATAGACTTAAAGATAAGAACCATATGATCATCTCGATAGACGCAGAAATAGCATTCGACAAAGTACAGCATCCCTTTATGTTCAAAACATTAGAAAAACTAGGGATAACAGGAACTTACCTCGACATTGTAAAAGCTATCTATGCTAAGCCTCAGGCTAGCATCATTCTGAATGGAGAAAAATTGAAGGCATTCCCTCTAAAATCTGGAACAAGACAGGGATGCCCCCTATCACCACTTCTATTCAATATAGTTCTCGAAACACTGGCCAGAGCAATTAGACAGACGAAAGAAATTAAAGGCATAAAAATAGGACAAGAAGAACTTAAATTATCACTATTTGCAGATGACATGATTCTATACCTAGAAGACCCAAAAGGGTCTACAAAAAAACTACTAGAACTAATAAATGAATTCAGCAAAGTGGCAGGATATAAAATCAACACACATAAATCAAAGGCATTTCTGTATATCAGTGACAAAACTTCTGAAATGGAAATGAGGAAAAACACTCCATTCACAATATCCTCAAAAAAAATAAAATACTTGGGAATCAACCTAACAAAAGAGGTGAAAGACCTATACAATGAAAACTACAGAACCCTAAAGAAAGAAATAGAAGAGGATCTTAGAAGATGGAAAAATATACCTTGTTCATGGATAGGCAGAACTAACATCATCAAAATGGCGATATTACCAAAAGTTCTCTATAGGTTCAATGCAATGCCAATCAAAATCCCAATGGCATTTCTTGTAGAAATAGATAAAGCAATCATGAAATTCATATGGAATAATAAAAGACCCAGAATAGCAAAAACAATTCTAAGCAGGAAGTGTGAATCAGGTGGTATAGCGATACCAGATTTCAAACTATATTACAGAGCAATAGTAATAAAAACAACATGGTACTGGTACCAGAACAGGCGGGTGGACCAATGGTACAGAATAGAGGACACAGAGACTAATCCACAAAACTACAACTATCTTATATTTGATAAAGGAGCTAAAAACATGCAATGGAGAAAGGATAACATCTTCAACAAATGGTGTTGGGAAAACTGGAAATCCATATGCAACAAAATGAAACTGAATCCCTTTCTCTCGCCATGCACAAAAGTCAACTCAAAGTGGATAAAGGAGCTAGATATCAAATCAGAGACTCTCCGTCTGATAGAAGAAAAAGTTGGCTCCGATCTACAGATTGTGGGGACGGGCTCAAAATTCCTTAACAGGACACCCATAGCACAAGAGTTAATAACAAGAATCAACAAATGGGACTTTCTTAAACTGAAAAGTTTTTTCTCATCAAGAGAAACAATAAGAGAGGTAAATAGGGAGCCCACATCATGGGAACAAATTTTTACTCCTCACACTTCAGATAGAGCCCTAATATCCAGAGTATACAAAGAACTCAAAAAATTAGACAATAAGAAAACAAACAACCCAATCAACAAATGGGCCAAGGACATGAACAAACACTTCACAGAGGAGGACATACAATCAATCAACAAGTACTTGAAAAAATGCTCACCATCTCTAGCAGTCAAGGAAATGCAAATCAAAACCACCCTAAGATACCACCTCACCCCAGTAAGATTGGCAGCCATGATGAAGTCAAACAACAACGATTGCTGGCGAGGATGTGGGGAAAAGGGTACTCTTGTACACTGCTGGTGGGACTGCAAACGGGTGGGGACAATTTGGAAAGCAGTATGGAGATTCCTGGGAAAGCTGGGAATGGAACCACCATTTGACCCAGCTATTGCCCTTCTCGGACTATTTCCTGAAAACCTTAAAAGAGCACACTACAGGGATACTGCCACATCGATGTTCATAGCAGCACAATTCACAATAGCTAGACTGTGGAATCAACCCAGATTCCCTTCAATAGATTAATGGATAAAAAAAATGTGGCATTTATACACCATGGAGTATTATGCAGCACTAAAAAATGACAAAGTCACGGAATTTGCAGGGAAATGGATGGCACTAGAGCAGATTATGCTTAGTGAAGCTAGCCAATCCCTAAAAAACAAATACCAAATGTCTTCTTTGATATAATGAGAGCAACTAAGAACAGAACAGGGAGGAAGAGCAGGAAGAAAAGATTAACATTAAACAGAGACATGTGGCGGGGGAGAAAAAAAGGGAAATCACATGGAAATGGAGGGAGACCCTCATTGTTACACAAAATTATATATAAGAGGTTATGAGGGGAATGGGATAACAAACATGGAGGGAAATGAATTACAGTAGATGGGGTAGAGAGAGAAGATGGGAGGGGAGGGGAGGGGGGTAGTAGAGGATAGGAAAGGTAGCAGAATACAACAGTCACTAATATGGCAGTATGTAAAATGTGATGTGTAACCGATGTGATTCTGCAATCTGTATTTGGGGTAAAAATGGGAGTTCATAACCCACTTGATTCTAATGTATGAAATATGATTTGTCAAGAGCTTTGTAATGTTGTGAACAACCAATTAAAAAAAAAAAGAAAAGCCAAGAGAGAATGCAGAAAGACAAAGCAAAAGGGAGACAGCATAGGTTTGTGGGAAACACCGGTGGACTGCTGATAGGAAAAGAACACAATGTAAGGGGAAAGAATTTTAAAAAATGAAGAAAATCTAAATATGTCAGAAAAAGAGTGGTTAGGAGAAAACAAATTCAAGTACCCAATGGAGGAACAAGGATTGGAGAAAAGAGAGACTGGAGGGGCAAGCGTGGAGTCAAAACCCTGGGGGAAGCTAGAGAAAACAGGAGGTTTGTAAGATCAGAGAGCATAAGCCAAGCATGGAAACAGATGGAAGGGGAAGAGATGCTCATGGATTCAGAAGATAACTAATGTGATATCTAGGGAGTATAGGTAGAAGGTACAACTGATGACAAAATTAAATGGTGGAATGAGCCAGGAAATTTTTGAAAGCTAAGAGACAAAAGAAGGTTCTGCAAAGAAAGAAAAATTAAATACAATAACAGCTAATATTTATGGAGCATATGTTTACTGCATCGGGCATTTTGTATGTCTGTCTTCATGTAATACTTCCCTATCCTCAGAGGTAATTTTTTCTAGATCTTTAGATATAGATTCAAATATTAAGGCTTAGAGAACTTATCCTTCCAGGGCCAAACTGTGAATAAGCAATGAAAAGGAATTTGGTTTAAGGCAAGGGAAATCTAGATACTTTTAACATACACGGTTATTGACTCCTTAACTTTGAGTTAATATGGAATAAAGAACTTATTAAGTACAAGAGACTAGTAGTACAGAGATTTAAAAACTATTGCCTAGGAGGCAGAATAAAGATGCTAAAGCAAAGGAAAAATTATGAATAAGTTATGAGAAACAAAAAAAATTGTAAAGGAAAGAGGTAATTGAGGACGGATAATTTTTTCAGAGAATAAACATTTAGTTCTGTTTTGCAATACACAGACACAGAGACACACAAAAACACGCTCACACACACACATACATAGTTAAGATTTTGTGTGTGCTGGTTAGAAGTGGGCCTAATAAATCCAACTCTGCATCCTCTGTCTTCTAGGTGGACTAGCTGATCCCACCCATAGGACTGACTGTGGCCATGACTCTGGGGATCCTCTGTGCATCTCTGTAGATAGTTGGTGGGCTGGTGAGTTTAACATAACAAATCTCAAATTGATGACTTTCTATAAAGGATTGATTCAAAATCATACATTGATACAAGAGCAAACAATCAGACTCTAATTCTTACTTTCAAAACAAAATTGTTTGACCCAAATATTCTGAATGTCTTGAAATGAATTGTGGGGAGCCATTCTGACACGTGATTGGGTGACTCCGGTTAAGGGCCTGAGGCACTCTGGCTGTGTCGGAGTTATCCCGACCCTTTCCTGATGAGACCACTGACCCTGGAGACCCAATCACTGACCCTGACCTTGGAGTACAGCCCCCCCTCAACCTTCATTGGATGGAATTCTCCCCTGAATCTCTTGTTCCCCCAAATAAAAGGCTACTCCCCGGCGTGTTCGCTCTCTCTCTCTCCTGCTAGCCCTGAGTAATCCTCGCTGCCCTGCTGGGCGGCTGGAGGCGGGAACCAGGGAGGTGAGCCGTCTGGGACCTAGCAATGTAAAATAAGGTACTGGTTTGTGTGTTTTATTTTGATCTCTTCTAACTAACTTAATGCCTAGAACCTCATTAATGAAACCACTGCGCAGACCGCGTGGTAGAATGAATTTTTTAAAAAGATTTTTAAAATTCGCTACTTAGTGTGTTCAATTATGAAAATGTTATTGGAGAAAACTAGTAACCTCAAAACTTGTTCTAAAGGCATAGGACAGCTGTAGAAATGCATATCATGCCATAAAATAAAATTTTGTTAAGAATAAAAAATCTAAATATATATTGTAATATTCTAAAGACATGTTAGACTCAAATTTAGAATTAAAAACTTCTGAAAATGGAAAATATAGCTATCTATAAAATTACAATTCCTTTCCTTTTTACTTGTGCTTTGGAGTTTAACTAGCATTTAAAATTCCATCAATTTTTATTATTGTTATTTAAAATAATGTATCACAGGAAAAACTCATTTTTCCTTTATGAGAGTAAGTTTTCTTAAGTAGCATATTGGTATTGCTTATGATCCTTAGAGAAATTATAAAATTTCCAGCATTCTCAAAATTATTGCTTAAGTTTTACCACATATTTATATATCTGTAGAATTTTTATGATATACTTTTTTGTCTAAAATAGATTCTTTTCTATATTAGCAACACTAATAGTAACTTTTTTGATTATACAGACCTTAATTATTATCTCTCCACAATACCCTTCCTTGCTGCTATCGATTCTGGCCTAATGGGAGTATCAGCAGATAATGTCATTCTCCTGCCACCATCCAAGGATCAGACAAATTTTTGTTATAATGTTTCCAGCTGTCATTCATCTTTTCCATAAGCAATGAAAATGTGGAATAAATTTTACAAGGTTGTTTTTAACATTCTTTTAATAATCTTCAAAGGTAGCCAGATTTGATTATTTTATGAAGTATTTTCATATATTTAATGATACATGGGTAAGAAATAATTTCCAAAATGATGATGTTAGTAATATTACTATGAATAGATGACTACATGCCATCATATCTCATCAGCATCCTTATTCCTAATACATTATTGAGCAGACTTTATGCACTCTTCCAACACCAATATATCACACAGATGTGTAAACACGTAAATGATGGTTTAATGGTACATAAAGTGCTCTGGTTCTTCCTAATTTCAGGTAAGTGAGCAATAATTTATATAGATATACAATTTTAAAGTAGGTTGTGCATTTGATAAACTTACTTCAACTTTCTTGATAACCAATCACCTAGGAGTTGACTAAAATTATCATTTGATAATCAGAATCAAACGTTGATATCCAAAGTAATGTGTCATGGGTGAAAAAGTGCATGGGCAAAGGTCAAGTTTCCTTTAGAGAACTGACCATTTTATTGCATATGATTAGATCAAATGCTCCCATTTTTCCCATTCCCCCCATTTTTGACACCTAAGACATGGAATGTTCATTGCATGGCCAGAAGAAAAACTAATGAAGCACTAAAGTTCTGGCTTTGAAAAATATAAAATTTTAAATATTTAAAAAAATTTTTTAAGTCTTTCTTTATTTAAAATATATTAAGTATCATTAGTAATTAATATTACTAATACTAAACACTTTGTACAGTCTCAAGCATTAGTAACTCTTTAAAATAATATTCTCCTTTCATTTAGCAAATTGAGAACAAATTTTCATTCAGCAAATTGAAGTTTTTCAAATCTGTTTTTTAAGAAGAAATATTGTATTGTATAATTTCCTAAAAATTAATAACACTTTACTCCTTGGCTAGTGTGCAATGTCACCTTCCAGTAGTTTTGATGACCTGTTGAAGTACATGTGGGATGCACATGTTTCATCCCTGGAGTTTGCTTGTAAGAATTTTCAGAGTAGGTAAGAACAAACCTAATGTTATTTTATTATAATACAACAACAATCCTCCCATCTTTTACTATCATTTTCATTAAAATGTTTTTCAAGTTACTTTTTTTGCCTATATGTTGACCATTAGTATTATTACGATAAAAAGAAAAGTGACAAGAAACATTTTCCTGGATAAATTCAAAAGGTATTTCATAGTAAGAGATATTTCATAGAAGAAAAGTGGGCTTGTGCCGCCAAAGTATAACAAAGTAAAATAATAAAACAAAACATAACCAGGAGTAAAAAGGGTGTCTTTTTTGTTGTGGTTAAAAGCTGTTTAAACACAAACTAGGATCTATAAAACAAAAGGACATAATGGGAAGTAATAATAGAATCTCTGCTCCTTTTTGATCCGAGACTACAGCTTGACTAACACATATTTGGAAGGAAATATTATCTTTTATTATGACACACAGCTAAGACAAAGTCAAAATTTTCTCCATTGCCTAGCAAACGAAGTTGAAAGAGAGAGCATGACTTGGCGTGGAAGAAAAACAGCACTGTGTTAGGAATGGTATCTGCTATCCAGAGTGAGGTACCAGGTAGAAAGAAAGAAAGAGTGGGTGATGAGTTACAGGAATATTTATAACCACAACATATGTGGTTGGGAATTTCTTACTAACCACCTGACCCTATACCCACTTTAGATAAACAAAACAGAGTCAGGAGGCTTACATTGCTTTGTGTATTTTATCTCAGTATCATTTAAAGAGCAGATGTTTATATTGCACAATGGCATATCATTGAGATGAATGTTAAATCTATTTTTGATGACTACAAAAAAGGGTGAGATTATTAGCCAAGAAGTATTGAAGAGGTTAGCAACATCAAGACTAGATCATAGAGCAAGTCATTATAGAAAAGAGTTTTTAAAAAACTATTTTTTTCCTATATTGGCTTTCCCCATCACTTACAAAACTACTGTAGTCTAGAAGATTACAACTCTTAAAGGGTAGTGAGATCAGCACTAAGTATTTGAAATAAAAATTCAGAGCTAAATTAATTGCTTTCTAAAGGCGGTATGAGCCATGGTAGTCAGGAGCAGCATCAATATCTGCTCATTTTCCAGAAGTTTTTGGATGTGTAGAGCTCAAGGATTGATTTTCATGTATGTATTGAATTGAATCATCTGTATAAAGCTATCCAGGTGAGACTCAGAAACACTAAGAGGTATGTGTGTTGGAGGCAGACCATTTCTGATTGTTTGAATTTCAGATACAAAGAGAAGTCACTGATTGGAGGCTTGCAAAAACCTTTTCACTGAGGCAAGTTGTTGATTGATTGAAGCTGTCTATATGTGATTCAGTGGACAAATGTTACTTTGGAGCACAATCCCCTTTTCCTAGGGATGAAACAACTTTTAAATCTCAAAAGCCTAAGAGTTCTTTAAGGGATTAAAGTCCAAGGATGCTTGTATATATCATTTTCCATCATTTATTTTCTATACTTCCTTATTTGTTCATACTAATTACTATGAAATGTTTAAATAATTTTTGGAAATACTTAACCAATTTTTGGATAGACCAAATTTATAAGTAACTGAAGATGAAACAAGATCATGTTGTTTGATGATTTTTATTACCATTTTATATATGAATGGTCTGTTTTTTCACACACTAACTCTCGGGAAAAAACTCTCTTTTCCTATTCCAAGTAAAAACCTACATATATAAGTACAATTAAGAACTCCTTTTTCAGACCAACATATTTACTTTATTTCTTGAACTTCTATCTTTCTTATATGATTCTACAGTTGTCAACTTTTAGCTGTGTAAAAAAAAATAATAGAAGTATATGTGCCAGAATCTGGACTATGAATATTCTTATCTCTCAGTTCTTAGAAAAATACATTTTGATACATAGTAACTCTTCTGAAGTTGCACCAATAGTCAGTGGCAGAAAGTATTTTAAGTTTTGTCTGGCTCAAAAGCCCATGCTTTTATCCTCATTGTCTTTTTAGGAAACTATGCTTTTACAGATTGTTGTACAAAGGTCAATGTCAACCACAGCTCTTCTTCCTCTTTAAATATGGCGTAAGCAATTAATAGCAGTTTCTGATGCTGTAATGTGCAAAATTAGATAATCAGGTACAATTAGATAATTAGTTTTTGATATAAAAAGATAGATTTCATAAAGAGTTTTAGAAAATAAACTGAAACATACCATAACTTTTATCAGGTAGATAAACAAACATTCTCTTCATACCTACTTTACTGTGTTTTATATCAGCCTTTGTTCTTAGTTTTCTCCCTCATTTAGGACATCCTATTTCTGAGTGGAGAAGGGTTGATGGTAGGTAAAAACCAATGTTTACAGGTTTCACATAGCTTTATTCCACCATGGTGCTCAACTGGTTATTTGCATGATAATAGGGTCATAGATTTAAAGTATTTTTATTTTAGATATAAAAAGTCTCCATTAAATTTTACCTATTAACAAGTCTAAATTATTATGTTTATTGATCCTCTCAATGTATCTTGTCCTTCCAGAATATTGAAGGGTATTTTTTTCACACAGCTTCTGAAATTTCAATTAGTTCTCTCTTACTGTGTGCTATTTTTCCCTTCACTTTAATTAATGCATTGTCTATCTAAAATGTTATTTTTTTCTCACTGTTATAGAATGTTGAGTCTATAATATTCAACATTATTTCTATGTTGAACCTTCTATTTAGTAGTTCTAATTTAAGTAAATTTTTCTCTCATTTTCCACATTCTTGTCTTTCCTAACTTCTAATACATTTCCATAACTTTATCTTCTAACCCCATTGTTAATATTTTACTTACTCTACTATTTCTGATTTCAAGGAATCAGTATTTATGAGGTTTTTTTATAGTATCTTGCTATTGCTTTTCCTTTGCAATTACTTTTTATACCTCTGTGAATATTAGAATAATAGTGATATTATCTAGGATTTTCATTATTTTCTTTGTGTGGTATGTTTTATTTATGCTAACTCCTAGATATTTAAAATAGGAGAAGTAAGGAGCAGACTCAATCTCTTTGAGCAGAACTAATGCTTGCTTATTGCTGTAGTGTAGAGCATAGGTAGGTCTGGGCAATTAAAATGAGTAACTTTGCTTTCATTAAGTTTATGCCTTTCTTCCTGAACTGGTTGAACATATGATACATTTCCCATTTTTTGTTTTAAGAGAGAAGGCCCAACTCAGAGCACAATGACAGTCCAGTGACAGAAGTGTATATGTTCACTTAGGATCTCAATTTGAAGCTTGTTGTTGCTTTCATTTGTACCCAATTTAATGCAGTTCAAAACTCACTACTTTGAAATTCAGATAATCAATTCATCCCTGTAGAGCAACAGCTCAGTAGGACACTTTGAATCTGTCTGTTTTTTAGCAGCTCTTCAAAGGAGGCTTCTTTTTTACAGAAATTCACTTGGTAACACACAATTGTTTTACAGAAAGTCACTTGGTAACACACAATTGTTTTGAGAATTATACACAGTATACGGCATATGTTTCCTCCATTGCTGTTTTAGTTCAGACTTCCACGACCTGCTAAATCCTTCGTTGTTCATCTATTTGATTTTCAATCCTAAATATGATGTAGTTGCTTCTTCTCTTTACCCACAGCTTTATTGCCTCTGGTTGTTCAAGGAGCAAAAAGAGATGCATGTATTCAAATATCCATTTTTATACCAAAGGTCTTCTATTATCTTTGTGCCTAAGAATATAGATAAAATTTTATTATTTTGTAATATTTTTGTAATATATATGAGCTTATGACCTTATTTAGTATTAGTTTTGTTTAAAAATACCGCAAATTGTTGGCTACTAAAAAAAAAATTACTGCACTATATGATTGCTGTGCAGCCAATGAAAATTGTTCTGAAGGTATCCTTTGATGGTAGATAGGTTTCATGCCTATCAATAATATGCAAATCTCCAGTCCTGGTGATGAGTCTTATAGTTTATAAACTGAGATGTTGTAATATTGTGTTTGTTAATATATTAATCATTCTTTGAATAAAATACTTTCTTAGAGTTTAAGATCATTGTGTGTTTGTGTGTGTGTGTGTGTGTCAGAGCAATCTAAGTATTAAACCCTGACTCTATTGAACATGAGAAGTCCCTAATCCACCAGTAAAATGGGATGAAGAGCAGGACCTAATATATAGAGTTGTTTTGATAAATACATGTAACATCTATAATATAACTTATGCCAGAGAAAAAGAGATGACTGTAAGGTAATTTCTGTTGTCAGAGACATACTGGATAGTCACTAAATATATGACCCTAGAACCAGAACATCAAGTCTTAAATCCTAGATTTGCATATTATCAGTTGTAAAAATAATTTTCTACAACTTTAATTTTCTCTACCAGATTTCATTCTTCATCTATCAGAAAGAAATAATCCAAGAAATATTTCCAGAATAGCAGAATGAAGATCTAAATTTATTCTTTCATAAAACTCCTGATATAATCAACATTTTAGAATTATCAGAATTAACCAATGACTTAAAAGTTACTGAAAAAAGTTATTCAAAAAAGTGAAGAACTTTGATAAGAAAAATAGGGTCTGTGATATTTTAACTCAGCTTCTACCATTTCCCTAGCTTTGCATGGTCTTAAACACCAGCAACCTAGCAACTGCTGCACTGGGAAAACTAGCAGCTGTGTGATCACAGAAATTGCTGGATTTGCCACTCCTCACAAAGTCTTTTTCTTGGAGCTATGTCATTATTTCACCTGACTTAACAGCTCTTTGGAAAAACTGCATCTCAGACAGTTGCAGTTATTTCAACTTCTTATTCTGGGGGAAAAGCTTTGTGCCGAGGGCATTTGGAGATAAAAATTAGCATGAATCATTTAACATCTTAGGTGCCTGAAACTGATACAACAGAAGAAACAAGAGGTAGGCCTGAATCGTAAAAGGCAATCTGGGGAATAAGAAGTCCATAGGGGATTTTGAAAACTTCTGAAATATTCCTGGGGATCTAGAAGGCTACAAACACAAGCATGACTGAGGACATACTCAGACAAGAACTGAGAGGGACCCAGGCTGCAACTCCTGGCTGACCTTGAGGCCTGCATCAAGGAAGAAGTGAAGGCTAAGGTGGAGTTTTACAAGGCCTTACTTATTGAACACAAATCACACACACACACACACACACACACACACACACACACACACCAGAGCTCCTCAGCAAAGGGTAGAACTTAAGTCTTTAACTAATAATTAACTAACAACCAAGCTTGCTGAACAGGGACTTCCGTGGTGACTCACTACAGAAAATGCAGACTGAAAACACAATTAGTCCAGGCAAGTCACCAAGATAACAATGACAAACAACCAAACAACAAAGAACCCCAGTGAGAGTGAGCATCTGATTTTCAGAATTGCTACTTTTTTATTTCCTGTAATTGCCAATGTTCAAAACAAAAAGTAGGAAATACACAAAGAACCAGCAAATAACACAAGCATACAACACACACACACACACACACACACACACACAGAGTCAACTAAAATTACTTCTAAGTAGGTATAGATGGTGGACATACTAGTGAATAATTTTTAATAGTTATTATAAAAATGCTTAAAGAAATCAAGGAAACCATGTAACAGAGTTTGAGGAAAGTATGAAAACTGACAACAATGTGACTAAGTTGAAAATATCAATAAACAGATTATATAGAAAAATAAAAATGGAAATGCTGGAGTAGAAAAAACACAATAGCCAGAATAATTCAAGGTGAGATTCAAAGACAGATGAAGCTACCAAGAGACTGAGTAAACTTGACTATCGGTAAATTCATGTTGTCCAGTAAGAGAAACAGAAAGAAAAAAGAATGAGGAAAAATGAACAGTGCTTCATAGACCTATAGAACATCATCAAAGATACAACATATACATGATGGGATTTCTAGAAGGAGGAGAAAAAGGGGCAGAAAGAATATTTGAGGAAAGAGTAGCCGAAATTTCCCTAACGATTTAGAAATATTGTATATCCAAGAAGGTCAGGGAACTCCAGGATAAGCTCAAGAAGAATCACATTTGAACAAATTGAATTCAAATCAAATTTTTGAAGCAATAACAACAGCAAGATAAAAGTGACCCCCTTGTACAAGAAATGCTTAATAACATTTAAAATTGACTTCTCATGAGAAACCATGAAAGTCAGAAGACATATCCTAAATGCTAAAAGAAAAAGAGTGTCAATATGAGTTATACATTTGATAAATTTATCAATTAAAATTGAAGAAAAATGACGATATTTGAGATAAATAATGATAGAATTCAGTGATGAAATGAAGGACACTTGGACAGTAACTCAAATTCATTTGATGAAATAAATATTACTGTTAAAGAAATTCTATAGGAAAATATATGACAGTTTTGAAAATATATTTTCAATCAGTTTTGTTCTCTATCTCATTTAAAATACAATTGCAAAAGGCAATAGTTATGAAATAGTTCCATGGGTTTATAATGCTATGAAAATAGAATGGCTGAAAATAGCACCAAGGCAAGGAGCAGGATTCGAGCTATACAGCAGTGAAGTTTATGTAAACAACTGAAATGTTAGTATTAATATGAAATAAACTGTTTCATATTAAGATGGCGATTGTCATCACCTAAAAGCAACAGCAAAATAATTGTCTTTATATAATGTGTTGGTGTAAATGTATATATAATACATACACAGTTCAGTAAACAATTCACAATTCAATAAACAGAATAAGTGTGTGTGTGTGTGTGTGTGTGCATATGTGCGTGCAGTGTGTGTGTGTGTGTGTGTGTGTATAGAGGAAAAAAACACACATAAATTTAAAAAGTTGCACTGGAAAATATCTGGTAACAACAAAAGTCTGCAGCAGTGAAGAAAAGTAAGAGCAAAGATATAAGAATGAATAGAAAACTGTCAATATTTTACTAAATATTATGCCAAAATAAGAGAATGATTTCACAAGGAGTAAGAACTGTGGAACTACACTTCTCATGAATACAGAAACAAAATCTCCCAATACAACTGGTAAACAGGATGAAAAAAATTTATTAAAATGATTACAAGCCACAACCAGGTGGGGTTTATTTCAGTAATGCAAGTTGATTTATTCAAGAAATGCAAATTGGTTTAGTATCTGCTAATCAATCAATATAATATGTGATTTTAAGAGAATAAAACTAAAACAAAAGTATGATTATCACAAAAGACAGAGCAAAAGGATTTAACTAAACCCAATACCCTTTTATGAATTTTTAAAAAACACTAAAACTTCTAGGGTAATATATGAGAACAGTATATTACCTGGACAAAGGGCATCCATATTGGTATGACAATAAGACTAGAAACAAGATGTGATTTTCTCACTCTTGGCACATCTACTCAACATTGTACTGAACGTTCTAGTGAGGAAAATTATTTAAGCAAAGAAATAAAGATCTTAAAAGTTGAAAAAAAATGAACTAATACTTTGTCTATTTCCCAATATAATCCATTAAAAATAGAATTAGTAAATGAGCTCATCGACCTGGCAAGATAAAAAAGAAACATATGGAAATCAGCTGTATTTCTATATATTACAACAAAAAAATCATAAAATGAAGAAAAAAGATACATTTACAATGCTATTAAAAGAATAAAATCTATAAAGTTTTAAAAAGAAGTACAAAATTTGGGCACATGAAAAATTAAAGATATTGTTTAAAAAATTAAAGATCCATATAAAGAGAAAATCCTCCAATTTCATGGAATAAAATGCTTAATATTAAGTTGGAAACACTCCTAAAATTGATTTATAGATTCAAGGAAATTCTTATTCATTTCTTATTCCTAAACCTCAATAAACAAGACAGTGTAATACTGACATAATAACAGACATATCGATCAATGGAACAGAATTTAGAGTCCAGAATAAACCCTTATATTGATGGACCCTTAATCTTCAAGAAAGGTGAAGACAATTAACCAATAGTCTTTTCAGCAAATGGCTCTGAGAAAACTGAAAATCTGAGTGCAAATGAATGAAGTATGTATTTTATAACCAGAAAAATTAACTTAAAATGTATCCTAGACATAACTATAAGAGCTAAAACTATTAAATTCTTAGAATAAAATTTTTCATTGTGACTCAGACATTTTTTCCTAAGTGGTATGACTAAAGTACAGGGGACAAAAATAAAAGATAAAAATTATAAATTAAAATAAAAAAATTAAAAGTTATTGTTCTATAAATTATGCTATTGAAAAAGCAAAAGAGTACAAGGAATGGTAAAAATATGGTCAAATGCAAAAATTGCGTTTGTGTGTGTGTGTGGGGGGGGTGTGTCTGAGTAAGACTCCATTGAGTACATATAACATGTTTTGTTTATCCATTCATCTGTTAGCAGGCATCTGAGCTTGTTCCATACTTGGCTGTTGTGAATAGTGCTGCTGTAAACATTGATGTGGCTGTACCACTACAGTATGCTGATTTTAATTATTTTGAATAAATACTGACCAGTGGTGTAGCTGGATCATATGGTGGTTCCATTCATGTTTTTTGGAGGAATCTCCATACTACTTTCCAGAGTGGTTTTATTAATTTTAACTCCCACCATCAATGCCTTAGTGTACATTTTACCCCATATCCTGGCCAACATTTATTATTATTTGTGTTTTAGATAATTGCCATTCTGACTGGAATGAGATGAAATCTCAGTATAATTTTGCTTTGCATTTCTCTGCCAGGGAGGTTGAACATTTTTTCATACACTTGTTAGGCATTTGTATTTCTTCTTTAGAGTAGTGTCTGTATATTTCTATTGCCCTTCATTAATTGGGTTATTTGTTTGTTTGTTTGGTTGGTTGGTGTTAAGGTTTTGGGGTTCTTTATGTAGTCTGGATATTAGTCCCCTGCCTGAGGAACAGGTAGCAAAAATCTTCTCCCTTTCTGTAGGCTCTCTATTGATACTCTTTGGTGTACAGAATATTTTTAATTTGACAGCATCTACTTTATTGCTTATTTGTTTTATTTCTTATACTTTAGAAGATTTGTAAAGGAAGTCAGTGCCTGAAACGACATGGTGGAGTATTAATCTTAAATTTTGTTCTAGCTGTTGCAAGGTTTCTGGTTTAATTCCTAGGTCTTTAATTCAATTCAACTTATTTTTTATGCAGGGTGAGATATAGGAATCTATTTTTATTTTCCTTCAAATGAATATTTAGCTTTCCCAACACCATTTGTTAGGCTGTTCTTTCTCCAATATGTTTTTGGCAACTTTGTCAATTTGATATTGATATTTGACTGTATCGGGTGAAAATGTCTCTGTGTCTTCTATTCCATTCCATTGGTGTTTATTTCTGTTTTGGTGCCAATGCCATGCTGTTTGTGTTACCATAACTCTGTAGTATAATTTGAGAATGGTATTGTAATGCTTCCAGCATTGCTCTTCTTGCTTAAGATTGCTTTGGCTATTCTGGGTCTTTTATTCTTTCAAATAAATTTTAGAATTGTTTTTTCTAGTTCTGTGAATTGGCATATTGATTGGAATTGCATTGAATCTGTGTATCTGTGTATCATTTTTGGTAATTTTAGTAATATTAACTCTGCCTGAGAACATGGGAGGTTTTTCCATCTGCTCAGGTCATCTTTAATTTCTTCCTTTAGAGTTCTATAATTTCCATTGTAGTGCTCTTTCACATATCTGGTAAGATTTTCCTGATTTCTTTGTCATCAGATTCATTACTGGAGTAGAGAAAAGTGATTGATTTATGTATTTTGGTCTTGCATCCTGCTACTTTGCTAAGTTTTTAAATTAGTTCTAGAAGTCTTACAGTGGAGTTTGGGGAGTCTTCTATATAAAAGATCGACTCATCAGCAAACAGATTATTTGAATTCTACTTCTCCTGCTTGTATTCTGTTAATTTCCTTCTTTGCCTATTTTCTCTGGCTAGAGTTTCACAGATTATGTTGAATACGAGTGAAAAGAGTGGATATCCTTGTCTTTTTCCCAATTTTGGCATAAATGCTTTAAATATTTTCTGTTCAGCATGATGTTGGCTTTGGGTTTATCATATATAGCTTTTTTATAATATTAAGCTAAGTTCCTTCTATCCCTAGTTTCTCGGGTATTTTAAACATGGATGGGAGCTGGACATTGTCAAATCTTTTCCCTCCATCTATTTTCATTCTTGTCCTTAGTTCTATTTATGTGGTGAATTATGTTTATTGATTTGTGAATGTTGAACCAACTTTGTGAGATGAAACCAAATGGATTGTGGTGTATTACCTATTTAATATATTTCTGAATAGTTTGCTAATATTTTATTAAGGATGTTTATATCTATATTCATTGGGTACATTGGTCTGAAGTTTTCTTACCTTCATGTATCTTTGTCTGGATCTGGTAACAGGGTGATACATTTATTCATAAATTGATTTTGGTTTCCCTCCTTTTCTAGTTTGTGGAATAATTTGAGGACTATTGGCATTAATTCTTCTTTAACTGTCTGGTAGAACACTGCTGACAGTCCATCTAGGGCTTTTATTTGGTGGAAATCTTCTAATTGTTGCTTCTATTTCATTGCTTTATATTGATCTGTTTAAGTTTTCTATATCCTCATGATTGAGTTTGGGTAGGTCGTATGTGTCTAGAAATTTGTCAATACCATCAGAATTTTCTATTTTTTTAAATTAAAGTATAAATTTCCAACATAGTTTCTCATGATCCTCTGGTTTTCAGAAGTGTCTTTGGTTACATCTCCTTTTTTATCTCTAAGTTTGTTGCTTTGAGTCTTCTCTCACTTATTTAGCTAATGGTTTATCAATTGTACTTTTTCAAAGAACCAGTGCCTCATTTCATTGATTCTTTTTTTTTTTTATTTTATCCTTAATTTCACTAATTTTAGCTTGATTTTAATTATTTTCTGTCTTCTACGATTTTGGAACAGTTCTTTTTCTATTTCCTTGAGGTATTAGATTACTTATTTGGTATCTTTCTGTTTTTTTTTTTTTTTTAACGTATGAACTCAGTGCAACAAACCTTTCTCTTAGAACTACCTTCATACTATCCCAGAGATTTTAAATGTTGTGTTTCTATTCTAACTTGTTTCTAAGAATTTCTTTTTATTTATCCCGTTTTTTCTGCAATCCATTCCCCATTCAAAAGTGTATTATTTAATCTCTCAACTAATTTTATTCTATTGTCCTCTAATACAATGTGAGAAATTATTTTTTGTACTCCATAAGACTTCCTTCATGCTATAAAATATGATTTATGTTATTGAAAGTTCCATGTGTTACTGAGAAGAAATTGAATTCAGTTGTCAATAAATGAAATATTCTACAGATGCCTGTTAGGTCTGCTCGGTTAATAGCATTCTTTTAATTCTGAAAAACTTTTATTTAGTTTATGCCTGGATGATCTATCCAGTGGTGAGAAAGGTATGATAAAATGAGCCAATATTATTGTGTTGTGGTCTTCTTGATTCTTTATATTAATTTGGGCTTGTTTTATGTATATAGATTCACTGTTGTTTGAGACATAAATATTTGCAATCCTTATATCTTGCTGTTGAATGATTCCCCTAATCAGTATGAACTGATATTCTTTGTCTCTTCTGATTAATTTTGACTTGAAGTATATTTTGTCTGATAAGAGAGTAGCTAACTCTGCTTGGTTTCAGTTTCTATTTGCATGGTATATCTTTTTCTATCCTTTCACCTTCAAGGTGAGTCTCTTGTAAAGCACATATGGTTCAATCTTGTTTTTTAGTCCAATCTGCCAATGCATGTCTTTATTGATAGGAGAACTTGGGTCATTTGCATTCAATTTTACTATATAGTGATGATTTTTATATCCTGATATTTTGAATTATTTATAATGCTTAATTCATACTTGATTATTATTTAGTTTACTATTCGTCTAATGAAATTCATTCTTATTCTAGTTTTAATTTTACTTTTTCATTTGTTCTGCATGAAATATTTTATTGAGTATGTGAATTTTTTTAGTTTCTTTTTTTTTCATAGGAGGATTTTGAAAGGTAGTTTTGTAGAATATGGTAATTTTGGCTAGC
Source organism: Spermophilus citellus (assembly GCF_964194105.1). NCBI lineage: Eukaryota > Metazoa > Chordata > Mammalia > Rodentia > Sciuridae > Spermophilus > Spermophilus citellus. The sequence goes on along the minus strand of NC_138186.1, from coordinate 134,472,948 downwards.
ACCCTTTTTCTTTCAGAGATTGGTATAATTTCAAATCCTACTGGCTTTTAGGATCTGAATTGAGAAATCTGTCAAAATCCATATTGGCTTACTTCTAAATCTGACCTGCTATTTTTCCCTTATGACTTTTAAAATTACTCTTTTTCTGTATATTAAACATTTTAATTAAAATGTGTCTTGGAGAGGATCTTTTTTGATCTTGCCTACATGAGGTTCTATAGGTCCCTTAAATTTGATTCCATTTTGTTACTAAGGTTTGGAAATTTTTCTGATATTGTTTTATTGAAAAGATTGTGTATTCTTTTAATTTATATTCTTTAGTCTTCATCTACACAAATGATTCTTATATTTGGTCTCTTAATGCTATCTCAGATTTCTTGAATATTCTTGTCACGGTCTCTTGCCATGTTTCTTTATAATTGACTTTATTTTCAACATTATATACTTTGTAGTCAAGGTCTGATAATCTATAGTCCTAGTGGTCTAATCTATTGATGATGCTTTCCACTGAATTTTTAATTTAATTTATTAAGATTTTCATTTCCAGGAATTCTGTTCAGTTCTTTTTTTAGAATCTCTCTTCACTGAAATCATCTTTCACTTCTTATATTTTCTAAGTTCATTCCCTACATCTTCTTTTAGCTCATGAGCATTTTAACCATGAGCTTTCTGATCTTTCCTCAACATTTCTTTCACTGTTGTGTCAACTAGATCAGTTGTTGAAGTGTTGTGGGCTGTTCCATGTGGTTTGTTCCTTTGCTCTCTCATACTGCTTTTATGTCTACTCTTCTCTTGGGACAATTATCATTTTTTTTGCCTTATATAAATGCATTTACTTTTATGCAAAGGACTATTTAATGAATTTCTTTCTCTTCAGAGACTGGGGTGGGTGAATACTGAGTTATTGATACTTTCACTCAATGCATGTCCTGTGATGTTACCAGTATTAGCACCACTTTTAAAAAGACATTAAATTCTATTTACTATAATAACTTCAGGGAAAACTCACATGTTAATCAACTACAGAAAATGCTAAAACTTAATTATCATGTTCTCCACAGCTTCTCTAATCCAGACATACATTTTTAATTTTACTTTAATATAGTAGTGTTCTAGAATGGTTTGAGGAAATAGTTATTAAAGCTAGTAAAATCACTATTATTTTATGTAGAGGCAGAAAAAAGAAGGATAAAAAATTGGGTAGGAGGGTAAAAAAGGAAAGAAATGATAGGAAAGAATAATACATACCAGATTTTAAAAGAAAGAAAGAAAGAAAAAATGGATGGAGGGGTTAGGACAGTAGCATGTAATGTAAGAAAGAGAAGAGATGCTAAAAGGAGCAATTGTAAACCTGATCTAGGAAAACAAATATAGAGTGATAGGATAATTCAGCGAATGTTTTAAAACATTAGAAGAAATACAATCAGATGGATTGAGGGCATGATATCAAATACTACAGGAACAACTATCAAATCAAAATGAAGAGTAATGGATTTAAGATCAGAATTGATGTTAGAGCTGTTTCTGGTATCCCATGCCCAAGTGGATAAAATTTTTATTCCTGGTTTGGATTTAATCAGGATTTGGGACTTTAGAAGATGCCCATCACTTTTCAGCTTTGAATTCTTCTAAAGATGCTGGGGAACAGGAGCTACTTCCCTTATTGCTGAGGATTTTTCACCATCTGGTTCTTATTCATCTGCCCAGGGACCTGAGTCTGCATGCTCAAGGGGTGCATTGTTACATCTGCCAGGTTCTTTCTATTGGATGCAACCACAGGATGCATGATTCAGGTCTCTCTTTCTCTCTCTCTCTCTCTCTCTCTCTCTCTCTCTCTCTCTCTCTCTGTCTCTCCCGCAGGATGCTGGGAACTTGCTTTCCTCCACAGGGTCTTCTTTAAAGTGGCATAGAATTTAGTGGCTATCTGCTTGGAACCTCTCTGACCAGCTGTTCTTTCACTGCTTCCTCGCTGGGCTGTGAAGGGATTGAGTGTTGCTGCCTAGATCCTCTCCACCATCTTCTATTCCAGTCTTGATGTTTTGATAAAAGTATGGAATGCCAATCAATTGTTCATTAACCATGGGAGGGGCTAGATATTTAATCCTTTATACTGTCATATAACACACATATATATGCCTGGTATTGACCAGATGATATGTTCTAACTGCTTTCTGAATTCATAACACTTAGTCTTCTTTCTTGTATTACTCAGAAAAATGCTACAGGAAATTTAAAAGCCATGTAATTTCCATACGTTTTGAAGGAGATAGGGAATCATGAGCAAGACAATGAGTGTAAAGTATTTTAGAGAGAAGAGGCATGTCGTTCACATGGTCAGGAGATTGACTGGAATATGTGAAATAGACTGTATAGATGTAATAGTATTTACTACGAACTTAAAAGTAGCTTTCTAACACACTTCACTAGGAAAAAGCACCAAACTGCCTTTACAAAAAAATAAGTAAATAAAAGCTGCAAGGAAAAAATCTCTAATTTCATTCTCAGGGTCATCTAACATATCCAAGCCCAATTTTTTTTTGGGGGGGGGGGGTTGGCTTTATCTTTACATTTTATAATAATGAAATTTGGTCACCTTTCAGTGTGTTTGCAATTATAACATTCTCTTGATGAGAAGGGCAAAATATTGGACTAAAAACTAGAGATTTTCTGAAATAGTAATTTCCTTATTTAAAATTTGAATAATTTTCACATTTTCAAATGTGGGTTTTAAAATCAACACCAACTTCATACAGTCCTTCCTCTCTCCCTCCCTCCATCTCTCCCTCATGTTGTGTATGGGTGTCTGTTGCTGGTGATCATACTCAAGCTAGGAAAGCACTCTGCCACTGAGCTACATCCCCAGTCTGAATATCTATATTCTTAATGGTAGAATAAACACCTATTTTGAAAATTTAATTGGCAAAATTCTGAGTAGACTAATTTTATATGTAAATTCCAACTTCTCTCTTAGGTCAAAATATTATTCTAAACAAGAAGCAGATTTTCAAAGCAACTGGGCTTTATCAGTGGGCTACTTGGCTCTATCACTCTTTCCTACAACTTTGGATAGAGTGTGTGAATTCCAGAAAGGCCTGCCACCACGGACACTTGTTAGTGGGGATCCAGCTCACTTCATCAGTGACTTTACTGACTTACAGAACAAGGTTCTACTTGGTCTAAAATTCCTCCACACAGTGCACAAATATTCAGGTAAGAAATATATAGGCTCCATATTTTTCAAATTCTAATGTCGTGTTGCTTTTATGAATGATGAAATAGCATTAAAAATCATAATTATCTAAAGGAAATGTTGACTTCTGATAAGAATCAATTTCAGTTTTAATGGCAATCCTTGTGAACTCATGACAGATTTTACTTAATAAGCACTTACATTCTTGGATAAGATTTATTTTTTTTTCACTTTCATATACTTCATACACTTTTTTAAATGAAAACATAATAAAAATAACAATAATACTTGCCATGTCTAAAGGAACAATAAAATTAATTCTGTTAAATTAATTCTGTTTATTTAACACAATTATCTCACCCATTTCTATTATTATAGACATAAAGAAAAACTCTGACCCCCAAAATTCCTATTATGGAAAAGGTATATATTTCCAAAATTTCCAAATCCTAGGCTATTAGTAGAAAATAAAGAAGAAAGATCATAATAGTATACTTGGGAAATTATTGTGTAATTTGATTCCCTAAATACCATTTGTTCTTGTTGTATGGAGAAAAAAAAACAAATGAACAAATGTACTATATACAGCTTTTATTCCCTAATATAAAATCCAAATATAAATAAAAGTTAAAATGAATACATTGTATATTATTTTTTTACATTGTATATTAAATGTAAAAAGCATATGCATTACTTAGGGTAACATTTGCTATTTTAATAAACAAACTTTCAAATTTTAATGTCACAACTCATAAGATTCTATTTCTGGCTCACACAGAGTTAGGATGTTTATTCAGTTGACAGAGACTTTCCTCTATGATGATTCATGGACCAATAGTTCTTCCATCTGTGCCTCCATCTATCTTTACAACATCTCCATTGTAAGCCCTCAGCAAAGTAAAAGGAACTAAAGACACTAAATAACAGAACCCCTCTTTTAAAGACTCAGGACTAGAAGTGAAAGCCCTAACTTTATCTCATCTACCTTTGTCATAAATAGTCACAGAATCCTATTAGCTGGGAATGGAAGGACTTGGGAAAGTTTGACTCCTGCATCAACCTCTCCGTGAGGAGAATCTCAGAATTTGTTGTTCTGCCAGCCATCTTCACCACATTGTCAGAAACAGAAAGCACATTCTAGGTTCAGATGTTATAAACAAGTGCTAATTTCCTAGTATGTAAAGAATGAAGGATCATGAATAATTAGAATTATTATATTTAAAGAATGTATGCAATAGATTTTTAATAGGCTCCAGTTTTACTAAAATTAGCTTTGGGTTTTTATTAATGAGATTTTATTCAACTATCAGAGACACAATAATGAAACAATACAAAATGTCAAATTTGAATGTGCTTAAGCTAGCTACCTTGCTCCTTATCCTCCTCTGGTAATTGCTTGTTCCTAGCAATACACATAATTCCAAAACAGTATCCAAGCCTTTGGAAGATCTTTTAAGATCAAGCATAGGAAAGAAATTTTTAAATAAAGAGAATACATTAGTAAAGTGTGAAATTTTAAACATATTTTCATTTGAGCATGTTTAGTCAATAAAAACACACTGAACAAACTAATTTTAAGGTTTTACTTTATTATGTAAACTGGACTGAATATCCTTATATTTTAAGCCTTTCTATCTTTGAGGCTTTAAATCGCCAGTATTTTGGCATTTCTAAAAATAGTTCTTTATTTACCTCAACAAGAGGAAGGGAAAGTCACCCAAGAGCAAGTTTACAGATCACTTCACAAGGATGGCTGCACTGTTGTACTGCTAGTGTAGTAGACTCAAGAGTTCTGCATAATTCCTTTCTTGCACATTAACTTATTTACCTACCCTGATATATTTCTTATACTCAAAATTCACAGGGTTACTAAATATTTTTTATCCATAACTTAATAACAGTTAATTAATATTTATAGTTATAATTTCACTATTTTAAATACATTCAATGTTTATTATTAAAATTTAGCTGCTATGAACAGTTATTAAACACAAACTAGTAATAACTTCTCCATCATCATCACCTTCTAATCTCCCTAGATTTATTTCCAACTGATTTTTTTAGGAACATTTTTTTGCATGTGTGTGTAAGGTTCACTCCTATAAATAAAGATTATATGCATTGGCAAATGTAAATAAGAGAATAATAATAAGAACTTGACCGGTTGCATAAAATAGAGTATATGTACAGAATTACTCTGTGCTGTACCTTTCTCATTCGAAGTCAATAAACATTAACATACATCATTCTCATTATGTAATACATAGATTTCCATTGATAGATTTATATTTTTTCTAAGACTTAGGCAATGCAAAAGTGACACTCAATGTATACTTTTATTAGATTAACTTGTTGAACTAATGACAGAGTAAAATGCTAGAAATTAATCCATGTATTACATATTGCCAAATAGAAACTAAAGTCTGCATTAAAGATCACATTCTTGCCAAAAATAAAAGCAAAACAACTAATTATTATTATTGTCTCATGTTTCCACATGAACACCAAATGTGCATGTATTAACACACTTTTTAATTTGCAATAGTCTGATATGTGAGAAATGGCAATTAACTTTTTATAAGTTTTATTTATATAATCATCACTGTGTTTACCTTTCATTATTCTCTTTGGTTATATATGTAGTTCATGAATTTGAGCATGAAAGTGTAATATACAATTTTAAATAGCAAATAATACATGCTTGATTAAAGCATGCACATAAGCATTTTTTTGGTTTGATAATAATTAAATTGGATTTTGTTTTAAATAATTTTAATATTTGGTATCAAAATTAAAATTTGTCTGTACCTTTTAATATATCTTTATTATTTTTCTAGGAACATTGTCTTTCATTGTATGGAAAATTTTAATGGAGTTAAAAATTGCAAGGAAACTTTTTCTGGAGATTTTGGAATTTATTGTTCACTTTTTAAATTAATGCTTCTGGAAATCTGTGATGAAATAAAAACCCACAATATTACTTTCTTGAGGAACAGTACTTTCAAAACTTTGGTCTTGCATATATACATAATTTTGTTATTTTATATGCCTATATTTTAAATCTGCATTGATGTTACTGTTTATTTGCCCAATTAGTAATAATATGGTGTATTCCAGAAAACTTGTGAAAGCAAGTTGATGCCTACCTAGATTTGGCCCTGAGCTTAAAAAATTAAAAAAAAAAAAAGATTGCTGCACTACAACATAAATGAAACAATATTTGTATGTGTTTGTTATATCACCCCTATCATGAAAACTCTCAAACATTTTTCCTTTTCCTTATTAGGCTGTATATCAGGTTTCATGATCTGACCAACAATACATTTGAACAAGGTTGACCAAGACACAAATTGGTTAAGAAACAAAAAGGTTTTGGGGGGCTAATCAGAGTTGCAATGGGGACACACAGATTCAAACAGATTGACTGTGTGCTCCAGGGTCTAACAGATTTCAAAGTTTAAAGGCAAAAAACCACACCTGAAAAGGAGGGTTATTACCCGCATTCTTTGTGGAGAATTCCAATTGGTACAGGCACAGTAGCAAGATGCCATGTAGGAAAGGATCTGAGTAACTCAAAAAATACATAACTCTTTTCTGAAATGAGGAGGGAGGAGCACAAAACAAAAAGAGAGAGAATTTCTTGGAAAGAAAGGGAGTTAAAGGTGAGATGACCCTGGAGACTCTCTCTAAGATTGGAATGTTCTGCCATAAATGAAACTATAGCAGTCAGTATGTGCACAACAAGATGTATATGTAGCACGTTTTGCCTGCTGGGTTTCAATATGTGCTGGGAAAATGTGCTGCTTCACAGGGTCAAAAGTTTATTTCAAGGTAGATGTGACTGAAGGCCTCTCATATCCTCTTTGTCTAGCATTTTGGTAGAACTCAATCTGCATTTTTCTGTTTAATTTCAATTTTTCCACAGCAGTCATCTTTAAAACAATTTCTGGACATGTATTTAAGAAAACGAAAACCCTTCTTGGACTACATTGTGATCTTTTATATCTCCATGCATTTACAGAAGTTAGTTGCCCTTCAGGAGAGCTATTTCCTGCCCTCGATTTAGGTCAAACACATTTTCTTCCATTTATTACAAACATTTATGTTAGGATGGATTTTCATTTGTCTGTGAGTCTCACTCCTATGAAAATGGATTTTTATACTTTCAGGTATTATCATTGATATCACTTACCTGGATAAATTTGTTTTTAAATATATCTACCTCACCTATGAGCAAGAAACAAATGACTATGTCCTTAGAAAACAGTATAAAGCACAGTTTCTGGCACACTAGTAGGCGCTATGTACAAACATTTACGTACGAACACAAAGAAAACCACCATAAATATATTAAATATCATAGCCATCTAGATTAAACAACATATAATCATTCTTTCAGAAAAGGGAAAGGAGGTGTTTCTGGTAGTTATTGTCTCAAAGAAGAAAAAAAATCTAGCCAGTCATTCCATGGTTGAGTCATCTTTGAGATAACCTGGTGGGGTTTAGGTGTTTCTTTGATGTGCATCCAAAAACTGGGCTTGGCTCCATGAGTCATTTGAAAAGCTCTTCTCCCTTCATGTTATGTCCCTTAATGTTCCTCAAAATGCATGTATGTCTTTTTCTTAACATTTGGCACCTTTTTTCTCTTATAATCTTTCTATCCCTTCTTCATCCTTTCTCATCTGATTGTCTTTTGGATTTAAAATATCCTCATTGTGTTCTAGTGTTTACATTTGTAAAAATGTCTTTTTAATGCCTTTGGTAATCCTCTTTCTAAATTAACATTCTAATATTTTTTTTTTTAGAGAGAGTGAGAGAGGACAGAACATTCTAATATTTCATTTGACAGACTTTTAATGATACCTCTTAAATCCTTATTATGTGATGATTGATAAGGATTTTTAAATATCCCCATTTTAGTTTGCCCTCCTCTTATTTTAATTAGTTGCACAGAAGATAATATATCAGAATATATGCCATTTAAAAATTTTCCTCATATTTGTTCTTAAATGCTTTTTTACAATTATATATAATTTAATATATTAAATGTTCAGCGACAGTCACTCTGTCAATTTTACCAGTATTTTCTTCATTAAATGAGGTTGTCACACAATAAATTCCTCAAAAAAAGCCAGTGAAAGAAAAAAATGGGTGTCTTCCAGTGTGTACATTCCTACTGGACATTTATCCACCCTTGATCTGCAAAACAATGACCCCTAAGCAATTAGATTAGATTTCTAACAATTAGAAAATTGATAAAGTTGAAAAATTCCATTGTTTTCTTTCAGACAAACAAAATCTAATAAATGTAGATTTTTAACATGGGTATGTCAGTTATGTACACTATCTTCTTCTAGACATGTGAACTTACAAAGTAATATTATGATAGATTATTTTGGGGGGGAACAGTGATAGAAAGCAAATGCAATTGCTTATCTGACAGCCAGCTTTCAGAGAGCCAGAGATTAAAAAAAAAAAAAAAACTCAAAGAGAGATAGGGATGAGCTGATATTTCATCCCAGGTATTTAAAGAATACCTAAAGGACAGATTTTGACAAGAATATTACAGAAAAGTTGGGTGTCCTTCTCAGTGTGCCACTAAGAGGTTGCTAATGTCAAAGTACATCAGTCTTGATTAGAGTGATGTTCTCTTCTTATGTACTGAAATGCTCTTTTTTCCTTAAAAACATGTCCTGCAAATCATACAACCGTTCATAGCTATCTTCATCACTGTTTCCTAGATGGATAGCAATCATTTTTTTAACATTCTTCTATTTTGGGCACCTATGTTATTTAGATTTTGCAATTACAGATAATGGCACAACACATAAACTTGCATGTTTCTATTTTGTTAATAGTAGAGGCATGTCTTCCAAATAGATATTACATGTGTGACCACTAGTTCAAAGGGAAATCACATGCCTAGTTTTGTTAGGCCATTACAACTTTGCCTACTGAAGGGTTGAATTGATTGGCATCCAGACCAGAAATGTTTTATGATATCTACTTTCCCACAAGCTCATTGATGAAATAAAAACTACACATTCTACATTCTAATTTTTTTTCAGTCTCTTAGGTTAAAAATAGTATCTCAATGTTCTTCTTGCATATCCATAATTATAACTGAGTTTAAAATTTTTTGAGGGCTAGTCAGGCATGGTGGTTCATGCCTATAATCCCAGCAGCTAGGGAGGCTGAGGCAGGAGAATCATGAGTTCAAAGCCAGTCTCAGCAAAAGCAAGGTGCTAAGCAAATCAGTGAGACTCTGTATCTAAATAAAATACAAAATAGGGCTGGGGATGTGGTTCAGTGGTTGAGTGCCCCTGAGTTCAATCCCTGATAGGCCCTAAACATTTTTTTAAAGGCTACTTCTAATATCTTTTTCATATTTATTTTATGTCATTATTTTGTTTGTGAATTGTCTCTTCATGTCTTTTCCCATTTTTTTTCTATTTTGTTTTTAGTCATTTTTCCTCAAATTTTTAAAGTTCCTTCTCTATTAAAAATATTGGCTGCATATTTATTTTCTAACCTTTTCTTTGTTATTTTAATTAGTTGTACATGACAGTAGAATGTGCTATGATATATCATACTTAAATGGAGTATAATTTCTCATTTTTATGCTTGTACATGATGTGGAATCCCACTGGTAATGTAGTCATATATGTACATAGGATAATAATGTCTGATTCCTCTTGATGGTCAATTTTATGAATATTTTCTCCTCCTGATAAATCTCACTATCTCTTTGCTTGCTGTTTTTGTCATGATAGTTTTTCAATTTTTATGGGATCAAGTCAATTATTATTTCTTGCCTGTAGGTTTTGAGTTAAAAAGCTTGTGCCAAAACAAATCTGAAGACTCATTCACGCATACTTAAGTCTAGTAAATTTGTGTTTTTGTTAATCTGTATTGACATTTAGATCCCTTCCTGTTTGTTTCTCCCTGGAAGTTTTGCTGTTGGAAGACAGTCCCTACAAATGCCTGGCCCTTTCAGGCAGCCCTTATGAGTTCCTGCCTTTAAATCCAAGGCCTGGCCCTTTGAGCTGCTCCTACTTTAAAACCTGCCCCTGTAGCTGGCTCTGAAATGCCCTCATCTGCCCATGTGTTTTGCTATGTTCACAGTTAGTTTGGATTTAATCTTTCTGGTGGTCGCTCCATCCAATTTTCAGGCTTTTCAACTAGGGTCTGTCTCATTTGGGTCTTTGCTCACGGTTTTTCTCAGGCTACCTTCATTTGTGGGATGAATCAGAAGTCCATAGGTCTAGGGTATGGATGGGTGTTCGTCAGCATTTCTCTCTTTAAGTTTTTTAAGCATGATCTGTCTTCAAGAAATGTTGAATTTTCAATAGACATTTCATAGACGCAATTATTTCGCCTTTTTAAAGAAGATTTGGGATTGTTTTCTATAACTGCATCCATTGTCTATATCTTCAAGAAATCCATGCATGTTTTTGGATTCAACAAAAATGCATTTCTGGTTCCTGATCATCACAGGTGCTTCACTATCCCTCCTAATATAATATACATCCATCTCTCAGCTCGATTATTGTGATAATCTCTGCTTTTTGTGCCCCTATCCCACTTGTTGAGAAATATACTAGTCACTTTATATTCATGTTTTTATTGACCCCTCAAAATAGTATTGCAAAGTAGGTTTAATGTTCATCATTATAAAAGATAAGAAAACTGAAGCAAGAGAGCACTGGAAAAGCTTCCCAAGCTCATTCAGCCAGCAAATGACAGAGCTACCGTGAGCTAGTCTTTCCTATTGCAATACATACTATTCAAACCAACTTTTCCAATTTCACTTTTCAATATTTGGTGGGTAGATTTAGTCTGTGAATGAAAGCCTTACAAGAGCCTTTATAAATGATGCATGTCGATCCTAGAAATCATGATTTCCTAGCCAGTGCATTCTTTCCACTTAGAGCAATCCTGACAAACTTAACCCTGAAGTATTCATTATCAACTGTGGGTGAAAGAGGAAAACTCTATCAAGTAAACTTGATAAATTCACAGGAAAAAAAAAAACTGATGAATCAGTGTACTCTTCGCCAGTTTAGTTTTATGAATTTTATGCATTTAACTTTCAGTATTTTATTTCAAAATTTTCTGAAATTTATTTTGTAAATCAACAAACTACTTGCCTCTAAGTTTCATAAAAATATGGGACATTGGATAATGCCAAAAGAGCCATAGAAGTTTAATAGATTTTTATTCATTAAATAATGATGATTTTGGTAGCTTCATGCAATCTCCTTAGATCTCAAAATTTAAGAATTGGTGAATTTAAAAAATTGATAATAATTTCTTCAGCAAAATAATCAAAGTATCAATTTGAATTCAATGGTAGTAATGCATGGATGAATTCTTAACAAGTGAGCATAAATCAAAATCACCATAAATGGCAAGACTACATGATCGTGATCATATTTATTTTTTTGAAATTACTGATTGTCAAAAAGCTATAGTGGTTGACTTTTAATTCATTAACTATTTGGGCAAGTTTTTAATTAGATATTGTAAAAAGTTTGTCAAAAAACTATAGTGGTTTAGTGGTTGACATTTAATTCATTGAATATATGGGGAAGTTTTTAATTAGATATTGTAAAAATTTTGTCAAAAACCTCTAAAAATACCTTCCTTGAATCTTGTGTGTTCATTAAAACTTTCCATGCAGTCAAAGAAAATGAACCTGGAAGGATAATAAAATCATTATGTACAAACTCTGAAATCTTTTTCTAGTTCCATTTGGAAATATATGATCAGTCAACTTTATTTCATTTTCTTTTTACTAATTAAGAGTAATATATTCAGTTACACAATAAACATGGAATTTCAACATTGCATTATAGGTAATATTATTTGACATATCTGACCTACCAATTTTATTTCATTCTTTCTATGAATTTAGTCATGAAATCATAAATTATACAAGAAAATTATATGTAGAATGCCATTGTTATTTTGGCAATAACTTAAAATAAAAACTAATATTCATAGTTGTGGTACATTCAAATGAAATGCTTCATATCTATTAAACAAAATGAGTGGAATTGACTCATTTTCTGGGATAAAGCTCCAAGAAAGATTTCCATAGGTGGAAAGAGATTTGGCTCACTACTTGCTATGTGATGGAAAGCTACCTGCTGACTGACAATGTCTCACTAGAGCCCTGATTCCAGAGGAAATTTCTAAGAAGAAACTTGAATTGTATCATGTCCCTAGTGTCTGGATGTTTTGTTCCTCCAAGTAATGCATTTGGGTTTTTTACAAACACATAAGTAAACTATTCATGTTTGTTTGCTTTATTATTTATTTGCTTTCAGATTCAAACTTTTTGCTTTGAAAAACACTAATAGTATCATTATGCTTTTATTTGGGGTCAGTGGCTAGGTATATGGATGGATAATAGGGATGCAATAGTAATTTTCAAACTTGTAATTGTACAGTTCTTCTGCTTTTCACTCCACTAGGGATCTTAGCATTTGAAGTAATGCGGAAGAACTTGTTTCATGACTAAAAAATATTGGATCAAAGAAACTCAGAAAAGTCAAATTGCTAGTAATTTCATTAATTGTGCTAGTTTTGCTTTTAAAATTCTCTTATATTCTTTAAATTTAAGATCAAAGTACTCAGTTTGGAATAAGAAAAGTTCTGATGAGCACAATAAGGAGTATATGTGGGTGTACTGAACAAAAGTGTGCTTTAGTTGATATGCACACTCCATGTTTCAATATGGACTGCAGATGGAAGGACAGTCCATGAGGGCAAAGAAAGAACATGGTTCTCAATGGTCATATATCAAGAGTAATTATTCCTAATTAAATATAAGAGATAACCATAGGAAATCATAAATTTCTTTTTAGAGTATATATCATGATATCTATATTTCTGATTTAATTAGTTCACCAATGTCTGCTCAACATGGTCTTGATTTTTGTCAAATATTCTTTTAAAACTCTCACCTGTAAGTTTACTCACTGTGCCAAGAACACTTAGACCTGACAGGACTGTGTTCTGAAGGGCAGTAAAGTCACTGATTCCAGAGGCTGTGTCCATTTTACTAAGAATTCGTGGTGGCAGGCCCTTCTGGGACTCATGTACTCTAATGAAGGTTGTAGGAATGCGGGCAGCGCCTATATATTCCACAGCATTAACCCAGTTCTTCTCAAATTTTGCTTCTTGTTTAGAATAGTAGACATATCTAAAAGACAAATGGAAAAAGTATTTAATTATGATTAATCACCTCAGAATTCCAACCTCACTTCCTTTAGAAAAGATTGTCTCTTGCTATAAAATTCATGATTTATAAAATGGGTTTTTAATGCGATGATTTTTATCCATCCTTCAGGAGATGTGAAGATGCATAGTTAATCTTTAAGTCTGGGAAGGATCATCCATTTGTTATTAATATTTTACTTTGCATTTTACATCTTTGAATTAAGCATATAATATTCACAAAGAATAAAATAACTGTACTAAAACATGTTTAAATAATATTCTCTGGCAATGTCGAGAAAAATATCAAAGGTCTAAGTCAAAATTATTACTGGACTGAGACATATGTTAGAAAACTGTTGATTTCCAATATTTTGGAGTCCCAAAAATATTGATAATTCTAGTGAAATAGAGGCCAGATTTTCAAGTCCAATTTTCTAAGTAATTGGAATTTAAAAGTTTACTTTAGGAAACCTCTTCAAAACTGAACTTTCTTGATAATTTGGGGAACCAATAATTATAGTGGAAAGTAGAAAACAGTTTTATAACTAGGTAATTCACAGCCCCTGTCACTATGAACTGTAAGTACACTGAACAACTTTTGCAAACATTTTTGTTCTCCTAAAAGACTGTACACTCCCCACTTTGCTCACCAGGAACATTCTCTTTCAAGTCTCATCAAAATATTGCTTCTTTCACGAAGTTTTCCAGCCTACCTAAATTAAAACCAATGACTTCCCACTCTGGCATATTCCCACGGCACCATCCACATATTTGAGGTTTTATTATAACATTAGAATATGTTCTAACCTAATTAGTTAGACCATCTAATTTTATTTTGACAACACATATGAAGGATCCACAAAATATAAGATGCTTACATTATGTAAACATGCTTACATTAAGTAAACCATAACATAGTCCAGAGGACATAACCCATCCCCATGACTCCCATTCTGATAGACTCTTTCTTCCCCTAGCCTGAACATAGTAGAGTGAGCAGACATTTATCCTTGATGGCAAGTGTTGTGTTGGGATTCAATATTCTTTGACACATCACAGTAGTCTATCAAATAAAAATGAAAGGATATGCCTATTCATAAGGATTTTGAGCAAGGGCCACTAAGCCCTAGTAACAGCAAATTAAGTAAACTGCACCACCCAGAAGACTGAGACAGGAGGATCACAAGTTCAAGTCCAAAATCAGCAATTTACTGAGACCCTGTCTCCAAATAGAGGTCTGCATGTGGCTCAGTGTTAGAGCACCCCTGGGTCACTCCATAGTACTGCAAAAAAGAAAAACAAATTGCAAGGGAGTCAGAAACCTGGGAGAAGGGAAAAGACAATGAAGACATCAGTACTGAAAAGTTATATGAGCAGAAATGAAATTCAATAGAAAACTTTTCAAATTCTGCAGTTGAACGATTCAGTGGCCAGTTGATCTAATGAGTGAGACAGAATGTGGCCAAAACTAAGTAAATAAATAAACTTTATGGTTCTCAAATAAAAAATATAAGTACTTCTGAACAAGCCAATACAAGACCAGAATTTGATTGGAGTTTACATAGGCCACAAATTATTAGAATTATCTTGCTTAAATAAACACTTCTTAGTATTTTTGACTGAAGAAAGTAACTGATAGGATTCTAAGGCTATTTACCTGAGTATGATAGATTACAGATGTTGCTCCAATTTTTTCCTACTCCCTATTGCCCTATAATCCTGTCTTCTGTCAGGTAACTTCCAGGACCCTTACTTTCTATATCTGGTGAGAGACAGAAACACTTTCCCCTGGCTCAGTCATTTGACTTGATTTGGACAATATAGTATTAACCGACTTGATGAACATAAGCTTGAAGTGGATTTTTACACTTGATTTCTCTCTTGCAACTTTGACCACCATGGACAATGCCCAGACCCTCTTGATGAAGCAGATAGTGCATCAGAACTGAGCTTTCCCAGTCATCCCTGCTGGGGCTGATCAGTCAGTCCACCAGAGAGTAAGGCCAGGAAGGACCAGCAGATCTGCCGGGCTGAACCCACATGTGTGAGCAGGAAACACATGGTATGCCACTGAGGTTTAATAGTGTAGGTCCTGCTGCTGTTTTTCTTTTCCTTTTTTTTTAATGAAGCTAACAAAATACTGGATCATATGTATGAAAAATTGCAGAACCAGGTTTTAACCCTAACAATCTGACTTTAAAATTCATATTCTTTACTACTGTTCTCCCTGCCTCTTTTTCTGGTTATAATCAGTATTTTATACTGACTGTATCTCATGTGGCAGTGGTTAAGCTTAATGCATATGTTTCTAAATTAATCCCCCAAATTACACAGTGTGGCATGTACTATTACTACTGCTGTTTTAAAACTGAGGAGTGATGTCTTTGGATACCCAAGTCAAATGGGGTCAGGACTTAAAAATTAGATCTGTGAAAACCCAAATCAAGATATCTTACTATATACATTGTTACAGTATTTCAGGAAACTGTCAATTACTTAGAATCTCCAAAACAGAGCTCATAGAAATTGCCAACCAGAAACCTCATCAACTAGTAGATTAACAAATGCAGGACACCTAAACAGGCATTTGGAATTTCCACAGTAGTCATCACTAAGAGATTTGCCTCTTTCTATTAGGTCTTCAGACAGATTTAAACTGCTTAAGGAGCTATCATCAAATATTCAAGTGATGTGGATTATTAGAAAATATGTATTATAACTTGAATTAATAATGAGACTACATATAAATTTATCCATAATACAACTCGAGTATTCTTAAATGATCCAAATTAACAACAGAAGAGAATGTTCTAAGTTAAATGATTTTGAATAAAAATGCCCATTTGTAACAGACAGTTATACATTTGTCACCCACAAAAGCCCCCATTAAAATGACAACAAGAAACATACTCAGAAAACAGGAAGGGAGCCACAAAATTTGGAGTCTGGATATTGAAAAGAACTATTTAAATTCTGAAAACATAGAGAAAATCTTAGGACTAATGCTGAGTTACTATATACAATCCCCCTAATTTAAGGTGGGGAGAAGGGAGAGGCTGGAGTCAGGAAGATGGATAGTGAACAGGTGAGCATGCACACAGATGCCTCCCATACTTCAGCTCCAGTGGACCTGCTGCTCCTCACCCTGGAGCCTCTAGAGCAGAGGGTCCCTGCACCTGCACTGAGTCAACTCATCACAGTGTAAGGGAGGGACATGACCTAGAAAGCAGGGAATGTATGTGACTAGAGTGTCCTACATAAGAAGACTCCAGGAGATGCAACACTAAACAGGCAGGGAGAATCTCTAGCAGCATAGTAGGAGACATCACAGGATTATCCATCAGTGCCAGTAAGTGTCTCTGAAAACTGAGCTCTTTAAGAAGAGGCTATGGGTGGGATTCTTGAAGCTTCGAGCAACTTGAGAAGGCAGTTCCTTGGCTTGCTGATGTCGAGCGCAGTAGTGTTACATGAATGGAATACTAAGAAATCAAACACCCAGGGCCATGACCTGCTCTAAGGGAAATAAGATAATGAGGAAAGATACAAGTAATCAGTTTATTCCAGGCCAAAGAAGTGAGTGTTGATTACAGCCCAAATAATGTAAGCTCTGAGTACCAATATAAACTATACATCAACTCTACAGAGGGCCCGTTGAGAATGGCTTGTGTGTGGAGTGGGGATGATGTGAACTAAACCATAATTTTCCAGCGTGGTGACTCGAAGGATAATACCCATAGCTGAAGATACTGAAAAGTCTTACAGGAATATGTTTTAGAAATGTCACTGTAAACACACAAATAATGAATGATAACTGGTGATAGTGTGTGGTCATTCTAGGTACAGCTGTGGTGTTCTTTTTTTTTTTTTCAGGGAAGAGAATATCAAACTATTTGACTCTTTAAACCATTAGCATATAAAAAAGCATGTAAATACAAACTAATTAATTTTTTTAAATCACACCGGTATTCAATTAAAATATACATAAAGACAGAAGGAAAGATCTCTGCAGCAGGACCAGCAGGCCAACTCCAAGGACTGTCCTCCTTCCTCACTCCCTGGGCAGGAGACCCTGCTTACACTCACCTGTCCTCTAACCTGGCAGCTGTGACTTATCTCCCCTTGAGATTGAAAAATTCCTCATAAACGAAGTAATCCTCAGGTTTTATTTTCACTCCATTCATTTCTGCTTATTATATATTGCAAATGTTGAAGCATATTTTTGTTCTCAATTTAGCTTTTAAGAATAATAGAAAATCTTAGTAGACGATTGATCTTTGAAATCCAGTTTTCAAGCCCTTTGCAATGCAGGGTGTGTAGCATGCAGGGTAAGAAGACGGGTTAGTGAGTTAGGGAATTTGAATATCTGTCCTGTAATTCACTGTAAGATTTTTTTAAATTTTTTGCTTTAATTAGTTATACATGACAGTAGAATTCATTTACGCACTTTGGTATATCATACGTAGATGCGATATAATTTCTCATTTTTCTGAGTGTACATGTTGCAGAATCATATCAGTCATGCAGTCACATATATGCATACAAGAATAATGTCTGTTTCATTCTAATATCTTTCCTATCCCCACATCCCCTCCCCCTCCCTCCCATCACTTCCTCTACCTAATCTATGGTAACACTGTTCTTTCCTAGTGCTCCCCATCTTAATGTGAATTAGTATCTGCATATTAGAGAGAATATTTAGCCTTTGGTTTTGTGGGATCGGCTTATTTTGCTTAGCATGATATTTTCCAACTCCAACTATTTACTGGCAAATGGCATAATTTTACCCTTCTTTAAAGTTGAGTAATATTCCATTGAGTATATATACCACAATTTCTTTATCCATTCATCTATTGAGGGACATCTAGGTCGGTTTCATAGTCTAGCTATTGTGAATTGGGCTGCTATAAACATTGATGTGGCTGTGTTGAGCCTACAGATTCGGGCAAAATCTTCACCATATGCACTTCCAATAAAGCATTAATCTCTAAGAAATATAAAGAACTCAAAAAACTTAACACCAAAAAAAAAATAATAACCCAATCAACAAATGGGCTAAGTAACTGAAAGACACTTCACAGAAGAAGAATACAGTTGATCAACAAATATATGAAAAAGTGTTCAACACCTCTAGCAATTAGAGAAATGCAAATCAAAGCGATGGTAAGATTTCATCTCACTCCTGTCAGAATGGCAATCATCAAGAATACAGACAGCAATAAACGTTGGCGAGGATGTGGTGAAAAAGGTACACTCACACATTGCTGGTGGGACTGCAAATTGGTTCACTGTAAGATTTTAAGCACTCTACCAAACACTCAAGAACAGATTTATTGTCTTGAAAAAGCAATGATTTTGAACTGAGTTGTATTACATGAAAGTATTTAGAACAGTTTCTTTCACTTATTCTTAATATTTAAATGTACTTAATTCTTTATGTTTTTACTTAAATGTTAGCTGCTTAAAATTTTATTTAGGAAGGGTATTTATTGTTGCCAAGAGATGAAATTAAAAGACCAAAGTTCAGGAAATAAAATGTGTTGATCAAAAACATCTTTGTTGTAATCAGTGAGAATGGGATCCTACTAATTACTCATAAAATGAATACTTTTTAATTTATTCCCTGGTGATCAAAATAGACATGCACAAATTTAAATATACTCACCAAAAGCTTTATATTATGTGATTTTGAAACAATTTTTAAACAAAACTGCCAAAGGGGAATGAAGGGAACTGACAGGGAGAGGGAAATAGGAAAGGCAGGAGAATTAATCAGACATAACTTTCCTATCCTTGTATATGAATACACGACCTGGGTAACTCCACATCATGTACAACCAACTACAAGAATAGGATCCTAATTAGGATAATTTATACTACATGTATGTACAAAAAGTCAGAATACACTCTACTGGCATGTATTTTTTTAAAGTGATTTTTTTTCACACAGAATTAATTCCACTGCATAAATAGGAATAAATGCAAGCTACTTGATTATCTAAGTTCATTAGGGAAAAATACCTAAAAAAAATTCTGCAATCTCCACAAATTTTTTTTTCAGTGCTGGAGATCAAACCCAGGGCCTTACATATGAAGCTACCTCTCCAACCCTCCATAAATTTAAATATTTAAAACACACATGTTTTCTATGTTCAAAGTTATATTTTTCTACTAGTTTACTTTTTGATACAAACCTATAAAACCGTTAAATGAAAAAAAAAGCTATAACAATCATTTACTATCAATCAAAATAATGAGGTTGACCATCACCATTCAAATCCACGACACCTGAGATAATCTCACGTGTTTCCCATCATTGCCCAAAAGGAACAAGAGAATCCCAACAGCTATGATAGATGTAACCCCAGATTATATCACAGACACTGACAAAGGGTTACACTCCTTCATTGCCTAATTTAATGCCCAGTTTTGAAGCCAAATCAACTAGAAAAGAAGGAAATGCTCTAAGACTGAGACTTTTACCTTTATGAATGAGCAAGTGAGTGGGGAAAATATGAGTGAGTGGCATATGAAGGGCTCAGACATTACTGTCTAATATATATATATATATATATATATATATACACACACACACACACACGCGCGCGCGCACACACACGTATTTATATATGTATATGTATATCTATGCATATACTTATTCACCACCAATAAACCCCCCTTTCTTTGTTTTTTGCTATATATAGCTTTTTACCCTACACCATACCATAGAAGGTAGATTTCACCCTCTAGATGGTACCATTCACTTTCCATCCAAATCATTCTTATGCCTGCCAATCTGTGTCCAGTATGTTGAGTGGCTTGATAATCTTTAGGCTCTCGTGTGCACTAAACATGATGCCTGCTGATAGTTACTCATGCATGTTTATACCAATATATCATTTATCTATGCCCAAAGCAATGAAAATCATCTACATATTCATATTCCATTTTGTTTTCTACATGTAGAAAAATTCATTTCATGTTTTTGATTTTTTTAATACAACCCTTTATTCTCCTATTTTGCCCCTTCATCATAAAAGACATTCTATGCCAGGTCATGCTAAAATATTTACATCTCATCACTATAATGCCAATTGTTAGTTAGATCTATTATCTAATATTGAGATTGGAAATCATCATCATTCTAGAAGAAGAAAACAGTATAAATAAGACAAAAATCAGCCGGATGTGGTGGCACATGCTTGTAATTCCAGCAGCTAGGAGGCTGAGGCAGGAAGATCACAAGTTCAAAGCCAGCCTCCACAAGTTAGTGAGGCTCTAAGAAACTCAGTGAGATCTGTCTCTAAATAAAATACAACAAAGGGTCTGAGGATGTAGGTCAGTGGTTAAGAACCACTGAATTCAATATCTGGTGACCCTGCAAAAAAAAAAATCAAACATACTAAAGAGAGATGACATTGGATCCATTCTTACCTATCGTCAAATGTGTTGAAAATGTTATTCAGGGTGAAGATATGTGCAACCCATAAGTATTCCAATATGTCTTCAAAGGTACTAGAAGGTGAATGCACATACTAAAGAGGAGAAACTTGTTAGTATTTGAGCAACTCTAACAATTCCCCTCCCTGAAGTTCGGCTGGTTCGTACACATAATTGAGTGATATACTACATGAAACGAAAATGTTTGTAAAAGTAAATATGTGCAAGACCATTACTGTCTAACCTTTATAAAGGGCCAAAAAATGCTTTACATTTGGTAAAGTATATACATCTAAAAGAAGTGAACTTCAAACATCTTAAAAGAATGCATATTTCATACAGGCACCAGGAGTCTTTTTTTGTCATTTTTTCCTACCACCATTATTGAAATTACCATAAAATCTTAAGAGCAAGTAGAAAATTTTTTTGTTTCAAAGTTAAATTTAAATATATATAAAACCATTAATTAATAATCTAAATAACTAATAAACATATGTTTTCATCATGGATTTTAGTTCATATGTATGTTTCACCAATGTATTTTGTTTTAGTCATTGAATATTTAGTTCAGAACATCATATAATTGTTTATCTCTACCCACATGTGGTTATTTATTAGTTTAGTTGAAATAAGATGATTGGCCAGTGTGTCATCCTTAAAGAGAAGGCAACAGTATACACCATGTACCTGAATGGCCCTTTCTATTCCCAAAAATCATAACCAAGTTAGGGAAACAATGTAAGTCTGATCCAGATGACCAATAGTGTCTAACTCTTATGTACATAGCTCCACTTTCTTGTGAGGCACTGGAAGCACTGTGTGGAGCAGAGGTGCACCTGTGCAGTTCATCACCACTGGACTTTCTGGTGAAACATCTGTTCAGCCAGTCGCCACTGGACCTCCTTGTAACCATTTTTCAATAAATATAATATCTTGTGTCCAATCTCTGGTGTTTTCTTTGGTATCTTCATAACATATCCCACTCTCATAACACAACAATACTGTGAGAATTACAACTGATCTAAAACGAGTTCTATAATCCCCTTTCTCCTATGATCTCACGGTGGATCTGGAGTTCTAACCAACCATGCTAGCCATTCGCCTGTTATCAAAATACGTTGTATGCTCACTCTGTGTGGTATAATTTGTTTGAGGTGGGCAGAATGGATAAATTTTGTGTTGATTCAGTACTGGGACAATATGTCAATGACATGCAATACCCTATTGCAATATGTGTTATTAATATATTAAGCATTATCAATATAGCTTGCCATTTTAAGAAAAAAAAATATTGTACAAAGCACAAAAACCCTAGATAAAAATTACAAAATATAACACTTAAAGAAGGAACCTTGTAAAAGTCACTCCACTTGTTCATTATCTCAGGAAAGGATAAAAGGCAGCCAGATACATCATAGCAAAACCTCTTCTGATCCACAGGTGGTGGCCGAAGCCTGACTTGATCTGATGATATCCCCAGGAGGCCAGAATCCACCGCAGCAAGGAACGGCAATACACAGAGAAAATAATTTAAATCTGTAAGAACAAATGGCTTATTATTATTATATGAAGCACCAACCATAAAAGAATACATTTAGGGCTGGGGATGTGGCTCAAGCGGTAGCGCGCTCGCCTGGTATGCGAGCGGCCCGGGTTTGATCCTCAGCACCACATACCAACAAAGATGTTGTGTCCGCGAGAACTAAAAAATAAATATTAAAAAAAAATTCTCTCTCTCTCTCTCTCTCTCTTTCTCTCTCTCTCTCTCTCTCCTCTCTCACTCTCTCTTTTTTTAAAAAAATAATACATTTATAAGGAGGCCCTGAGTCACTAAAGAAAAAACTCCCAGATCCAGAAGCATGTGATAAAAGTTAGGCACAAAGAAAAAATACTGAACAAAATCCCATTAAGTATCATTTGTCTATATAACTTGAACATAACTTTGTTAACAATCCTGTGATCATGAATATATATTAAAGTTCTTGACTCATATATTAAAACAAAAGTAATTTGAATGGATTTGGTTATATTCATTTTAAAGCACTAAATTTAAAAAAAGGAAGAAAACTATCAAACTGTCCAGAGAAAGGTACAAAACTTCTCATTGAGGTTGTACTGTGAATTATATCTTTTCTAAAATATTCTAACAGGGTTGCATCTTTGGTAAGTAGACATTAGGTTTAATTGGTAAGTATAATGTCGCTAACTATGTCTTTAAAGCAGAATTTTTATGAGTTTTAACAAGAGATAATTAGAACAATAAATAATTGCTTTGACAATCAAATAAGATTCTTTAAAATTCCTACCTACAGATTACTTACTACAGCAGTAGATTTAAATGCTTTGATTTAGTTAGATATTAGACTTATACTGGTTCCTCACTGGAAATCAGTGTTGAAAATATTTTCATCATAGACAAGCATTTGTGAATGCAGTCCTATTACCCAGCATAGTCCTCTGATACTCCAAACTCATAAGCCAAGATGAGCAAAATAAAGGTTGAATTCCAGATCTGTGGGCATGATTATTTCTGAGTATTTAAGATCGACTCAGGATTTATGATGAAAATACATATGGGATACATACTGTGAGTGTCACTCTTGAGAAAGTGAAATTTGGTGTGATCTTCCTTCTAATTATTGGGAAATACCTTTAAGAAATTATTGTGCAAATTAATTTCATAACTAAAATGCAAAATTAAAGAATTAGAAAATAATTTCTGATTATTTTTAGCATTAAGTATACAACTAAAGATGTAGATTACTGATTGATAAAATGAAATACAGTTGCTATTAATCTCTGACAAGTTTATGAGTTTCAATATTATTAAATATGCTAGTAATAAAATTAAAAAGCATAATTGTCTTGGTCTCACACTTTTCAGCCTTCCTTATTCCAAAGATCCCCTATCATTTTTGAGACCTAACATCTAACTGCCTTTGTTGCTTACTCAGAGGCCACTTATCCTTGTTGTTATTAGTTTCAAACTTTCTGTGAAAAATTAAATGTGTCCTAAAAAATTTTGGCTGTTAAAACCTATAATATGACACAAAGGTCACTGGGTACATGTGACACAGATTCATTTTTCAAAAGGAACACAATACTATTTTGTTTTATCCCTGACCCTAAAATTTTAGGTTGAATGCTTTCTGTGGTCAAAGGATAATATTTGTTTTGCTTTCAAAGTGAACCTACCAGCCCACCAACTGTCCACAGAGATGCACAGATGATCAGATTCATAGCCACAGTCTGTCCTTTGGCTGGGATCAGCTAATCTGCCTAGAGGAGAGAAAATGTGCAGCAGTATTTATTATCCACAGTGTGAAATTGAGTATGATCATCACTTAACTAGAAACATTTTATTTGTAGATGCAAAAACATTTTTTCTTATTTAATTTTCATTTTATTAAAATTACATTTGTTCAAGATTTTAAAAAATCAAATACTACTATGATATTGCAATGAAAACCAACAGTTCCTTTCCTCGTCATTCCTCATTCTCAATTCCTGACACTTATTTCTGAATTACTGGTGTTAGTATTCTCTATCTTTTTTTCCTCACCTCTTGACCAATTTTTCTTTAACCATACTACAAGTTTTGATCTTTGAATTATAGATCTTAGATATTTTGCTTTTGTAAATATTCACATTTTTACTGTTTTCTCTATATCCTAATAAACTTTATGGAATGAATACTCCCAGAGTAAAAGAGTTAATAATATTCACATTCCATACCTTCTTCATATGCACTGGAAGATGACTTATTTCTATGAGGAAGCAATCACTTTCAGAGAATTAGCCCCCAAATAATGTGCATTTATGTCTCTGTTTCCACAGTCAGGTAATCACAATTAAAATTCAAGAAGTTCAAACTAATATGGCATTGTGTTCTGTTTGGGATATACATTCCCTTGACTATTCTGTTCATCCCAGTTCTTAGAAAGGAATGTACCACTTAGTAGGGTTTAGTAACCATTTGTAAAATGTTCAATAGATCAGATATAATTAGTGGTTTTGGCTGGTCATTATACCTTATGTATCACTGAAGTTTCTAGTAGAAACAGATAATCCATAAGGGAAGGATTTGTGGAGAGGAGAAAAATGATTATGAGGGGAAAAGAGGGAAGTAAAAGAATCAATTTTCAAAAACGTGCAGGATTTTCAGAGTACCATTTTTCCAATACTTCATGGATATATATATATATATATATATATATATATATATATATATATATATATATAAAGAGATAATTAGAATAAAACAGCAGTCTTTCAATATTAAACAATATTAAAGTTGAACAATATTAAAGTTGGATTTTCTAAAGTTTCATGATGATATTAATAGATGATGATATTGAAAATAGCTGTCTTCCTTACCTGAACTATATTGCCAACCATGCTGCAAAGCCAATCCCCATAAAAGATTTTGCTCATTTCCTGAAGCGAATTTTTCAAAATAAGTGGCTGTTTGGTTCAATAGAATTTTATACATCCCCAGTCTTTCAGGGAATATCCAGGGATTGATAATGTATGTTCCATTCTCCACTGGGTAGTCACTGAACTGACCAGGACTTTCTTTCCACAAAGGAGGATATAGATCTAAAAAATTTAAATCTCCTGCTAAAGAAAAAGAAAGGGAACCTACTAGTACACAGACCCAGGAAGGAAGGAAAGTCATGGTGCCAAAGCTGGAGAGTGAGGTTGTGGCAGGACCTTTATTGGAGAATTAGGAGGAAGTTACACTGTTTTCTTACATCATATCTAACCACCACTTGGCATTCTTTTTTGTTCTTTTTGGATATGGTGGAGATGTAGAGGAAATTGGTATATTATTTGACATTTACGAGAACTGAGTTTTGCTGTCTTCTCAGTAGGCTTGTTTTGACAGGTTGGATAAAACTGTTCACAAAAAGCCTTCCAGAACTTTTCAACCTGTATTATGTTTATAAAATATATCACCAATGCCATTAGAATGCTTCCCTCTCACTAACATATTTTTGTATAGTTCATAGAAAATACTGAATAGTTGAAAAATGGAAATATTACAATTTATAATAATGCGCAAAGGTGTACTAAAATATTATGTGTGAACCAGTTATGATACTGTGTCTGCTTCAAGAAAGAAGCCTTAAAGGATATACAAATAGCCCAAATAGAAAAAAACTGGTTTATCGGGGAGGGGACCTGTTAATTATTTCCTAATCTCCCTTCCCAATTCTTTTCAGTAAAAGAATCTTAGAACTTTACCTGATAACATATTCTTATACAATTGACTAGCTCTCCCGTGAACAACCAACCATGTAACTAAGTGTTGGCCACCGGGACATTAGCTTTTAGAAACGGTGTTGTTATGGTTTAGATTTGAAGTATCCCAGAATAAATCATGTGTGAGACAATGCAAGAAAGCTTAGAGGTGAAGTGATTGGGTTATAAAAGCTGTAATCTAACCTGTTCATTAATCTGCTGATAAGGATTAGCTAGGTGGTAACTGAAGGCAGGTGGGTGTGGCTAGCGGAAGTGGGTCCTTGGGGGTGTCCCTTTAGGATATCTATATTGTTCTTGATGAGTAGATCCCTCTCTCTGTTTCCTAGTGCCATGTCCTGCAATGCTTTCCTCTGCCACACACTTCTTTCCTGATGTTCTGCCTCATATGAGGCCATGAGGAATAGAGTTGGCCATCTATGTACTGAGACCTGTAAAACTGTGAGCCCAAAATAAACTTTTCATCTTTAAAATTGTTCTTGTCAGGTCTTTTGATCACAGCAGTGAAAAAGCTGACTCAAACAAGTGTCCACAACTTTTGAGATAGGTCCATAAGTGAAGGGTACATACCACTTTCCCTTCCCTTCCTTCATATGTGGCTTGGATTTTGGATTATAAACCTCAATCCTGATCTATAACACATGGCACAATTTTAAACATTGCAGAATGCCAAAGTAGAGGTTACCTGAGTCCCAGAGGACTGGGGGACCATAACATAGCCCCGAATTCCTAGATCTGAATTTCATCTTATTAAAAAAAATCTTGCTTTCATTTCAATAACTGTTTAGGTTTCGTTCACACTGATTAAATTGCCTCATTAAAAAGCAATTCATTTGATAATCTCAATTATTAGAATAACCATATCCATATTCTTCAGAATATTTCAATGAATACTGTTCATTTCCGGTATAATCCAGATCAGATATCCCTCAACATAATTGAATTCTTTATGTCTGCCATAGCCACTTGATCATTAACTGCTAAAATTCCCTGATATAAAAATGAAGTGGTAGAATTTGCTATTGTGTTTTTCATTAAGAACACAAGCATTCTGCACACTTAAAGTGTACATGCTGCTGAAAGGAGAAAGCTAAACCACAATAGACGGGGGAGGGAAAGGTGAGAAGTACAATAGATTAGACAAAGAGGAATGAAGGGAAGGGAGGCAGAAAGACTGTAGAATAAATATAATATAATTTTCCTATGTACACTAATGAAAACACTTAAGTGAATCCCACCATTATGTCCACCCACAAAAACTGAGTCTTAATTAAAATAAGATATATCTTATGCTTGTATAATTTTATCAAAATGGATTCTACTGTCATGTATAAATAAGAAGAACCAATAAAAAAATAAAGTCTAAATTCTATCTTTATAAAAACTAAATGCATGAGTATGTACTATAAGTTTCTATAAAATGCCAGGATCATTCTCAATAGAAAAGCCTTACAAGAATTCCCTTTCAAATAAAAAATAAATTATCACTAGCATTCTAGTGATTTCATTTTTTTGAGAATCCTGTATAATAAAGTTAGTAAAGATGAACAAATTAGTTTAAAACTGACAGTGAGAAAGTAATTATACAATTCTCCCAGGTGATATAATAGTATTTAGAAAGTAGGAGAGAATAAACTAGAAAAGCAATACAGAGAAGTAAAATTCAGTAAAGTGATTAGGATATTAATGCATAAAAATCAGGAGCATTTAGGTAGAAGATGGAAGTCTGGAGGAAAAGTGCACATTCCAGCAGTTCTTCAAGGCTGGATTTAAAGTGGGAAAACAGCTTCTTAGTGAGGTGGGTAAATGGGGGAACTCACTGAAATGTAATGCTGAACTGTTAAAAAAAAAATCCACAGTGTCACAGATGTCAGAAACATGAGCATAAGAAATATTTATTAGAGAGCCTCCAGCCTGGCTGCCAGTCTCTATAGAAGGAAGGGAAAGAGCAGACAAAGGAGATGTTGTGTGTATGGGGGAGGAGGGGTGGATAAAGACATTAAAAAAATAAAGGTTACTTGGAGTAACCTGTGGATTAGAGAAGAAGGTTGAATTTAATAGATACAGAGTTCATAGGGAAAGCAAATTTGTGAAAGCAAATCCAAAAAGAACTCCCACAGGAGCAGAAGCATTCTGGGCACAGAAAAATGTTCCTCCTGACACTCACACTGCCTGGGGAAGCTGAGCTCACTCTGCTGAAGAAGGTGTCAATCAATTTTTAGAATCATGCTACTAGAGCAAATGTCCACTCAGCTGATGTAGCCAGGAAAAATAGCCCTTGAACTACCAGAGAAGGCAACCTCCTGCTGAATTCCTGTGACTGGGGAAAGTATGTGCTCCCTCTCAAGCAACCTAAGAGGGTAGCTTCAGTTGCATCCCCACAACCAGAGACAGTGACTGCCTTTTGGGGAAAGTGCATGCTCTTGTGGCCCTCTCTACACTCCCATCACCTGCAAAAGACCCCTCCTGCCAGAGCTCCCTCAGCCAGGTGACAGGAGGTCAAGAACCCTGGCAGCCAATCAAAGATTCCCAGAAGGCACGTGAACCCAGGAGACTGAAACTGGCACAAAGAAAAGTTTGTCTGGATCATTCAGACATTGGGTCCCAAGGAAGAAATTTTCCATTGTTGCTGGTACTACAGAAGCCACAGAGGAGTGTCTTCACTACAGGGTAGATACCTAGAATTTCATATTCATAGTGCAGAGGGTGAAATGTGGAAGTTTTGCCCCTAGGCCTTAAAAGTGGAATTTACCATAGACCCTAGGGCTCCAAACAACCTGCAGAGACCAGCATCCCCCTCCAAAGGAAGTGTAGAGCAATTCTCAAACACCTATCCACAGAGTTCCAAAGTTTGTTCTAGACTGAAGCCCAATCACTGGAATCTCTGTAGAATTCTACAACACCCGCACCATAGAATTTCTCATCCAAATTGTGCTACCCCACTGTATCCCAGAAGACTAGATACTAGTAAAGTGATTAGGATATTAATGCATACAAATCAAGAGCATTTAGGTAGAAGATGGAGGACTAGAGGAAAAGTGTCCATTCCAGCAGTTCTTCAAGGCTGGACTTTAAAGTGGGAAAACAGCTTCTTAGTGAGGTGGGTAAATGGGGGAACTCTCTGAAATTTAATGCTGAACTGTAAGAAAAAAAAATCCACAGTGTCACCAGCTTGGGCTTCTAGCCACAAAGGCTAGCAGCTAAGAGATGAACACAAAGGCATTGGGCTCAATAACTTCTAATTCTCCATCCAGTATTTCTATATAGGTGGCAATTAGTATTATAGATGTCAAAGCAGACACTGGACATTCATCTCAAAACTGTACATCTGCAACTGAAATAAGTGTTACTCCTGGCTCCCACTCCCTCTAAGAGGGGCTATAAATGATTGGGACAATGGAAGACTACAAAATAGAGATCCTGCTTTTGAAAAATGCTCAAAAATTAGCCAAGCAATGATGGTTTTCACCACACAAATGATCTAGCCCCACTTGAGTTTAAACGTTACTTCAACTCATATAATTGGGGATACAAAAACACCAAACCAAAAATCAGACCCCCAGGAAGAACAACTATAAGGAAACTTCAGGTCATACCCCTTGATATCTACTCATATACCATGAACAGAGAGGAATATTAGAATAAAAAAGAACTACATACTTAAGGGTATGCATATAATAGAGGAAGGGAATGCATCTCATTTGATGCAAAAGTCCAGGACCTCTGAAAACATAAGGAAATAGGCAAAAAATCTTCCATCAAAATTTACTGTCACAATTAAGGAGCCCACATATGTGGAAAAGGATAAAATTCCAAAGAAATATTATTTAAAAAAAACTAATAATTAAAATGTTCAATGAACTAAAAGAAGATCTAAAGAGTAAATTAGGAGCAGAAATATGGGAAATAAAATACCATGTCAACAAAGAAATAGAAATATTGAAAAGAAACCAATCATAAATTTGGAAATGAAATACATGATTAATCAAATAGAAAATTCACTTGAGGGCATCATCAACAGATTAGATTGCATAAAAAAAGGAAAGGGGTCCTTTCAATCACAGATTCCATTAGGAGTAGAAATGTCTTTAAAAATGATAAAATAACTAAAAATCAGTGTATGAACATACTAAGTTAGATGTTACTTCAGGATGCAAGAAAATACATAAAAGAACCAAACATAAGAATTATAAGGACTAAAATAAAAACTCAATATATGGGCTAGAGAACAGATTGGTTGGTCCTAAGGAACAATTTTATGATATTGGAAACCAGATGATGAAAAGCTTCCAATGATATTTTGACTCACAGTTTTAAGAGGTTTCACTCCATGATCTTTGCCTCCATTGTCTTCAGGCCCATAACCTATAACAAGGCAGAAACATCATGGATGGTGGAAGGACATTGTAGAGGAAAGCTGCTTACCTCACATTGACTGGTGAGGACAGAATGAGAGAGAGGTGGGGACAGCTTGTGCCTTACACAAGCCCAGTGACCTACTTCCTCCATTAGGCGCCATTTCTTACAGTTTTCACATCCATCCAATAATTCCATCAAATTTTTAATCCATCAATGGATTAATCTACTAATGAGGTTAGAGGCATCATTAACCAATCATTTCACCAAAGCTCCACTGCCGCAGTCTGGCTGGGCACAATTCAGGAGCCACTTGTCAAAAGAAACGAACTTTATTTTTAGAACACACACACCAAACCACACAGCTCCTCAGGAAAAACCTTCAGAGCCCAACTGCCACCACCGGCTTCCCACAAGCCTCTCAACCTCTCCCACTCCTCCTGCTCTTGAGGCTGATTGGCTGGGTCATGTGGGCACAGCCAAAAAAATTCCCCCAAGGAGCAGCTCCATGGTCTGAAAGGGCGGGAAATAGCTCAATGAGCATCACGGCAGAGGAGCCAATCAGTTGGTAGCTAGAAGTTTGCTGGGGCTGCTGTGAGCCAATCATCAGCCAGCATCTGGAAATTTACTGGCAGCTGGAAGTTTGCTGGGGCCCCTTCGGCTGTGGCTCTCAACACTCCATTTCTACACACTGATGCATTAGGGACCAAAAAAACATAAGCCATTTGGGGACATTCCATATCCAAACCATTATAGACCCTGAAGAAGAGTTCTAAGTTGCAGGAAACACCAATTATTTCTTAACCAGTAAAACAAACCTTTAGGCAGGAATTTCATCTTTGTTACCCAGAAAGAAGCATAATCTGGAAGAGGATCTCCTTGGATTGTATTTCAACCATACTGGTAGTTTAAAGAAGAAAGAGCAAGACTGTGACTTCCTGAAGTTTTTTTGCCCTCTCCTGTTTTCATCAGCAACTCCATTTCTTGGTGGTAGAAGGAATTGATAGGTTATTTGTCTCACTGCCTGGCTTCTCCTGTACCACCATCTTTAAACCACCATTCCAAAGTGTTTTCCAGATTGTTGTTTTTTATTTGGTGTTTTTACTATAGGTGAATCTTGAAGAGAGAGTCAGAATTTATCCTAACTCAGCCCTTTAAGAGGAATAAGAAACAAAACTAAAATCAAATTCACACTTTTTCACAACTTTTCCACATGCTACTGTGTATCACACACATCCTTTGCTTTATTAGCTCTTGAAAAAATTTCTGAATCCAAGGATATGAACATTTTTAAAGATCTGGACACAAATTTCTAAATTCCTCTCTAAAAAAATTATAATTTTTCACTATAGATGTTACTAAGAGTGTCTGTTTTCCCACTCTCAGGCCAATGCTTGAAGATAGTTTTTCTTTTGTGTATCCAATTAATAAAGCAAAAATTTGTATAATAGTTTTAATCTTCCTTTTCTTAACGCTATGTTTTAAAAATTTTCAACTATTTGTATAACATCATTATTGTAATTTTCATCCCTCTTTTCTATTTTTATAAGGACATACTTAGCCTTTTCATGTTGAATTGTTTATATTAGAAAATAGTAATATTGTTTAATAATGTTTGTAATAATTTTTGTTTCCTCAGATTGTTCTCCACAATTTTTGTCAACAAATACCTATGGTAACATTAAGAAAGTCTAATACTTTAAAATGTTCATCATCTGAAGTACACATATGTTAAAGGCCAATTTAAAATATTTTGATATGGGGAGTGGGAATGTAGCTCAGTGATAGAGTGTTTGCCTCACATGCAGGAGGCCCTAAGTTCAATTCCCAGAACTATAAGAAAAATTTCATTTTTTCAGGTATTTGTTCACAGTTTGTAAATGACACATCAGTGCATACATTTTACCAATTATTCTACTGAGTCCTGATCTATAAAATATAGATGAATTAATACATTGGATATATTTTCTTTTTGAATTATGGAGTTGAGCATGACCTCTTGCTTAAATCTAATGTAGCTTTACCTTTTATTAATGTTCTATGATTTAATATATCCTTTGTAGGGGAGAAAAGGTAACATACTTTACTCACCTATGTCAGGGGTCATGACTGATATTCCTGAAACAAAAGGCAGATTATAAGAGAAAAGCATTAACAAACTTCTTTGTACAAGATTTATGTGACACGAGAGATTTCAGAAAAGAAGGGACCAGACACCCAGAGAAATTGTACTTTTATTCTTTAGTTCAATGAAGAATGGACAGTCATAGAAATGTAATGGACAAAAAAAGATGCACAACCTAATAATAATGAAATTGAGAGGAACTCAGCAAGACCTGTTGGTTCAAATCTTCCTTGGCCTCTCCCTGGAGCACTCTCTGCTTCTAGGTATAGGGCAGAGCCCCTGTAAATTGAGAATCTTGTGACCTACTTTCAAGTGAGGTGGGTTAGAAAATCCCTCTATGTCCATCTCTCACAGGGAAAGATGGGAAAAGTCAGTGGACTTGTGTTTCTGCAGTTTTTCTCAATTCTAAAGGTGCCACATTGGGGGCATTGTGCTGTGACCTCTGACACTACTGTCCCAACAGCACTCCATTGTATTCTGCCCTGGCCTGTTTTCGTTTTGCAGGAAATGCTTCCATGGTCTGTTGTACTCTTCAGGTTTTCACCACCTGTTCTGCCTGAAATATCTGTAGTAAAGAGGCACTATTCTATAAAGAACAATATGCCTTTCTTTTACCAATGCCTCAAGGATGAGATGATGCATGACATGTTTTCAGGCCAGCATTATTTAAATGCCATGATAAGACTTTTGGAGTTTTTGTTGATCATACCTAGATTATTACTTTATTTGTGTGTCTCCTGATTATCAATGCGTTGTACAAGCTAGTCCACCTTTGAAACACTAATTTATAATCTACTTTTCTATGTTTGTTTTTTTCTGTGTTTATAATGTCCTTTTCTTAATACATCCCACCTGCTACTATGCTTCAATGGAGTTTATACACATGATCTCCAGGAAAGATCCGCATTTAACTGTGGTTCAGTGGCTTCTTTATAATATATGCTTTATTTTCACTATTAATGCTCAAAATAATAGGCTTATATTATGTATCAGGAATAATATTAATATCTGAGTGTGGAACATAAATGGTAGAGGTCTGGATTAGTAAAGAAATTATATTAGCAGTGATTGTTTTAAAGTTTAAGGATCAATAAAAGAGTATGCCATTTGTTCTGACTTAGGAAAAATCTCAAAATATTCTTAAACTACTGTATCTGCATATTGTACTTGCTTCAGCAAAATACTGCCCAACTTAGCTTTATATGCAAAAATCCTATGAATATAAAAATGCACATATTCTAACTTATATGCAGCCAAAGAATATTAGCTATGAAATATTTTTAATCTTGTCACACACACATATGATACAGAAAATAAATTATTTTATACAGGAAGAATCTGTTACCATTTATTTTCAGTTAAACTTTTCTTGCTCTGAGGAATTGGGTAACCAAAATTTCTTGCTTGCCCTCGGAATAGTCCTTGGTTCTGCCACAGAGTAGCAGAAAGGACTTCCCCTCTAAGTCAATGATTGCCAAGAAACTGTCTGACATTTAGGAGTTATGTAACCTCAGGATGTGGTTGATTTGTCATGAACTCCTCTCAAAACTTGTGTTTTCCCACACAGAAATTCCTAGATCATCGGTACCCAGTGGGAAGTCTCTCTCACCCCTCCACGTGAAAAGGACCCTTTATGAGATTTCCTCTAGAATTTGCAGATAGTTGTCTTAGTGTGCTTGAAAACGCTATCCTCTGATGTTCTTTGTGCGCCTGGATCTATCAAGGCTTCTATAAGTCTCAAAAACAAAGTTTGGAGGATAAAAGAACTTTGGACACTGAGGTAACAAGTCATGTGATCAGGATGGCAGCTCTGCCTACCAGCCTGGATCACCCATTTACCTGCATGCTCCTGAGGAAGAAAAAAAGAAGCATTTATCTATTTAAGACATTGTGCTTTTGATCCATTAATTTGACACTCACAAGTACTATTTTATATTCTTTCCCAATATCTGGTTATGAGGTGCAGCAAATTTCAATTTATGTTCTTCTAAACATATTTTAAAACCAGCTCATCAAAAGTATTATTCAACTATTTGCATCTAGTAAGTTATTTTCTTCTTTTGATTTATAAATTTAGTGGATTTAAATAATATACTTTGTAATATTAAGCAACTTTGAAATTCTGAATGAAATACAGCTTGTAGCATGAAGCTTCATTTTGCCATAAATAAAGTTTCAAAAATAATAATTAAATTTATGAACAGGGCTGGGGTTGTGGCTCAGTGATAGAGGACTTGCCTAGTATGCATGAGGCTCTGGATTCGATCCTCCGCACCACAAAAAAATACATAAATAAAAAATAAAGATATTGTGTCCATCTACAACTAAAACAAATATTTTTTAAAATTATGAACAAACAGAAATTGATAAGATTGTTTATAATATAAAAAACTGACTTTATTTTTAAGCAACACATCAGAAAATGTTAAGTTCAAAACAGAATATTGTATCTAGAAAGGTCTGTACTTCTAGAAAAATGCATTAGAAAATGTACAAGAGAGGACATGGAAAATAAAAATATTCCTCCTTTAGTGTTCTAGTTTAACTTCACTTTTTCTAACAACATAAAATTTCACTCTGACATATTATAGTGGCACGGAAGAAATATAAATAACTTTATAGAATAGAATTTAACACTACATTTATCAAGTAAAGAATACTTTGGAAAACTTCAAAATGTATTTTGATTTATTTTACAGAAAAAAATGAATCTTTTGTTAATTAGATAAGTCTATATAGGCTTATCTGGAATAGCATTTTATCACCTATGACACTGATATACAAATCTTCCTTTATTTACAACACTCACTGATTCTTTTGTTATGATGTGAACTCTTCTATCATAAAGTTGGAGGGGTTTTTGCAATTTTTATAGACAAGTCAATGGAAACTTAAGAAATTATACATTTTTCAATATTCACCTCCTAATCCCTTCAAGAAATGGAAATAATTTTATATTTGATCAAGACTCATCTAGTCAGGTTTTGCTACAGAAGGATATTTTATGATTCATAAATTAATGCAAGCCCAAAACTTGAGAACTTGGCCAAGTAGAATAAAATTCATATGAAAGAATACAAACATGTAAAGCATGTAAAATGGTCATACATGTCTGAAATATGAATACTAGTCAAAAATCATTGCTTTTCAGTTGAAGTCTTTTGAGATATATTTACACAAGACAATACCAAGTGGAGAAAATCTTCTGAACTAATAGAGGAATTTTTTGTGTGACTTTTGCTCACAAGGTCCAGAATGAAACTCAGT
Organism: Spermophilus citellus; assembly: GCF_964194105.1. Classification (NCBI taxonomy): domain Eukaryota; kingdom Metazoa; phylum Chordata; class Mammalia; order Rodentia; family Sciuridae; genus Spermophilus; species Spermophilus citellus. The sequence goes on along the minus strand of NC_138186.1, from coordinate 134,437,084 downwards.
ATTGACCTATTCCATCTACTAGATTAAGGTTACTTCAAATATGCACATATAAGTACACATACATACATACAAACATGCATTCACCTTGAAAGCTATGTCTGTAACTGTGATGAATCTATATGCAGTTGTCTCATGCAACACATTCTTCAACTTAACAAAATGAAGGATCTCACTATAATACAGAGACTTGAGTATTCCTATTTCCAGAAGTATATTCTCTAGTTTTTATAAAAATAATAGCAACTAGAGTGCCTTTTATAACATTTAGCTCCAGGAACTGCAATGATTTTATGATACACATTATCATACTGAATCTCCTCAAACTCTGTAAGAGATGTATTTTCATCCTAATTTTATAAATGAGAAAATTGGGTTTTAGAGAACTTAAGCTTGTAAGACATTCAGCCAAGTATGTGACTAAACAGAAAATGTTAAAGTCTAACCAGAGACAAATTTTATTAACCATAACTGACCAAATGATATTCTGAAATTGTTCTTATGTGAACATACAGCCATCTCACACAGTGTTCTCACTATGAACCACCATTTAACAGGCGATGCAAATACTATGTTTACCAATGCACATTTACACAGTGAAAAAATATATATTGGTGTCTAAAGGGTTGTTTTTCCTTATATTAATATTAAATACATGTTATCCAGATATTTAACACAAATGTATATCCATTTTATAAAAATTTTATGAACAATTTTCAGCATGATTCTACGATGATATTAAAGATCTGTCAAACAGCAGCTTCAGGAAAGATGAATCATTAGATGGTGAGTGAAAGGCAGTTGTTAATTTACTCATTTATTCCAGACTAGGTACTAGGTGCCAAGGAGAGAACATGTACATGGAAATTATGTATCTTCCTGCACATTGACAACCTATTATAGTCCTGAAAGTAAAATGTATTGTCTTAAAAGTGTTCTCCCTCCTCCACTCAGCTACCTTAGAAAACACATGAAACACATTTTGCATTTACTTTAATAAAAGACAGCAAGAGTACTTTAAATTAGGATTACCAAATTTTTCTTTTTAAGAGACTAAGCCTAAAAATAAAAGTATGAGTAGCTACAGAATGTATTACTAGTACCAAAATTTAGTATCGAAGATACTAAATTTATACTGGTCCTGAAGGTAACTTTTTGATGCTTCCTGATAAGATACACATAATTTTCATAAACAGCAATCAAACATTAGATATTTTCTTCTTCCTTGACATTGCAATATTTCCATAAGAAGGCAATACAAAGTACATTGGTGATCTTGACAAGGAAGTATCAATTAACGATGCCTCTCTAATCAAACTGTGAGAACCTGGTTTTGCCAGAGCAGAGTGCACAGCCAGAATTAAATCAAAAGGTGGTGTCAGGTGCTGCCACCATGTGACGAAAGAGATTGGGCACAGGGCCCCCAGTAAAAGACCAAGGAGAAACACAAAGAGGTTTCCACTGCTGTCTTTGCAAAGTCACGTATACACAGTCCACACCTGTCATGTGGGAAGAAATTTATTCCATCATTCATTTATATCAATATGTATCATAGATATATTTATAGCATGAGTTTAATCATAAAATGTTCTTCATTTACTTGCTCAAAATGATTCAGATTTAGCCATGGAGAGTTCTTCCAGTTGTCTCCTATGCTTCTTTGACATGTCCCTATCATTGTGTTTTATGTTTTTTGTGGGGTCTTTTGTTTGTTTGTTTATTGTTTTTGTTTTTATTGTATGTGTGTTTTCAGCACTTTTTTTTCTGGCAGTACAAGATACTCAGGCTCATCTCCCAGTGTGATTTGCCACAGTCTAAATATCAGCCATTTTTCCAAGGTGTCCTGGTTTCTTGTATTGGAGAATGGTATTAGAAACAAAAGATTCAGGTGCTAAGGATGGTCATTACTACTGTGGTGTCATTTCTTCTAGGATCTCTTAGCCGATAGAACATGGAAAAAGTGTTTATATGCGAACCCATGTTCCTACAACTATTTCTGTAAATATCCAATTGTATCTCTATTACGCTAAACATGAGTTTGCATTGGTGTCTTTAACTCCAGATCTATTACAAAGTACACTATTCTAGCTTTCGCCCTTTGCTTGTCTGTAACCTCTCACTCCAAGTTAAGAAACCATATTCCCACTATACAATATCAATTTAATTGATTGTATGCTCAAGGATTTCAGAATTGTTAACCCATATTTCTATGGACACACTATTGACAACTGGAGTATAGTGCTTGTGTATAGCTCTGTTTGCCTTTACTCCACTCCGTTGCACAGAACTTAGGTCAACGCCTTTTCTCTTCACACATTTTACTGATATTATTGCCTAATTTCATAGAACAAAAGTTTTAAATCTTAATGAAGTCAAGCAACACATTTTTCTTTCACTTATCAGCCTTTCGGTATCATATATAAAAATTCATCAGCAAAAACAGGGCTCATCAATTTTCCCCTTTTTTCTTTTAGAAGTTTGACAGCTTTGGGTTTTATGTTTGGGTCTATGAACTATACTGAGTGAATTTTTGCCCAAGTGTAAGATCTAGGTATAAGTTTATATTTTTGCCTGTGGGATGGGTTCAATTTTTCCTGCACTATTTGTTAAAACAATAATATGTTCTTCAGTGAAGTACCTGTGTACTTGTGTAAAAAATAGTAGAGCATATTTAAGTGGGCTTCTTTTGGGGTTGTCTATTCTGTTGCTATCTATTCTGTGGCTATTTTTCTTTTTGCCAATATCACTGTGTCTTGATACTTTAGGGTTATCATAGGACTTGAAATTGCATTGTGTGAACCCTTCAGCTTTGTTCTTCTTTCTCATTACTGTGTTATCTGTTTTATGTCCTGCTGAGGGCCATTGCCAAGTAGGAATGACGCATCGAAATTTCCTTGCCAGCGTACCCCATGTTGCTTAGAGGAAGGACTCGTGGAAATGGACTTGCCTTGGACATTCGCTGTGACATTGCATGTATGTTTGAGAAAGGTGACCCTGCTCAAGGACCAGGGTGGATCCAGGTTTAGGGTGTATCCTGCAGGTTTTAGGAAGTATCCCCGCTCCTTGGGTTTAGGCCTTCCCGGTATTGGACAATTTGGGTTTAGGGCGTTCCCGGTTTAGGACAATCTGGGTTTAGGGCAGTTCCAGGTTTAAGGTTATTCCTGCTGGGAATAGGGCGTATCAAAGTTTTTTGGGATTAAAAGCCTGGTGGAGTACGTGAATTGGGGCCCAGAACTTGGGTTTCCCCAGAACGTGTGTAGAGGCCGGTGTGAGTTCAGGAATTAAGAATTGCTGTTTGAATCTACAAAGCTGTGAGTGGCTCGTGATCTTGTGCCCAGCCAGACTGCGGCAACGTCCTTTGTTTTTCTATGCAAATTTTCGAATCAAATTGCATTTTCTACAAAAAGTTTGCTGATATTTTGATTGAAATTTTTTTAAAATCTGTAGTTCAAGTTGGTAATAATTGACAACAATAATTACTTTTTAAATCAACTAACATAATTATCTATTTGTTTATAATTTTTCATCCTCTTTTGTAGTTTTCCACATGCACAACCATATATATTTTCTTGATTTGTACCCAAACATTACATTCGTAATTACATCTGGTTGACAGCTTGGCTGGCTTGCTTGCTTGCTTGCTTTACCCCTGCACTGCTGGAAATTGAACAAAAGGCTTCATACATGCTAAGCAAGCACTTTACTACTAAACTACATCCTCAGTCCTGGTGTTTTTGTTTTTGATTTTTGCAAAAGGATGTCTCACTATTTTGCTGAGTGAGCTTAAGTTATCCTCCCACTTCAGCCTCCTGAGTAGCTGGGACACTAGGTGTGCTGCACCACACTTGGCAATATTGTGCTTTTTATTTCTAATTCCAATTATTAACTGTTTTGGAAATGAAAACTATTTTTGTATATTGACCTTATACACTTTAATCTAGATATATTCTCTTGTTCATTCCAAGAGAATTTTTTTGTTGTTGTTCATTTCTCTGGAGTTTTCTACATACAGAATCATGTCATCTGCAAATAAAGATAGAGGATTTCTTTTTATTTCTTTACAATCTGTAGATATTTTGTTTCTTCCCTGTCTTATTGCACAAGCTTGAGATTCTACTAAGCTAATGAATAAAGGTGGTAAAAAAAAAAATGACTTTCTCCCTTAAGAGGAAAATGTCCAGTTTCTCACCATTGAGTATATTGTTAGTTGTAGATTTTCTATAAATATCCTTTATCGAGTTAACAGAGCTCTCCTATATTCCTATTCTTTTATAAATTCTTATCCTGAATGGTTATTGGACTTAGTTGAATTCTTTTTTTTAATATTTTGATATAATCATATGATTTTTCTTTGGGGGGCATCGAAACTAATTGATTTTAGAATATTGAACTAGTTTTGCATTTCTTGAATAAACCCAACTTAGTAATAATCTATTGTTTTACATATTGCTGGATTCAATTTGTTAGTATTTTGTTAATGATTTTTGTGTCTGTATTCATGAGAAAGTCTGTAAGATTCTTCTCTTGTATTGTCTTTATCTGGTTTTAGTTTTAGAGTAATGTTGCCATCATAAAATGAGTTAGGAAGTATACCCTCAACTACTATTTTCAGGATGATATTACACAGAATTATTATTTCTTTACTAATTTTTGGAGAGAATTCACCTGTGAAGCTGAATCTGGTACTTTCTTTTCTAAAAGGTAATAAATTATTATTTAATGTCGTGTGTGTGTGTGTATGTGTGTGTGTGTGTGTGTGTGTGTGTGTGTATGGATATTTATGTTATTGTTTTCTCTTTGAATTAGTTTTTCTAGTTTTTGTCCTTCAAAAAATTAGCCCAAGGCCTGGGGTTGTGGCTCAGTGGACTAGCACTTGCCTAGCATGTAAGGCACTGAGTTTGATCCTTAGCACCATGTACTAATGAACAAATGAAACGAAGGCATTGTATTCATCTACAACTAAAAATTTTTTTAAATTATCAAAAAAAAATTTAAATCGGCCCATTTGTCTAGTTATCAAATTTAGAAATTAAGTTTGTGTCCCTAAAATACAGAGAATGCTTTGAACATACATGAGCTCAATAACAATGACCCTCTTTCATTTGTGATATGATAATTCATTACTTCTCCCTAAATTTTTGCCTTGGTTAATATTGCTCAAAGTTTATATATTTTATTTGTCTTTTCAAATAGTCAGCTTTTGTCTTTAAATTTATGCTCTTACATTTATTATCTTCCTACATAACAAGTTTATAGTAATAGATTTTAGACAAAGTACATCCTCATACCACAATGGAATTAAGCTGGAAATAATAACAGAAAATTAACTGGAAAATTCCCAAATATTTGGAGATTAAACACATTTCTGAATAATACTAGGCTTAAAGGAGTGGTCTCAACATAAATTAAAATGTAGTTTTAATGAAATAAAAATGAATATCCAGCTAATTAACATTAGGGAGATATATTAAAAGTTATACTTAAGTGGAAATTTATAGCTTTATAAGCTTGTAAGTAGTATTTTTTAAAAAATCTAAAATTAATAACCTATGATTCCACTTTAGGAGATTAAAGAAAATTGAGCAAATTAAAGAATAAGCCTGTTTTGATCTTTGATATTATCTCTGATGTTGTCAGGGATGCATTGACTTTAAATCTCACTACTCAAACAAACTGTAAGACTTGAGGCACACACAAAAAAGTTCTGTTCATCATCATGAGGTATAAAGTTTTCTTACCAGCTTCTAGAAACATGACCTTTGCCCATTCTTTTTCTTACTTGTATGGCCTTTCTGACTGTTTGGCAGCTCAAGTTTGTGTAATCATCATGCAGGATGAGTAGAGGAGGATTACCCTGTGGTTTAGCCATACCAACAATGTTAGCCATACCAACAATGCCTTCACTCTGTATTATTTCCCCCTAAAGAAATGTATCATTTGAGTGTGTTAAGAAAAATCCTTTCTCAACTACGGGTTGTTATTTCAGCTTTAAGCCACTAGGTGGGGATGAGTTACATGGAAAAGAATAGAGGACATACCTGGGATGTTGAGTTGACATTTAGCAGCTTGCCTCATCCTCTCTCCCCATAGCTAAGGGACCAAGATAGTTTTAAATGAATAGAAAAGTAATCTTGAAGTGATTTTTAAACTTTAGAACAGGAAGTGTCATTCTAGAGATAGGACTTGCCCAAAACAACTTATTGCATTAGGAATAGAACCAGGCCTAGAGTCTAGGTTGTACAGATCTTTATCTGACACTTTTGTCTGCAAAACTGGTGCTCTGAACCAACCAGGAGGGTGAGCTGGAGATTGTTGTGGATGATTAGGGCAAAGACACAGGGAACAGGTGGGCCTCTCCACCCATGGAATGGCCCCACCATTGAAGCTACCAACCATCAGGAAGCTTGCAGATGCGTTTTGGAAAAATTAATTCTATATAAGAAGCTAACAAATTGGTAAATCTTGATAGAGGACAGAGAGATGTATGTGGTGGGAACATGAAGTTAAGGAAATAATTCTATAAATGGGGCCCACTGTGCTGCTCAAACATGCTATAGCCCTGGCTGGCGTGAGTCAACAGGATATGTTACATTCCTCAGCAAACTACCTGTTATCTGCAGGAGAAATGCAGACCCCAAAATGTCAATAAGTAGAACACAAGTTATCCTAAAGAGGGGGATTTTCATGACCCTTACACAAAACCAGATCATAGAACTCAGGAAGATAAGGATAACTCCCCCTAACAGTGAATTCTGTAAGAACAGGTTTCAATTAGAGCTGGTCAACATGGGCCAAAGTGACTTAAAATTGTTGTGGCTATGGGGACTTGAAAATCTGGTGTTATTCTGCTGTCAAAAATTAACAGGTAGATCTAGATCGAATTCTCTGGAAACTTCCCTGAGATACACATAAAACTGGAGGGCAAGAAAGGCATGCTGTCCTTCTCCTCTCTGAGAAGACCCCGTGTCTCCCTTGAGAGTTTGTTCCCCTTTTTCCCTTTCCTATTCCTTCTAATAAACTCATGCCTTGTAGGGAGTGGTGGCATACACCTATAATCCCAGCAGATTGGGAAGCTGAAGCAGGAGGATTGCAAGTTCAAGGCCAGTCTGAGTAACTTAATGAGGCCCTAAGCAACTTAGTGAGACCCTGTCTCAAAATAAAAAAATAAAAACGGCTGAAGATGTGGCTTAGGTGTTAAGTGCCCCTAGATTCAATTCCTGGTTCCAAAAATAAATAAATAAAATAAACTCATCCGTTTTACTCTGAGTGACATGTCTGAAATATTTCTAACTTGATCACGAGAATTGAGGTTCAAATGGGGGTCTCTGTACTGCTCCAGTTTCCTAGCAGATTCCAGCCCTGTAACAATCTTACTATCCACTCTGTGTCATTGAAGATTATATGCTTGGGAACTTTTCAGAATTCCAATATGTTAAGTTCCTTCGATCTGAAAATTTTTGAAGAAGGTGATAATATTTTTAGTTTTTTTTTAATTGTGATAAGACCTTAGTTATATAATAGCTTCAGTAAGCCTAGAAGTAAGGGAGTCAGTATAATTGTCCAGGATGATTAGGGCAAAAACATGTCATACTGATATCCATTTCCTGAAAAATATTACCATCACATCTTTAACACAGTCATAATAGTGAATTAATGTTAAATTATGGTATAGAGAAAACAATAGATTTAGAATTAGTTTGACAAATCAGCCAGTTCTTACCATGAAAATCAGAGAACTGAGTTTAAAAACAAAAAAGCAGAGAACTAGTTGAGGTAAATGAAAAAAGAAATAGGAAAGATTATAAGCATGAGGTATGGACAGAGAAGACAAGTCTGGGTTAGGGACCAGAGTGCTGTATAACTTTATTAAAGGAATAAAATGAAAATATATGCTATTTGAAGAAGCAGGATGTTAGAACAAAAGTTGGGGTGCAATGAAATAGAGTAGAGGCAGCATTCCAATTCATTTGAATCTTGAACTAAGTCTAAAAGCATATGAACAACAGAGAAAAGAGTTTTTCAAAGAAAAACGTTTTGGTACAAGAAACTAATTTAGTTTGATCAAGTATTGCAAAATTACTTAATGTCCTTTTCATACACAGGGGCAAAATTCCTACATAAATAAAAATTCTATGCATGAACTTTATGAAAGATAAAGCAGCCCCTCCTCTTTCAGTCCCCCGTGATTCCCATGAAACATAACAAAACACCATACTGCCAAAAATGTGATTCAAACAATGACGCCATTTCACTATAAAAGGCACAAGTAAACCTAGTGCTGCAAAACATGGGATCACAGTAGTAAGTCTTTTGAAAAATCAGTCATTAATATGCACAAAACCACAGTGGTCCCACTGGAAAAATACTTCTTATTCACCAAGAATAATAAGAGGATTTTCCTCCTAGTTAGTATTCTGCCTTGATCTAAAATTCAACATTGTTTCTTAGGAAGGGTCTTTGCCAACATAAAAAAAAAAGGAAAATAATTCAACAAATAATCTGAGTAAGAAGTGTTCTTTCAGTGCATATATTTGGTTTTCACAACTTTTGGAAAGGGACAATTTATTAATTTACTACATATTTTCACTTTAGAAACACAGTTTTTATCCCAATGCTAATTAAATTAAACCAGATAATATTTTTAAGGGCGCTACCATCCCTGATATGTGTTAGAAGTTAAATTGTAATGAATTATTTCTGACTTTATTACTTAATGGAGGATTCGTATATATTTTGACACTTAAGAATTGAAAATGAGAAATTTTATTTTTAAAGCAATTTCTAATCATTTCAAGTGGGTTGGGTGAGCCTATTTGTTCACTTAGCATTCTGTTGAAATTTCTAATAACTATTCAGAGCAGGGTGACTTCAAGCTATCTCCAAAAGATGTGAAACTATTGAGATTGAACTTGGTATGTGATGAGCACTTCACTCTCTCACCTGGAAAGTCAATGCACAGTTTTCAAAGAGATCTGAAAACATAATCAAGCTCCACTGGGCTGGGAATATAGGCAAGGCTAGCCTACAGCAGAGCAGATGGTAAGGGAGGAAGGGCAAAGAAGGCTCTCAACCTCACCCTGTACATATGGCAGCCTTGGAGGCTGGTTTACAGGCTATCGCTCCCATACTGCACTCGGCCCAGATGGTACAATGGGAAGTGAATGCAACAGGAAATATTATATTATATGTGATTTTAAAATAAACCAAACCTAGGTATTCCTATTGGATCATACAGAATGTGAAATAAATATATATGATATCATATATGATACGATGCACATTTTGTTATTGTTTAGAAAGTTTTAACAAAGAAAGAAGTGAAAATTGGGGAAAGGGAGGAATGGAAATATGGAAAGAGAAAGGAAATCTATAGAGCATTCAAATTTAATAAGAAGACCGATTTATGATCATTTACAAGCAATCAAATCATTTACCAAATAAATCCAAGATGAATAATGAGCTGTTGATACATAAAAGGGTGTTAGAAAGCATCATGCTCCTAAAAAAAAAAAAAATTAAAAAAAACGTTAAAAAATCTAGGCTTTCCAACTTTTAGAGAAAATAAAACCAAAGAAAGAAAATGCAAAAGTAAACAAGATATTTAGTAATGGTTAAAGAACAAACATACAGATGGAACATAAAAGTAAAAAAGAGGAATTGGGGCTAGGGATGTAGCTCAGTGGTAGAGCTCTTGCCTCACCTGTGTGAGGCACTAGATTAGATCCTCAGCATGGCATTTTGCTGCCATATATAAATAAATAAATAAAAAGATATTATATATGTACTATACAAATAAATAAAGTCATTGTGTCCATTCTCAACTAAAAAATATTTTTTTAAAAAACTCAACACATTTTTTAAAAAAAGAAGAAGAAAAGAAATTGGCCCAAGTATTTGAAATAATCTAGTATGTGATAAAAATGGAGAAATATATAAATCAGTTTGATTTTTGAATTATATATTTACCTCAGTTACTAAAAAATTGGACTAGACAATACCTCTAAAAAATGCTACATTAGACCAAAAATAAATAAGAGGAAGGAGGAAGAAGAAGAAGGAAGAGGAGGAAAGAAAAGAAACAGAGAAAATGGAAAGAAAAGTGTTTTATAAAGAGTTAATAAAAACACAATTACATAAATAGTTAAATAAATTACTGGCAAATCATTTTAGATCAAGAAAAACCTATTCAAGTTATATCACCAAACAGAATCCAAAAATGAACTTGAAAAGATTATTTTTTCATGTAAAAGAAAACCTATTACATAGGAAATGAAGATGTAAAAAATGGGATAGAGTAAGCTATTGATATCCAGAATTTGTTGCATGTCCTTTATGTTGGGACCCTTCATAATTAGAGTGAATGAAGACTTTGATGATCTATAGGTAACCAGAACAGATAGAACAGTTTCAGGTAGTTCCACAACAAGTCTTCACATACATGCTTCTCAGCACTGGATCCAATATGGTGCTGCTATAATTTGCCCCCAAGACACTTGGAACAGGGACCACCACAGCAGACTAGTGGAATGTGTTATTTAGATAAATAATGACAGTGGATATTTCACAAGGTCAGTCAGACACAAGTATATTAGCTATCAGAAGAAATCAATTCATGAGAACATTGGGAGGAACATGTGTTGTCCAAGAAGTTCTAGACATATGTTTGGATGCATTTATTTCTCAGATATTTCTGTTTTTCAGATGTCTGGCTTCATGAAAATGAGAGGACTAGAAAGGGATTGGTATGCAAGTCAGTAGCAGTGTCTCGTGGTAATGCACTAAGTCTGAAGAAAACATGATAAAAACATAGTTATACAATTTTCTTCTTCATGACAGTCATTGGAAGAACACAAGAGGAGACGGATGGCACAGTGTTGTGTCAGTGTAGATATATAACCCTGTCCTGTGCATTAATTGTCACTCATTACTTCATTCTTAAGCCCACCTATTTGTTTCCCAGAACACAGGCTCCCATATCAGACTTATGTCTTGCAGACCTTGACATCTGATTCATTTCATATTGTACCTAAAAGTAAGTGCCTATTTTCTGCAAGATAATTTATCCCAATTTTTTAAAAATTTGAAACTTATTGCAATGTGAGCACAAAAGTGAGTTTTACAAATTTTAATTGGAACAATCCTTTAGTGCTATTCTCTTGTTGGACCACAAAATGTTTAAATATGTTATCATAAATATATTTTCAATTTATAATAACTTTTTAAAATCCCCGCAAAAAATGCCTCAGATGTTACAACATGAAATATCTACAATGCTGAAATTCTCTAGATCATCACTAGATGGTACTATATAACTTATTCAAACTGGTATATTCTCCCTTGTTTTGCTATTCTCTGCTTAAGACATTGAAGATGGTTTCTTAGTGATTGCAAGTCTAACCACAATTATTATTTATCAACTTCTATAGACAATATCAAATAATATTGTACTAGCTGAGTGTCCTTGGAAAAATCGCTTATCTTCCTTCTTCCTCAATTTCTTCATCTATGAAGTAAGCAGAAGACATTTGGTTCTGGTGTAGAATTCCACAATATAGTGTCCTGATCTTGACTGAATACATCAAGCATGAGTCTATGACCTAAGAAAAGTGATTCAGAATCCTTTTGGGAATTTTTCAAACCTGACTTAAGAAAAGCTACCTCGTGTCTGCCTGATAGTAGGAGCAGTAAGATGTGAAATGCTGGTGCTGAGGTAAGCTGATCTTGGGAAGGGGGAAATAATGAGGCTGTAATGCAAAGACTATCAGTGACAATAGGCCGAGATAAGGAGTCCTGGAAGTCAATATTCATGTGCCTGGTTCCAGATATTCCTGAAGCCCATAGCAGACCTACCCATCCAGGAGTTTCTTATTCATACTTGATAACATGGTGCCCTCCCAGTAAACCCTTATATTTCTCTAGCTACTTTGAGTTACAGAGTCTTTAACAGCAGCAGAAGGAATTATTACTAACCCAGTTGGTCACTCAAGAGAATAGCCATTCAATAGAGTAGCTGGGCAATTTAAGTCCCCATCCCTGTAGTCTGTTAACTCCCATCATATTTAATAATACCAAAATAGGGAGAATACAAAAGGGGGAAAGGGAAAAAGAAAGAGAATAAGATTGAAGCAGCTCCTTAAGACTGACAAAAATTTTAAAGGGATGTACCTGCTTGATATGCCAAGCACTTAGCATGTGGGTCATCACGTCGATCCTAGAAGTCTAAATGGCTCAGCCTGCCCAGATATTCTATTACTGAGGATTTCAATAGTTTGGGAAGGTAGGTGAATGCTGTAAAATTATTGTGTTCATTTATAAATGTTCAAATATGACCATTATAAACTCATAGGATAAACATATTTTTAATGGTAAATTCTGAGAAGTCAAAACCCAAAGTTAAAAGCAAAAGATACTAGGAGTTCTAGTCCAGTGCAGACTCTTGAAGCAATAAATCAATTTGGATTTCCTCGTGTGTGTGTGTGTGCGTGCGCGCACACACACACGTGTGAGCATGTCTGTGTGTCTAAAAATACAGGATCTTGAGAATCCATTGTTCCAGTGTGCTGCCTATTAAAGCAGTCCTAAAATGAGAACACAGCTAGAGGGGGAGGGCCAGAGAGAACCTGGGAACTCATTGATTAGTTTTGTGACTCTTTTGGAGCCAGCAGGAATATTCCCTAAACTGGAGCTGCATGCAGCCTCACCTCTGCTGACCAGTATGCAGGTCAAGTTACAGCTACAGTGGTGGGACAATAAAATACAAAAAAGTAAAAACATGGATTTGAAAAAGACACAGTTTTTATGACTCTGCAAGTGTTGTGGTTCAAGCCTTCTTCTCTAAGTCTTTGTGATAAGAAATTCTATGGGTTCAAAATGTGTGTGTGTGTGTGTGTGTGTGTGTGTGTAACAATCCTTTCAACTATGACACTATTTTCCCCTGGACTATGATGGTAGCAGAGAAAGTGGTGAGGAAAGGGGTTTCTATTAGAGACTTATTTTGTAAGTGGAGGTGACCAGACGTTGTGACTGACTAAGGTGGTGTGTGAAGAGAAAGAGTGGAACTAAAGATTTGGGATTAAATAACTAGAAAGATGGCATTTTCACTACCTGACCTTGGAGAACTACCAAAGATATCCAACCCCTCCTTCACAGAAAGATTCTGTGTGTCACTTTGCTTTCCTTCCTGCATTGGGGCTAAGCTCTCAATCCTTTGCTTAAATTCATCTTACCAGTCACAGTATTCTCATTAGTTAAAAACTTGTATGAATCACTCAAAATTCATGAAGCCTTACCCCAGAAACTGAGAATGTAACAAAAGCATATGATGTGATTTCACAAATTCCTAACCAATACGTGAGAAAAACAATATGATAATATAAGAATATAATTCAATATAAGCAAATCTTTCTGGATGCAAAGAACAATGAATAGGTTTAGAGATACAGTGCCACATAACTATGAGCAAGACAGTGCTGCTCTCAAGAAGCTTAAAACTTGTGTTTGGAATTCAATGAGTGGAATCCACCTTTTTTGGTGGGGATATGAAAGTTTTTCAAAATGCATCAAATGAAAAATAAATGAAATACTAAAATTAAAGTGAAAAGAGATCACTGTCTGTCAGGGGAATTAAGTAAATAGGTCAACCTGCAGTTCTTTTAAGGCCAGCATGAGTTATAGGATTCCATGATACTTTCTCTAATGCAATGTCCCTCCAGTAAGTTTCCTCATCACCTATATGTAACCAGCAGTAGTCAGATTTGCACTCATATTTATGTTTGCTTAAAAATATGAATTAGTTACACTCTGGAGTGTGAATTTGAAAGCATAATCTGCATCTTGTTTAATTTTTTTTAACTTCATAGATACTAACCTGTGTGGAAAAGTTAAAAATTATTCTCGAATGCTGTAAAATGTCTGACAATACTTAAAAGTGCCATTCAGAAAGGGGAAGGTAACAGGGAGTCTTTCCAAAAGCCCAGGAAATATCCTTCCTTTGTAATATATGCTTTATAACCCAAGATGAACACTAAGTGTTCAAGAGAATTAGTTAAGTACTGATATTATTGTGAAACTATAAGCCAGGCAATGGCACTGCTTTACAAACTGTATACAATTTGAATCAATCCTGAAATTGATGTAGACGTTACTTCAATCAGGCATTTCATGATATTCTAATTTCTTCTGACATTTTCTAATTTAAAGCATAAATGAAGACTAATTTTTCTATGCCCCTTCAGTGGGAGTGAGCATTACACTTGACATGCAGGCAAAAGACTTGTTTTGCTTCAATTCTACAGCTTACTACTCTTGTGTTCTTTGACAACTCAGACTCTGGTAATTTGATCTCTCATCTAGGAAATAGAAGTACTGAGCTCAGCCTATTTCATATTTTACTAGGTTGTAATGCAGATTTTAAAAAACAATATGCAGAAACATTATCAATTTTAAAGCATTCCACAAAGGTAACATTTTTATTCACCAGTAAAGCATGCTATTAGGCTAGCTCTGTCTTCTCTTAGAAAAAGGTGCTTAGATAAAATGGGTCATTTCATCTCAGATGACTGACACCAATATGATGTCATTATGGTCCAGATGTGAGATGTTCCCCCAAAACCTCATGTGTCAATGCAGCAATGTTGATAGGTGAAATTATTAGATTATGAGAGCTGCAACTTCATTGGTGGATTAATTCATTTGATGGATTAATAATTTCACTGGAATACTGGCTGCTAACTGTAGGTAGGTGGGGCAATACCAGAGAAAGTAGATCACCCTGGGCATGCCCTTGAGGATTATATTTTATCCCTGGCTCTTCATTTTCTCTCTCTACTTTACAGTTTCCATGAGCTAATAATTTTTTGCCACATCCTTCTGCCATGATATTCTGCCCCATCTCAGGCCCAGGGCAATGGAGTTGACCAACCATGGACTGAACCTCTAAACTGTGACCCCAAAATGAACTTTTCCTCCTCTGAGTTTTTCTTGACATGTATTTTTTTTACAGTGATGCAAAGTGTCTGCCTACTGCAGTTAGTTTGTTACTTTTGTTTTTCTCATTTCATAGTGTGCATGTTTGTGTATACATGCATGTATGTACATATTTCAAAGAAAATATTCTTCCAAGTTTTTATGTCTCAGACCATCAATGATATTTTGTCTTTTAAAGATCATGAGGTTGGCAAAAATGATTTAAAATAGTCAATGCACAGTGCTGATGTTTCACTTTGAGTCAGATACTCTTTAGTTATTCAAGCAATATTTAAGGTTATCATAAGAATACAAACTGATATGTCATTTTTATTATATTTTGTAATGCATAAGGAAAAGAAAAGGCATAAAAAAGAGCAAAGAAAAAATCATTCAAGTGAGGGAAATTGGTTCATATGCATTTCAACTAGCTCAAAACACATAAAATGTAGTTAATTTAATAGTAGATCCACTGAATACTACATTTCTTCTCTTGTTTCATTTTCACTTGTTTATTTATTTCCATTACACCTTTATATTATCCATTTTAAAGGATATCCAAAAGGTTTTTCATATCCTTATTTCTAAAAGAAATATAAAATAATAAATGAGAAAGCAATGTGTTAGCTTTGTGTCAGTTAGACAAAATGACTGAGATAATCAACTTAAAAGAAATAAAGGCTTATTTTAGTTCATGGCTTTAGAGGTTTCAGACTATAGTCACTTGGGTCAGTTGCTGTTGGGCCCGTAAAGAGGAAATACTTCATGCTGGGTGTGTGAGGTGGTAGAGATCTGGTTTTACCTCACATTTTCTGAGAAGCTAAGAAAGGAGAGGAAGAGCCAGGTCTTTATATCCCCTTTAAAGACATACCTTTAATGACATAACTTCCTTCCTCTAGGTCTCACCTCCAATATTTCTCAATAACACCACAGACTGTGGACCAAACCTTCAACTCCTTGGAACTTTAATGTAGAAATTCACAATCCAAACTATAGATCCTGTCTCTGTTCACCAAAGGTTGGGTTCATCTCACAATGAAAAATGCATTCAGTCTATTTCCAGGGGTCCCCAGTGTCTTAACATTTTCAGCATTCCTTGAAAGTCCAAGTCTAAAGCATTTTCTCAGACTCAAGGCAAACTATTTAGCTGTGAGATCTTATAAAGCTCAAAAGGAAAACTTACATACTTAACAGATGAATGTCACAGGATAAAAGTTCTCATTCCAAAAGAATGAGAACAACAAGAAAATAAGAAGTCAGACAGGGTTGGGGATGTGGCTCAAGTGGTAACGTGCTCGCCTGGCATGCACGGGGCGCTGGGTTTGATCCTCAGCACCACATAAAATAAAATAAAGATGTTGTGTCCGCCGAAAACTGAAAAATAAGTATTAAAAAATTCTCTCTCTCTTCTCTCTCTCTCTCTCTCTGTCTCTTAAAAAAAAAAAGAAGTCAGACAAAAGCATAAGAAGTCAGACCAGAAGTGCAAATATTAAATCCTATAGCTCCCTGTCCAGCATCTGAGCACATGATGGTGTGATATAAGTTTTAAAGGGCTTGCAGCCCTACCCCTACAGTGTCAATGGCTATCGTCCATATGGCCATTTTCTTGAGCTGACTCTGCTCACTAAATGCAGCTTCTCTCAGAAGGAATTCCATGTTTTTGGTATAGCTAACTTCCTGGGGTCTCCACTGAAGATTCCGTTGCACTCCCACATCACACGTTGCTCTGTCAGAGGCTGCTTGCATGGATTCCAAACCACCTACATCCCATGCCTCATAAGCTTCCCTTTGAAATATTTGTGGAGTCTCCATGACCCCATGACTCTTGCATCCTGCATACCTGCAAAACCAGTATGATGCAAACAATGCCAAAGTCTGCCTCTGGTGTGAGCCATAACTCTGCCCACTTTGACAAAGGCTGCAGTAACCCCAGAATGCCTTGAAGACTGAACATGGAAAACAAATACCCAGGAAGCAATTCCCTATTTAGTCCTGTGGTGGCAGGGCAATCTGAGGGCTCTCTTCTCAAATGAAAGTAGTTGAAAGGAGTTTATACTTTTACACCTTTAAGTCTGCTATAGGTAGGGCCCTAACAATACCTAAGATACCCTCAAGGCATTTTTTTTTTCTATTTACCTCTTGCAAAGCCCTTGACTTCTTTTTAATGATACTAATTTTTTAAAAAAATTCTTGGCAGCACCTTTACATGTGCTTCTTTTCTGGTAAAACTGCAAGTTTTCCAAATTTTTCTACTTTACTCCCCTTTGCTCTTAATTCTCACAACAACTTTTGCTTAAACCAGCAAGTAATACTCATATTGCTGCCTGAACACTTTACTACTTTGAAATTTTTTCCACTTGATAAATTAGTTCATCACTTTACACACAGCCTCCCACAGTCACAGGGCATGAGAAAAAGAAGCCAAATTCTTTGCCATGATGCAACATGGGTGGTCTCTAGTTCAATTCTGAATAGAGTCCTTATTTCCATCTAAAACCTCTTGAGCATAACCTTTGTTTCTCACATTCCTACCAGCATTCTGGTCTTCTATTTGTCACTAGATTCATCCATTAAGCTCCTATGGCAGTATTTTAGGTTTCCTCTAGCCCACTTCTCCAAGCTTTTCCAAATTATTCCCATAAACCAATTCCAGAGGTTTTTGAACCACATCGTCAGGTATATTCACAGCAATGATCCCACTTTTTAGTACTAATTTTCTGTGTTTGTTAGCTTTCTCGTAATGACAAAATGCCTGAGATAATCAAGAAAAAATGAGGAAAGGTTTATTTGTGTCTGTGGTTCCAGAGGTTTCAGAACATACTCACCTTGGCCCTGTTGTTCTGGCCCTGGGATGGCACAGTACATCATAGTGGGAACATGTGAAAGAGGCCTCTTCACCTCTTAGTGTCTGGGAGGAACAGAAAGAGAAAGGAGGGGCCAGGCTTTCAATAGCCCCCTCAAGGGTACAACCTAACTTCTTTTTACTAGGCCCCACTTCCTAAAGGTTCTACCACATCCCAAAAGCACTACAGGATGGGGACCAAGCTTTTAATACATAAGCTTTGGGGCACATTCAAGATTCAAACTGTAGCAAGAGATTAGAATAGAATCCTCAAGAGTATTCAGCTAGGAGCTGGGGTTGTGGCTCAGTGGTAGAGCACTTGCCTAGCATGTGTGAGGCACTGGGTTCAATTCTCAGCACCTCATATAAATAAATTTTTAAAAAGAGTATTCAGCTATATGATAAATATAAAAATTAATAATTAGTTTCTGTATTTGGAAATAAATAATTAAAATAAAGTTTAAAAGTATTCTGTTTGTAATCGAAACATATTTCCAATACATAGCTGAAACTTAAACTGAAAGAAAACTGTAACTCTATAAAAATCCCGAAATATTATTAAGGAGCACCTTTAAAAGTCAAAAATCAATAGATTTTGTTTTCGTGAAAAATATTCTAACACTATAAAGACATTAATTTTCCCAAATAAATGTACAAAGTCAGATAATAACGACAGGTTTTCATGAAACTTGACAAGCTAATTCTACAGTTCACCTGAAAGAAAAAATGGATATGAATACCTAAGAAAAGATTTAAATAAATACAAAGGTATTTATTTGCCTTACCAGATATCAAGCTGGTGTATAATTCATCATCATTAAGAAAGCATAGGTTAGCATAGAAATAGATCAATAAGCAGAGTAGATAGTGTCAAAAAAATCTATATTAGTGTTGAAATTTAGAATAGTAAAAAATTTATAAAATAATACAGAGCATGTATTCTGGAGTCAGAATACTTGGATTCAAATATTTTCTTTCTTTCTTTTTCTTTTTTTGGTCCTGGGATTTTAAGTCAGGGGTGCTTAATGACTGAGCCACATCCCCAGACCTTTTTATTTTTAATTTTAAGACAGGGTCTCACTAAGTTGCTGAGGTAGGCCTTGAACTTGCTATCCTCCTGATCAGCCTCCTGAGCCACTGAAATTATAGGTGTGTGCCACTCTGCCTGGATTCAAATCTTATTCTGACACCAAAGTGTTATGTCGCCTTGAGATAATTAGTAACCTAAATTTTTGTATGCATAAAATGAGTCTATTTTTAGGGTTAATTATTATATATTTTATTGAGATGAACTTTCTATGCAAAATGCAAAACCTAATAGGTAGAAATATAAAAATAAAAATGTGTCTGCATATTAGTTTAAAATGTTGTCCACAGAACCATAAATCCAAAAAGTAGACAACAGTCTGGGGAAAATATTTATGAATAGATTATAAAAAATATATATCATGTGGAATTTTAAAAACTCCTAAAACTCAATAAGGATTGAATGTAGTAGTAAAACAAATAAGGGAGATAAAGAGACACTTCAAAAACAAATGTATATAAAAATTCTTAGAATTACTAATAATCAGGGAAATGTATACCAAATAAAATTGTATATAGTTTTAAAATCTAATATAGCAGCAATAATTTTAAAAATCTAGTTTTGTCAAAAAGATAAAAAAACAAAAGTCCTCTCAAGCACCTTCAGTAAGGAAATTAATGGTACTCTAGAGAGTAAAAAGGCAAATATTTACAAAATTAAAGGAGAATGTATTTCAATCAGTAACTCACATTTAAATATCAATTCCACAGAACAGAGGTGCATAGGGTTTATGTACAAATTGGAGTTTTTTATATCATTATTTGTAATAATAAGTCATAAAAAACATAAATGTTTACAACTTTTGGTATGTTCAACAGTGTGGTATATTAAGCAGCAATTGAAACCTAAGGCATATCTGTATGACTTATAGGGAAAAGTATTCAACTCCTATACTATAAAGTATGTTTCAGGCATAAATGCATACTATAATCATATTTTGCTTTCTAAACCACATATTTGTAAGACAAATTCATAAGCAAGATCCCCAAGCATATACAATAAATTTTCAACAGTGAACTCTTTTGTGTTAGAAAATAAAATGAGGGAAAGATGTGATAGTAAACTTTAAGATTTTAGTCAAAATATTTCCACATTTTAAAATTATTTTATAATAATATGTATAGTCATCTCTTATGTAAATAAATGAATACATAGTAGATATTTCTATTTCTGCAAGACTTCTTTTCAGCTAATTATATAATGATTTGCTTCCCCACAAAATATCTAGTTTCACTGATTTCTCCAAGATTTCCACCAACAAGGAACTTCAACTTTCCTTCTAGTCCTCCTGAGTCCCAGCCCCTTATTCTGAAAGTCTCAATTCGGAATGCTCCTAATCAGCAACATGCTGTATCCACTGTATGGGCTTGGCCCATCAGGAATTCAACTTGTAGTGGCTATATCAACTCCAGTTCTTTCTCTCAATTGATACCTCAAATCTATCTGAATAATTGTGTTATCTGAGAGCATTCAATTTTGTCTCCTTTCTGACTATAGTAAACCTTCATCAATAATAAGGATTATAGGGATTCTTTGAATCTTTCATGAAGTCTGATCTTCTTCAGTAATGATTTTGGTATGAACTATTCCCATAAGTTGCTCCAACTGATTCAGATTTTTCAAAGTGTCATGGTGCATTGCCATACATCTTGTCATACATAGATTGTGGTCTTTTCTCCCACCTGCTAATTTTAACTAGGCACCTTCATGACTGTCCATATTAACCAGGACCATTTGAAGGTCATTTGGCCCCTGGTTCAGAATCAAAGTCATTGTTTGCCTTGAGACTGAAGCACACATCCATAGGGCATCTCAGCATCACTATCTAGTTTGATTTTTATACTTGCCTCCCTAGTAATATATTGCTTAAATTTCACATGTTTGAACCTCACATATGTAAATTCTTTAATCATATATTTCTTGATTTGCTTGTTTTTCTTAGCACTACATTCTTGGGAACCTTCTGTTTTGTTCATAGCTACAGTTCACTCATTTCCAGGATTCTATGGGAATATATTGAATGAATATATTACAATTTTAGTATTCAGGTACTTTTGAGGTTTTTGATGTTACAAATGTCTCTATGAATGCACATCCATATCCATAGTAAGCATATGAGAATTTCTATCACTATGATTAAAAGTATCAAATTGTAGAAATTTGTGCCTTCTCTATTTCTGATAACATTGCAATGTTTCAAAGTGACTACATTAGTTTATATTCATACCAGCTATAAAAAATCTTCTTGTTGCTCCACATCAATTGCAGCATTTAGTTTCACCAGAATTTTCTTTAACATTTTAAAAGTATGGTAGAAGTATATGGAAAATGCATTTTCCTTATCTTTCAATAATTTTTAAGTTTTGCCTTTCACATTAAGTCACAAATCAATTTTCAAATCATGTTTATGATGTTATAGAGTATCCAGGTTTCTTTCATTTTTGTAGGCAACCATTGTAGCACCATTTACTACATTATTTTGTCTAGCACCATTTATTAAATTATTTTCTGATGATTTTAATGCCACTCCTGTTACTTACCAAGTCTATTTCTCTAGTTTCTCTAGAAATCCCTGAGCCAATAGCTAACTAAATATTCTACTGTAAATTTCAATATTTGGTAGGGCATGCCAACTCATTTTGTGACATGATTATGCTTAATCCCAGACACATATGAAACTAAGAATAAACTACTAAATTGTACAAAATAAGCCTATGGTATTTTAATTGGTATTATTTGAATCTATGAATCAATTAGGAAAAATTTGACATAATTAAGACCGAATCTTATCCACATATATTAACATCAATCTCTTAATGACTTAGATCTTATTTAATTTTTCTGAAAGAAGTACATCACCATCTCCAAAAAGTTATGATTTTTTTGCTTTATTAATAAACATATTATATATTTTGTAGTTATAATGATATACATCTTTAAAATAATTTGTTACTGATATTACTGATATTATAATTGATAACTTTGTTATAGAACAATATTACCTAACTATTGTCAATCATTTATAGATTCTTTAGGGGTTTTGGTAGATATGATATCAATACAGAACAAAAAAAATTATGACCAATTTTGCCTCCATTCCAAGCCTTAAGCTTATTTTTTCTTTCATTGTTTCCCAGTAGAAGCTTCAGCACAATATTACATAAGAGTAATGGTAGTAAATCTCCATGTCTGGGTTCTAATTTTAAATTGAATGTTTCTAATCAATCATCAAGTATGCTGCTTACTATGGAAAATATTTGTCAATATACCATATCAATATAATTTTTATTTATTCCTAATTTCATAATTGCTTAATTATTGCTATTTTTAGTTTTATTGATTTTATTTTTTTAAGTACACAACAGCAGAATGCATTACAATTCTTATTACACATATAGAGTACAGTTTTTCATATCTTTGTTTATAGCATATGTTCAATTCAATATTCCAACAGTGGTCCTAGACATAAAATATGTTTAAAACTAAAGGATTGGAAGGGAAGAAATTAATATCATTTTCATATGATATGATTATCTACTTAAGAAACAAATTATTCTCCAAAATTTTTTTGTAAAGAATAAAATAAAAAGGCAAATTGTGTTAATATAAAATAATTGAATACACACACACACACACACACACACACACACACACACACATTTGACCTCTTTAGATCTATTTCTCAAACCAAGAGAGACTAGCGTGGATAGGCTGTGTCAAATGACTGCATAGCTCTGTGGATTTCATTTAACCAGCCAATGGAGAGTCCAAGCAGGAGACCAGAAACAGGGAGGCGGCTGAAATATTCATTGAACATTCATGAACATTTACCTAAAACCCCTCACAGTGAGATCACCTTGAGCATGCTCTAAACATATATTTTTGTGGGTGGCAGGGACCGTTCTGTCTCCTCATCTTTTTAATGTGATGGTCAATGATGCCATTTTTTTCTTACCAAATATTGTGATAGCACCACCCTCTTATTCAATCACAGTTTACTGAAATATACATTATTGTTTCTCCTACATCTGATCTATATCTTATAAATAGTCCCTTTATAAGGGAATCCTATTAAAATTATCTTAAATTCTTCAAGTTATCTTAAATTAAGTGTGTCACATATTTCCTTTGATGACCCTGAATAAATTCTTATATATAATGAATAACACTGGATGAATAATGACTTAAGACAAAGTAACCTAGCATACCTTAATCATTGCAAATCATAATACACAAAATTTGAGTGACTACACACTGAATTATATTTGATCTCACTAATATTTAAGAACTACAACAAGAGTAGCAAGATATTAGAATATAAAATATAGGTAGCTGTTGCTTCTTTTTTCTGTAACTGGATCAGCAAAATGTTAGAATATTAACTTTGCAGTTTCCTTAATCTTAAGTGTATAATATAAAAGTTTGCCATAATTCATGCACAGTGAATTCTTTGCTAGAGTTCTATACATAGAACCCTCAGACATTTTTTTCCTTATATTCAGAGAGCAAGGGAAAAGATAGAAACTAGAAAAGTACAACTTGTACTAAAATACCAAGAGAAATATAGAGTAACTTAGGAAATTATTCTTACTGTTCTGGCATAATGAGAATTGATCTATTGTGCTTTTTTTTTTTTTTGGTACTGGGGATTGAACTCAGGGGCACTCAACCACTGAGCCACATCCCCCACCCCTATTTTGTATTTTATTTAGAGACAGAGCCTCACTGATTTGCTAACACCTTGCATTTGCTGAGGCAAAAGCCTTGAACTCATGATCTTACAGCCTCAGACTCCAGAGCTGCTGGGATTACAGGCATGTGCCACCACACCCAGAAATTGTGTTCATCTTAAAGCATAATAATTATTAATGGATGCTGAGAATGCAGGAAGATACAGGATAGGTGAGATAAAGTTTATTAAAACGCTTATATAGGCCTGAGGTCGTAGCTCAGTGGTTAAGCACTTGCCTCACATGTGTGAAGCACTGGGTTCAATCCACAGTACCACATAAAATAAGTAAATAAGTAAAATAAAGATATTGTGTCCATCTACAACTAAAAAAAAAATGCTTCTATAGAAAATTAGATGATTTCAACTTATTAAACTAGTGATATTAGAAGAAAATTTAATGGTCATCCTGAAAGTGGATAGCATTTGTATAATAAATATCAGACTTTTAAAAAATCTCCACTAAGACTAAGACAAGATTGAAAATGAGGCCAAGTTGCAATCCGTCATTGAAAAATACAATGGCTAAACATTGGGTTGAATTTTGAAAATTGAATATTCTTGAGAATTTATACTAATAACATATTAGAAGTTTGACTATTAAGACTCAACAGTGAATGTAACAACAGCAGAGACGTGGGTAACTAAACCAATCATGGCAAGGTAATTTCTCTCATTACCAATATCATTGTCTAATATAAGAATTAAACTAAAAGGGTTTGGTCAGAATGTTAAACTGTAATGTTAAACTCTCACACATATGCATTTACTCTGATTATAGGACAACCCTTATTTTGATGCCTAAAATTAGGCTAAACACAATGTATAATATGGTTTGTGTAGACACTTAAATCTAAAAGGATAAATCATGGTGTTTACAAGCCAACAAATCTATGATTCATTATTATCTAAGAGTAATCCAGAGAACAAATGTGCCATGTGACTATATACATATACCAGTAGAAGTCAAAGCAATGGCTCATCTCTGAGCTAAATTACTAAAAAAAAAAAAATTAGAAACATCAGCATTTTTTTCTGTTAGAACTTTACTAGTCACTTTGTACATATTTATCAGCTTCTATCTGTTCAACACTATCTTAGAGTTAACAAGAGAAACAGGAATACTATCTTAATATATCTACCATCTATATTCATGATTATAAAATAATCCAGGATGAACTAAATTTTTCTATCTGTGTGATGCTTTTTGTGTGCTTCTGGGGACTAAACACAGGAATTTTTCTGCCTCTGCTACTTTTCCAATCCTTTTTAAAATCTTATTTGAAATAAGGTCTTATAAGGCCCTCGAACTTGAGATCCTCCTGCTTCAACCAGCAGAGTAGTTGGGTTTATAGGCATACATCACCATAGCCATACAACATTAATTAACTTTATTGAAATTTGGGATTTACAAAACTTAATTAATTAACGTAATAATATTGATAAAATATTAATAGTAAAAGTGATAACTGATGTTTATTCCCAGTTTATACTGCCAGACATATTATAATCATTTAACTTTGGTTATGATTACCACTTTCCATGCACAGTGATAAAGAACTACTTCATCATTTTGTAATAATCATCACACAAATTAGATACTATTGATAACTTGAATTCAGCAATATGTGTTGCACATATGAATACACAAATGAATAAACAAGTTTTAAAAACTGAGGCTAGAAAATTTAACTAACAAAACTAAGTTTATATTATGGAAAGATTTGAAATTTAGGCTGAACTTTAAAATGTGGGCAGATTTTGGACAGAAGAAGAAGAACATGTGAAGTATGGGGAAAAGCAAGAGTAAGATAAGCAGAATGAGCCTGAATGTTTATGAGTAAGAGACAAAAAAAAAAAATCTAAGTAGGTCAGGGAGGTGGACAGTGAAGAATTAGGGAGAGCATTTTAGTACAGGATGGGATGGTACATTTCCTTGATGTATAGGAAGAAGAATTTGGACTATAAGCAGAGTGACATGAGGAAAGTATTGTTTAAGAAAGGTGTAGACTGGCAGCATTAGGCACTATGGATTTGGCAAAAAGAATCTAACATTTAGTATAAGAAGTATTTGCAGCAGACTAATAGAAATTTGCAGAAAGCTAAACAGAATTATGAGGTCCTGGATTTTGATAATTGTTGCAAAGGAAACTTAAAAAAGATAATATAATAATTTTTGAAAAGGGGGCTGAGAGTTTAGCTCAGTGGCAGAGTGCTTGCCTAGCATGCACAGAGCCCTGGGTCTGATCTCCTGCACATACACCCCCCACACACCACAACTATAAAAGAAAAAATGAAAATAGGTGCAAATGAAAAAATAAAGCAATAAAGGCCAGTGTTTAATGGGAAAATATATCAAATGATGGTTTCCTTAAAAGAAAAATATATATGGAATATGTTGAATTTTCAAAAAGATAGATAGACTAGATTTAAATAGAGACCAATTGAAGGAAAGAGAAAAAAATGCACATGGAAAATAAAATGTTAATATTACCTCCAAATGGAGATGTTTTATGCATAGGTAAAAATAGATTGAAGCAGGATACAAATACAAAATCAGATTTATCCATATAGATTTTTAAGTTGTGGTATTGGAAAAAGGCACTGGAGACAAATAAGAAGCAGACTTGATGGAGGAAAGAACTAGTTCAAGTTGATTGTGAAAGTGAACTTGAATAAATCACTTAACATCTCTGAAATTCAAGTATGCTGTGTTTTAAATGAGGAAGAGATTTACTTCACTGTGTGTGTGTGTGTGTGTGTGTGTGTGTGTGTGTGTGTGTACAGAGTGAAAGTACCTTAAAAACTGTAATCAAATAGATTTCAAATGCTGTGTTATGGCTAAAGTCACTATAACTGAAGGGTAGACATTTTAAGCCATGTATTTCCTGAGGGATTCAGAGTTGAATCTTCTTCTCTTGATTGAAGATCCATATCTTGCTGTGCCTACAGAATAGATGATTCATTACTCTGCAAATAGACATTAAAAGGTCAGTTGATGAGCCTGCTTCTGAAACAGCAAAAATAATGCCAATGCCTTTCTAGATTCTGGAAAATTGTTTGAATAATCATCTTTGGTGTTTGCTTAATTGAAGAAATTTACTTTAAACCAGCAAATAAGGGAATAAACCAGACAAATTTCTAGTTCAAAAGTTCACGTTCTTACATCATATTTATATGAGTAAAGGCACATCTTCTTTAAGTATTGCTTGTAG
Source organism: Spermophilus citellus (assembly GCF_964194105.1). NCBI lineage: Eukaryota > Metazoa > Chordata > Mammalia > Rodentia > Sciuridae > Spermophilus > Spermophilus citellus. Next base: position 134,410,250 of record NC_138186.1, on the reverse strand, counting down.
TCATCCTATATTATTATAGTTTTAACCTTAAAATCGTATCCTACTAAATTATAAAGTAAAACATTTTGGTACACTGTTTAATTTAAGCAGGTATGATAATCTATTCTTGATTCTTTTTAGACTTCTTAAAGTTACTAATTGCATTACATAAATATTTATACCTCAGGAAAAAACTGAAACAGAGCTTCCTGAATACAGTAACAAGTCAGGAGAAGGAGTGCCTCTGTTTTGTGTCCTTAGACTATGTTTATAATGCCAATATTTTATATGAAGATATTAACTTGAGAAATATTTTAGGCATTTTGTATCTACTTTGGTTAAAAGAAACCTGTAAATTTAATATTTCTTAAGTATATTACAACTCAAATTTGAGCACATAATGAGATCACCTAATGTAAATTCAAAATAACTTGTAATTACATTTTCACTTTGCTAGTCCTCTTTTTTGATATGCTTATCAATGTTTGAGTCTTTCATTCTATACGTCACAGATGTCACATTTCCTCCATTAAAAAATACTTGAATAAGGAAATATTTCAATAATAAGGAAATTATCTCAATTTTCAACAATAAGCTTGAGCCTCCCCAGCACAATTCTTGATTTTTCTTTGTATCCCTAGCACCTTGGACAGGGCCAAGCACACATCATCTCTTAACATCTATTTTGAGACATGAAATGATTATGTTATAATACCATATTTGTCTCCTGTGTCACTGGGAATATTAACCTCTGGCGCTTGAACATGTTTTTATTTTGCTGTAATAATTACTTCTATGCAAGCTATTCCCAAATTGTTTTTATTTTATGGTTAAGGCAAAATGTCCACTTGGAACATAAAATCTTTTAAAGTTCATGTTAACATCAATAATTTCATTATTTCAAAAATTTTACCTGCACAACCACCATAAAAATTTAATAGAAATTTAATTTTGAAAGCTGCCTTTTCTCAAGTAGTGTCTTACCTTTTTTATTCTCATCTGCAAGTTCACAAAGGAATTTTTATAGGCAGGAGGGAGGTTCCCCTGTCTTCCCCCACAGACCATCCCCACAAAAATAAATAATAAATAGACAAATAGTCACTTGGAGAGGAAAGAGAGAATTTCCTACTCCAGTTTTTAAAATATTGTCACTGTGTAACCGTATGAATAAACATAAAAGCATACATTCTTAGTTCTCTTCTAAGCTGATATTCTATAACTACATTCTTCCTGACTCCTGTTACTGGTGTGCACTACAATAAAGATCGTGGATCCCAGCACTTGCTCCTTGTTTTCACCGAAGAAACTGGCATTCAATAAAGGAGACAGGCAAACGTACGCAGGGCGAGTAGGTCTGCAAACCGTCTCTGTAAGCCGGTATTTATTCGGCTTGTATTAAATTGGTGGTGGCTTCGCCAGAACCCTTTGTCTGGGACGTTGGGTCTGGCAACCATTATCTCTTCGCGGAAACGACAACCGAAGACTCCGCCCGGCCTGGGGGTGGGGAGGGAGCACCTCGTGGAGAGCTCGACTGAGAATTAAAGTGAGTGAACAAAGAGAACTCCCAGCAGCCGCCCGCCAGCGCCTCGCAGCTGCATCTGGAGACGCTAGTCACGCCCGGAAGGCTGTTCGAGTCCGCCTCCCTGGGAAAATAACTCAAATAAATAATTGATGGAGATTGATCGGACCAGAAACAAAGCTTTGCAGAAAACCAATGCATACGATTTTAAGCGGTTTTGGAATCCTCTGCCAAGTACGGGATGTGAGAGTGGACCTACGACTTTGAGTGCGGCTGCAGATCTTCCATCTCGGGCGTGGCTCTGGCCTTTTTGTCTTCCTGTCTCCCTCCTCCCACTCTCACCCCGACCCCCGGTCCCAGTCTTCTCTTTCCTCTCGAAAGTAATCTCTCTTGCATTACTTCTATCCTGTCCTCCTTTGCAATCCAGCCTTCTCCCCTGCCCAGTCCGGTGAGGTCAGCTCATGAATACCACTGCACTTCCTGGGGAGCGTCTGGCACTGCTTGGTACCTCCAGCGTTCGCCTACTGAGAGCTGCAGCCTTAAGCCCTGCTGCAGTCCACAGCCAAGAAGTAACCGACTCTGAGGGCAAGTGAGTCTTCTGGTTACCGCCATTGTTTGGAGAAATTCAGTGGGTGAGAAACTGGGAAGAGCGGGCCCAAAGTCTTGCTCAGCCAGAAGTCGCATATAATACTGAGAAGATGAATTTTCCTGGTCTCTGAAAGACACTGGAATAGACCCTGAGGTTTCCGGAATATTGTTGATTTGCTTCAACTTCTTCCAAACATCGTCTCTGCTGAGAAGTGAGCAGTTCCTCTGGATTTCTAAAGGGATGGGGATGAGAGATGGGGTGGGTCAGAGGGCAGGGAAAACTCCTTATTAAAAGTGTTATTAATGTGGGCCGTGTCAGGTGACTTGGGTGGCAATTTTCACAGGGGAAGACTTGAAGAGATGCAGCATTTTGTCACTTTATGGGAGTCAAGTGACAGCAGTCAGGTGCCTTTTATTGTGGAGCCCAGCTATTGGAACCAGAAGCTTTCTTCTGGGATTAAAGCTGTCTGGGGGCCAAGTGTAAGCTTTTCTGATGGCTTCTCGGCTCAAGAGTGGTTCTGCTAATTTAAAACAAAAATAAGTTTGCATTGGCAATATAACTTTGTTGGTGGCCCACGTTAGGCTGACCCATGATGATTAAGTAGACAAAATATTCTAATAGCATTGTGGCTCCAGTAGAAGACATAGAAAGTTGATGAACACACTGTCCCCACCACCAGTCATCTTTGTTTGCCTTTATATTCCAAAGTGAGTTCGAAGGAGATGCCCGAAACAGAAAGAGAGGTAGAGAAGATAGCTTTCAGTAATGTTTTGTTTCATTTTTTTAAAATGAATGATTACTACATGCTAAGTTGTAACACTTAAAATAGACAATAACAGGAATAATTCAAGGAAAATGAGTGGCAGGTAATCTTCTCTTGTAAGAGGAGTAGTTTTGTTTTGTTTTTCAAGAAGAGCTTTATGCCTAGTAATACACTTTCAGTGCTCTAGAGAGAAATGACATTTCCAAGGAAAAAGCACCAAACTGATTAGTGGACTAGCTAACTGTCTCATTAGGGAAAACTCATCAGGCAGTAGCTTGCTTGATGTTTTCCAGATTTCATAAGGCAATGATGGATGTATCTTAGAAAGATACACAATAGAAATTGATTTTGGTATCACGAGGAAAAATGCAACAGCCTTTTGGGTGCTGGGTCATTCTGTCTTCGAATTTGGCTCTATAGGAGGGAGGGAATGGGCACTTTAAACGTACTTAAAACTTAGCCTGTTATATACCATCTAAGAAGATCATTAAGAATGAAAGTAGTTTGTATCTTGCAATTATACCTATCTTGCAACTAAAATGATTCATAAGAACCACAAAACTGGTAAGCATACGAAAATTCATTACCTGAAACTTAAGAAACTGCAGACCTGAAAATCAACTTTTCCAAAAGTATTTTTTAAGATAAAAATAATCCCTTTGGGGTTATAAATCATTAAACCATATATTTCCTAATACCACTATTTTCTTGAAACAGAGGGTTAGTCATTCATTATTTATATTTTTACATTTCTATTACTGTAAAGACAATATTGGGACTTGGTGCTGCCTAAGAAAAGTATCATTAATCCATTTATAGCAAATTTTCTCCAGTAGTCTACATCATAATCTTTTCCCTCTAATTGATACTTAGGAATACTAATTCAATGAAACCTTTTCCACTAAGCCAGGGTGTAGATTCAATGGTGAAGAAGCCAAAGTTGAAAAAGCAGAGGTTTGACAACTCTGAAGCCTCTTTCTACAGTATCCTGATCCCATTGATTCCTTTTTGACCCCACAGGTTATCCTTTCCAAAATCTGATACCTTGAAAGTGCTGTCATTTTACTGACAGACTGAGATGGAGACAGCGCCACCTTGGGCAAAATGAGAATTGACAAGTCTACGTCCTATTTCTAAAGTCAATGCTTCTATTAAGTGTCTTCCAAAGCTCATAATTTTCTGGGGCTTCTTCTGTATAGCAAAACCACCCTTTGCTCTGTAACAATGCAGACATGTTGTATGTTGCTCCTCTTTTGTTTCTGTCCCAGCTTAGAAGGGAAGGTTGGTGGCGGTAAGCGGGGAGGCTGATCTAGTGATGGACGATTCCAAATCTCTTCCGGTAGGGTCTTCCTAAATCGCCATGAGTCAGCCACCGACCGGGGGCGCTGCCCCTGCCGCAACCGCAGCTTCTGCCGCCGCCGCAGCCACCGAGGCTCGTCTGCACCCGGAGGGCAGCAGCAGAAAGCAGCAGCGAGCTCAGTCACCAGCTAGACCAAGGGAAAATTCTCTCCGACAGACAGCCGGGGCCAACCGGTCCGCTGTGGGGGCCGGCACCAAACTCAATTCTGTTCGGCAGCAGCAGCTGCAGCAGCAGCAGCAGCAACAGCAGGGTAACAAGGCTACCAGCCGCGCGGCATCTCAGGCCTGTGCCAGAGGAGGCGGAGGCGGGGCGGAGAAGGCGGCGCCCCTGGCGCCCAAAGGGGCTGCTCCGGGAGCTGTCCAGCCCGCGGCTGGTGCTGAAGCGGCCCCCTTGGCGACCCTGGCCGCTGTGGGCTGCAGGAGGCCGGGGCTGCCGGAGGAGCCATCCCGTGAGCTAGAATCCGTGCCCTCGAAAGTCGGGGAACCCCCTCCTCTCAGGGAAGGAGGAGGAGGGGACGGGGAAGGAGGAGGAGCCGGCGGAGGCTCCGGGGAAAGGGAGGGGGGCGCTCCGCAGCCGCCGCCGCCCAGGGGCTGGCGAGGGAAAGGCGTACGCGCTCAGCAGAGGGGAGGCAGCGGCGGGGAGGGGGCCTCCCCTTCGCCATCCACCTCTTCTGCGGGTAAAACCCCAGGCCCCAGCAGCAGAAACTCCGGAAGCGGCATTGCGGGGGGCGGCAGCGGCAGTGGAGGGAGCTACTGGAAGGAAGGATGTCTGCAGTCTGAGCTCATCCAGTTCCACCTCAAGAAGGAGCGGGCGGCGGCAGCGGCCGCCGCTGCTCAGATGCACACTAAGAACGGCGGAGGCGGCAGCAGCAGCCGTAGCTCCCCAGTCGCTGGCGCCCCTGCCATCTGTGAGCCCCTCGTCCTCCCTTCCACCTCCCCAATGGCGGCGGCAGCGGAGGGCCCCCAGCAGAGCGCAGAGAGCAGTGGTAGCGGCGGGGGCATGCAGGCGGCGGCGCCCCCTTCGTCGCAGCCGCACCCGCAGCAGCTCCAGGAACAGGAAGAAATGCAGGAGGAGATGGAGAAGCTGCGAGAAGAGAATGAGACTCTCAAGGTGAGGAGGATGGGGGAACCGAGTGGGGGAGGGGAAGCGTGGGCCTCGGAAGATTAGGGCGTGTCCCCGCGCAAGTGCGAGGCCGCTAACCTGTTAGGGAGCCTTAGAGAGGGAGCCGAGCAATAAATGAGGGGATTTCCTAGGCCGGGTCCAGATTCGAAACAGAACCTGATATAATCTGCGTTAGGTTTTTCACTTAAAATCAAATCTGGACCTTCATTTCTCTAATTATTATGGTCTGTCCCACTTTATGGAGCGAGCTAGAGTAAGAGAGCGAGAGAAGACCTTAAGTGAGCCCTTTTAAAAAAGTTTCTTCTTCATTCATCTCCTTGTCACTACTGCCTCTTGGGGAGGGGATCGGGGGGCAGTTGAGAATTTGAAGCTAGGATGGGGTGTGTACGGTATATGTCGGAGGGGCTGGAGAGGCTGATTTTGACCCGCGACCTGTCACCTCTTCAGAATGAGATCGATGAGCTGAGAACTGAGATGGACGAGATGAGGGACACTTTCTTCGAGGAGGATGCCTGTCAACTGCAGGAAATGCGCCACGAGTTGGAGAGAGCCAACAAAAACTGCCGGATCCTGCAGTACCGCCTCCGCAAAGCCGAGCGCAAGAGACTCCGCTACGCGCAGACTGGGGAGATCGATGGGGAGCTGTTGCGCAGCCTGGAGCAGGACCTCAAGGTCTGCAGCACGCGGCCCAGGGCAGAGGGTGGGGACTTTGAGGGCTCAGCGTCCTTTGATTATGACTAACAAAAGATTTAGGGACTCTGAGTGACTGGCTGAACACAAAAACTTAGGGTCCCAGAAGGGAAAGAACAAACAGGTGGGTCCAAAGATTTGAGTTCCATGTGGTTGAAAGAACACTATTGAGGAGATCGAGCTTGTTGGGGGGCTCTGCTGTTTTAACCATAGCTCTCTCAGAAGCGGTGGGAAGAGGCTACATTCCTACTAGGCTGAAACATGGGCGTGGCACTGCTCAGACTGTGGCCTTGATTTAGAATCTGGTTTTTGTCTAGTTTCTTTTTCCAAGTTTCCACTCCTCACCTTCCAGGACTCCTTCCTTTCTGTCCTTACCTCTTAAGTAACTCCCTGAAAGGAAAACTGTCCAAATCGCATCCCATGTAAAAAAGGGAGAGTGAAGCATAAGAAAGTTGTTCCCTCAGAAACTCTCCCAGGGGAGAAATCCCAACCTTGAAATGCATTTTTTTTTTTTTTTTAGACGGTTGTGGCCTCTTCTCTTGGGTTCAGTTGGACTATAGGAAGTTCATTGAGAATGCAAACCAGATATTAAATTTGTGAAGTCAGACAATCAAATATACTTTTAATTGTATTGACTTCACTAAAATATGAAAATATAATGTAATTACTATACATTTTTTTAAAGAAAGCTATGAGTAAAATTTTATGAAAGTCATTATTGTATTAATTTTTTTTCTAAAATTTGTCAAATGCTCCATAGGTACCAGGCACTGTGGCAAGCATGATTGCATTCCTAACTATTTCACATGGTTTTTAACAAAAAAAAAAAAAAAAAAAAAAACCCACCTCTGTAAGGTAGAGCTAATTAATGGAACCATCTTACAGATGCAGAGGCTGCACCTTTTACAGAAGTTAAATGCTTGGTTCTAGAACATGACTAGGAGGTATCAGGCTCACTCCCCACTTGGTTGCAGCCACAGCTGGTGTTCTAATCCTCTACACCAGACTATGCTACTTTTCTTTCAACCCCTAAAATATTCAAGATAATCTTGAAACTTTGGATTAAAAAATTCATAGTTATTAAAAAAAACTAATGTCAGGGACTAAAATTTTCCCTAAATTTAAGTACATGGAATTCTAGTTATGAGATCAAAGTATAAACACATCCCCTACTTGTAGAAACTGCTTTTTTCCATTCTTTAATGTGGGCAATAATGGAAGCATCATCTGCTGGTTATGTTAGAGAACATATATGAAATTTTTTTCTACATGTGATTAAATACAGTAGAACATTTATTACCATGGTTGTAGTATACAAGTTAGGGAACAAATTCTACAGCCTGACTTCCCAGCAACTTGTTAGCTGTGTGACCTTGAACATATTGTTTCAACTCTCTAAGATTTTATCCTTAAAAAAGGAATAATAAGTTTCTTTACTTATAAAATAGGAATGAGAATAGTATTGATCTCATGGGATTGTCGTGAGGATTAAATGGTTGATACATGTGAATGGTTTATATATAAAGCATTTGGAATACTGGCTGGCACATGGTAACCACTGTATAGGTATTGGCTCCTGATACTTTCAATATGAATCAAATTTTTATTTTATTATTACAAACATTTTATTTTAGGTTGCAAAGGATGTATCTGTGAGACTTCACCATGAATTGGAAAATGTGGAAGAAAAGAGAACAACAACAGAAGATGAAAATGAGAAACTGAGGCAACAGCTTATAGAAGTTGAAATTGCAAAGCAAGCCTTACAGAATGAACTGGAAAAAATGAAAGAGGTTAGTATTTGATTATTTTATGATGTATGTCTATTTTTAGCTCTTTAGAAAAGAATTCCAAAGACCAATATGACTACAAAAACACATGTATTTTTTAATGACAGTTTGTTGTTCTTATCTGATATACTAACAAGTACCTGATTTCATACCAACAACTGAGCACCAAAGAAAAAATTCTAGCTTGAGCTTGGCCTCTAACTTGACATAGTAAGAGTGGCAACTGATGTTTCATCCTTATGTTGTCTAAATGTTTGTTAATTAAATAAATTACACAGCAAACCATTTATAAAGGTGTCAAGAGTATCAAGGAATGAAGCTTATGTTAATTGAAGGCAACAGTTTTATGAGATAAGCACTGAGTTTATAGAAATGTAAACTTCTAGAATGGACAGGGATACAAAGGCCATTCTATTTGTACCAATCATTGATTGAACTTTCTCTGTAACAAGTCCCCCAACTCCTTGGTCTGATGCTTAGAGTATCACCAGTGACCAACCTGAATATCTTCCATACCAGCCAGTTCTGTCACACCATATCTCTGCTTAAAGGGTTTTTTGTTTGTTTGTTTGTTTGTTTAGACCTGAAATCATTTAATTCTAATTTAAACCAATTCATCTTAGTTCTACACTTTAGGGTAGAAGAGTCAAAGTTCTCTTTTCAATGTTAACTATTTGAAGATTCCTACCTCATATACCTTTAAAGAGCAGTATAGCAGTATAGATTTTGTTCTCAAAGAACAAAATAAATATCACAGAAAATAATTGGAGAAGAAACAGAAAAGATCTAGCAATAAATAATTAGCTCCATGATATTTATTTAATTTGAATTAAAATAATGTTTTTTTAAAACTACCTGAGTATTTACACAAGTGCAACTTGTGAAAACTATTATGTAGAGAATTAAAATTATTTCAAAGAACTAGCAGAGGTACAAGTGACCTTCTGAACAGTGTCCTCTGCTTGGATATAGAGAATTCTAAAGAAAATCCTGATTATTTCTGAGATACTGAGCCACCTATAATTTCTTTGCTTAACTCAGAATGGTACAAAATGTATTTACCATGTAAAAAGGAAAATATTGATGGTCTTATTAAGTATATGAAAGTGTAAGGACTTTTTAGAATGTTGTTTTAGTGGAGTAAACCATTTTTTATGATCTTAATGTATGTTTATATTATCCTGACATTTTGACTTTAAACATCTTTTTAACATGAAAAAACGGGGAAAATCATTTTAATGATATGTGATCCTTGACTACTAGCTAGGAGTGGCTCTGTACTATAGTAGAATATTACAGAGACTGAGAGCCATCTTACCTATCTTCACCAGTAAGTAACTGGGTGACCTTAAAAGACTTCTAACTTCTACTTAACCTCTATTCATTCAATCGTAGACTATAAACGTTATTTTAGATGATCCTCTACATCTGCCACTGCATACTTTTATAATGAAATTTAGAACATTGCCATTTAAAGAGCAGTATAGATTTTTTTCTATAAAGAAATCAAACATGAAATTAATAGAGATATGTGTTGTTTTCAGCAGTGATGACAATTAAGAGTGTCAATAAAAGTTTCATTTCCAGGGATACAAAATGAAGTCGCTAGCTGTATTAGTTTGCTAGGATTGCTGTAATAAAGTATCAAAAACTAGGTGACTTAAATTACAATTTACTTCCTCCCAGGAGAGAAACCCTAAATAAAAGTTTCAACATGGTGGTTCCTTATGAGGACTGTGAGAGAAAGCTCTGTTTCAGGACTGTCCCCTTGGCTTTTAGATGGCCTTTTTCATGTTCACGTAGTATTTTCCTATAGCTGTTTCTAAATTTCTCCTTATAAGAACACTAGTCATGCTAAATTAGAGCCCTACTAATGACTTGACTTTAACTTGATTAACTTACTTCTGCCAAGGACCTATCTTTAAAAGAGGCCCCAATCTGAGGTACTAGAAGTTAGTTCATTAATGTAAGACTTTGGAGAGAAGGATGGGACAAAAAGAACACCTTTCAACCCACAAGAGTAGCCATTTTATATCTTCCTGTGGACAAAGAAAAAAATCCACCGTCAGTCTCGTTAGGCTCCTTTTCCTGTACATACATCACTTGAGTTCTCTCATTTTTTTTTATATAATTACAAACATTCAAGTAAAAGCAATCATCACTTGATTACCAGAGATAAAAGAGAAATACCTTGAAATTTGGGTTCATGTGACTCTTCTTCTAGTGGATATATTCAAAGTTATATTTAAGAATAGTATAACAATTTTCTAATTTTCATTTTGGAAGCTTTTCTGATTTTCTGGGAAGGATAAATTGTTCAGATATCATCCATCCATTAGAAAGATAGATGGAGACCTTGCCTGACTGAAAATAAAAACTAATAGTCCATCTTCCCCAAGAAAGGAAGGGCTGTAACCTGGGAATATCCTCAGGACAGTCATTGTGAAGATGCATTCCCTTGATTCTGTTCCTACACACTTCCCTGTGACTTTTTCTTCTTCAGAGCTCCAGTTCTGGGATGGGAAAATGATGCTGCAGTGCCAGTCAGTGTGGGCATTATGTTGAAGCCAAAGAGACAATTTACATTCTTCTTGGAGTTGTAAAAGCTAAACTCCAATCCCTGATTAGCAAACACAACCATAAAACATAGGAAATTTAGGCATATTTGTTCAAGACATCAACTTTTAAAATAGCCTTTTATTTAAAAAATGGCATTGGAAAATAGGCAGTGGTGGGGAAGAAAAATAGAAATAGAAAAGGACAGAGTGGCATATAAGGATTTAAGGAGTACTAAATTAATAACTGAAAAATATTCTGGCAGGAATGTTCCATAATCATTCATTTGAGGTATGCCTTCATAACACTAGGAAATTATAAGAGATAGAAAAGTCATTTTAAAATGTTTATAAATCAGAAATGTTTTATTCAAATAAGATTTTTGTAGTGATAATTTTGTTATCCTCTAAGAAGATAACTTTTAAAACTGAGATGTACTAGTAACTGGCTTACTTTGCAGAGTAGATATTATTAACTCTGTTTCCTTGTTTATAAAGTGAAAACATATTCGCATCTTTTTGAGTATTATCCACGTGTATGATAATCCCTTCATATCATTCTACCTGTGGAGAAAAACAAAACCAGGCCAAGTTCAACATTATGAGGAAAAGACACTGGTTATAGAGTAAAGTCATAAAATGTTAAATAGAACATTCTAAAGAGAAGCAATCTTCTTATTCTAAGATTTTAGTTCCTAATATGGAGTCACATAGATATCATCAAACAGCACCACTGGGACCAATAAACCATCTGCTAGAGTCCGGAACCATTTACTAAGGCTTTAACTAGATTCAAGGGTATTGACCAATTGCACTCAGGGCTAATGGTTGCACCAGATCCTATGCACCTGCTCATATCCATCTGCTTATCTCTTGCCCCTGAAAGCCTGGAGTAGACACATGGGAGCAAAAAGAACTGAGTAGAGGCAGGATGGAGGTAATTAATTTAGTCTTCTGCTGTGTGTTGCTGGTTTTGAAACAGCTGATATACTGCCAACTGCAAACAAGAAGGACCTCTTAGAATGCTGCCTTAAAATCTTTTTTTTTTTTATTGGATGTTCACAACTTTACAAAGCTCATGACAAATCATATTTCATAAATTAGAATCAGTTGCATTCTAATTCTGATTATAAAACACAATTGCTATGAGCAGTATGAATTTTTGCTGGAGAAAAATATCTTTACTTCCTATAACTCAGGGAACATTATAGTCTGTTTTTCAGCATCACAAATGATCAGAGACAGAGGTTTCTGTAAAAGTTATTTTGTGAAAACAGCACCTAGCTCTATGACTGTCAGAGGGGTTTGTGCACAAATTGGATAAAGTGAGGGTGTGGAGAAGGCTCCAGACAACACATTCTCTGGCTTGGGTGAATTTTTGCTTCATTAAGTCAAGGGTCACTGCCCTTCATAATTCTGCTGCTGCAGGAGGGAAATGTGTTTTCAAAGCTTTGAAATGTCCTGTGCTCTTTAGGAGGGATAGGGTCTTCTAATGTCACTTTTAAGGTCTGGCATTGAAGAAGTGGTAATGGAAGATTTTTGAGCAAAGAAATCACCAGCAGAGGACCAAAGAGAAGAGAGAGTGAGATGGTGAGAGGAACTGTTCATTAGATCTTTTTCATTTCAGTATCTCTATTCTTTGTGTTTTCTCATCCCTCACCATTGCATAAGAGTCTGAAAAGAAAATAATTTTCTTAACTTTCTCCAGTTTTTGCTGCAGAGGGCTATTCACTTGCCAACTGCAATAACATTGTCTATCTTGGGACTTTTATTTCCTGCACACTTGGTTAATATATCCTATCTATTACAATGCACTTTCATTCTGGCACACAAAAATAATTAGTGGTATAAATTTTAACAGTAGTCTCTCTTTTCTTTCTTTCTTATTTTTTTAATACATTGAAAGTACGTCTATACACTCAGATTCTCTTTATACTTTAATAGACAAGTTCTTCCTCTACATATTTATAGTTTTATGTATATATATGTATATGATTTAAATTAAAGAATTGATTATAGCTATACCTGATTTTGATAGGGCTTATTAATCAAAGTTATAAAGTGAAACAAAAGAGAGAAATACTAAGTGATAACTCAATGAAGCAACTCAAGATATGATTTTAATGAGGAATTTCTTTGGCATACAAATATTTTCCCCTTGTTCTACTAGTTTATTAAAGTTTGATAATGGAACAGTAATCACTGATTTTTTTAAATAAAATAACCATAGATATTTTAAATGCCTCAATTAAACCATATTATTTTAGACATGTCTTGTAAAGCCAATAGATTGTTGAATAAGGTAGACAGAAATATTAGAGACTAAATTAACATACAGTGTACCAGATAAACATTGGAAAGTTTGTCTTCCAGAAAGTGACCATGTGTTATGAGTGCATTTTAAAACATGAACATATTTAGTAATTATGAACTTTGTTGAATTTTCAAAATGAAATTGTATGTGCAGTTACTTGAATTCTAAACTAGTTTCCAAGATTCAGTGTTGGGTAAATGGCTCTTTTACTCAGACACCAAGCCCCCAGCAGAAGCATAGTAGTATACAGATTAGAAACTGGTGAATTATTTTGTGAAATATTTTGAACTTTTGTTTTAATCTTCAAATTTCTGGTTACTTAGATAAAAATGAAGGTCAGCATTCTGCACCTCTACATAGGAATCAGATCACAGTTCTTTTTTAGTAATTTTAAACTTTATACTCTTGAAACAGTAAAGCACAGAAGTTACAGTTTTTACCTGATTAGTCATCTCTTAGCACATTTCCAGTACCCATCTAGAAAGTCTATTGATTTTGATGTTTATAATATAAGGAGCCTCAATATTCAATACATGCATATTTAAATGTGTGTTGCATTTGCTGATAAACTGTATTCATGGGAGCAAAGTCTCCAACTTTTTACTCTGCTTAGAGTTCAGTTTAGCATGGTCCAAGGCCTCTGGGCTAAAGCTTGAATGACCCACCTGAAAGGTTAGCAGTTTACCTGTGCTAAATATATCCAGGGCAGTAATTATAGAGTTATTGGAGGGTTGCTTACTTCTTTAACTTTTACATTGACCTACCTAAAGAACTGATATTAAATGTTTAACAAATAAAAGCATAAAACTGTTGAAACAAGATTTTAAACTTAGTTCAAGTACATTCTCTGAGAAGGTAAAGGAAAATATAATGGAAAGGTTATACATTGTTATGAAACGTCTCTGAGTTTAGTAGCAACCAAGACAGAGAATGAAATATTGAAAGAATTTTTTTCCTATTGCTTTCCTAGCTATAACCACAGATGGAGGCAATATTGAGTTTCATATGAAGCCTCTGAAACAACCATGAAGAAAATCGATTATAGTACACCAAAATTTTGGCAATTATAAACAGACTTTACTTGGCAAATAATTAATAAACCAGCCCTATAAACATTTGTCAGTTCTCATCCATATAGTCAATAAATTAGGAATTAACATCTTATAGAAATTAAAATTAAGCCATTTTGTCATTAGTTGTGAACTTGGGTGTGATTTATTAGAAAAAAAACATATACCCTAGAGTCTAGAAACTAGTGTTGAGGTCTTATCAGTCATTCCTTGTAACCTTGAGCAAGTAACCTGAAATTTATAAGCCTCAGTTTCCTTATTTGTAAATGCAAAAATTAAGCTGAATGTTCTCAAAGTTCTTTATGAAAATGTCATTTTCTACCTTTTCAGTACTCCATCTCTGTTCTCCCAGAAAGTTTCATAGTTAGGTATAAAATTCAATTCTGTTACTATTATTTAATTATGAAAATTAATTTTTATATATTTATTTAATAGAATTTTGGGGGGTGCTATAGGTTGTAGTTAACAAATATTCAATGAACAGTAATTTAATACCTGCTATAGTATATAGCGTGGCCATAGAGAATATAGATAGATATAAATGACAAAATATTGCATTAAACTCGAAAGTTTGCACCCACTGAAGGGCCCTATTTAAGGGTTTTTAGCACAGGGTGTGAGGCATACAGTGACTTCTCTGACGGTGGCTATTCAGCATTCAGAGATTCGTTTCATGCTGTAGAAATAAGAACTAAAGACCTGATATGTGGGGCTGAGGACAAGTGGAACCTACCCCACAATCAGGGCCACTTTCTTTCTTTCTTTTTTTTAATATTTATTTTTTGGTGTAGATGGATACAACACAATGCATTTTATTTTTATGTGGTGCTGAAGATCGAACCCGGGTCCCACCGTTGCTAGGCAAGTGCTCTACGGCTGAACCACAATCCCAGCCCCCAGGGCCACTTTCTGATACCTTAACTTTCTACCCTCCGAAGCCATAAAGACCAAGTAACCAAAGTGTTCACTGTCTTTTTCAATAAATAAACCAGTATGTCAAACGATGGCACTTAGACACTCTAACTTATGCAGAAAATGTCCAGAGTGGGTTCTTATATAACTATACAGTTGTCTGGGGTGAAAAAATCTGCTGCCTTGAAGGTTTCCCAGGCTCTCACTACAGAGAGTATGATGCATAAGCTAATGAGCACAAGTCCCCAGTTAAACATCCAAACATTGTATTTTTTATTATTGAAATTTAATGTATTTTCACTCCCTATAACTTTGATGGGTTTTGAAGTTGCAAATCTTTATGTTTCCAAAAGCATAATAAAGTTCTGTTTGACATTGCTTAGCTTTTATATATGTGACAGATACAAACCTCATATAGAACCAGCCCCTGTTAAAATACCCTAGTCCCTTCCTTAAGGGACTCTGGGGGTATAGCTCTGGCCTAAGTGATCTATGTAGTGCCCTTAGGCTTGGAGTAGTAATTAACAAAACTGTTCCCTACTGGCCACCCTTTGCTGCCTAAGAAGGGTCTTGGCCCTAGCAGTAGCCAAAAATAGCCTCTTATCTCAGCCTTTTATATGAAGTTGAAAACTATATACTTAATCTAACTTTAATTTAGCACATTTACTAAGCATATGTATGAATATATAAGGGATGGCAGAAAATGTCACCTTGAAGGTCATCCCTGCCTTCAAGTTAATTACTTTTTCCTAGAAAGATAGCCTTGTAGAGGTTGTACTTGGACAGCAGGTACCCACATTCCTTACCCTACCAAATGCTTTGATGTCCACTGTCTCAATGAGTCCTTACAAGATTTACAGACTGTAGACTATGAGGTGAGGCCCCGATATGGTCACCACAGCCCCTTCCGTGTCAAGTTCAGTGCCTAGCATGTAGGCAATTAGATTCTTTATTCTGCAATATGATAATAACTTATTTCATATTCAATTTATATGTGTAAGTTTTCCCATGCTAGTCTATAAACTCCCTCAGCCTAACATCTGGGTCTGTCATATTTATTTGTTGTATCCACCAAAAAAAAAAAAAAGAAAGAAAAAGAAACCAGAAAAGAACCCAATACAAAACTGATGAATAATAAGTAATTTTGAACAGAGATTGCATGGTCATTAAGCAAGGTGTTATGCCTGAGAATAATAGAGAAAAGTGAGTCAGAACTAGATTCTTTCCACTGTGCTAAGTGAAATACAGACAAAATGAGAAGTGAGCAGATGGAGCCTCTCATCTGACTTCCAGAAGTGAAGGTGTCTTGAACTTTGCTATAGAAACTTCTAATTCTCCACCTTGCTTCTTTCAAATTCTAGTCATCCCCCGGGAGCAACAAGTCCTTCCTGAAACAAGGTCAAATAAGTGTTCTTGGGAAGGACAATGAGAACAGGAACTCAAGGACAAGGACAAGAGGATAACTCTGATACCCTGGGCATCAGCTCTGTAGTTTAACATCTATGTGCTTTGGTGTCAAAATGC
This sequence comes from Spermophilus citellus, assembly GCF_964194105.1. NCBI lineage: Eukaryota > Metazoa > Chordata > Mammalia > Rodentia > Sciuridae > Spermophilus > Spermophilus citellus. The sequence continues at coordinate 134,394,063 of NC_138186.1, read as the reverse complement.
AAAATGCAGATCCTATTATTCCCCAAAACTATCCAATTAAATTTGCATTAACATTTGGGATAGTTAACATTCAGCCGTTAATTTGGCAGGAGAAATATGAGCAATACTCCAGGCTGCAGTTATTCAGTAGCCACCAGTGCAGAGGACTAGATGCCCATGACTGTCCCAGATAATTTACATATAATTATGTTGAAAGTAGTTTTGTTTTAGAGATGAAGACTCAAGGTTCAGAGAGGTCAGTATCACCAGTGTGCTGGCTGAGTCCACTGCCAGATCTGTCTGTCTCTACTAGTCAGGGGCTTTGCTACAGGCACTCAGCTGCCACTTCAGTGTTCTTCCTGACCTATAAATGACTTTTCTTCCTTAGGAACTTTAATACTCCAGAATCTCCAAGCATTGCACCTATAGGGCCTATTAAGGGATGCTCTGAGCAAGAGAGACTTCCACCCTGTCCACAGGGGAAAACTTTTATTTTATCATACAGAAAGGGAATCTTTGGAGCAAATAAACCAGAAACATAATGATTCTGCCTTCTTTCTTTACAGACATAATAGTTTTGTTATTTCAGATACATCGCTTAATAGCTAAGTCTTAACCACCTTCAAAAGGGAAGTATTTCCCCTATTCAGTCTGCTGACAAGTATAACATGAGACAAGGTGAAAGTGCTTTGTGAACATTGAAGTACTATATTAGGTGGTGTTGTGTGTACTATCACACAGTCTTAGTTTGGCTGATTAAGACCCAAGTCTACAAACAACTTTTTACGTCCATAGGAGTGAACTGTTGGATCCAACCAGGACTCCAGTGACTTTATACAGGCCTTTGAAACATTTTTGCCTTCTCTTTTCTTATTAACATCTATAGCTCTCTAAAGCACCCCTTTATGCTTGCTTCACGTAAAACCATTCTAACTTCTTTCAGTTGTCCCTATGCCTCCTTCACTGTGCTTGTCCTGAAGTCCTTGCCACTTCACCATCCCTTAGCTCATGTTTACAGATGTTTGGGGAGAGGCAGGCAGACAATCCAGCTGCACTGTCTGCCACTGTATTCAACAACTGAGCTTATGACCTGATTGTTCCCATTTGTCTGTCTCCTTCCTTGCTGCCCTCTGAATCTTCTGTCTAAAGAGAAACACCTCAGAAGAGAGAAGAGGTCTCTTTTTGATCGAAAGTATTAAAGTTCAAGATCCTTTAGGTAGCTTTTTAATTTTTATTAATTCCACAACTAAATCCTATGCTCTCCTGAACTTAAGAACCATATTTCTATATAATTCACATATATATTATTATATATGAAAAACTACCAATAAATACTAAGGCAAAATAAAGAGGTTTTTAAGAAGATAAACTTGCTGCCAAAGAAGCATATCATTAGTTCCCCTAAATTAGAATTTACTTGGTTTCTTTGTTTTTCTAACACTTGCTTTACTTTTTTAAAAAGATATATTTTTAGTTGTATATGGATGCAATGCCTTTATTTTATTTGTTTATTTTTATGTGGTGCTGAGGATCGAACCCAGGGCCTCACATGTGTGAGGCAAGTGCTCTACCATTGAGCAACAACCCCAGTCTCTTGCTTTACTTTTGAGCAAATACAGCAGGCAGTTTCACTGCATGTTGGGAAGTATTTTCCAAGTTGAAAATTCAGTTACACCTTCATGATTTTAGACTCAATGAATTTTAATGGAAAATAATTATTTATCCACTATTTCTATTCTAATTATGTTTTTACATTTCAAGGTCAGTTAAACTGATCTTTATCCAGATGGTAAATGCCATTTGCGGATGACATTTGAAGATGTCATTTAGCTTCTCTTCTGACATTTTCCATTTTACACTTACTTATTTCACTTAATAGGACCATTTATATTCAGTATGATTCAACTTAGAAGTGCTTAGAATTAAAAATTCAAAGTATTCTGTGTTCATCTTCTGCCTAGCTCAGTTATTTCCAATTTGTCCAGCCAATTAATCATAGGCAAAAGTGCTTAATAAAATTAACTATGTTATTTTTTCCTCCCTTCACAAGGTAGCAGTTTCTTACCATTTCATTAGCCAAGAACCTTGAATAATAGTAGAAATAATTAGATAAGCCAGTTCTTTGTTGTGTTCAGGTACATAATGAGCAACTGTTATGCTGGTATGTAGTTATAGCCTCTGCCTCCTTGCACATGAAAGAATTTTAACAAGTTAATCATCTGTGTATGCTTAGTAGGATTTGGTATATGGAAAGTATCATCTTACAAGGATAAAATATAACTATTGGATTCATTTATTTGGAGATATGACTAAACTTAAATTAGAATGATTATGTTCTGAAATGATTCTGAATGTAGTTATCTTGTTTTAAATCATACTCTTGTTAACTTTGAGAAAAATTTTTTTGGGGGAATACATATATGTTTTCCAGTTTTCCTAATTACTAAAATAAAAAATGAAAGAAGGAATTAAAAATTATTCCTTTAGTCCAACCCCTTAAACTTTAGCCTGGTCTTTCAATTAATATTAAATGTATAGACTAAGATTGTATTAAGTTATTCATTGTTATAGTAATCGTTTCAGTTTAAAGCAACTTTCTCGTACATATAGTCATAAACAATTCCGTATATGCAAGCAATTTTAATACTTAATTGACTTTAAACCACAACTTCTACATTTCTGAACTGTGTTTAAATAATCTTTAATCAATTAGCTAATGTTTCTGTTTTTTTCAGAAAAAAGTTTATATTTTCTAAGCTGATTTCCTTTTAACAATAGCTTTTGGTTGACTTAATACAGAATGGCATCATGAAATTAATTATTGAGTCAAAAAAATTTCCTCTTGCATTCTATATTCTGTTCTATTAACTTTGGCTTTTGTTTTGCAGTGGACAGGTGTAAGATGTTTGACTTTGATTCTTTTGTAGGTTAAATTATCTTCCCTTTCCATATTTCTGGATATTTATTTTTACCCTTTGTATCAGAATCCTCTAGTAGGAAAGAGAATTCACCCCCCACCCCCATGGTTGAATGAATGGGGATTGCTCACAGTAGTGTCTGCAGGATTAAGGGAATAAAGCAGAGCTGCTGAGACATTCAGAGACCAGCAGCACTTGGAAACCACCACCGCCTCCAGGGACACAGTGCTATAGAGGCCAGTGAAAAGTGGAACTGTAGAGTAGGGTCTACAGAGTGGGAGCTATTGTCCAAAGTGTAGCCTTACTTATGATGTTGGAAAAAAAATGAAGAAACAGGTGAAACACCCTGACCCATCTCTTCTCTCACCTTCCATCCTTCACCATTCACCAGTGTCACTGTTGGCCAAAGCCAATCAGGAGTCAGGTGATGAGGGAATCTGGGGGAAAGCAGGGTATGAAACTCAGGTTCCTGGAGCACTAATGGGCAGAGAAGAGCAAGAAATCTGAGTAGCTAAAGGACAATAACATGTTCAAAATATTGCCCGGATAGATCTAGGTGATGGTCTTTGTTTATCATATGTCCAGAGCATGTCAACCCTTTAATATGAAAATGAACATTTATTTATTCATCTCGGAAAATCTTTCTTATATTATAGCCTGGATAATCATATGTGCTCTACTTTTTTCTTCTTAGCATTTCCTACTTTCTACTTCTTACCACTGGCTTCTCATCCTTCTTTCACTGTTTTGTTCTTTATCTCTGTGTCCTTGGACAATTTCTCAGGTTCTCAATATTATTGAATTCATATTCTGCCGTGTCATCTGCTTTGTAAAGACAGTGCAAAATTTAATTCTAGCTTTGAATTTTAGTGTCCTTTGAGTTTTCTTATTCCTGGCAGCTCCCCAGTTTTCAGAGCTTAATCTCCTCTTGTGACCTTATTAATTCACAGAGAACATCTTTGTTGACTTATTAAGAATACGACATTTTCTAAAGCTGTCTTCTGTTTTTCATAGTAAACAGTTTTCAAAGGTATATTTTTTAAAAAGGGGTGTGTTTGTTTGTTTGTAGTTGTAATGGACAGCATGTCTTTATTTTATTTGTTTATTTTATGTGGTGCTAAGGATCAAATCCAGTACCTCACACATACCAGACAAGTGCTCTGCCATTGAACTATAAGCCCAGCCCCTCAAAGGAATAAAAATATTGTTAAACTACTATCAACATGATGTTGTTGCTGTTTTCTTTCCTTTAAGTTGATTTTTTAAATCAACCTAATGTATTTTAAATAGTTTTATTGAGGTATAGTTTACATAACATAGCTTCATTTGTTTTAAGTGTACAATTTAATGGCTTTTAGTAAGTATACAAAATTGTATTACCATTACCTTACCCCAATTTTAGAACATTTCTATCACTCCATAATGATCCTTTGTGTCTATTTGTAGTCCCCTTCTGTCTCAACCCTAACCTCCATCAACTATTAACCAGTTTTCTCTATTAATAGTGTTTAATTTCCTGGACATTTTGTACAATTGTGAGCATACAATATTTGGCCTTATTGGCATCTGGGTTCTTTCACTTAGACCAAAGTTTTTGAGGTTTTTCCTTGTAGCATATATGAGCACTTTGTTTCTTTTTATTTCCTAATAATATTAAGTTGTATGTATCTGCCACATTTTGTTTATCATTCATCAGTTGATGACCATTACATATTTTCCAAGTCTCTGGTTATGCTACTATGATCACTCATATTCACGTTTTTGTGAGGATGTGTTTTTATTCTTGTGTGGACATAGAGAGGAATTTATGGATCATACAGTAAATTTATGTTTAACTTTTTAAAACAACAGCCAACTATTTCCAGAATAACTGCACCATTTAACATTTCCACCAGCAATAGATGAGAGTTCCAGTTTACCTGTATTCTAGCCAGTACTGTCTCTCTTTATTGTAATAGCTATTTCCTCCAGAATAACCTAAATTATAACTAGAAAGTATGTAGACAAAAATCCAACTAAAAATGGTAAAAATATTGAATAGACACTACAAAAAATAAGTTACACAAATAGGCAATAAGCATATGAAAGATGTTAACATCATTAGGAAAATATAAAATCAATATGATATTTTACTTAATATGTAACAGAATAGGTAAATACTAATATACATTTTTTTTCCATATTGGGGATCGAATCCGGGCCTTTTTATTTTTTATTATGCTACAGGATCTTGCTAAGTTGCTGAGGCTGGCCTCAGACTTGATAGTCCTGCCTCAGCCTTCCTAGTCACTGGGATTACAAGTGAGTGCTACCATACCTGGCTCTAATGTACTTTCTATATCCATAGATTTGCCTTTTCTAGATATTTCACATAAATCAAATCAGATTATATGTGGTCTCTTATGTCTGACTTCTTTCACATAGCATATTTTTAAGGTTGATTTGTTATATCATTTATCCATCCTTTTTTATTGACTCAAAACATTTCATTGTATAAATATCATATTTTACCTACCCGTCCACCAGTAGAGGGATATTTAGGTTGTTTCCAATTTTTGACTCTTCTGAATAATGTTTCTAAGAATATTCTTCATGGATTATGTGTTTATTTGTCTTGGGTGTATGCCAAAGAGTAGAATTGCTGGGTCATGTGACAAGATTATGTTTAACCTTTCAAGAAACAGGGATGGTCTTCATGTCTGTTTAAGACAGTAAAGGCTATACATTCAATAAACTATATTTCTTTGAATTTCACAGATGCTGTTGTTAAAGGAAAATTTTCTCAGATTGTGGCAGATACTAGATAATTAACTTTAATCTCCAATATTCCTGTATTTTCATTTTTGTCTTTGCTTTCCAGGATATCTTAACAGTAAGTAAATGATAGCTTCGTGTTTATTAACCCAGGATTTTATCAGTTTGAGCAACAATGTGAACAGGGTTAATTTTCTTTAAAATTCAAGACTTTAAGATACACATCTGACTCATTTGTGATTATTTTCTGTAACTTTCCTAGTACTATGGAATATTTTGTTCCTATTCCAGTGATGCCTTATTCTCTTATCTTTATGTACATATTCCTCAGGTATATGATTTATTATTTATGATTTATTTAGGTACTACTAAATGTGTAGCTTGTCTCATGTCTAAAGTTGTATGTTACTGGGTGTAAATTCTTTAGCATTACATCAAGAGACTAAATGATTCCTTTAATCTAGAATATGGTACTTACTTTTCTACAAATTAAATTATCAGACATTTACTGATGCCTGCTTTTTCCATTATATAATTTTGAAATGATCTGACTGATTGGATCAAATCTAAATCCTTTTCATTTCATTTCATTCAAAGTACACTTTGAATGGTCATCAAGATGCCCTTTAATATAAAGTAAAATCAAATTATAACATTTTCAATGGACATGTGTTATTATGCATAATACAGATCAACGTTACCTTTTTGGTATGTGGAGAGAAGTTGCAAGGATTTTGATTATCCTTGTGTTTTAGAATTTACTGAGTAATTCATAAGGTGTCCTGAAAATCTTTCCAAACCTCACAAACATACATATGTACACATCCTCACTACACATTTGCTCTCCATGTGAACATACACATAAGAATATATTCCATGAGTGTAATACTTGATTTTTAAAAAGTTGATTTGGCTCTTTGCCCTTTAAAATATACTCAGAATTTTTTTTAATGAAACCAATTACTTATAACTCTATTTTCAATATCTTTAAAGGTGAGAAAAAGGCTGGTTCTCTGGGATTAGTTGATTATCATTGAATCAAACCATGGAGACAAAATTTTCTCAATCCACTTCAGATGTGCAGAGAGAACATTCTATTAGTATACTCTTCATGATTTTTACTTAATTGGAACATAAGGAGAAGCTGTAGAGATAGTGATTGTCCTGCTTTATTATAATGTGTTCATAAATTTGTCACAAGTAGTAAACTCTGTTTTCTTCTTGTGTGTTTTTTTCTCCAGATATTTCAGTTACATCTGTAGTTAATACCTGTTCTAGTCTAATAAGAATATTTAGGCATAATACCCCTTATTAAAAAGAATTTTTAGAAAAAGAACACAGGCAAGGACAAAACAAAAAATCAGAATGATAGCAACAAACTATTGGATAAACTCAAATAAATCAGGTGAAATTTAAGATGAACAAATATGATGTCCTAGAATTTGATTTTTACTTTTTTAAACACAAAGTGGAAAAAGGAGAAATGTATTTTAGTTATAAGAAAAAAGGCTTAGGAAGCTTCATTGATCACAACTCATTTTGAAATCTGTTATATGAGGAATGCTGGAAAGAACTGGAAGGTGTATGTAGCCTGGAAAAGGAAGTACTTGAGATGTGATCACTCTTTTTCAATGTCTGCTGTACTGCATATAGAAGATAAATGAGATTTATTATTTAAATAACTTTGATTTTTAACTTTAAATAGATTTGGAATCAAAACAAAGACTTTCATCCATTAGGGCCATCTGTAGAAAGGAACACATTGCCTGTCTCTTGTGGAAGCACACTTCTGGTAGGGGTGTAGGAAGAATTTGTGTAAGGAATTGAATGGGAGGTTCTTTTGCTTGTCCTATTTAGGTGATCCTAGAGATTAGGGCAGAGTTTGACAATTCCAGTGTCACCAGGGGTCAAGTAGAATCATAAAGGAGCTCAACTGACCATGTTGAGCAATGGGACAAAATGTCTCACTATTATGTTTCAGCCCAGAATTGCTACACAGTAATCTGGATCCAGCTTTATCAGGTCTTCCAATTTTTCAAATGAAATTGAGAATCTGAATTTTTCAAATGTAACTTAGTCACATATTAAAATTTGGAGTTAGGTGCCAAATTTTAATTTGGTTTCTACAATAATTAAGCAGTTTCTTGACTAAGCAATGATACTTAGAATCCAGTTTATTAGAAGAGAATATAAATCTCTATAAATTTGGCAGCTAACTCCAAATTTTTTTAAAGCATAAATGTTGGCTATTACTTTTTAGCCTACTCCAGGAATTACCTCCTCAAACTTGCTCCTAAATCCTTTTCATTTAATTTTATGAATTATTAAATACACTGACTTGTACAATTACATTATTAAATATCTTAAATGTTTAATTGTGTGAAGAATAACTTAAAAACACTCATCTAATACCATCCCCTGGTGTTCTGTCATTTTGTAATGGCAGCTTCAAGCATATTTCTTATCAGATTTTTAACCTGACACAAAATGATGTTAAGATTACTGTATTAATCAGTTAGAAGCTGGTTGAGACACAATGTATACTAGACAGCTCATCCTTTCAACTTATAAATGCTGGCCGCAGATTTTTTTTCTCTGACTCATTGTAGAGAAAGGTCATAAGGAACTACAGTCACTTCCCAGTAATAATTTTCTAAATGTGTTTTAATTGGTTAAAAGCAATGATTCTTAGAATCCATTACTTATTTTTTTTATTGGTTGTTCAAAACATTACAAAGCTCTTGACATATCATATTTCATACATTAGATTCAAGGGGTTATGAACTCCCATTTTTACCCCAAATACAGATTGCAGAATCACATCGGTTACACAACCACATTTTTACATAATGCCCTATTAGTAACTGTTGTATTCTGCTACCTTTCCTATCCTCTACTATCCCCCCTCCCCTCCCCTCCCATCTTCTCTCTCTACCCCATCTACTGTAATTCATTTCTCTCCTTGTTTATTTTCCCATTCCCCTCACAACCTCTTATATGTAATTTTGTATAACAATGAGGGTCTCCCTCCATTTCCATGCAATTTCCCTTTTCTCTTCCTTTCCCTCCCACCTCATGTCTCTGTTTAATGTTAATCTTTTCTTCCTGCTCTTCCTCCCTGCTCTGTTCTTAGTTGCTCTCATTATATCAAAGAAGACATTTGGTATTTGTTTTTTAGGGATTGGCTAGCTTCATTAAGCATAATCTGCTCTAGTGCCATCCATTTCCCTGCAAATTCCATGATTTTGTCATTTTTTAGTGCTGCGTAATACTCCATGGTGTATAAATGCCACATTTTTAATCCATTCATCTATTGAAGGGCATCTGGGTTGGTTCCACAGTCTAGCTATTGTGAATTGTGCTGCTATGAACATCGATGTAGCAGTATCCCTGTAGTACGCTCTTTTAAGGTCTTCAGGGAATAGTCTGAGAAGGGCATTACTTATTAACATGAGAAAATTAGAAGGGAATATAAATCTCTGCATTTGCTGATGTCATTCATAGCTTAGTAAGCATTTATTTACTGTGGATAAAGTATCTGAAGCATAAAATAATTTTTAATTATTAGTATTTCAAACATCATTAGCCAGTTGCCCAAATAAATAAACAACAACAACAAAATCTTGGCTGAGAAATCTTGCAGCATTAGATCCATTTTCTTGAATAGAGTTCTCTGAGCCTTAGTAGCATACCCACTCATCCAAGTGTAATACAGGATGTGAATACCAAAGAAGCCCTTAACCATAATGTCTTTGCTTTTTTAAAGCAATGTAGTTTTGCTTTGAGATCAGTTCTTTATTAGTACTTTGTCAGACTCTGTAACAACCCATACTCTATTCCAAACAAAGTTTCTACAATTATGAAGTAGTTACCTGTTTAAAAAAAAAAACGAAAAACAAAACTCTCTCACAGCTTTGAGCTTTGAAATCCCACAGAAGCTTAGAGAGTAAAGACATAATTCTATCCAAGGATCCAGGAAATGTATTGACCATATGGTATGAAACATGTAGTGGAAGGAGGCAATTATTGGGTTCAAACTTGACTTTGAAGGCAGATACTTTCACAAAAATTTTATAGGCCCAGCTGTTACAATTTCCTTTCATTTCTGCCTTCTCTGGTCCTATAGCATCCATGTCCCATTAACAAGAGAAGTCTTCTTTTTTTCTTTTGGATATTCTATGATCCTTAAGACTTCTTACCTCCTCTGAAGTAAGTTCAACATTTACTTTCCAAGGCTTACCTGAATTTCATTATATTAGTCATAGAGACTTGGTTCAAGTCTAAAGACATTTAAGCGGTATTGAGAGGTAATACACTAGGAAAAAATGATTAGGTCTAAAGTAATTATTGACACTAAAAAATTACCTTTGAAAAGAAAAGATACTATGTATAAGCCATTTGGTTCAGAGGAGACCACTCTGATTCCCACACAGAAAAGATTAGAAAATTTTCTTTCATTGGTGACCTGCAAAGTCCACTCATTAATGTTCTTCAGTGATAACAAAATCATATAACTGCAGTCAGTCTGACCTCTGCTGTAGTGATCTACTTTAGGACAATGGGAAAATGATGGAGAAGCCAAGGAAAGGAAAATTCACTGGATACTTTTACTTGAAACATTATATTAAAAGTTAAACTAATAACTTGATTCTGGCAACTTTAATTTGGCATTGGATCAAAATTTTTATAGCAGAAAAATAGTTTAATCAGCTTTTAAAAGTTACTTTTATTTAGGCATTCACTGGAAATAAGAAAAAATAAGTTTGGCAGTCTCATAGCTCAGAAGATAGGAATGGGGTTGGGCTTATGAGATGGGAGAAAGGACAAAGGCATTGGTGGAAGAAGGCTGATTTATTTGTTGTAGATTTGGGTCTCCATCTTCATGACGTAGACACCTGCATGCCACATAGAACTCTCCATCTCTGACATTTTTCTTTGTGACCCTGCCCAAAAGGGTATCACCATCTTCAGTGATAATGAAAAGTCCACAGGTTTTTCATTTATTCTTACCTTCTGGGAACAAATCCCAGGTTTAAAATGTCAATTAATTACCTTATTTTCAATGTTAACTCTTGGAGTAGATGAATTAAGGATGGCTTTCTTTTCCTACTGTCATCTTTCTATTCTTTTCTAAATCCTGTCCTTCTTAACTACCAGTAGAAGCTTAGAGAATGTGATCCTTAAATTACGTTTGAGAATTTTCAGGATACAGCTCTTTTTGCATTTGTCTTTATGTCTCAACTCTGGCTTAGAGAGTTTTGTGAAAATTGAAGTTATTTTTCTTCCCCTGCATAGGAGAATTATAAAAACAGAAAGACAAAATTTGCTAATGCTGAGGTTGGAATTGATAGATTTAAATTAGAAGCTGAGATCAGGGGAGCAATGTGAAGATGTACACCTCCTTTTCCTGAAAATGAAGAGTAAAATCCAAGTTCAAACAGAAAGAAATACTTTTAAAAGGTGCTGATCCAGGCCCAGTAATAAGCTTAAATGTTAGATGAACTTCATTAGCTTTTAACTCATATCACACCTATGGTGCTAATTGAACACCTGCTTTTATTAAAAGAAGAATCTGCAATTTAGAATTAAAAGGTGGGCTTTTAAAACAACTTTTAGTGCTCAGTTTCATTAAAGTCTTTTCTGGAATCAAAACATTGGCAAAGGCAGGGGAAAATACAAGGAAATTACAGTGATCTTCATTTATCTCATATTTGATTACCCCTTTCAACTTTTTCTTCTAAAGGTTTACTTTTTTGTTTTTTTCCTAGGGTTGGCAAAAGGAATATTTTTTTGTAAATATGTACAAAGCTCATTAGTCTAGTGTTTTTTTTTTTCAATCCCAGTGGTGAAATATGTATGGTAAATGTATCAGTTAGCTTTTGCTGTATAACAAACTAGCCTAAAACTTAGTGGCTAAAACAGCAATTTTCTTTCTTATCTCATAATAATTCTGTGGTCCATTTTTTAGATTATTCTGGCCTCAGAGGGGCCTGTACGTGTATTTGTGGTCAGCTTATAATCACTTAGGAGGCTCTGCTCATATAGGTTGATTGGCTGTGGACTCAGGCAATGGGAACAATGGGGCCACGTGACTTATTTCATCAAGCAGGCTGGTCCAGATCTAATATTTGGGGCAGCAGCTTTCTAAGATAAACAACCCAGTAGTATATAAGGGATTATGAAAGTTGACTCACAGCTAGCGTGCCATCTCTCCCATGACATATTATTAGTCAAAGCAAGTCACAAAATCAACCCAGTTTAAAGAGGGACAGAACTTCACTGTGCCTTTTTGTGGGGTTATTACAAACAGAGCTGCCTATCTGGAGCAAAAAGATAATGCCACTTTTTTGTAAACACTTTACTATGGAAAACCTTCATCACTAATACATAATAGACACTAATTGGAGTCAAAGGTTAGATGTCTTTATACCTATCATTCCCGGATTAGGTTTTCTGTAAATCCTTAGTGAGTTACATGACATGGAAAGAAGTAATATATCACATCAGAATGATCACATTGCTGGACAACAAAGGAAAATGAAAGAATCAAAAAACCCACTGACCTGACTTCTACCCAAGTTCCTCTTAAGCCATGACTGAAGGCAAAGAAGAGAGAACATAGAACAGCTTAGAGAAGAGTTCCTGGACCTGAACTTGAGGGCATGAAGATAGAGGAAGAGGTGTACAGGCACTTGGAGGCCAATGGAGGGCCAGTGACAAACGAGAAATCACAAGAGGGGCTGATAAGTAGAAGCCACCCAGGCAACACGGCCATCAAAGAATACTTGTACTAGGTGTCTTTACAAATGATTTTGAGATCCAGAATCTTAATTGGTGACAGTTGTAAAAATGGATTGGTAAAAAAAAAAAAATCAAGCAAAATCGTAGAATAGGATGACATAGGTTTTATGTCCTGTTTTAATGCATTTCAGTTCGAACATTTTTGTCCTTTAGTTTTTTGTTGTTGTTCTTGGTGTTGAAACAGTTGAATGAGACATTTATACTTTTTCAGCTTCAAATGGAAATTTTAAAGTGGACCTTTTTGTTTGTGGGTTTTTCTTTGTTTTAATCATTTGCCAACTTCTTGCAATGCCTCCAAAACAAACCTATGTACAAAATAAGGCTGAAGGAGATGACATTGAATGAGTACCCACTTTGTGCCACTATACCTCCAAGAGCAGAGGTTATAACAGAGATCAGTGCCAGGAGCCTGTTCTTGTGGAGCTTGTATTTCAGAGTGAGGAGGAAAGCACAAAACAAGCCCAGTTCAGATGGTGAGAACTATGGAGAAAAATACAGCAGGATTAGGGAGACAGAGAACTTGCGGTGGAAGAGAATGGAGGAGGTGTGTGTTGTTTTATGCAAAGTAGTCTGACCTAGTCTCCAGTTTTAGGTCCCTGAAGCAAGGGTGCAAGTGGGTCCCTAGAGTATATGAGGGGAGAATGAATGTTACAGGCAAAGGTAACTGTAGCTCACAGGCCCCAAATCTGGACTGTGCTTGACATCTTTGAGGAACTGCAAAGATGTCCAGTTCAAATAGAGGAAAGAAAGCCAGGAAGAGAGTGAGGGCGGTGAGGTTGAAGTGCTTGCTTGAAATGCTGGTGGGTCTACTGCAGAGCAGGATAGTGGTTCACAGAGCCAATCACTCTCTCACTGGGGGAGCTTTAGAAACTGTGCCCCCAGCCCCAGAATATGTTTTGAAAAGACTGATCAAGTCTTTATAGGATGTTATTAGAATAAATACACTGCGGAATCAACATCTGCTGCCTTAGTTAAGCACGGCTTAACCGAGCAAAATGGAAAACCACTAGGAGATTTTGTGGAAGAGAATGGCATGGCCTAATTACCCTGGCATCTGTCTCCCTCTCACCTACCTTCCCCTGTGACCCTCTGAGGCATGGCTTAGTATAAAGTTTGGAATCCTGTCTCTCTTCTAGGATGAGAGCGGACAGTGAGCAAGGTCTCTAGGCCTCTTCACCAGTCCTGTCTCTACCAGTCTCTCTGGGTTAAGTGTTAAGAATGTAACTGAAGGAAAGGAAAAAGATATCAGAGACTAGAGCCCCTCCTGGACCTGGTGGAGACAGAGTCCTCTGTCTTTGAGTTTTCCTCCAACCTTCAGTCAGCTATCCCTGGGCCTCCCTCTTAATGTGACAGATTGACTATGAGAAGCAGGAAGTTTGTATGTCACCTCTGCTGACTCCTATGTTGAAAATACAAAGACATGTTACACATGTGTAGAATATGTCAATTAGTGTCCCAACCTTTGGCCATGCCCAGAGAGCATAGAAAAGGATATGCTCAGAAATAATAAAACCCTGTCTGCTAGTTTACAATGTTCTCCCCTTGGAACCACAAGGTAATGTAGCTGTCAGAGCCAGAGTTCTGAAACTGGGTTCTGGTTCAATCACTTACTAGTTGGGTGATTTCTTCTTTGTCCTTTGTGTACTTCATAATATGATGTCTAACTCATAAGGCTGTGTTCAGATTAAATGAGTAGATACATGTAAAGTACTCAGCCAAGTCATGGCACATATTTAAGTCCTAGATATTAAATATAAGCTATTCTTCTTGATTTAATCACCATACAAATGGATCAATCTGATTTTATGCATATACACATGTCATACATGTCCATATATACATACCTTTTGGTAGCATTTTAGGTAGGTTTAATTACTAAAGACTTAAAAATGCTACCTATTAGTAAGTGCACCAGATTTCAATTGAGAAAGAAAGGCAATCTGAAAACATTTTTAGAACACAAACCATCCATTTTATGTAATTGCTGTGCAAACATAATTATTGTAAAAACTCTCTAATTCCTGGCCTTCTCATTGCTAAAAAGAACAGCCTTCTCTTTTGGATAATCTGAGGCTGGGAATGTGAAGAATTAAGAAATGGACAAGAAATGTTTTCAACACATTTTTCTGGATAACCATTTGAAGTGCCTGGTTTGCCAAGAAGCATGAAAATCTGAGATTTGTTCTAGCCTCCCACATGTTCCCCTCATAGAGGTCACTAGATGTAGAAGATAAAGGTCGGGCAGGATGGTAACAGCAGAAATGACAGTTTTTTCCTTATAGGAAAGGGATTGTTCCGACTGACTTTCTTTCTCTAACCTTATAAATCTCACAACTTTGTTTCATAGAAGTCAGAAAGTCAATAAAAACTTATTGGAATAATAAAAGATGATTAAATATTTATTAGAAATTTGAATGTGACACTTAGAAGCCTTAGCAGTCCTTGAGACACCTTAAGACAATGCACCTTTATTCAAGGGAAACCTCTTTTCAGAGCTTCATTCAAGTTTAACACCCAACTTGAATGGTATTTAAATAAAAGTAAAGTAGAAAATGCCTCTTAGGAAAGAATGCAGTATTCCTCCTGTATTAATTCAGAGTTCTCATTTTAACACTGCCTACAGGCTAAACTCTAAATCTCTCAGTCCCACAAGCTGACCTCAGTCTTTCCAGCATCTTCTTCTACCCCCATCTCTACAGTGGTTCTATCTTCTTTACTTATCTTCAGAAGTTGGTGCATCTCTTAGTCACACTCATTCCTCCTTATCTTTCCTGCTGTTATTTACTCAGTTTTGTGTCTGTTGAAATTTTACACGTCCTTCCAACAGCAGCCCTCTTGAATAATTTTCCCTGATTTCCTGAGTCTGGAATCATCACTTCTCCCATTATTCTCTCAGTCTTTTGTTTGTTGTTCAATTGTCGCTCTTAGTTAATTGTGCCTCCTCCTTTTTAGTCATCACGTATAGTTAGCTCTTTAGCGAGAGAGTAAGATATTTCTTAGTCGCATTGGTTGACCTTCCAGTACATGTTCATGCCAGAAACTCAACGTGTCTGTGGAGTGGATGAAACACAAGGACCAAAGACGAAGTCCCCAGAAATTGATCGTACTTTCCCTCATAACCCTTGAATGGCATTCCTTTCTCTCATGATCTTCTGGACTTCTACCTGCATCTTTGGGTTTTTTGTTTGTTGTTGTTGTTTCGGGTACTGGAGATTGAAACAGGAGTGCTTTACCATTGAGCTACATCCTCAGTCCTTTTTTATTTTGAGACAGGGTCTCCCTGAGTTACTGAGGGTCTTATTAATCTGCTGAGGCTGACCTTGAGCTTGTGATCCTACTACCTCAGCCTCTTGAATGGCTGGAATTATAGGTGTGCACCACCACCTCTGGTCATCTTAACAATGTCAGTCTGTGATGGTCCTTGTTTAAAACCCATCACTGCTCCTAGTTAGCCTTAGAACAGTTATTCAGTTGCATGAGATAAAATCCAAACTTTATTTTATGTCCTCAAAATTTGACCTGTGACACCAGCAAGTCTCAATTATACTGGATTTTCTTTGTGTGCTAGATTTTCTTTCCCCTCCTCCTTCTTCTTCTTCCTTCTCCTTCTTCCTTCTCCTCCTCCTTCTCCTCTTCCTCCTGCTCTTCTTCCTCCTCTTTTTCTCTTCTCCTCTTTCTCTTCCTTATTTTTTCTTTTTTCCACAAAATATTGTGTTCCTTTTCTTTTATCTCTTTCATTACCACTTATCTACCACATTTGAGATGAAGCTGTTACTTCATTCTGAAAATCATGATTTGTTACCCAACTGTCTTCAGCCCCAGACTGGATTAAGCCTTTCTCCTCTGAAATCTAATAGATCCCAGAGATCAGAAGGACTTGGGTGAAGGTCTGATTCTGCTATTTAGCAAGCAGTAACTTTAGACAGTGGGAACATTGGCATCAGAATCACTGACAGGGTTTAAGTCATAGATCACTGGGGTAAGTCTTTTCCAACAACTTTGATATTATGATGCTTTCTGGTGATCACATTTTGAGAACCTCTGCTTTAGATAATTTATCTACCTTTATTAGGCTTAGGTTAACCATCTGCAAAGGGAGTTTAAAGGGTTGTTTTAAAAATTAGTCAAGATAATGTATGTAAAGTGTTTGACATGAATTAATGCTCAATCAATGCCAGTAATTATCATCTTTATGTTATCATTGCTTTTGTCCCACAGTAGTGAGTTGCAGACTGAACAGACCGTATTGAGGAATCTGGAAACCCCAAGAGAACTGAGATGTCATTTTATTATTGTTGTGGCATAGGCACCTTATGCAGTGCATTAATAGTTACTAAATACACATATAATGAAATGAATTCAATATCAAAGCCCTTAAAAATATTTAGTAAGATGAATTTAGTGTTTCTTTTTTTTGTATTTCTTTTTTTTTATTGGATGTTCACAACATTACAGAGCTCTTGACAAATCATATTTCATACATTAGAATCAAGTGGGTTATGAACTCCCATTTTTACCCCAAATACAGATTGCAGAATCACATCGGTTACACATCACATTTTTACATACTGCCATATTAGTGACTGTTGTATTCTGCTACCTTTCCTATCCTCTACTATCCCCCTCCCCTCCCCTCCCATCTTCTCTCTCTACCCCATCTACTGTAATTCATTTCCCTCCATGTTTGTTATCCCATTCCCCTCATAAACTCTTATATCTAATTTTGTATAACAATGAGGGTCTCCCTCCATTTCCATGTGATTTCCCTTTTTTTTCTCCCTTTCCCTCCCACCTCATGTCTCTGTTTAATGTTAATCTTTTCTTCCTGCTCTTCCTCCCTGTTCGGTTCTTAGTTGCTCTCAAATTTAGTGTTTCTTATAAGAGTGTTCCAGGTTCCCTCTTCAGCTCAATATATTCTTAGTATTCTTGGGATTGTTTTTGCTATTTGATTCATAAATCACTTTCAGATATGATAAGTTTCATTTATTAAAAAAATATTATACAAGCAACATAGAGAACATCTTTCTGGAAAGAACTAGAATGAATAACCACATAGACTGCTTATCTCTGGGTCCTTTCACTGCATACTGAATAAAAACAGTTGCAACAATATCTTATTCTCCCTGCCATCTGTGCCTAAGTATGTATTATGATTTCCATATTAGATGTCCCCCAAAAGCTCATGTGTGAGACAATTCAAGAAGGTTTAGAGGTGAAATGATTGGGTTTTGAGAGCCTTAACCAAATCAGTGAATTGATCCCCTGATAGGGATTAACTAAGTGATAACCAAAGGCAGGTAGGATGGAGCTGGAGGAGGTAGATGATTGGGATTGTGCCTTTGGGATATATATTTTGTCCCTGGTCGATGGAGTCTGTTTCTCTCTGCTTCCTGCATGCCATGTCCCCAGCTGCTTTCCTCAGCCACACTCTTCTGCCATGATGTTCTGCCTCTCCTCAGGCCCCAAGAAATGAAGCCAGCTGTCTTAAGACCTCTGTCACTGGGAGCCCCCAAATAAACGTTTCCTCTTCTAAATTTGTTCTTCTTGGTCTTTTCGTCAAAAAAAAAAAAACTTATCAAAACAATATTCCTTCATTTAATGGTGGACATGGGTTAGACATTGACATGTAAAGAATTATAATTTCAGTTCTTTACAAATTCACGAAGTCTCCCATTCTGAGAAGCCATTTCTGCTTTTACTGTCAGTCTCCACTTCTGTCATCCTTCTTTTTAACTTCAGAACTTCATAGTTGATATTACTCATTAGTTCAGCAAGTATGTTTCTACAGTCTTCCAAGTGGCAAGCATTATTATTCTAATGGAGGTGACGCTACACTAAGGAAAAGTCTCTGCTTCACAGAGCCTAATGTGTGGCATTTACCAGCACTTGCTGTATTGGTGTGAGAAACAGAACTGAGCATCAAAGATTATTTGTTGCTGGTCCATGAAACGGTTTGGGACTAGTTAGTATCCTATAAGTGCTTGTTTGAATTTTAATTAGGACCTGATAGTAAAATAGTAGGAGATTTTTACATAGCAATGAAAATTCCCAGATTTTCCTGAGAAAGTTCACATTCCTGTATCCTGGAGCTGCTCCAGTCCACCTACTCCCTAAGATGGAACATGCCCTCTTATTTCACCACATCCATATCATTCCCTATTACATTACATGTGTATGTTTCATGCTTGTTTGCATAGATGTGTGTCGAGTGAAGAATGTGAGTCTTTAAATCCTACATAAATGCTCTGAAAATTTGTCTTTGCAAGCTTGTTTCAACTTAACTCCAACACTGGAAATAATAACTTAATCTCCCTTTAATTTTCTTTAGTGATGTGGAATATTAACAAGCATTTGCCTTCATTAGAACTATATAGCATATTGACTCATTGAACTACATTTTTGAATTGAGTTCTTTTCTGCATTTTTACAGTAAGCTTCCTATATTTATCAAATTAATCAGATAATTGCCAGGTACATTCTACTGTTTTCTTTATCTCAGTTTAAAGTAAAACTATATCTTACTCTATCGGTTTTGGATACTTTTTCTCCTTGTATAGTTATTGATTGAACTTTTTGTCTTGGTTTTGTCATATGAGATTAGGACATTTAAAACAAATTGAATTAAGATTTTAGTTTAACTAAAAAATTATAGTTTACCAAACTAAACATATTCATGCTTTGTTTCAGTTATCCTTAAAAAGAAGAGGAAGCAAAGATTTGCCAAAATCTGAAAAAAAGGCTCAACAGACTCCCACAGAGGTATGTGGAAATAAAATTTCAACTTGCATATAAAGCAACTGTAAATGTATATAGTAATAAGCTATATTTTTAAATCGACATAATGGCAAAGTAGACTTATGCAAAACATAGTCACATTATGCATATCAGTTATGTAGCTGTGGACACAGGTGGCATAAAGTATTCAGTACATTTGCTCATAAAACATCAGTAAGAGCTCCATTATAATTGCTTTTACGTTGTAAGCACACAGCAACGTATCATTAGTCTTTTATGTGCTACTGTATTTGAGAGCTGTATGCAGGGTGCTAATCTCTTTCTTTCATAATTAATAAGGTCAGTGGAATGGCTGTTCCTATAGTAACAGGAGAGTAAAAATGCAATGCTGTAGGAAGGAATGGTAGAAGGAAAAGAGAGGTTTATGATGTCTTTAGAGAACCTAAGAAGGAAGTAATTCTCTAAACCAATGATAGGAGAAGCAAAAGGAAAGGAAACAAAGGAATAAAAATAAAATAAAAAAGATGTTCTCATTATGGGCTTGTTAAGAACTTTAGAAACACAGCCACAGTAAAGACTAGCTCTGCTTCCAAGGTGAGCAGGTGATGATGAAGAAGATTGTAAAACAGAATAGGAAATATTGGGGACAGAAGTGACATTATGGTCTCCAAAAACACGTAGCTAGATATTGACTTTAAACATGTAAATTGGGATATATAGCACTAATGTCTGTATTTTTAAAAAAAACATTACAATGTGTTTTCTCATTACAGAACTTTAAAGTGGTATTGTAAAAGTTGATCTGATCCATTTTTTAAAGCATGACCATTACATATATATTATTTTCCCTTTTCCTCTTTTTCTCTGCTCTTCTCTCTCCCTTCCCCAACCTCTCTCTCTCACCTTTTCTCTCTTTCTATTTTCCCCCATCCCCAGTACTGGGGATTGAACCCAGGGGATGCTTTACCACTGAACTACATCCCCAACCCTTTTTATTTTTCATTTTGAGATAGGGTCTCGATAAGTTGCTGAGACTAGCCTCAAACTTGAGATGCTCCTGCCTCAGCTCTTGAGTCTCTGGAATTACAGGTATGCACCACCATACCCAGCTCCCTCCTCTCTTCTTGAAGATACCCAAGCTCAGAGCTTCAGAGTTTCCATTGGTTCCTCTGCTGATGTGATCTTAACCTTGGTTATGTGTCCTTGATCTCAAGGCATTCTCTTACAGATTCTCTCCCCTTTGAAATGGATTCTCTTTTCAAAGCTCTATGTGGCTTACCCTCTTTTCCTCCTCTATGCCCTGGTGATGTTCTTTCATCACCTCTTCTCTCTGGGCATCCATCCTTTCCCCTAAACCCCTTGTAAAGGAAAGTAGACAAACCAATACATCTGCTTTCTTTAATTTTGCCCCCTCATCCTATTTTTCTTTTGTGCTTCTTTTCTAGAGTCCGCATGTGCAGTGCAAGGAATATATATATATATTTTAATCAGCCTGAATATAGACTGTGCTTACGCTTACTAACTTGTGCTCTGCTGGCTTAGGAATCCTCTATACAAGAGGCAGACATGGAGATATAGTGACAGAAGGAATGTCGTATTCAGGCTTTCAGATCAGCAGCTCCTACCACTTTACACTCCCATTAGCAGACAGGACGGTGGGAGGCCTTTGCCCTGTTCACCTTCTCTTCCATCTCAAAGAGTCTGGGCCATACTTACTGAGCATCTCTGGAAGCAGCTCGTTTTTCTCCTTGTCTTCCCCTAGTTCTTTACCAGAATATAGCTCAAACACAGGGGCCTCTGAGTGCTTGGGAAGGAAGGCATTTTTATTCCCACTTTAAAATGAGAAAGACTGAGGGATAGCTCAGTGGTAGAGCGCTTGCCTAGCATGCACAAGACCTTGGGTTTGATCCCCAACATTGCAAATAAATAAGTAAATAAATAAATAAAATGTATAAAATAAGGAAACCAAAGCCCACAGAAGTTAAACAGCCCAGAGTACATATTTAGAAGAATTTTAGGCAATTAACCTTGGGAAACATTTTTATATATAATAATGCACTTCTGTAAAAACCCAGAAAAAGTGGATTTCCATTTCTACTTTAGTACTATTCAATTTAGTTAAATGACAAGGCTTTGATAGTTGTCATAATAATGTGTGAGAGGACTTTATACAGGGTCTAGTGCATTATCCTTTCAACAGGTAGAACCAACTCTATCCATTTCAGACTCGTGGCAGTGCACCCTATTTTAAAAATTATGTAAATGGTCATCACTATTCTCCTTGGAGGGACCTTTCGGGTGTCAGACTTTTCCCTAAAGTTGACTTTAAAATAATTCTTTAAATCACGATGGTGGAAAGATTGTTTTCTGCAAGGCAGAGTGATCATGACCCCTAATTTCAAACAACTGAATTCAAAATTCATCTTCTTTCCCACTTGTTAGCTGTTTAACCCTAAACAACTCCCTAGACATCTTTAAACCAGGAATCTTAATGCCTACCTAAGAAATTTATTTTGAGTATTAAAATTGGTCTTATTTGTAAAGAACTTTACAGTATCTGAATCAAAGTAGTTGCCTAATAAATGCAAGTGAGTAGGTGCATACTTACCATGTTATTTAGAGTAAATAGGTTTCATATTTATTACAGTTAAGGAAATTCAACCATATAAAAATAAACAAAAAGAACATTCTTAAATGACCACCAAACAATTGTGTGCAATTACAACATAATGATCCCTGAATAGTGATGACCAGCTTTTTGTTTTGTTTTGTTTTATATTCCTTTCCTTGTGTTTCTAGGATCTAATAGTATCCTAATCTTTCCCTGGACAAAGAATGTAAATGGTTTGGAGAAAACACACAGCATCTACTTCTATGTGCCATTAAATCTTATTTACAAAAAAAAAAAAAATTGTTTTTGCAGGTGTCCTTTCTTGTTTTCTTTATTTACATAAAAAATGATCTTTTATCCTTTTCCCTCTTTTCCCTAAATGAGGAGGACAATGAAGATCTGAAATGCCAGCTGCAGTTCGTTAAAGAAGAAGCTGCTTTGATGAGAAAGAAAATGGCCAAGATCGATAAAGAAAAGGACAGATTCGAACATGAGCTGCAGAAGTACAGATCATTTTATGGAGATCTGGACAGTCCCTTGCCCAAAGGAGAAGCTGGGGGTCCTCCTAGTACCAGGGAGGCGGAGCTCAAGCTTAGGCTGAGGTTGGTGGAGGAAGAGGCCAACATCCTGGGCAGGAAAATCGTTGAACTGGAGGTGGAGAACAGAGGCCTGAAGGCTGAACTGGACGACCTCAGGGGCGATGACTTCAATGGGTCGTCCAACCCTCTCATGAGGGAACAGAGTGAATCCCTTTCTGAGTTGCGGCAGCACCTGCAGCTGGTGGAGGACGAAACGGAGCTGCTGCGGAGGAACGTGGCAGACTTGGAGGAGCAGAACAAGCGCATAACTGCGGAACTGAATAAGTACAAGTACAAGTCTGGAAGCCACGACAGTGCCCGACACCATGACAGCGCCAAGACGGAGGCCCTGCAGGAGGAGCTGAAGGCTGCACGCCTGCAGATCAACGAGCTCAGCGGCAAGGTCATGCAGCTACAGTATGAGAACCGCGTGCTCATGTCCAACATGCAGCGCTACGACCTGGCCTCGCACTTGGGCATCCGTGGCAGCCCCCGCGACAGCGACGCTGAGAGCGACGCGGGCAAGAAAGAGAGCGACGATGACTCGCGGCCACCGCACCGCAAGCGGGAAGGGCCCATCGGTGGCGAGAGCGACTCGGAGGAGGTGCGGAACATCCGCTGCCTCACGCCCACCCGCTCCTTCTACCCTGCGCCAGGTCCCTGGCCCAAGAGCTTCTCCGACAGGCAGCAGATGAAGGACATCCGTTCTGAGGCCGAACGCCTGGGCAAGACCATCGACCGGCTCATCGCCGACACAAGCACCATCATCACCGAGGCGCGCATCTATGTGACCAACGGGGACCTGTTCGGACTGATGGATGAGGAGGACGACGGCAGCCGCATCCGGGAGCATGAGCTGCTCTACCGCATCAATGCGCAGATGAAGGCCTTTCGCAAGGAGCTGCAGACCTTCATCGATCGCCTGGAGGTGCCCAAGTCCGCGGATGACCTTGGTGCCGAGGAGCCCATATCCGTGAGTCAGGTACAGTTCTGCCTATTGCGAGCCATGGTGATGGCAAGGCTGGCCCTTGGAGCTGTGGTCCCTCGTGGGTGGTCTCCACGGCCTGAACACCAGACCCCACCTTAAGGAAGTCCTAGCTCAGAGCCTAATGGGTTTAATGGCCCACGGGGCTCTTCTTTTTTCACACTGTGCTCCTGATTCAGGCCTGAGATTTCTGTATCCCAATCACTTGGTAACTCTTTCCCCTGTTTCATTTAAAGGGAAATTTTAACACCATCACACTCAAGTTTTGGGGTAAAGATTCAAGGATTTTTAATATATATTATTTTAGAAGGTCAGCATTTTTCAATATTACTTTACTGTGTGACAAGAAGATCCTCAATAGGAATCTTCAAATGTCAATTTCAGGTTTTTGAGTCAAGATTCAAATTGAGTTTAAGATTTTTTTAAAAAGTTTCTGAACAAAAACAATTGATGGAGAACTACCAGTGGTAAGGAGACCCATCTTGGCCTAGAGACCTACCAAAAGGGACAAATAGATGCCACCCCTGTACTATAAGTTGATGGTACATGATTATTTCTAGAGACAATCATTGCCAGTTCTATAATGGAGAATCCCAGGACCAATACGGTTGTATTACACCATAGCTTTAAGGCAAAACTAACTCAGAAAAATAGTAACAACTATTCCAGAACAGGGAAAACCAGCATTTTTCCTCCATCCTGATTTGTAGAGGCACACTGGATGAATTGGACTGAGCTGCTTTGGCCAGGTATGGTGGCCACTGAAAGACCAATGCATTTTGTCAAAGTTAACCACATAAAAGAAAATTTGTGAAACAAAAAAGGTAGTGCTGTCCCCTATGGCAAGCCCAGTGTCCTGTATCCACTGGAGAACCCATGGAAGAACAACAGCATGCATGGCTTTTTAGACCGCAAGACATTTTATATTTAAAAATTAGTTTATGCACATAAGCATGACAGAGATTAACTGCCTGTTAGTTGCAGCTAGCTAATTTCAACCCCATTGCTTATTTATCTTGCATGTTGCTGTGCTTTGCCATGAAAAAAAAAATGTTTTATGATGAAATTTGTTGGATTTTGAAAAGTTAAAGCTTACTTTTTTTCTGTTTATTTTATCAAATACTTAGTTTTTAGTTTCCTTGTTGTAGATTTTTAATATTGTGAGCATGTGATTTTTTTCCCATTATATCCTTAGAAAAAAGTAGAATCAAATCAAGAAAAAGCATTGTGTATAATTATGACTTTAGATTTTGTAAATATAGGTTTATGGGAGAATTCCTTATTTTAAGTTGAATGATTACCTTAATTAGTTAATATGAATGGAAGTTTTAAAAATTATTATTAATTAACTCTTCTCTTTGTCTTTGCATTTACCTTCCCAGATGTTCCAGCCTATCATTTTACTTATTCTCATTCTTGTATTATTTTCATCGCTGTCTTACACAACAATATTTAAACTTGTCTTCCTTTTTACACTGTTTTTTGTACTGTAAATCTTTCATCATTTACCATTCATTGTAGTATTTTCAGTTTGTTTTATTTTGTTCACCCTTCAAGACAAGAAGTAAAAGAAGTCTAGTTTCTGTAGTAACCAATGCTGTAAAAACACTGAAGACTGCTTATTTCTGTAAAAAGACACAGCTCATCTTACCTCTTCCCAATTCAACAAGAAGGCCAAACACAAAATATTTCAGGTAAGAAAGTAAATTTGACTTTTTTGAGGATGTCAATCATCTTAGTTTTTGCTTCATTCTTTTACATCTTGATTTTTGCTCTTTATATTTGTACAGATAATTATTGACAGGTAATTGACAAGATAATCTCTTAGTAGTTGACTATCATGATAATTCAAAGCTGAACATTCATAAGTTGGATTTTGTGCCAAAAATCATGCCGATTTATAAAGTACTTTATAATAGATTTTATAGTGATTTCTATAAATTATAGGTTTCATAATCATTTATTAGATTTTATAGTCACTTCTATAAATTATAGGTTAATTAAATACATTGTGAGTTGCATCAGAATGACAAGATAATTTCAACCTGCAATAAATATCTGTGAAAAATATGGTGAATAAATAAAATGTGACCCTCATGGAAACTAAGTAATGCATTGTAAAGTTGACATGTTCTGTCTGGAGAGATGTGTTTGAAAGCATGAAGGTGTTTTAGGACTTAGTTCATGAAGAGAATAATTCTCCCCATCCTGTTGTATTTGATCACCTTCTCACCAAACCAATGTGTCTGCCTTAATTTACTATACCTGGAGCCACATATTACTAATTGAGCTTATTGCCTGGAGTCCTAGCCTTTATAACAGATTGCCACATAGAACTGCCTTTAGAATAGGAAATATGCTAGAAATATGGTATGTGAAAAATTTCAAGCACGGAAAAAAATACATTCTCTAGAATTCCATTAAACAACAATTCAAGGCCAGAAGCATAGTTCCAGTGGGAGTTGCTCTCTACATACAAACTTACTTTGGGGAATCTGAGTATCCCCCGTCTCCTCATACCTGAGGTAGACTGGTACACTGTGTGTACCCCAAGTTCCTATTTGGTCCATCTTTTTGGTAGCTTACCCAGTGGAAACCTGGAATGCACCAGTGCCACTCAAGATTCAGAAATTCCAGCACTAGTTGAAGGTATATACATGTAAATACTCATGGGTGGTTAGTGGATGTGAAAATCTAAGATAAAGTGAAGAGTCTTGGCATCCACAAAGAGAATAATGTATGGAAAAACTTTGCTCTGCCACAGGATACTGGTAATGACCATTTGAATCCCAGGAATTTAACTTACAAAAGACTGTGATTTCATTTATAGCCTCCTCCCCCTAGAGATCCATTTCCCTTTCAATGTTAACTTTTTTAAAAACCAACAACTGTCTGAAAATTCAATTTAAAATACCTATTCTACTTTCCATACCATTTGTCTTAGTTTAGAGGATTTTTTTTTTTTTTTGCTTTGTGTTTTATTTTATTTTAGGTTTGGTTTGGTTTGGTTTGATTTTGGGGGATATGAAAAAGAAAGATTGGAATTGAAGAGTGGTTAACCAACAGTTGGAACCTAACAATTCATACTTCTGGCTTTTCATCCTAGAGATTAAAAGGTCTAAGAGTTTAAAAAGAAATTAAATGAGATAAGTTTAGTTTGATTAAACTCTTAATATTCAAGTGTTTAATTTTTATAGTTGCATCTCAAGGATAATAACCTCCTTAATAACCAAAATCTGGTGTTTTTTTTTAAAATAAGTCTCCAGGTACCTATTTAAAGGAACAGAAAGTAAACATTTGGAGGCTGAATTTTTTCTGGAATGTTTATGGCATTCAGAACCAGACACCTCCAGGCAGGTAGTGGTTCTCAGCTACCTATGGAAAATTTTGAAATGTATGGAAATGTGGCAGGTGGTGACAATGACTTGAAGTTCTCTAGAATTTAAAGAGAAAGGGTCATAACTTCAAGCTTCCTATAATTCCATATCACACGTTATTCTTTTGCCCACATTGCTAACATCAGCTATATAGGAAACCTGGTGTGCCATGCCCTTGTTCACTTTAGAAGCATCTTGCCAATTTACTACTCTCTGTGGCTTTAAGAAATTTTTGGCTTTGGGATTTTAGATTCTTTTATCAAAGAAACAAGACTTAAATGTATACAAAATAGTTTTCAATCCTAGCTGCACATCAGAGTTCCTGGGATGCATTTAGAATTGGGGACCAACCCCATGATAATTAAAACTGAATATATAAATCTAGGCTTTTGTATTTTTAAAAAAATTTCCTAGAACCACTGTTTTAGACATTTGAGTTATCTAAAATATGTATACACATTCTATATGGCCATAACTAAGGTTACAATAATGTGATACTAGAATACAGGATTATCAGTTGTCTGGGTTGGAGTAGATCTTAAAGTTCCAGTCATTCAGTAGAGTCTGAATCCAACAAAATAAAAGTATAGAAATAGTAATCATATGTAACAGAAAGGAGAACCAAGATGAAGAGTGTGAGTGCAGGGTCATGTTCCTTCAGAGATATAAGCATATGTGCAAACTGAATTAAGTCCTCATGGTGACCCATGATGATCTAATATTCCATTATAATAAACTCCCTAGGCCTTCCTAGAGGACTCTGGAAATATATACAAGGGTGGTACAAATACCTCAGTAATAACTTGTGACCTGAATAAGGAAAGAGAGGTGTCTGAGCTAATGAAAAACACCAGGCTCAGGGCTGGGGTTGTGGCTTAGTGGTAGGGCGCCTGTCTAGCATGTGTGAAGACCTGGGTTCAATCCTCAGCACCACACAAAAATAAATAAAATAAAGGTATTGTGTTCAACTACTTCTAAAAAATAAATATTAAAAAAAGAAAAACACCACACTCATCTTTAGATTTCTTTTTTAGTAACTATGATCATCGTGACAACAAGAGTGTTCATTTTACCTAAGAATTCCTAAGGCGTTGATTTTATAGAAGAATTTCATGAGAATCTTGAACCCCATCCATACCTTGAATGTATAGAACCCTTATAAGATACTGGTTAGGGAAAAGTAGGCTAGAACAGAACTAACTTGACTGTTCACAAATTCTGCTTTTGTGATCCCTCTGCCATGTCCATTTAAGTGAGGAAGCTTTACTATTCTGTTGAATTCTAGAAAAGCTCTTTTCAACTCTGCCTACCCACTGCACAGCCAGCTTTCCAGTTGTGTTTAAGTGTACTTACATACATCCCTCAGACTAAATGCATCCAGGATCAGGGCATTCAGACCTATCTATATCTCAAGGAACATGCAGGGGCCCAGTGACCTTTTCCCTGGCTATCTTCTCCCTGTAATTGTGAGCTCTTCTATGGGCACCCATATCTAGGGTGCACCTCTCTCTTATACCACAGAAGCTAGACTTAGGTAGTTAACAAAGATCTCTGAAAGAGAGTCCCCAGCATCTCCTTCCCCTCCCCTCTGAGGCTGTAGTTTGCATTATCTTTGTTGTATTAAGCTAGTGCTAAAAAAAAACACTTCTCTGTTCATTAAAAAAAAAAAGGTGTCCCCCAGTTATTGAGAAAGGGGATATGTTATTTACACTTTTAAAGCTGAGATATTTAAGCATCCCACTGAAAATAAACTCAAGCAAGCAAACTTATTGTAGAAAATTCCCTTGCGTGGCACATTCTTGGGCTTAGAAAGGAGTGTCTTTGTTAATTTGGCCTAGATTTAAGAAAAAAGGAATTCAATTGGCTATTTTTAAGCGTAAAATGACTCAAAACTCATAAAACAAAGGAAAATTCAGTGCTGAGCGTGAAATATGTATTGGCTTGTGTTCCCCCCATTCTTCACTTTAATTTGGATGGTAGGATGAGAAATGGTTATTTAATCAGATGCCAACAAAGTTTGGAGTATCAACTTGGTAGCTTAGCCTTAAGTCCAAATATCTGTGCAGTATTTGTAGCTACATTCTCATCTGCTGACAGCCCAATCTTTTCTGGTAGAGCTGTGCTATGGGTCACATGCCTTAATTGAATGTAGAGGTTAAACAGAAAGTTGTGATAGATTGTATTAAGATGTGACCCTCATTGTTATACAAAATTATATAAGAGTTTACGAGGGGAATGGGATAACAAACATGGAGGGAAATGAATTTCAGTAGATGGGGTAGAGAGAGAAGATGGGAGGGAAGGGGAGGGGGGATATTAGAGGATAGTAAAGGTAGCAGAATACAACAGTCACTAATATGGCAGTATGTAAAAATGTGATGTGTAGCCGATGTGATTCTGCAATCTGTATTTGGGGTAAAAATGGGAGTTCATAACCCAATTGATTCTAATCTATGAAATATGATTTGTCATGAGCTTTGTAATGTTGTGAACATCCAATAAAAAAAAAAGATGTGAGGAAAATTAACTTTTTAATTAATTAGCTATTGACTATTAGAACTAATGGGGTTTGGTACCATTCAAAAACATTATCCATGAAGACATAACTGTTTAAATTCTAGTTGTATACCACTTAGGTCTAATGAAAAATAGTTTTCAATTCTGTTTGCAATTTTGATTTGATTTTTGGTAGATGAAATGATTTCACATACATTTTGATGAATGAAACTAAACATTTCCTGAATGTGTCCTGTTATTCTCAGCAACCTAAAAGTGAAATTTCAGGGGGAACTTGGTAAGAATGGTTTATGGTCTGGGCATGGTAGAAAAATCTCTTGTAATTATAGTAAGAAGTGTGGTAACATCCCATATGCTTCTAAAACCGTAATTTTGTATTGCTATATTGGAAGAGGGAGAAGCAGTGGTGCTTGTTTTTCATATTGGCCATTCTGAAAGTATGTAAAAATCGAAGTCTCTAAAGCTGCTTTCTGTTAACTTCATTAATTAGTACATTTTGCCCATGCCTTCTCTGCTTGAAGGTGTGTTTTCTCTATTCACTGGCAGTTCTAACCTGTGCTGTCCTAGTGAAAATGGTGGATAATTTTGTAGACACTTCAAGGAATACCTTTTGAGTAAAGTACTGCTATAGCTCACTTGAACAAAGAATATGAGCAGCAAATGTAACACCTCTTTATGAATAAGGATATGCCCCCAGATAACCCACCTCACACAGCTCACTGTTCAACCAGACTGTATTGTCCTAAAGAACACCCACTATTTAACACAGTGGTAAAGTATTCCAAATTATTCAGAAATGCTGTAATTTCTTGAATATTTGAAGAGTTTTAATATCTTGAATTCTTCAGAGATGGAGCTCTAGAAATTATTGAATCAAAAAAATGAGCTTTTTGTGTTTATTTTCTGTACCCTCCGGTAGATGTTTAGAGTTGAGCTTCCCATATTGTCTGTATTGACAAATGAAATGCATACATGTTATCGAAGACTGAAAAACATCTTTCCTTTGTAAGATGTCCAACATCTTGTACCTTTAAATTTAGCTAAGTTAATGTCCTAAGTGCTTGCCTTAACTTATGTATTCAAACCTAAAAAAGAGTATAAGGGGAAGACAGAGGCCCATGTGGTTACCTGCCTGCCTCAGATGATTTAATAAGGGAAGAGAATTTAAGAGCTTTATAAAAAAATTAAAAGAGTTTATACTGACTTTTATTTCATAAAGTCAGAAAATTCAGTTTAGTTTATAATTTATAAGTCCCTTCTTTTTCATGAATGTCTACCGTGTTTTGTTGTTTTCTTTGTTTACATTCTTTCTCTTTCATTTCTTTTCTTTATCATTAACTCCTAGACAAACAAAAGAGAGATAAATATTTTAAA
This sequence comes from Spermophilus citellus, assembly GCF_964194105.1. NCBI lineage: Eukaryota > Metazoa > Chordata > Mammalia > Rodentia > Sciuridae > Spermophilus > Spermophilus citellus. Next base: position 134,363,434 of record NC_138186.1, on the reverse strand, counting down.
TAGAAAATGTGTGGGCCTATATCTATCGTTTAGAACTTCAGAGGGGGAGTTTCAACACGTAAAATTACCAAAATTAATTTATTCTGAAGTTGAGGTGGCCCCTAAGAATCCTAACATCTTTACCTAAAATAGTATGCATATCTACTGGGGCTCCTAGTGGAAGAAACCACTGGGATGAAACCAAAAGGAAGTAGTTGAAGGAGAGTGGGGATCTTGGACCCAGCCTTGAACTTCATGAATCTAAAGGTGAGAAAACTCTCCAGGAGGGGCAACTAATGTCTCTGATTATACTCACTTTAGAAGGAATACTGTTGATCCAGAAGTAGCTGTTTGTTTGAAGTTGCTGATAAGTTTATAAAGTAAATGGATTCAAAATAGTTGCATAAGAAAAAGAAAGTTTGTGGGAATATTTTTTGCCAATTATGCTAATGACATCAATAACAGCAGAATATAGAAAGAGCCAGGCACACCCATTTGGGGGCTATGCTAAGTTCCTACTGTTTATTTCTTGCCCTTGAATATCTGTCCCATAGCTTGATACCATCATTTTGCACTCTGTTCTGTTCCCTTGTCCTTTATGAATTTTTGTAATGCTCATGGGGAAACTGCCCATCAAGGTATTATGATTGCAGGCTCATTTGGACTTACTGAGAAACGTTGGCCATGAGGGAATGAGTCTGACTTACTTTGCAGAAACCCTCTAATTGCGGAGGAACTTTAGGCTACACTGAAGTAGGATTCTGGGCCTCCCTTTCTGTACCCACCTCCTAATCCTTTTTTGTAGCGTTCTCACAAATGATGCCATAGTTCTCACCTGAGCACCAAGGGCTTGAAATCTAGCACCCACTCATGTTGTCTCCCCATTTGGATCTTTTCTCCTATTCCCAACTCCATGTCCCATAAATGAAACAGAAAACCTAACCAAGCTCCACTCAAAGCTTACTTATATTGACTCATTTCTTCTGTGTACTACCTATTCTTTTCTATGCTGGGGTGTGACTAGCCAGCAATTCCTTCTATCACTAGCATTTTAGTAGATAATTACTGTAAATGTAATGTTATCATCCAGTAGTGATAACTAACATTTCCAATAGAAGACATAGGTGAGCTAATCACTCTCTGTAGATTAATTCCTATCCTCTTCAAATCACACTCACTAAATGGCTTCTCTTAACCATGCTTTATTGCTGGTACTTTCTAGCAGAGAGAAGTGACTCAGGGTGGCCCTCTTGTGGTTGAGAGGCATTCCCAAGGATCTTTTCTGGTCACTAAATAAGAGATAACCTTAGGAGAGGGGGAAGATGGCGGCAAAGGGAGTGCATCACCCCAGTGCGCCCCGTCACTGTGTGGGAGAAAGACGAGGTGAAACAGCTGAAGTCTATCTTGTTGGGAATTTACAGTGAAATTGAAGTGCTCCAGAAACTAGTGGACGGATTTCCATCGCGCGAGGTTCGGCTGCGGGGGCTCGGACACAGGCGATTTCTCCGCACGGAGGGTCGCGCCCCGCAGCTGGAGTCTGTGGCACGCGCTGGAAAGCGGCGAGGTGCTGGAGCGGGGGTGCAGCGATGCGGATTCTGGGGGCTCCTGCCAGTGGTGCAATGGCCGTGCTTAGTGCTGAGTTTCAGCTTTGAGACAGAGGAGAGAAGAGGTCCAGTTCGGTTCTTGACACCGGTCGGACCACGGAGGAGGACAGAAGCCACCATCTTGGAGAGCTGATGTAATCATCCCTGTTTTCTACTGATCTCAGCTCATTCAGCTATGGAACAGGTGATTTCAGGCTGGTATTTGCCTGCATCTCGCAGACAGATCGCTCAGGCTCGGGGCTGGAGAACCAGTGGAGAATACTCCTAGGGGCTCGCTCCTGGCAAGGCGTGCGCCGGGCTCTGAGCGGCCGGAATCTGGTTCCGGGGCTGCTTAGGCCCAGTGCTGGGGAACCTGCGGAGAATGCGTGTTGAGGCCAGCTCCAAGTGGAGCGTGCGCTGAGCTCGGGGTGGCTGGGTTCTGACTCCTGGAACAGTTTTGGCCTGGGGCAGGGGAACCCGCGGGGGTCGCTCCTTGGAGCCTGCTTCTAGCGGAGCTCCTAGCGACCCGAGGGCATGGTAGTTACGTCACCACAATTGGAGTGGGGGCAGAGCAGAGTCGCCACCCTTGCCTGCAGGGTGGGCAGACCTGCGACCAACCAGCTGGTAGATAGATCACCCTAATTAGAGGAGGAGCACAGCCACTACCCGCCCTGCAAGGGAGATCTCCCAACTATACAAGAGCAATATAAATGAATAGGGGGAAAATTTCAAAAACACAACAGTTTCACCAAGCAGAAAGAAACGCGAGCAGGAGACGCATTTGATAGGAAAAGATATACATAGACTGAAGGTGAAAGGTTGGGAAAAATCATTCCACTCATATGGACTGCGGAAACAAGCAGGAGTGTCCATACTCATATCAAATAAAATAGATTTCAAGTCAAAGTTAATCAAAAGGGATAAAGAGGGACACTGCATACTGCTCAAGGGAACCATACACCAACAAGACATAACAATCATAAATATATACGCCCCAAACAATGGTGCAGCTATGTTCATCAAGCAAACTCTTCTCAAGTTCAAGAGTCTAATAGACCACCATACAATAATCATGGGAGACTTCAACACACCTCTCTCACCACTGGACAGATCTTCCAAACAAAAGTTAAATAAGGAAACTATAGAACTCAATAACACAATTAACAACCTAGACTTAATTGACATATATAGAATATACCACCCAACATCAAGCAGTTACGCTTTTTTCTCAGCAGCACATGGATCCTTCTCAAAAATAGATCATATATTATGTCACAGGGCAACTCTTAGACAATATAAAGGAGTAGAGATAATACCATGCATCCTATCTGATCATAATGGAATGAAACTGAAAATCAACGATAAAAGAAGGAAGGAAAAATCATGCATCACTTGGAGAATGAACAATAGGTTACTGAATGATCAATGGATTTTAGAAGACATCAAGGAGGAAATTAAAAACTTCTTAGAGTTAAATGAAAACACAGACACAACATATCGGAATCTATGGGACACATTGAAAGCAGTTCTAAGAGGAAAATTCATTGCTTGGAGTTCATTCCTTAAAAAAAGAAAAAAACCAACAAATAAATGATCTCATACTTCATCTCAAAAGCCTAGAAAAAGAAGAGCAAAACAACAGCAAAAGAAGTAGAAGGCAAGAAATAATTAAAATCAGAGCTGAAATTAATGAAATTGAAACAAAAGAAACAATTGAAAAAGTTGACAAAACTAAAAGTTGGTTCTTTGAAAAAATAAATAAAATCGACAGACCCTTAGCTATGCTAACGAAGAGAAGAAGAGAGAGAACTCAACTTACTAGCATACGGGATGAAAAAGGCAATATCACAACAGACACTTCAGAAATACAGAAGATAATCAGAAATTATTTTGAATCCTTATACTCCAATAAAATAGAAGATAGTGAAGGCATAGATAAATTTCTTAAGTCATATGATCTGCCCAGATTGAGTCAGGAGGATATAGACAACCTAAACAGACCAATAACAATAGAGGAAATAGAAGAAACCATCAAAAGACTACCAACTAAGAAAAGCCCAGGACCGGATGGGTATACAGCAGAGTTTTACAAAACCTTTAAAGAGGAACTAACAACAATACTTTTCAAGCTATTTCAGGAAATAGAAAAAGAGGGAGAACTTCCAAATACATTCTACGAGGCCAACATCACCCTGATGCCTAAACCAGACAAAGACACTTCAAAGAAAGAAAACTACAGACCAATATCTCTAATGAACCTAGATGCAAAAATCCTCAATAAAATTCTGGCGAATCGGATTAAAAAACATATCAAAAAAATTGTGCATCATGATCAAGTAGGATTCATCCCTGGGATGCAAGGCTGGTTCAATATATGGAAATCAATAAATGTTATTCACCACATCAGTAGACTCAAAATTAAGAACCATATGATCATCTCGATAGATGCAGAAAAAGCATTCGACAAAGTGCAGCATCCCTTTATGTTCAAAACTCTAGAAAAATTAGGGATAACAGGATCATACCTCAACATTGTAAAAGCAATCTATGATAAGCCACAGGCCAGCATCATTCTGAATGGAGAAAAATTGAAGGCATTCCCTCTATGATCTGGTACAAGACAGGGATGCCCTCTCTCACCACTTCTGTTCAACATAGTCCTCGAAACACTGGCCAGAGCAATTAGACAGATGAAAGAAATTAAAGGCATAAAAATAGGAAAAGAAGAACTTAAATTATCACTATTTGCAGATGACATGATTCTATACCTAGCAGACCCAAAAGGGTCTACAAAGAAACTATTAGAGCTAATAAATGAATTCAGCAAAGTGGCAGGATATAAAATCAACACGCATAAATCAAATGCATTCCTGTATATCAGCGACAAATCCTCTGAAACAGAAATGAGGACAACTACTCCATTCACAATATCCCCCCCAAAAATAAAATACTTGGGAATCAACCTAACAAAAGAGGTGAAAGACTTACACAATGAAAACTATAGAACCCTAAAGAGAGATATAGAAGAAGACCTTAGAAGATGGAAAAATATACCCTGTTCATGGATAGGCAGAACTAACATCATCAAAATGGCGATATTACCAAAAGTTCTCTATAAGTTCAATGCAATGCCAATCAAAATCCCAACAGCATTTCTTGTAGAAATAGATAAAACAATCATGAAATTCAAATGGAATAATAAAAGACCCAGAATAGCAAAAACAATGCTAAGCAGAAAGTGTGAATCAGGCGGTATAGCGATACCAGACTTCAAACTATACTACAGAGCAATAGTAACAAAAACAGCATGGTACTGGTACCAAAACAGGTGGGTGGCCAATGGTACAGAATAGAGGACACAGTAACCAATCCACAAAACTACAACTTTCTTATATTTGATAAAGGGGCTAAAAGCATGCAATGGAGGAAGGATAGCATCTTCAACAAATGTTGCTGGGAAAACTGGAAATCCATTTGCATCAAAATGAAACTGAATCCCTTTCTCTTGCCATGCACAAAAGTTAACTCAAAATGGATCAAGGAGCTTGATATTAAATCAGAGACACGGCGTCTGATAGAAGAAAAATTTGGCTATGATCTACATACTGTTGGGTCGGGCTCCAAATTCCTCAATAGGACACCCATAGCACAAGAGTTAACAACTAGAATCAACAAATGGGACTTACTCAAACTAAAAAGTTTTTTTCTCAGCAAAAGAAACAATAAGAGAGGTAAACAGGGAGCCTACATCCTGGGAACAAATCTTTACTCCACACACTTCAGATAGAGCCCTAATATCCAGAGTATACAAAGAACTCAAAAATTAGACAATAAGATAACAACCCAATCAACAAATGGGCCAAGGACCTGAACAGACACTTCTCAGAGGAGGACATACAATCAATTAATAAGTACATGGAAAAATGCTCACCATCGCTAGCAGTCTGAGAAATGCAAATCAAAACCACCCTAAGATACCATCTCACTCCAGTAAGATTGGCAGCCATTATGAAGTCCAACAACAACAAGTGCTGGAGAGGATGCGGGGAAAAGGGTACACTTGTTCATTGTTGGTGGAACTGAAAATTGGTGCAGCCAATTTGGAAAGCAGTATGGAGATTTCTTGGAAAGCTGGGAATGGAACCACCATTTGACCCAGCTATTCCTCTTCTCGGTCTATTCCCTAAAGACCTAATAAGAGCATGCTACAGGGACACTGCTACATCGATGTTCATAGCAGCACAATTCACGATAGCAAGATTGTGGAACCAACCTAGATGCCTTTCAATAGATGAATGGATAAAAAAAATGTGGCATTTATACACAATGGAGTATTACTCTGCATTAAAAAATGACAAAATCATAGAATTTGGAGGGAAATGGATGGCTTTAGAGCAGATTATGCTAAGTGAAGCTAGCCAATCCTTAAAAAACAAATGCCAAATGACTGCTTTGATATAAGGGGAGTAACCAAGGACAGGGTAGGGACGAAGAGCTTGAGAAGAAGATTAACATTAAACAGGGATGAGAGGTGGGATGGAAAGGGAGTGAGAAGGGAAATCGCATGGAAATGGAAGGTGATCCTCAAGGTTTTACAAAATTACATATAAGAGGAAATGAGGGGTAAGAGAAGAATAATACAAGTGGAAGAAATGATTTACAGTAGAGGGGGTAGAGAGAGAAATGGGGAGGGGAGGGGAGGGGGGATAGTAGAGAATAGGATAGACAGCAGAATACATCAGACACTAGAATGGCAATATGTAAATCAATGGAAGTGTAACTGATATGATACAGCAATCTGTATACGGGGTAAAAATGGGAGTTCATAACCCACTTGAATCAAACTGTGAAATATGATATATTAAGAACTATGTAATGTTTTGAATGACCAACAATAAAAAAAGAGATAATCTTAGAAGAGTCCCTTTATTATTTTGATTTTATTGTCATCAACATCTCCCAAGTCATGAATCTGTAAATAATTTAATGAGAGGTGAAAAAAATAAATTTGAAAAATGTAAGCAAGGTCTGTCTCTAGTTTTAAATAGCCCACATTTCTCAAATATGTTATTGTTTTGTTCAGAATTTGAGCAAGTCCTTAAAAAGAACAGATAGTTCAAACTGTTTCTTTCGAATTTTTCTGTCATCTGGAAATGCCTATATATAAGCCCCATGACAGATCTGTTTGGCTAAAGTATCTGTTGACATGTCACCAGCCCTCAGAATAGAAGGAGCCAGCATCCCATGATTCTTGGGGAAAACATCCAGTAATTGGAAAATAGAACATTAGCTGAAACACAATAATCTAAATATGCAACTTCCAAGGATAATAAACACTCTGGGTGTTACACTCATAATTTTATATCCAAAAACAAAGACTTGGAAGTATAAAAATTATACTTATTTTATTCACACATAGTTAAAACTACCATTCTGGAACTCAAAAAAAAAAATAGACCAGATTTGGAAGGAAAAAATTCAAAAGTTTGGACCTTGCCACTGGATGGTTTGGTTCAAAAAGTTCACAGTGGGGGAAGTTCCAAATTGGGTATTTCTTTAAATATAAATCTCTGAGGGAGTGCAGCATGCAGCTGGGGATCAGAGGAAAGCTAAACTGTCATCCCCTTGGTGGAATGATATAGGAACCACTGGAAAGGCTCTCCAAATTTGTGTATTTATTTCAAGGTAGTAGGCTGCTTAGAATGCAGCTGTGCTTTCATTTTAGGTCACCTTTAGAGTTGACCAAGATTTTTGAGGACAAGGATTTGTCTTATTCTTCAAATCCTCATGGTCTAACCTGGCACAGAGTTGGTGCTCACAAGTATTTGTTAAAGGGAATGTGATTCAAGTACCCAAGACTTTTCCTTAGGAATTAAAGATTGTTTAAGATTCAAGAATTCTGATAAACAACTGAAATTCTGTATCTCAAAGTGCTGTTGGGGTTTAGATAGGAGGTGTCCTCCCAAAGCTCATGTGTGAGACAATGGAAGAAAGCTTAGAGATGGAGTGATCGGGTTATGAGAGCTTTAACCTAACCAGTGCATTAATCCACTGATAGGGATTAACTGGGTGATAACTGTGGGCAAATAGGGTGAAGCTGGAGGAAGGAGGTCCTTAGGGGTGTGCCTCTCGGGGTTTATATTTCATTACTGATGGGCAGAGTCCTCTCTTTGCTTCTTATTGCCATGTCCTCAGCCACTTTCCTCCGCCATGCCCCTTGTCATTCTGTCTTCCCTGGGCTCCAAAGCTATGAAGTCAGCTGTCTATGGAATAAGACTCTGAAAGAAAAGTCCCAAATGAACTTGTCCTCCACTAATCGTTCTTGTTAGGTCTTTTGGTCATAATAAAGAAAAAGCTAAAACAAGTACTTTAAAAATTGCAAAGGGTAGATATTATCCTAGAAGGATTGATTTACTTAAAATATGTCATCTAATAGTCTCTAAGATGAGTAAGGATTAGTTTTGTTTTTAAAAAGTACTTTTAATATCTTTTTCATCTCCTTCTTAATGAAAATAAAAATACCACACCCTTTAACTGTTAAATATGTTTAAGGATAAAGGAAAAATCAACTCAAAAGCTATCTAAGTAAGAAGTCAAAATCCACCCAGTCTCACAACAACCAAATTTGTAGCATAAAAAGGTTAAGTAACTGCTCTCCAATGCTTCAGGATCATCCTATGAACAGAAAACTATAGATTAAATATGTACAGGCATGCTCAAGGCCACGCTGATTTGTTTATCCCCAGATTTTTTTTGAATTACTAAGTTAAAATAACTAGTAAAAGTTAAAATAGCTTAGTAATTAGTAAAAAAAAAAAAAACTCCTGTCTTTGTATTTGGACTCAGTATTTTATATTCGCTAAGGACACAAGTTTCTTTAAATAGTTAACAAAATAAATATTTTGCTTTATGACTCTTATGTCATACCTGAAAGATAGAATATCATGTCTCTCATCTGGACATAAAAGAAAACTGAATTTAAAATTTGAAAAATCCAAAAATCAATCTCTCACTCTTCTCTCACATCAACACCTTTTATCCCCCAGTTGGATTCCCTTCTCTGGAACTGCTTGGAATTCTAACCTTAAGACACTCCAACAGGAATGAGAAGACCTGAACTCTATTCTTGGCATCCCCAGTGAATGGCTTTGTGACCTTGAACAGATGACTTAACATCAGGGCCTCTTCCCTCAGCTGTAAAATGAGAAGGTTAGCTAGATGATTTCAGAGGCTCTTTCTGGCTCTAAACTTCTATAAGACTGGAAACACCTGCTAGTGACACTTATGCAGTGAGTATAACCTCTTTCACCCTCTCCAAAGTGCTCATATGTAACATAATACAATATAATATATAATATAGTTTTTTAAACCCTTTTTAGAATTTTCCTTATGATATCTTGATGGCAGCTTGTCTTTCTACATTTATTTTTCATTAAGCATTATTATACACATTTCTTTACATATCTGTTATACATTGAAAGATTAGTATGTCAACAGGTATGAACATTGTAATTCTTTCCAGATCATAACAGCAGTAATTAGGGTGAATTTTATGGTTGAAGATTGAAATATTCAAATGGCTAAGAAATAGCCTGAATTATGCAACAAATTGCTTTTTTCCCATAGAAGTTTTCAGCCATCTGACACCTGCATGGAAATGTCAGGCAACTTGAGACATCTGACTTTTACTGTCAGTCTTTTAAATCCATTTATTTTATACACACAACTGTAGGAACTTTTCTTAAAACCGTTTTCTTAAATGTTTTTATGGAAATGTTTGAAAATAATTGTTATCTTTGTATCCTAACATCCAATTGACTTACCCAAGTCTTTTGATATGAAACAGCATGGAAATTGTATGTGTGTATATGTGTGTGTGTGGGGGGGTATATATGTGTGCACACATACATATGTATTCAACAGAAAGATTTAGTAGATACTAGAAAAAGTAGTAAACTTGGGTTGAAATCTTTTTCAAAATATTTTACTAGTTTTTGATTTGAGGTACAATTTAAGATCAGCTTTCCTAAGACAAGAAACTGATTAACAGTTACCAGGGCACCCAGTAAAAGTGTTATTGAAACAGATACTGTTGAGTGATAGTTTGAAGTATGGTACAGTGTAATTTCTCCTCTTGTTTTCTGATAGGACTTGGGAAAAAGTTTTAATTTGATTTACAAAAACCACATAGGAATTAAATTATCTGAAATGGAAGAGAATGAAGAAACAATGTGATGGTTCTGTAATAATGCTTTTGAGCAGCCTCTTCCTTTACTCTTCTGAATTTCTATTTTCATAAGAAGGAAGGGAGACAATAAGTAACATTTATTGTGTGCCTGATACTATATGTATCCCCCCATAGTCTTACAGTCTCATGAAGTACATGTAATGATACATTTAAAGAAGAAATAGTGGCTCCAAGATAAGGTAAGTGATGATCACAAAATTGAAACCTAGATCTCTGTGACAAAATTCTAGTGTCTTCAATTAGGAAAACCAGTTCCAAGCCCTTCTCCACATGGAGTGTTTCTGTGAACTTATTACATCTCTAAGCACTGTTATAAGTTTAGAATAACGATAACATGCCTTCTTGTTAAAAGGGTGAATTAAGCCCCGTGCGAAGGTGGTGCACATCTGTAATCTCAGCTGCTCAGGAGGTTGAGAAGGGAAGATCATGAGTTCAGAGCCAGCCTCAGCAACATATAGGTGCCAAGCAACTCAGTGAGACCCTGTCTCTAAATAAAAAATACAAAAATAGAGCTGGGGATGTGACTCAGTGATTGAGTGCCCCTGGTACCCTCCCCCCACAAAAGAGGGTGAAGTAAAATAAGGATTTATTTGAAGTACTCAGTTCAGAGCCTTGCAGAAAGCTGCCTCTCAATGAATAATTACTATTATACTTACTATAATTGATGTTTTTCCTATCGAGATTATGAAACCAGAGTTTCTTTCATTCTCCTACATATATTAAAATCCTACCATGAACAAGTTACTATTGTTAAATGCTTTAGTTATCTATGAAATAGAATCGAGAAGTAGGCAAAAATAATGTGAAAATGAACATATAATGACTTAAGGACCATATCAGTAAGCTCTTCACCTTGGGGACAAGATCTTATTATTCAAACTTTAACTTATTTGCTAAATTAGACACAAAATTACTCTAGAGACTCTTTTGACAAAATTAAACCACACATCACCATATACACTTATGTACAACCCCCTGTACACACAAATACACACTAGAAATATTGCTGAAAGAAAGAAAGTTTCCTAGCATTTCCACAATAAGCCAATTTAATCATGTTTAGGGAGCTTTTTCATATGCTTGGGCTACTTTTTTTTCCCCACATCTGCAGCACATCCCAACTGAAAATAGTACATGGGTATCTTACTGTTGTTTTTCTTTCACTCCTGTAACTAGTATTCTCTCCCATGTACTCGAATTCCCTGTAATGTAAAGACATCACTATTATTATAGATATATGCAACATACTATCAAAGAATCAAAAGGAGCTATGAGGCTGGTCTTTACATATGTCCTATTTTATTGAAAGATGTTTTTAAAGTTTTTACAAACTTTTTGATATTATATATGCACACACACCCCACATTCGCCACACATGATTTTATTCTGTGTGTGTGGTGTGTGTGAGTAATGTAATGTATAATCACTACACGTTCTGCCACATCTGTGCACAAACATGTAATGGCACTACAGAGTACATCCTTGCTTTAGCTGAGAAGGAGAAAGAAGCAAGGAGAGAGATACTTCTTGCCCATAAGAAATGAGTTTACTTTCCTAATAAAACAAATCTAAAATTGGCTGTTGTCATCGTGTGATGTTAACAACCAGTTTTTTGGCAAGTTTGAAAATACTGGGCTCCATTATAAAAGTTAAAAATGTCCTGGACCTGGAGTTGTTTACCCAGAGTACAAGCTGCTCTAAAGTTACAGAGCTCTGGTTGGAAGCAGTGGCTTGAAGGCCGCCTCCAAGTAACTGACGTCACAGTAGTCTCAGCTGCTGCTGTGACAGCGAGCTGAGCAGCTCTTTGACTTGTGAAAGTGTTGAAGGATTCAAAGGGACTTTTCAGTACTGCTCTGCAGAATGGTTGGACTCAGGCTGCATGTCCTTTTCTTGTAAAGAATCAAGATTCCCCGAGCTAAGACTTTGCTCTTTAGACAACTAGCCCTCCACTCTGCTTCCTTCCATAACTAGATTGACCATGGCCCAGCTGCTGTAGGATTGCCCCCCAGGGCAAAAAGGTATGTTTCTTTCCGGCAAATTCGAAAGCAAGTGGTTAATTATGCAAAACACAGAAAGGCTGCTGCTGACACATTTTAAGCTATGCATCTTTTTTAAGTGCAGTGTGATTTCAACATCTGCCTGTACTAGTGTCTATGTCTGGGCTGAAGAACAGTGGGCGGGGTGCATAACGGATTGTACTGACTCTGGGAAAGAGGCCACTCAACTGCTGTGGTGGATTCCCCAAGTCTGAACTGACAGTGCCATCCGCTTTCTGAGGCTGTGTTTGTCAAACACTGCTTCTCAATTGTTCAAAAAGCACTTTGCCCACCATGGGATTTTCATTAGCTATACTTCTGAGAATGCAATTTTTGTAGAATGAAGGTTTTTCAGTATTTGCTAATTAAAGTTCACAGCCCTTGAGATGACTGGTATTTGAAAGTTGCAATGAAAAATAAATAAATGTTTTATCCAAGACAATGGTGCATGTACTACAGGATGTGTTTCTGTAATCTGAGACTTTCCTAGTGGCTTAACCTATGTTAGGAGGAAATTTTACCACAATATCTTCTGTTTGAGATGATTTATTTTAGACATTTGTTTATCCACATCAGAAGTTTTTATCAAAGCTTCTAAGTTAAGGAAAGTAAAACTGCTGTGCCTATAACTTGGATGTTTTCTAGATGAGTAAATAATTGGAGAGAAAGTATGGAAGAAAATGGTAATTAAATGAGAAAGCAAAAATAATTTGTTTGGAATTGCATGTGATTGTTTTTGACCTTGTTGGAACATGAAGAGTGTGCTGAAATAACAATAAATGGTTAAAAAAAAATCTTTTGCCCTCTAACAAAATCAAATCAGGGTGGTCTCTAGATATATGCATTTACTGATGAATAGTGGGGAAGAATGCAATCAATTAATTAGTTAAAATGATACAAGTGATTGACAATAGCCTGGAGAGAGGGCTACAGAATTTTGGAGGCAAATAGTACTTTACTCTGATAGATATAAGCATGGGGATTCTTAACCCCTCAAAGTCAATCAGAAGCAAAGCCTCTTCAGGCCAAATGACTTTTTCTAGGAATTGTGAGATTGGCAGTACCAGCTATGTATGACATTCTCATTGAAATATGTGTCCTTTTAAAACTGAAAAACCCTCAACTATATGAAAAGTAACAGGAAATAAGACAGAAAAAAAAGCCTTTTGAACAAAAATCTCCAAAGAGAAAAATAGCAATGGAATAACCGCTATCACTGTTCAGTTTATTTTGCTAACATCTAGTTTTCAGTGGGCAGGATGGACGTTCAGATGGTAATAAGAATAGAGGACCTCTCAGATGGAGAAGTGTTGTCATGACCCTACTTGAGGCTACTATGGGTGATGCAAATCATCTTGTGAGACCCCTTTGCTGCTCTTCCTTTAATTTTGCTTACTGGTGGGGTTGAAAGGTTAGCCAAACCATTTGCCTCCCATCACCACTTACGCAACCCACTCACAAGTGTTTACAATCCTGGCCTCCAGCCTGGGAGAGGGGAAGTAGGTTAAAAGAGATTATGTAATGCTAGCTTAGAGTTGTTAGGGGAAGAACGTGTTCATGACTAAGTAATACAGCTCACTCTGTCCTTTTACAATTTGCTCCAATAAAATTTTATTCTGAATGAAATTCTGGAAGGAGTGAAATGAAATGGAGAGCAAAGAGTCATGGAAAAGGGGGTGCAGCACAGAAATCCTCCCTTCTCCCCCACAAAGATGCCAAGATCTGTGGGATGAAAAGAGCGACAACTGAAAACAAAGAGAACTTTTATATTTGCCTCAGTGGAAAGCACTAAAATTGAGTTTCTGAATCTGTTGAACCACTTTACCCCATAACTTCTTATCACAAAACATTCTATCCCTACCAAGTTACCCCTTTGGATCTTTAAAATATTTAATTTAAAATTATAACAAATGCAGTTTATATAGTTGTATTCAGTTTTTTACTAACAAAAAAAATTCCAAATATTGAACTTGACATGTTTCTTTATAAAAAATACCTGAAAAATAGTGATGGCAAAGGAAAATCATGGAGAATCTGATCATTCACACAAGCAAGTTAGGTTTTTCTTCTGTCAATTTTATATCTAAATAAAGGTCAAAATTATCAGTTTAATTATAAGAAAGAAAGAGGGATAGATGGAGGAAAAGAGGGAAGACAAGAGTGGGGGAAAGGATAGCAGGGAGAAGCCAGGAAACAGTCATTTTATCGAGTGTTCATTATGGTACAAAGTAGCATTTAAGCACTTTTATTAAGGAGTCTCTCTTCCTCACTTAATCCACAAAATAATTCTATGGTCCCCCACTCTATGTTTAGAGGTGGAAACAATATATTTAGCTGTATGATATTTATGTTTATAAGACTGAGTTGCTGGAAAGGCTAATTAAATCCTCCCACAAGAACTGGCACAGACCCTGCTCTATAGAAATGTTCTTGCAAAGACTTCTTTTTGATCCATAACTGTTATATTTCCTAGCACTAGATGTTGTTCTGGATCTGGAAGGGGGAAGCTCTGTAGATTGGCCCCTCTTCATGTTAAGTGTGAGTTTGGCCCTTTGAAGAAAAGCACAGGATTCACACTGCATCAGGAGCATGACCTGGCCTCACATTACAGCCCTATCACCTGGAACAAGACTGATTTAGAATATCTCAGGGTGGTCTTCTGGTATGTAAAAAAGAGGAGCCTGGTGCCTTTTTAACTCTGATTGGAAGTTATTCAAGAAAAGATAGGACTGGAAAGAAAAATTAGAACCATTTGCTGCAAGATTGTGGGAAAACTTTACTAAGATGATTTCTGAACATTTCCATGTTCACGATAATTGGAGTAAAGATGAACTACCATAGCACCTCTTTTCTAGGTTTTTTATAATTAGTCTGTTTCTTTTTATAACTTCTTTGGTTAAATCTGCAACTCTCCCTTAGAATCTCAAATCATTTCATCATTCCTAAGCAGTACCAGTGGCAAGTAACTTCTGGTCAGCAAGACTGTTTCAGCTCACAGTTAATTACATATAGTTTTAAAGCAGTCTATTAGTCTCAAAATAAGCACTGTCTGCATTTCCTGTGAACAGTTGCTAGATGAAACTAAAAGACAACTAGGTAAGGGAGACCAGTGAATGTTAAATTAATCTAAACAAACACAAATCTGTAAATTATTTACTATCTTCATTTTGTTAGATGTTCATTGACATTAAGGATAAATACTTGTCCTACTGGCTTGTAAGTATGGAGGGTAGCAAAAGAAAGATGACATGATAGAGGGGATGAAAAATAAAGTTAGAGATAGAGTATGATTATGTGAATAAAATGAGACATGATGGAATATTTTTGGCTAAACTTGAAATTATTTTCTTGACCAAATTAATCATGATTATGAGTGCCAAAGTAATAGGTAAAATTCACCAAGTGTCTATAGCAAATAGTTTGGGAAAAGAGTGAGAGTATGTCTCCCAATATTATTAGTATTATTAGGGTGCTTTTGGAGGTAGAGCTCTGCATATAGAAGTAACATTTTTTAATCCTCATAGTGTATTGTGATATATTGATAGATTATAGTCTGGTGTGTGTGTGTGTGTGTGTGTGTATGCATATGTATAAACACATATATATTTAAAACCATTTACTACTCAGATATGTATGTACAGAAGAGTCTGTTAGAAGTAAAATTAGCTTTTGACGTTTACCCAGTATTTGGGACATGAAATGTGCATCTGTCTCCTATGAATATAAACTTGTGCCTGGTGCTTGGTTACATCGGCTTAATTCTGCAATGCCTGAATTCATTGAATATTGACTATTGAGAACTTTGTCCATAATTAACATAAGTAGATATTGGTAAGTTAAGGCATTTTGGTAGTGGTTTGGTAAAGTGAATAATTACATTTCTGTGTGTGTGTGTGTGTGTGTGTGTGTAGATGCTAGGGATTGAACTCAGAGCTTCCATGTGCTAAACACATATTCTACACTGAGCTACCTCTAGCCCTAAATCTCTTATAGGCTTAATTATTTAATTATTTTAAACAGATTCATATATTTAAAACATACTTTTTTAGAGGGCTGGGGTGGTCACGGCTCAGAGGTAGAGCACTTGCCTAGCATGCATGAGGCACTGGGTTCAATCTTCAGCACTACATGGAAATAAAATAAAGATATTGTGTCCACTTATAACTAACAATTAATATAAAAATGAGTTTGATAATAAGATTATTTTCAAGTGAAATCAAAGCAATATTTTAAGGCAAAATAATTGAGGAAATTTGAAAAGTTTTTCACATTACCTTGCATTCAATATGTCAGACAGTGTTTATAACAGTTCTGTGAATGTCCCCCATTTTAATCCTAATAAACTAAATCTCAGATATTTTAGATGACTTATAACAAAGTTACATATCTGGTACTTTAAATTGTATCTTCAAACCCTAAATTTACATACCCTGAATGTTAAAATTTAAATTATTTCAGTCACTACCTTATGGAATAGAAGATTCTCTGCAAACTGAGCAAAAGAATTCCTTCAGTTCTCTTTATTCAGTTTTCTAAACAGGTTATAATATATAACCTATGAGATGAAATTTTGAATAAGTTTAATATACATCTCACAGGATAGTTTTGATACTTTAAGATCATACTCAATGAGGTAAAATAATGATATTTTTATGATTTAAGTTGCTTTCTTATTTGTACTTCTGTCTCCCAAATCGACAGCCAACTTTGAGGTCTCAGTTAGTACAGTGAGCACATTTGACATGACTTGATCTAAATACAGAAGAGACTGTAGTTCAGCACTTGCTCAGGACTCTGAGTCACAAGTATATAACCAGGTTGCATCAGAACAGAATCATTCTGTTGTAGCAGAATCTGCCACAGTTGTGTACATGTGATCATAGAGCTGAATTTCATACTTAAAATCTTAGATTTTCACAAAATACTCTATTTTTAGATTAGGTAGTTAATTAAGGGCCTATTTATATCTTACATGTGCATTTAACCATCTTGTCCACTATAATTTTGCTGTCTGGTCCCCAACAGGGAAAAAAAAATCTTTGGACAATAGTTATTACTTTATTGACTGTGCTCATTTCCTCTTAAGCAGATTTTTACAACTTCTTCTTTTGAGTCCAATTTTCCTATAATTTATTTACATCAATGGCCCCTTGATAAAATGATAAAATCTGTCTCCAAAAAGCATATGAATTTGGAACTCTCTCTTGTTGTTTATATTAGGCTTTATTTTAAAGGCAAGTGAGACTGATTAAATAAAACAACTCCAAGCTTCCAAGAAACAGTTAAGAGAAGGCGGAGACGAGCAGAAACACTTCTTCGTTGACACACGGTTGCCATGGACCTACATAAGCAGTGGGAGAACACAGAAACTAGCTGGCATAAGGAAAAGATGGAATTACTGGACCAGTTTGACAATGAAAGAAAGGAATGGGAAAGTCAATGGAAGATCATGCAGAAGAAGATAGAAGAGGTACAAGTTGATTTGTTTTGAATATACTGTAAACTTCAAGCTCAGGATCGAAATTCTGTTGAAGTTTGTTTTATATTAGAAACCATTTTTATTTTCCTTATTCCATCAAAAAGATTGCATGTCTCACTGACATTTACTATACTAAAAATAGCATAAGCTTACCTAATGGCATCTTTGGGACTATGCTTATTTTATAGTCTTGCAAGAAAAGTATGACCCTGAAAAGTCACTCAAAAATGTATTAATCTACCATATTCTGGCTAGAGAGGTTTAATGTCCAAAGTGATATATGTATTCTGCATGAGTTTTAAAATATCACAGCCTCAGAAGAAAATGCAAGAAATACATAATTGGTGAACATATATTAGCAAAATTATAATTGGGCATTAGTATATAGCCCAATTAGAATATCTTTCCTGGAATGATAAGTAATGTCTACTAAAGGAAATTACAATATATCAGATAACTTAGTATAGTAAAAAGGAGTGTCACATATCAAACAGGAAATGGTAGTGGACATGAGATTTTTTCTGGTAAGATATGCTACATTTATTAGGAAAGGAGTTATGAAAAATGACATATCATGTCATGACTCTAACACAGTCATTTTATTCTCATTAACAACCCCTAGCCTGTTGGGCCTGGAATATTTCCTTCAAGCATTTGCACTGGTATAGATTCCTACTTGCTCTAACTGGAAATTAGTTATACTTATCTTGCTTTATTCTGATAAAAAACCACAGTATTGACTTATATGATTTTATGCATCTTACCAAAACAGTTATTTTAAAAGATTCTTGGGCCTTTCTTTGCAAGCAAAGTGCCTTATATATGTATAGTGTTAATTTTTTCCTAATAACAGCTTACTACTTATGAAAAAAATACAAACCATAAAAAATTGCTATGCCAAAAAAAAAAATGAACAAGAGAGAAGATACTCACCAAATATCTGATTAAGAGATTAGAGGACAAATTTACTATTCCCCCCTTTATATTTTGGAAAATGTGTTCTGCATGCTCTCTTATCTCCTGTCTCTTTCCAGAGACTGACATTAGAGCAACAAAGAAATTCCTAAGTCAAACCAGAATCTAAAATGCTGATTCAATCAGAAACTGACAGTCATGTGTCACCTGCACCCTAAGACTTGGGAGATCCAGTTGGTAACAGTATCAGAAAACTCTAGCATCCAAGCAAAATAATTAAGGGATGCAGTCAATTTTTTTACCATGTTGTTAAAACAGTTTGCTGTCTGGTCAAATTTGTTATTGTTCAATAATTATTCTAACAACTCTACAGATTCCATATGTGGTTAATATTAGCCATTATCAACCAGCAGGCATTAAACATGCTATAAACAGAATTATAGCTAACAGAGATACTCTCCTTTTTTGCATCAGGAATAGAGAAGGGCTCTAACATTTTTTCCTCAGAGTAGCTACATGCTATATATGTCTGGCTCTCTGTGATATATAGCTACATAGTTGGGAATATGTTTAGATAACATGCTCACCAAGAATGCCCAAGGATACTTTTCAATACCTGAAGCTAACACTGTGCTCCCCTTATTTTACACACACACACACACACACACACACACACACACACACCTTCTTACAGGCTACAAAACTGGGATAAAATGATTAAGAAAAACAGGAGGAACTCAATGTGATGGCATGTGCCTGTAATCCCAGTGGCTAGAGGTGGAGGCAGGAGGATTCCAAGTTCAAAGTTAGCCTCAGCAAATTAGCTAGGCCCTGCGCAAGTTAGTGAGATCCCATATCAAAATGAAAATTTAAAAGGGGGAGGGGGCTGGAAATGTGGTTCAGTGGCTAAGCACCCTGGGCTCAATCCCTGGTACAAAAAGAAAAGTAGGAGGGGCTGGGGATGTGGCTCAAGCGGTAGCGCGCTCGCCTGGCATGCGTGCGTCCCGGGTTCGATCCTCAGCACCACATACAAACAAAGATGTTGTGTCCGCCGAGAACTAAAAAATAAATATTAAAAATTCTCTCTCTCTCTCTCTCTCTCTCTCTCTCTCTCTCTCTCTCTCTCCTCTCTCACTAAAAAAAAAAAAAAGAAAAGTAGGAGGAAAGTATTTTAGTGTTTTCACCTATCACAAAGAATCAAGACAATTTTTTCAAACTAAAATTTAGAAATCAGGACTTGGAAATATTGCAGCATGTCACAAGCATAATCAACAATATTTGTTTAACATTTATCACCAAATCTGTATAGAAAATCAGATGTAGTACTGCCTAGCTTGTGTGAGATACTGGGTTTGATTCTTAGCACCACATATAAATGAACGAATAAAGTTCTGTCCATCTACAACTACAATTTTTTTATTTATAAATCAGATACAAATTTTTGAATCATGCAAGAGAATTGTGAACTTTCAGGCATATACTTATAACTTCAGAGATTTCAAGTGACTTATCATCTAATGAAAGCATCCAGCATTGGGCATTAAGATGCTTCCCCAAGGGCAGAGAAGGGGCTTATTTCTCCCCAGCAAGAGTTGAAATTGTGTTTCTCAGCAATCCTGGCTATTAAGAGCCAACCCAGATACAACTCAATTTAATAAATAAGATGTTTGTTGCACATCAGTATTGTGGAGTGAATTCATACAGGTTCTATATGTGCACAGATCTTCAGCTAATCTCCAGCAGTTAGTAGAAGCTTAACAGATCCTACTTTCCTTTGGGGATATTTCTTCTTAATGACCAGAAAATTCTGTAATGTTCATTTTTTTTTTGTTGTTGTTGTTGATCTTGGAAATATCAGAAGAAGATTACTGCTCAAAATTGTGGCCCATTTTGGCAAATAAAGAAAGCTGTTCAAGTTCTCTGAAAAAAAATCAAGATGATGCTGATGAATCTCTGTTCCACTATTATTGATACTATCCATAATCATTGCATTTGCTGTTGGAAAGCCAAGATGATCATGCCTGAATCATTTGAAATTTGGAGTAATACAGATAGAAATTCTGAATTGTTTAAATATTATTATTTTTAACTTTTTTATATTTTCACATTGCAATCTCTATGGCTTGTTTCCTTTGGTGGAATGATTAGAAAGCTATTGACAAGTGCTGAGTGCTAGATAAGATAAAGTCACTTATGCAAAGCAAATGGTTTTCCATTAATTACAGCATATTATTTGTTATTCTTTACTAGCTAAGGACCCAAGAGAATATATGATGTCTCAAAATTACACATATGGTCAAGTATACAAAAACAAAAATAAATAAGATGAAGACAGAAGGAAGTGAAATGCAGAAATAAATCTGTCTTTCTAGCAAATAATGCAAATACTATCTGTTGCATATTCCTCAACATCCAAGAGACCAAAAACTAACCTATTTCCTAGGAATAGAACTTCTCCCCCTTGTTATGAAACTATAGGAATATTGTTTTCACTCAAGACTTCTCAAAAGGAGGGTAACATCACCAACAGCCTCCTTAGATTTAACATAGTTTCTTCATATCCATTTTTTTTAGTGAACTTTTCTAATTGTGACTAAAATACATGACCAGAACAACTTAGAGAAGGGACATTTATTTGGGGATCATAGGTTCAGAGGTCTCAGTCCATATGTGGCCGACTCCATTGCTCTGGGCCCAGGATGAGGTGGCACATCATGATGGAAGGACCCAGCAGAGGAAAGCTGCTCAGCTTATAGTGAGGTCAGAAACCAGGGCACCAGGGTCACAGGGAAGATGAACCTTTCAGGACAGGTCCCCAGTGTGACACACCTAACCTAGCCACACCCTACCTTCCTACAGTCACCAGTCAGTCTATTCAAACTAGGATGGACCGATGAGGTTATAACTCTCACAGTCAATCACTTTACCTCTAAACATTCCTGCATTAACTCAGGATCTTTTGGGGAACACATCATATGTAAAACATAACAACCCTCATGGTGAACCCAGATCATAATGCCATCAGCAGCTCAGGTTATTTTTATAGATACCAAAACAGTTGAGTCACAGCGCTATTTGGTGATACGCTGCTTTATACAATGAGTGCTTTAAAATTTATAATTATTAGGGAAATAAATGTACCACATATCTTTCAGGGATCAACTCTGTGTAGTGCTTTTCTCAACTGAGTGTTGGGTAAATATTGAGCAGCAATGTAACTGTTGTTGAAGTCTTTGAATAATACATGTAATGCAGATATTGATGATGGCTGTGAAATGGAGTCATTTGCTTTAATATTTTTCTGACAATCTCTTTGGATATTTGAATAGATTTCCCAAGAGTCAAGCCTAAAGAAAAGCCTACTTCCTTCACTTTTTAGGAGTGAGCCGAGCATCTGCAGACTTAACAAAGATCTCAAGAAGTAATTTGGGACTTGCATTAACACAAATAGATGGTCAAAGCCTTTGAGCTTTATTGTTTCACATGGGTCATTATCACACTTTTTAAAATCTTAATGAGAAATTTCTTTTAGAATGTGTATAGTCTTGGCATTAAAAACATCAGTAATATCTAGCCATTACCAATGTAGTTAATAAAAAGAAGTATTTTTTGATTGACAAGTGCCTACTTAAGGAACAGAATGAGTTGATTTACTATATAATTGTCAGCTATTTAGACAGTTAAATATCAGTGTGTAAATATGGTCATATGTTTAAAATAAATGACTTTAATAATAATTAAACTCTTGCTTCTCTGAAAACAATTAGAAAGCATGGTCAGTAGTTGATTCAGGAAATTCCTTTTGTGACAATGCTTCTGCATCTATGTATAGAGTCAGATTTACTTCTCAATGACAATTTCTGATTATAAAGAAAAAATAGCATCCATGCATTGCCTTTCTTAGAGTAGTATTTATGGTTCATCAAAGTTGTTCCAGCTAATCCACATTTTAGAGGCACCATTTGGAAGAGTAAGCATGAACATCCAGGGTAGTATATAGTAAGTAATATGGCAAAGAAAGTTCAAAATGTTTTCTTGTTATCAAGAATATTGACAAATGAGTTAAGAGGAAAAAAGTTTCCATTTTGATTTCTTACAGCTTTGCCAAGAAGTAAAGCTTCGGAGGAAAATCAACATGAATGAACGCTCTAAGGTCACTGGTCTTGATCATGAGAAAGCCATTCAAGAAATGTTGGAATCTTCTTCAAACAACCCCAATTCAGGACAATGTGAATTTACAGGGATGAATCATAGGGATGGTCTGGAGAAAGAAAATAAATCAGGGCAGTGCTTACCCTGTGAAGGAAATCAATTGTGTAAGGAACAAAAAGTAACAAAAAAAGCAAAAGTAGGGTTTATGGATCCTGCCACCACAGACAACCAAAAAGAATTCCAGGCCTGGCCAGGCCCCAGGACTTCTGAAGAAGAGAGTAAGAGCGGTTCTGGAGCCCTCAGCAGTGTAAGTAAGATGTGATTCACTGTGAGCTGTTTCTAAAGAAATATTTACATTTCAAAGTGCTAACCTGCTGTTGCTTGTATGTGCAAAGGCTCTTGAAGAACTTGCCAAAGTTAGTGAAGAATTATGCAGCTTTCAAGAGGAAATTCGAAAGCGGTCTAGCCACAGAAGGTAGGCTTGTACACCTATTTATGTTGCATGATCACAACAGTATTGTTTTTAGTTAATGAACTCAAACTGCCTCCTCCTTACATTCTGTTAGTGAGAAGTTAAGAGCTATTAAAATTTTATTGTTGAATGGAAAATAGATACTTCAGTTTTATATTTTCCTGTTCACTAATTCTAAAAAGGAACCTTTCAATGCTCTTTGTAATTTGATTATTAGGAATACTTTACTTTCTTGGTGTTTAGTTAGGGTACACCTTCCATAATAAATTAACAAGTATCCTTTAATTTCATTTTTTTAAAAGGAAAAGTATGTTTTATTTACAAAGCGGTGCTTGCACAGATACCACAGCTTGAAGAAAAATTCTTATTATAATAATCAACACCTATTAATTATTCAGACTGATGGCATTCACTGTCATATTTCCACACATGCATACATTGTGCATTGGTCATGTCCATCAAACTGATTTCTATTCTCACCCTTCTCCCCTCCCTCAACCCACCCCTCTTTGCATACCCTTACTAGTCCCTAGAACTTTTGTATTTCAGGTCATCTTTTTGTTTGCTTGTTTCTACATATGAGAGAGAAGATGTGATACTTGTCTTTCTGTGTCTGGCTTATTTTGTTTAACATGATATCCATGTAACATTTTGCTGCAAATGACAGAATTTCATTCTTTATAGCTGAATAATATTCCATTATGTATATATACTATATCTAATATAGTGTTTTTCCCCACTTTGAGTATTTGGCCCATGCAAGAGTATACAACTAGGATAATCCAGTTTTATACATCTTTAAATTTTGTCAGAGTTAATAACAATGTGGTGTGGTTATTCTATATGATGTTCAACTGAGATATTTTATGCCCTAGAGTCACTTATTTCCCTATAAGTAATATTTATATAATAGAGGAACACATAGTTTTCAGAATAACACATTGTAAATATTTCTATACACATGCCACAAAAATTCTATTTCACTTCAGAAATAGTGTATAATTTCAAAAATATGTTTTATCCAAATTCTAAAATTAATTTGGAATTCTCTGCATGGTAAACAAAGATGAATTATTTGAAAACAATATGCTTCTTAGAAAGCTGCAACAGTATGCTCCCTTATTTTTCTTTAGCACTTGGGAAGTTCAGAGAGAATTTTTGTGCTGATTTGAAATAGATTTTCTTAGCCAAGTGTATTTCATACATAATTTGCCCTGTTGGCCTGTTTAATTTTTCCTACCATTTTTGTGGGTATTTGTCTGTAATTTACAGTTTGCTATTTTGTAATCTTTTATAAGTTGCATAGATATAAATATTGAAAATGCATGAAGTGATTTTTTTTTGTGAATCCACATTGTTGCTACAGTAGTTAACTTTTTACTTAAATAATTCCCAAAAGATTTTTGTGCCAGTTTTCTTTTATAAGCCACACCTCAAATAAAGCTCTTATTATCACCCCATGGCCTTGGAAAAAAGTTCAGTCATCTTTAATATGAAATTCAAAGACATTACAACTTGTCCTGACCTAATGTTTTTCTCTCTCGTTTTTCATTGTCCTCCCCACTTTGCTTTAAATCCTTGCACACTACTGTGCCAATTATCCCTTGAATAGCCACACTCTTTTTATTATATTTCCCTTTGTTTATATGCCCTTTACTGGGCTTTTTAAAAACTTTTTTAAAATCTTGCTTTTCTTTCAAGCCCAAGTGAGATCTTCCATTTGGAATTATTTATGTATCCTTGTGCTTTTATTCAGACTTTTATTCTTACTACTTAAAATATTATTTCAAAATCAAGGGTCGAAGCTTGAGGTCACATTACATAATAAATAAGAATTCCATAGGCAAAGAGAAAGTAAGGCAATAGCATGAGAAAAGCTATAGAAATGGAACTGTCAGTAGCAAAAACTTAAGAGAACGTAGTCTAATTTGAGTCTAGTATGAAGTTGCAGGTAATATAGATAATGGAAGAGACAAGGTTGAAAAGATAGCCTGAGACATAGTATATAGAGTTGTAAGTGGCATAGATATAAATGATTAAAATGTATGAATATGATTAAGAGCCTTGAATGTAACATTGAGAAGGGACTTTATTCTTCAATAAAGTGGACTTGAAGTTTTAATTAGGGGATTTATATAAATATTATGCTTGAGGAAATTTTGATTCCATTTCCTGATGCAGAAATCCATTGCATAAACCTTATTTTCTTTTAAGAGCTAGTCTTAAATAATGTTATCACTAATATACTTTGTTTTGTAATTATTCAGGATGAAGTCAGACTCTTTCCTCCAAGAAATGCCAAATGTAGTCAGTGCACCTCATGGTGACCACTTGATCAAAAATGGCCCATGCATTCTTCCAATCAGTTTAGAAAAAGAAAAACAGAAAAATAGAAAAAATCTGAGCTGTACCAATATGCTCCCAAGCAATTCTGTGAAAAAATGTGGAATTGATACAATTGATTTGGAAAGGAATCAAACCCCACCAATTCCTCCTCCAAGAAGCACCTCTCGAAATTTTCCGAGCTCATATTCTGAACAAGCCCAAGAAAGATTGAAGGAAAGTTCAGACTACAACAGCTGGGTGGCCCAGGAGGGTCAAGGTGAAAAGACCTGCAATCTTCATTCCATTTTGAGGCTGCAAGAGATGCCTGTATCACATCCAGATGAAGGAAAGACTATGAAAGATGGTATGATGTTTTCTTCTTTGACACCAGGAGTCAAAATAGACAGCAAGCCTTCAGATAATGAAGATGGGTTTGGCATGTGGTCAGGTGACATTGAGATAGGTGTGAAAAAGAGCCCCTCTTCTTTGTGGTTTCAGAAAACCTGCTCTACCCTCAATATGCCAAAATTTGAAAAGGAGATCCCAGATCACCCTGCTAAATCTCATTCTGATCTTTACATAGGTAATGGCCGTAGTTCCTCGGTGACACAGAGCAGTGATCCACCTAGAAGTTTCAGTTGTGGCTTTGAAAGAACTGCAAGGAATGAAAAGTTAGCAGCAAAGACTGATGAATTTAACAGAACTGTATTTAGAACAGATAGACATTGTCGTGCAATACAGCAAAATCAAAGCTACTCAAAATTATCTGAGGATCTTAAGCCCTGTGATAACTTAACTACTCCTGTTGGTAGCATATCAGATATATCAGGTAGTGAGAGTGTGACTGGTATTCTGAAAACCAGTGCCCACATGCCTGTGCCTATAGAAAAGATGTCTGATAATCCTACCAAGAAATCCACAGCAGGTCTGGTCAGACAAATGCAGGAACACATAAATCCTAGCAGTTATTGGAACATGCTCCACGAGCATGACTGGAGACCAAGCAATTTGTCTGGCCGACCGAGGTCAGCTGACCCCAGGTCAAATTATGGTGTTGTGGAAAAGCTGCTGAAAACCTATGAGACATCAACAGGATCTTCACTGCAAAATTCTAAGTGTTTCCGGGATAATTGGACCAAATGTAATTCTGATGTCAGTGGTGGTGCTACATCAAGCCAGCATTTAGAAATGCTTCAAATGGAACAAGAGTTGCAGAGAAAGACATCTTTGTGTGGGGGACAGCAAGTGAAGCAAGGAATAGATTGGAAAAAGATAACAGAGGTAAGAAAGCAAATTACACATTTTGGTAGAACAGCATCCACATTTAGCAGTGACTGTAAGTTCAGTTCATTTGCCCATTCATATAAATAGAATGTAGAAACATGTTTGGCATCTTCTTGACTTCTTGACTCTTTGTGAATAAATGTAACTCAGCATAAATTTAAGATGTGGTTTTTAAGACCAGGGAATAGCACATTATATCTTTTAAAAAAAAATAATACCAATATAATGAGTGGATTTAAGAACATCACGAATATCGAATATTTGTTGTTTGTCTCTTGAAAATTTTTGCAGAATGTACATTTTTGATTTATAGAATTTTGAGGTTTACTTTTAAGTATGTGGAAAATATCTTTGAATAATTTTAACTTTTCACTTATTATCTATGATTGATTCAGTCATTCTCAGCATTTGATTTGTGTTCTCATAGGATTTATCATATGAATGTGAGTCTGCACAAGACATCACTTAAAACAGTGCCTTGAAAAGTTCTTTTATCTGTGGAACTAAAAGTCAGTGTATGGAACTAAGGTCATTCTTATGTGTATCTCTTTAGCATGAAAACTGACAAAAAACGAATGGGTATTTAAATAAACTTATCCTCTTGTTGTTGTTGCTGCCCATTCACAAAAGAGTACAGTCTTCATTAAGGAGAAAAATTGGTCACAGAAATTAACAACATAACTTAACAAGAAGTTACAGGATAACATGTTGTTATCTAACATTACAAAAATTCAAGTTTTGCCTGCAGTAAAAAGTAAGCAACATGGTTTTACGTTATGAAGATTGACTCCAGTTATAAAAATTTATTTTTATGGGTCTTTCAAACTCTGTAAAATTATGAATTTTATTCCATTTTATCAGAAGTCTTGACTAATTAAGAAGGGTACAATTAATTATCCTGCATTTGAATTTTTCAAAATTAAGACCATAAACACCAGGAAGATCTTATATCTAGAGACAAGAAATGGAAACATGTACATTAACCAACAAAAATTCTCTAACAAGAAATGCGGAGTTTTCTTTTAGTGTGTATTGATTGGGGGTTTGCTACTCTACTATGTATCTTTAGGAGTAGGTTGTTTGTTTTGTTTTTCCCATGAACAAATTTGAGAAATAAGTCTCCAAAGAGAGAAAAAGATTATTGTTATACCATCACTAAAATAGTAGAATTGAAGCCATCTGCTCTGCTCATCTCAGATGAAAGAACACGAGTTCTGTTTAAGGTCAATTAGAACCAAAGGTATAAAATGAATCATGGAAGCTTTTTATTTTTTTTAATTGTTAGGATCAATGGATGCTTTTTTTTTCCATTGAAGTAAAAAAGAAAGAAAGAAGGAAATAAAAGAAAGGTGAGGAAAAGTTTTTCATTCATCAGATGCCCAATATAGGTAGTAACACTTTATCAGCAATTAGAATAAAGTTGTATTTAAAAGTATTTTAGGGTTGGGGATGTAACTTGATAGTAGAGTGCTTGAAAAGCATGCATGAGGCCCTGTGTTTGATCCCCAGAACCAAAAATGAAAAAGAGAAAGTATTTTAATGATAACTTTTGAAGCTTTGTGAGATAGTAACACAGTGATCATTTTAAAAAGTAATCAGTTAAGTCATTTGGTTTGTGTACCTCTTGATTATGACTCTTAAAGTGTCAGTAATCTGACATAAATGAACAGTTTCTTCTAAATTATCTTTATTTCAAATAACACTAAAACATCCTAACATCCCACTAAGAAACATCTACAGTTTCATCATATTGAAGTTATTTTACCTGAACTTTTGAATTTTGCATTCATAGTTCTAAAAAGACATCAACTGCCTCGTGACTCATCAGTGTGAGGAGACCTACAAGATTATCAAGTACCATAGTTCATATTAAAATTGGAATTTTGATTAAAATACTCCATGCCACAAATATTAGACAAATGCCTTCTTCAGTTTTCAGTACTTTTCTTTGGTTGTAAGTTTGCTATTACATTAATCCCATAGTAGAAATCCATAATGTTGTTGGTTGTGTAATGAGATAAATGCCTTCATTTGTGTTACAGGAATCCATGGCAGTGAAAGTCTCCAATGGAAAAGGATTTTCCCGACCTGCCAGACCAGCAAATCGCCGTCTCCCATCCCGATGGGCATCCAGATCTCCATCAGCACCACCTGCCTTGCGAAGAACTGCGCAGAGCTATACCATTTCTCTGAGATCTGAGGCACCAATGGTCTAAGTCTCTAGTCTGGATTGCTAGATTACAAAACTTCTAGTCCCAATTGCCAAACTGAACATTCTGAGTGTTTACAGCCAATCCTGTCTGTTCTCTTCTGTATCATTCAAGATCACTGGGACAAGCAATTTCAATCTTAACTTTCCATCAGTCTTCAGTGTTTTTAATCTATGGAATAATTATCTCCTCATATTTTGATTTCTTAGGTCAGAATTTTTTAATGCCATCTTCATTAATTTTCCAATATGGTTAAGTTGAAACAATGTACAATATTGTATATTCTAACTTTCTTGCAAGTGCAGAAAGCAAGGTTATGTGCATGGCCCTGTGTTTGTAGGTGCATGTTTCGTAATAGGAAGCATTCTAGTATGTATTTAGGTAAGAAAAACGTATGTGCTCGTGTTGACTTTGCAATTATAACATGTATACCTATGTATTCTTCGTGTTTATTTAAAAGTTTTGAAAATATACAGTACTATTTTGTATACCTTTTAATAGGTATCGCCTAAGGATTTGAGGTTCATACATTAATCAACCACTCCTTTGGCCCACAACTACATTGAAAAATAAGAATTATACACATATCTAGCATTGGTAGTTTTCTAAATACAGCTCAAATGGCTTCTTAACCCATATTAGGATAAATTAATAGTATTAACTTTCTTGATTATTATTTTAAATAAAAATGTCACACATTTAACAGATAAGCCTTCTAAAGCAAACATAAAATGCTCATAAATGCTTTTATACATTGCTTGGTAGTCTTGTATGGCTTTAATTGTATACTTGATTCTCAGAGCCAGTGTAATAAGACTGCCTCAAGTATGACAGGACTAAATAATGAATTTATTTTGTCAACCTCAGTAATATTCCTTAAATGGGATGCAAAAAGAAATTAAATCATGTTGAATTTTATCTTTTCTTGAAATCGAAGTAAGCTTTTAGTTCAGCTGCTTTATCTGGATTCATACACATTTAGAGGTAAGTTTTTTTTTCCCTAATCTTTCCCCTAAAACTAATAGATAAAAGACTAATTCACTTTTTTTAAAAAAAAAAAGTAAGATCAGGAATAATTTCATTGAGAACTGAATTGTAATATATTTCTTAGAATGTACTACCAAAAAAAAAAAAGCCTTAAACTAAACTTTGGCCTCCATAGGAGTAAAAGGAACAGAAATGTGTATTTTGGCTACAATTTCCATACAGTGAACACATAAAATCTGTGTTGAGAACTCACAGAAATAGGTATATTGAAGTGCTTGGAATTCTACATGGAAGATTTTAGAAGCGGTTTTTGTTATTAGTTAGATATTAATTTTATTTAAGCTTTTTGTTGCCAAAAAATGTTAAGATAGTCTTATGACCAATGTATTCAGAGTTTTATTCTTATGATATTCTAACCACATAGAGGAATTTACTTTATTATACCATGCCCTGAGGTAAAGTAAATAATTTGTAAATCACAATTGCCTTAAAAGGCTCAAGACTGTACCATGGTGATGGCTAGATTCATGAGTTATGAGAATAGCTGAATTAAACTTCTAGAATGTGAGCTGGATCCTATGGTAAGTAAGGGCTTCAGATTCATTCTCCTAATTCTTGTTTCCTTCGGAAAATATCTTTCCCCACAGGAAATATATAAAAGAAAATGAACCTATATACCAAGTGATATCACTTTAATTATATGCTTTTCCACAAGAGGGGAGAAAAACACTGGGAAATTGCTACCTTGGGCCATGAAATTTTGCTGTTGACAGTGGTGCCCAAGTACTGTGTACATATCTGTTCCTCTCCATCCCTATACCCCAGACAGTCTGGCATGATCTGTGGTCCTACCTTTACCTGCAAATCAGAATAGTGAAGATCTCTTTTAAAAATGAAATCCCTGATCTCTGCCCCCACCCCCATTATTAAAGTGAAATTTCTAGGAGTGGAGAGTGGGAGTCTTTAATAAAACAAAGCAATGCAAAATATTTGATAACCAGGCAGATTTGGAAGCAGTGACTTTTGATGATAACTGAATGGATGTCATCATTGGGTAGTCACCTTGGGTAGTCACTTTTCTTCCCTGGAACTTAACTTTGCTATCTGTAAATTAAAAGTTATATTGCCAGTCTTCACAATTTTAAGCCTCTTTTTCTATTATCATTTGAATGAACCAGTGGGACCATTTTAATGTCTTTTTAGGTTGACTAAAATAATAGAATATTAGAGCTAAAAAAATAACTAGCATCTAGTCCAATCCCAGAAATTGTAAAACTGAAGAAACTAAAACATTGAGTACTCTTTTGTTTTCTTTTAAAATATTTTATAGTTTTTTATGGAAAAGTCTGTCAGGAAATGAAAATCATCCTTGAAAAATATTTTTTGATGTATTGTGATTTTTAACTGGTGATTTTTCTACTTTGGGTGGGCATTTTCTTCCCCAAAACATATCCTTCATTATGTCATCATTGCTGGATTTAAAGAAATTATAAACATTCACAAAAATATTTGATTAGGAACATATTTATAGATGTTTTCCTAATAGACTTTTGAGAGGAAAATCTTATGTCACAGGCGATTACTAATGTTACTAGCTGATCTCAGAAAGGAATTAGAATAATGCAGAAAAGAGTGCTTGAGAGTGTGTGTGTGTGTGTGTGTGTGTGTGTGTGTGTGTTTTATGTGTGTTGAGTAGAGTTTGTGTTTATGTGGTGTGTTTGTGTGAATTTCTATGTATGTGTATGGCATGTACATATTCCAGCCACTCATCTAACTTTTTTGTACTGTGTTAGGTCCCAAAGCCAAATATAAGAATATAATAATGCTTTGTGTAATTCACTATTTCAAAATTTATCCATAACTTTGTTTTTATATGAAAACAGTGAATATGATATTTCATTTTGCTAATATTGCCCTAAAAGAGGATATACTTTTACTTAGGTGGTTTAACCAGGCTGCATATCATCCTGAGAAAATAACTGTATCTAAAAAAGAGTACCTACCTTCCCAAAAATGATTCTTAAAATTATTTTTAAGCACATTTGCTGATAAACAATCACTTGCTGTTGAAATTTCCTCCAGCCACTAGAAGCTATGAAACAAGTTTGGAAACAGCCACTGTGGCATTTATATATACTGAGAATATTTGTATGTTCTTTCTTTTCTATAATGAACTAGTAAATCGAAGAGCCTTATAAAATCTAAACTCAAACGTATACACAGTTCAATCTAGCTTCTCCTAGAATATTGCTAGATAGTAGAATTTAAGCCAGTCTGCCTGACTTCCTGCTGCTAGCCCCATACAAACGCCCTACAGTTCCTCCTACACTGACATTACCCTGTGCCCTCTTAGCTGTTAATTAAGTTCGGTAAACATTTTCTTTGAAATGAATATTCATTTACATGATGAAATAAGGTAAATTATTTTTCAGCAGATTCAAATTTCTAGCATAGCACCATTTTGCTTCAAAAAATATACTCCTAAAAAACGAACATTACATTGTCAAAAAAATCAAAAAGAAAATGGGTTGTCCTTCAAGCAAGTGCCAATGATGACTGCTACTCTATTGTTTTTACTCCACGAATTTTTCTTATCACAGGAAACAATCTTTGTCTCGGTGGAAATAAAATCCTAAGACTTAAAATCAGATTCATATGCCAATGATCCTTATGAATCCTAGAGGTCAGATTGACAAATATTGAGGGGAAAAATTCCTATGGAGCTATGGAGAAGTCTAGCAATTAGGGAAGAGTGCAGATTTAGAAGTCACTCAGAACAATCTCTTGAGAAGTGAGAAACCTGAGACTTGAGAATTCTGTGTGACTGCCAGGCTTACAGGGATGAAATCTGAATCTTTGCTTGAATGTTTGTGTCCTCTTTCTGTGTACAAATGTTCTATATGCAACTCTGACTTAAAGTTTGCAAAGCACATCTGTATTCATGATTTGCCTGCTACTTAGAACAAACTTACAGGAAGGCTTTATGATTTCTAATTATAAAAGAAAAAATTAAATCATCAAGATAATAATTAGAATAAATAATGTGTCACGATGATGGTTTCAAAATCAGGTGGCTCTTCAGACTCCTGGCTTAAGCTCTTCTCCAAAAAAGGACAAGAAAAAGAAAATAGGGAACAGTATTTTGTTTTGTTATGGTTTATGCATGATTATTTTCCTCTCATTGAGCATTTCTCTTGATTCTGACTTTCAATGATGTTATTCAAAAATCGTTACTCTTAATTTATATGGTTTGAACAAATTCAAGAAGTTGTGAACAAGGCTCACTTTGGAAAAACATTTTCTACTTTTGATGGCTATGCTGTTTTTGTATCAATTTTGTATGTAGGACATGATGTTTAAGGTAAAACCAATAATTAGCTAAGCAATCTTTAACTAGCATCAACTGAATCCTGACCTTCTCAGTCTTCAAAAGAATCACAGAAAAGTTTCAACGCTGTATAACATATATGTACTCAAGAATAAATGAGAGCATTTCACTTGAAGCATTGTCTTAGTCCATTTGTGCTAATTAACAAATTACCTGAAAACTGGACAATTTATAGAGAACAGAACTATACTTTTTACAGTTCTGGAGGCTGGGAAGTTCAAGATCAAGATGCTAACAGGTTTGGTATCTAGTGAGAGTTGTTCTTTATATCCAAGATGGTGCCTTATTGCTGTGCCCTTACATGATGGAAGGGGCAAGTGCTATGTTTTTACATGGCAAAGAAGACTAGCAATTCATAAGGGAGGAGCTTTCATGATCTTATCACTTCCTAAAGGCCCCACCTCTTCCTACTATTGAATTGGACATTAAATTCCAACATGACTTTTGGAGAGATACATTCAAACCATAGCAATTATTTCCAATTTAAATGACTTATATTTAATTGTACTCCACCACCAGTTTCTTTTAAAATTTATTTTCTAATTAAACTATTTTCTCATGCCAATGTTATAAGAATTATTAAACAAATTTAATCCAGCCAGTTGGAATCTGCAGATTTATTTTTCCTACCTAGTGCTGATCAATTTCAAAATAGTACCAAATTATCTAGCCTGAATCATAATATTTTTGTTTTAATCATTGCTCAAAATTTTGTTTAAGATTGAAGGGTTGTCTAATTTGGCACCTGGAGTGAAATAGCATATTTGTAATGAAAGCCAAAGAAGCATCCACAGTATTTTTAGACGGAAGTTATGGGTTGGTGTGCAATAATCTGTTAGTCTCTACCTGTTAACATTTAGGAGACAAATCATTAGAAATGAAGATTTCCTTAGGAGATCATTGGCCAATGGAGGAGCTGAGACCTGGTATGTTATCTTATCTAAAATAAGTTGGCAAAGTAGCCCAGGAAGCTGGAGCAAAAGGAATTTATGAGGTATCATTCTCAGTAAAAGTAAGCACTAAGCTTCCCTGACATAAACAGGGCCTGGGAAAGGCACCACATCAAGGACTCCCAAGTGGACAGTGTTCAGGAGTCAAGCGGTCATCCTTAAGGAGATTTCTTCTTAAAGCAGCTCTGGACACTGACTCTAGGGACTTGAGTAGAAATGAAGTGCCCTGGAAAGGAAATCGGCAAAAGGAAGAGCTGAAATCATAAACTTGCCTGTAGACAATGAGGACCCATTTGTAGGCAACTAGAAGAGAAGCCACCACTAAGCTGAAGCATTAGGTGGTCAGTGCAGCTTAAGCTCTCCTCTGGGACATTTTCAGGAGCTAGAACTAACAGAAGGTCATCAGAGGACCAACCTCACTATGAGGGGCTTAAAAAGATGAGAAGGTGATGAGGTGGGGACTGCTCCCCTCCTTTCTCTCTGTGCTTCTTATTTTTTTTTGACACTGTCCCCAAAACCTAAAATTTGGCCTGATAGTATGATAAATATAATAAATTACCCATTACTTCATGTGCCAGATAAGGGCAAAATTATATACCTTGGAAATCAAATTGTCTCCAATTAAAATTAAAAGTAGGCACATAATTAAAAAGCAATACTATCTTTAGAACTTAAAAAGTTACACAAAATTATGCATACCCACACATATATATGCAAAGAGAGAGTAAGTGATCATAAAGAATACCCTATTGTTTCTGTGCAAATATATTTTCCAGAAAAAGAATTGAAATGATTATAAGAAGGTGACTGGAGATGTGGCTTACTGATAGAGCACTTGCCCAGCATGTGTGAGGTCCTGGATTCAGTCTGCATCACCAGAAAAAAAAAATAATAATAATAATAAGGTGAAACTTAATTACTCTGAGCCCTCCTCTTCTTCTTCTTTTTTTTTTTTTTTTGAGAGAATTTTTTAATATTTATTTTTCAGTTTTTGGTGGACACAACATCTTTATTTTATTTTATTTGGTGCTGAGGATTGAACCCAGTGCCCCACTCATGCCAGGGGAGCGCACTACCGCTTGAGCCACATCCCCAGCCCTGAGCCCTCCTCTTCTGAATGGAAAGGAGATGAGCTGCATGGAGCCCAGGGAAAGAGATCTTAAGAGCAAGAATATCCTGTGTTGGCCCACTGCTGTCTAATGGAAAGGACCCAAACCAAAACAGAAACTTCCTGGCAACAGTCTCCCCCAGACAGATGTGCCCCACACAGGTATCTCTGAAGGTCACCCAATTGTATCAGCTCATTTATTCCACTTACCCAAACAGTCTTCTGATTTCCTCAACTAACTTGCTATTAGAAAAGTTAGCGTCTTTAGCAGTGTTTCTTGACCGTTTCCACCAAGTCTTTTCTAGTGCATAGAAAAGAAATAACCATCTAATTGTCTCTAACAATCTCTTAAGACACGGACATTGCAAAATGCTTAGTATTTGAGGGGTTTTAACTTGAACATAAACACACAGGGATTTTTGTCTCTTTTGTTCACTAATGCAAAACACTTAAGAAAGTGCCAGCCAATAGATTAAATAAATTAATGAGATTTTGAAGGGCTTTAATCACTTGCTACTAGGAAAAAAATAAAATAAAAAGGTTTTCCTCCCTGTGTCCTTATTTAATCACAGCTGGGCTGAATTTACTTATTTCATAAAATTGGACTGACCTGAGTTTACACTGTATGGCAATTTATTATGTCACCGTATTTTGAGAACCTAAACCCAGAGAAATGTGCATGCAAATTGAAATGCTTTTATGTTTGGTTTGCAAAATTTATAAGTATAATCACTAAGTCTTGATGAGCAGAACATTACCAAAGAGATGGTACAAGTGTTTTAGATGACTGCTGGGAGAAATTTTGTTAGACATCTTTTAACTGAAAGATCAAAGGACTTGTGTCATATAAACTATTTTAAGGCAGTCTCTTTCATTGTGTTACAGAAAAAAATAGTTGACAGGCCTTTTGAAGGAAGAAAAATAATTAATAGATTATAATGGCTTTTATCACTTTTAGAAAGTTCCTTGTCAATAAAGTGAACAACGCTTCTCAACTCACACTTTTAATTCTGCTGCAATCTTAGGACACCCATTGAAAGTTTTTATATTTACACTTTCATACAAAGAGGTTTTCCTTCAAATGTCTTTGTTAAGTAAACCAACTTTAAGAACCACTGTTTATCATCAGGCAAAGCAATAATTCTATTAGCCCATGGTTTAGCCATTGTCCTACATTTTTACTTCTCCATTTAAAAAATAATAATAATTTCAAACCAGGCATGGTGGTGCACACCTATGATTCCAGCTAACCAAGAAGCTGAGGCAGGAGGATCACAAGTTCCAGATGGGCCTAGGCACCTTGATGAGACCCTGTCTTGGAGTACAAAATAGAAAAGACCTGGGAATGTAGTGCAATGGTAGAGGACCCCTGAATTTAATCCCTAGTACCCTTATCCCCCAAAAGAGTAATTTCAATAATTGAAAATTAATCAATATTAATTTTATTAATTTTATTATTTAATATTAATTTTATTAATATAATACATTTTTCTCTGTCTAAACCAGTATCCATATATGTCAAACAACAAATTTCCAAGCTCATTTCTCATTCCTTTAAATATTAATTTAAAAAGATAAGTGTCATGTTTTAGATAATAGGTGTCCCCTAAAAGCTCATGTGTGAGACAATGCAAATAAGTTTAAGATGAAATAATTGGGTTATAAGAGGTTTAGCCTGATCAGTGCATTAATCCCCCGGTTGGGATTAACTTGGAGGTAACTGTAGACAGGTAGGGTGTTGTTGGAGAAGGTGGGTCTATGAGTGCATGCCTTTGGGATTTCTTTTTTTTCCTTGTTGAGCAGAGTTCTGTGCTTTTTGGTGCGGTGTGCTGAGCTGCCTTCCTCCACCACACTCTTCCACCATGATATTCTATTGCCTCACTTAGATCCCCAACAAATGGAGTTAGCCTTCAATGGACTGACACCTCTAAAACTGTGAGTCCCCAAATAAACTTTTCCTCCTCTAAAATTGTTTTTGTCAAATCTCTTGGTCACAGCAGTGAAAACACTTACTAAAACACTAAGCATTAAATATTTTTAATCAAATTTAAAATAAAAAACAACATTTTTTTGCAGCCAATTAATACACAAAGGAAAAGAGACACATTCTTTTAGGGGGTCACAGTATTGATGGTGACTCCAGGTCTGCTGATACATTCAGGACACAATGTTTACATCATAGATTTGCTCCTATGTATGCATTAAGACAAATCTTATACCTTATTGAAATTATTTTCACTTAGTTCTTTTTCTATAAATTATCAAATAAAATTAATAAAAAAATATCAATATCTAACTGAATCACTAATATACTTATGTCCATGATTTCCAATTTAAAATAAGATTAACATTCATCTCTTGGGCGATCATAGGATAACCTTCTTGCACGTTAGAACTATTTGAGCATTATTCAGCAAGTAGAAATTTTTTAGCTTGCCACTTTTTTTTTTAAATTCCCCACAGATTTTGCTGTAATCTACTGCAGGTTTTTTTCTAAAAAGGCTTTAAGTTAATCATTAAGCAATGTTGCCTTTTGAATTATGCTTTTTACTCCTAGCCAATATTTTTTTTTCCTTTAGTCATGTAACTTTTCCTGGTTGTTCAAACAATTGTTTCTAATGTCACTAACAAAAACAATGATGGTTTATGCAGTTATTCTCAGGTTTTATCTACTGAAAGATACAAAGGACTAGACCTTTGGTGATTAACACAATATTAAAACTATTTTAGGGCTGGGGATGTGGCTCAAGCGGTAGCGCGCTCGCCTCGCATGCGTGCGGCCCGGGTTCGATCCTCAGCACCACATACAAACAAAGATGTTGTGTCCGCCGAAAACTAAGAAAAAATAAATAAATATTAAAAATTCTCTCTCTCTCTCTCTCTCTCTCTCTCTCTCTCTCTCTGTCCCCCTCTCACTCTCTCTTTAAAAAAAAAAAAACTATTTTAAATATACCTCTAAGTTTATCTACTATTTTTAGATGGCATCCACCTAAAAAGTAGTAAAGAGAATGTTCTATGATATTTCTTACCATTAATTTTCCAGCAAAAGCCTCATCTCTCCAGACTTTACATAATTCTGGTTCTACTAACAATTTTTAATCATCTTTCCTATTTTACCCATATCTAGTTTATGATCCAGACTTCCTATTATGTGTGAAGTCCCATTATGTGTTTCTGGTTGGAAATACAATTTTAGGATTATTATACTTTAAATGTAGAAATAAAAACAAATAATCACACACACACAATGTATATTTTTGAGAATTTCTTATTGGCCATTAAAAGAAATCACATGCTTGTAAAAAAATTATATATGGCAAGAGTAAATGTTAAATTAATTTCATTTTGGAATAAATGACTTTCAGAAGCGGCAAAATTTCTCAAAAGGTTGCCACAGTCTGGCTGGGCACAAAATAACCGAGCCACCACAAAGCCTTGTAGATTCAAACAGCAACTCTTTATTCCTGAACTCTCACCGATACTGCACTCACACTTCCTGTGAACACCCTGCCTCCACTCGGCTCTGCGCACCAATTCTCTCAGAACTCCTGGAGAACTCAAGGGAAACTCCAAAGGAGCAGGTGCCTGAGGCAGCAGGATATGCCCTAATCCCAGCAGGATCCGCCCTAAACCTGGAGCTGCCCTATTCCCAGCAAGATCCACCCTAAACCCGGAGCCACCCTAATCCCTGAGCAGAGTCACCTATTCCTGGAGCCGCCCTATTCCCAGCAGGATCCACCCTAAACCCAGAGGCACCCTAATCCCTGAGCAGGGTTCCTTTCAACCCAAAATGCCCTGCGTCATTCCTACTTGGCTATGGCTCTCAGCAAAAGGTTGCCTATGTAAGTCTCTTAAAACCCATGAAGATGTCACAATTTTGAGCTCTTCTATTTTGGCATCCAATACCATGACAAGCTCTAGCACATGTTTTTCTTCCCCCAGAGACAAGCCCAGGTCAACTGGGTTGCTCTGAAATGTTAGCACCCTTAAGAAGTATCAAATTTTCCAAGCAGTAATTACATTTAAAAATGTCATGCTTTCTGGGCTTACATAACAGCAACAGAATATTCACAAACAAAGAAAATTGAATTTTAAAATTTTCAATTGAGTTAGCATATACGAAACAAGTTTAAAACTTTTTAAAATTATTAAATAGAAAAATAGATTCATAGGAGATTGGAAAAATAGAAGAGGACTACAATCTTTCATTCTTCTTCTTCTGATGTTTTCTTACATTGCAAACTCCTTCTTACATTACAAACTCCAAACCAGGAAATTAAATTGGTATATTACTGTTTTCCATGTACAAATCAGCAATCAAAATAGAGATTTGATGTTCTGCATCTATGTAGTTTTGTCATTTTAAAAGTGTTGTATGAATGGAACAAAACATTATGCAGTATTTTGAAATTAATCATTTTCAGTAAGCACAATATCCTTAGGTTCATCCAGTTAGTTGCATACATAAATAGTTCATTACTTTTATTGTATTGGATTTAATCTAGGGAAACTTTACAACTGAGATATATTCCCATCCCTTTTTATTTTTTATTCTAAGTCAGGGTCTATCTAAGTTGCTCAGGGTCTCACTGAGTTGCTGAGGATGGCCTTGAATTTGTGATCCTCTGAGATTACAATCTACTTTTATAGATTTTGTTCAACTATATACCCATTTAAAGACATCTGAGTCATTTTCTGTTTGCTCTACATCAACTGTTCTGCACATCCTTAAATATGTTTTAATTTAATTTAATGTTTTAATTTCTCTGGAATAAATGTCCAAAAGTATAACTGCTAGGTCATATGATAAGAGTATGTTTAGTTTTGTAAATTCAGATAGACTATTTTCCAGAGTGTCTGTACCATTTTTCATTCCTAACAGCAATATATTACAAATTGGCTTCTCTGGGGGCTGTGGTGTGGCTCATCAGCAGAGTGCTCACCTAGCACATGCAAGGCCTGAGTTTGATCCTCAGCACAAATAAATAAATAAAGGTATTGTGTCCAACTACAACTAAAAAATAAATATTTTTTAAAGAATTAGCTTCTCTGCATTCTCACCATTTTTTTATTTTTATATTTTTAATTTTTAATCTTCTATTAGGTGTATCATAATATCTCACTTTAGTTTTAATTTGAATTTTTTGCTTCCTAACTAATGATGTTAAATATCTTGGATTCTGTTTTTTTTAATTTAAGTCTCATGTTTGATAAAGTGTTTTTTACACTTTTGCTCATTTTCTAATTGGATTTTTTATGTGTTGTTTCTTTTTTTTTTAATATTTATTTTTTAGTTCTCGGCAGACACAACATCTTTGTTGGTATGTGGTGCTGAGGATCGAACCCGGGCCGCACGCATACCAGGCGAGCGCGCTACCGCTTGAGCCACATCCCCAGCCCTCTAATTGGATTTTTTAATGTTGAATTTTGAGAGTTCCTTATATATTCTTGAAATGTGGCTTGCAATCATTTTTATCCCACATGTTAGCTTATCTTTCAAACATCTTAACATGTTCTTTTGCAAAATTAAATTTTTAATTTTGATAAAGACCAATTTCTTAGTTTTGTTTTGTTTTGTTTTGTTTTGTTTTGTTTTTTGTGGTTCATGTTTCTAGTCCAAGGACCTTTTCCTTGCCCTAGGTCCCAAAAACTTTCTTCTATATTAGTTGATAAATGCTTTATAGTTTTATATTGTACACTTAAGTCTATGGTCCATTTTGGATTAATTGAGGGGGGTTAATGAGGATTTAATCTAGGAGCACTTTACAACTGAGATATATCCCCAGCCCTTTTCATTTCTTATTTTAAGACAGGGTCTATCTAAGTTGCTCAGGAGCTCACTGATTTGCTGAGGATGGCCTTGAATTTGTCATCCTCTGAGAATACAACAATGTGCCACTGCTCTGCTCCCAGCCTAATCGTTCTTTTGTTTGTTTGCTTGTTTGTTTTTTGAAGTTGTGAGATGTAGAGTAAGGTTTGTTTATTTGTTTATTTATTGCCTATTTTCATTTCTATTTTTCCCATTTCTTATCCTCTTGTGGGTTGCCTAGATATATTTTAGAATTCTACTGAGTTTTTCTAGGGTGCTTTTAAGTATATCTTTTTATATTTTTTTAATTCTTTCTCTAAATATTACAATGCCCATATGATGCATATCACAGTGTATCAATATCAGCATTAACATCTCACCATATTAAGTATTTATAAAACTTAGATTACTTTTGATCATTTTACTCATCTCACTTTTAAATATAAATGTTAAATATTTCATGTATGTTTTAGGTACCATATCAGATAATATTTTAGTTTCAAATTCAAATAATTTTAAAACTCACTAAGCAAAAGAATTAGTCTGTTAATTTATTTTTAACTCTGTTTTTGTGTACTCTCCCTTTTAATTCTTTCTCAAGAAAGCAGCCTCTTGTTAGTATTTCCTTTGTTTAAAGAATACTCCATAACTTTTTTTTTCTGGTATATGTGGTATTGGGGATTGAACCCAGGGCTTTGTGCATGCAAGACAAGTACTCTACACATTGAGCTACATCCCCAGCCCCCTTTTGGCCATTCTTAAGGGTAGTTCTAGCAAAAAATTATCTTAGTTTGCTTTCCTCTAAAAGCCTTTGTTTCTCCTTCCTCCCCAACCACATTTTCACTAATCTGGATATTTAAATAAAGTAGTGTCACTTCCTTGTGGTGTCCATGGTCTCAAGTTAAGAAAGAAAGAAAGAAAGAAAGAAAGAAAGAAAGAAAGAAAGAAAGAAAGAAAGAAAGAAAGAAGAGGAAAATTCACTTTAATCTTTTTCTTTTATAGGTAATGGAGCGTGTCAGTCACTACAGCATCTTCCAAGACTTTTTGCTTTCTCTTTAACTCTCTCTGTTTCAATTATGATGTATATTGGCATAGAATTCTTTGTGTTTATCTTGTTTTGAGTTTCCCTCAGCTTTTTGAATCAGTTATCTGTATCTTACACCAATTTGGGAAATGTTTGAGCCATTATCTCT
The DNA here is from genome assembly GCF_964194105.1 of Spermophilus citellus. NCBI lineage: Eukaryota > Metazoa > Chordata > Mammalia > Rodentia > Sciuridae > Spermophilus > Spermophilus citellus. The sequence continues at coordinate 134,321,316 of NC_138186.1, read as the reverse complement.
GAATGATCATTAGTAACTCCTCCTTATTTTCTGGGACCCCAGTGATATAACTGGTGGATCTTTTTTTTTTTTTATTGGTTGTTCACAACATTACAAAGCTCTTGACATATCATATTTCATACATTAGATTGAAGTGGGTTATGAACCCCCAATTTTACCCCAAATGCAGATTGCAGAATCACGTCAGTTACACATCCACAATTTTACATAATGCCCTATTAGTAATTGTTGTATTCTGCTACCTTTCCTATCCCCCACTATCCCCCCTCCCCTCCCCTCCCATCTTCTCTCTCTACCCCATCTACTGTAATTCATTTCTCTCCTTGTTTATTTTCCCATTCCCCTCACAACCTCTTATATGTAATTTTGTATAGCAATGAGGGTCTCCCTTCATTTCCATGCAATTTCCCTTTTCTCTCCCTTTCCCTCCCATCTCATGTCTCTGTTTAAAGTTAAACTTTTCTTCCTCCTCGTCCTCCCTGCTCTGTTCATAGTTGCTCTCATTATATCAAAGAAGACATTTAGTATTTGTTTTTTAGGGATTGGCTAGCTTCACTAAGCATAATCTGCTATAGTGCCGTCCATTTCCCTGCAAATTCTATGATTTTGTCATTTTTTATTGCTTCATAGTACTCCATTGTGTATAGATGCCACATTTTTTTTTCATCCATTCATCTATTGAAGGGCATCTGGGTTGGTTCCACAGTCTAGTTATTGTGAATTGTGCTGCTATGAACATCGATGTGGCAGTATCCCTGTAGCATGCTCTTTTAAGGTCTTTAGGGAATAGTCCAAGAAGAGCAATAGCAGGGTCAAATGGTGGTTCCATTCCCATCTTTCCCAGGAATCTCCAAACTGCTTTCCAAATTGGCCGCACCAATTTGCAGTCCCACCAGCAATGTACAAGTGTACCCTTTTCTCCACATCCTCGCCAGCATTTGTTGTGGTTTGACTTCATAGTGGCTGCCAATCTTACTGGAGTGAGATGGTATCTTAGGGTGGTTTTGATTTGCATTTCTCTGACTGCTAGAGATGGTGAGCATTTTTTCATGTACTTGTTGATTGATTGTATATCCTCCTCTGAGAAGTGTCTGTTCAGGTCCTTGGCCCATTTGTTGATTGGGTTATTTGTTATCTTATTGTCTAATTTTTTGAGTTCTTTGTATACTCTGGATATTAGGGCTCTATCTGAAGTCTGAGGAGTAAAAATTTGTTCCCAGGATGTAGGCTCCCTATTTACCTCTCTTATTGTTTCTCTTGCTGAGAAAAAACTTTTTAGTTTAAGTAAGTCCCATTTGTTGATTCTTGTTATTAACTCTTGTGCTATGGGTGTCCTATTAAGGAATTTGGAGCCCGACCCCACAATATGTAGATCGGAGCCAACTTTTTCTTCTATCAGACGCAGAGTATCTGATTTGATATCAAGCTCCTTGATCCATTTTGACTTAACTTTTGTGCATGGCGAGAGAAAGGGATTCAGTTTCATTTTGTTGCATATGGATTTCCAGTTTTCCCAGCACCGTATGTTGAAGATGCTATCCTTCCTCCATTGCATGCTTTTAGCCCCTTTATCAAATATAAGATAGTTGTAACTTTGTGGATTAGTCTCTGTGTCCTCTATTCTATACCATTGGTCCACCCGCCTGTTTTGGTACCAGTACCATGCTGTTTTTGTCACTATTGCTCTGTAATATAGTTTGAAATCTGGTATCGCTATACCGCCTGATTCACACTTCCTGTTTAGAATTGCTTTTGCTATTCTGGGTCTTTCATTTTTCCATATGAATTTCATGATTGCTTTATCTGTTTCTACAAGAAATGTCGTTGGGATTTTGATTGGCATTGCATTAAACCTATAGAGAACTTTTGGTAATATCGCCATTTTGATGATGTTAGTTCTGCCTATCAATGAACAGGGTATATTTTTCCATCTTCTAAGATCTTCTTCTACTTCTCTCTTTAGGGTTCTGTAGTTTTCATTGTATAAATCTTTCACCTCTTTTGTTAGGCTGATTCCCAAGTATTTTATTTTTTTTTTGAGGATATTGTGAATGGAGTGTTTTCCTCATTTCCGTTTCAGAAGTTTTGTCGCTGATATACAGAAATGCCTTTGATTTATGCGTGTTGATTTTATATCCTGCCACTTTGCTGAATTCATTTATTAGTTCTAGTAGTTTCTTTGTAGACCCTTTTGGGTCTGCTCGGTATAGAATCATGTCATCTGCAAATACTGATAATTTAAGTTCTTCTTTTCCTATTTTTATGCCTTTAATTTCTTTCGTCTGTCTAATTGCTCTGGCCAGTGTTTTGAGAACTATATTGAATAGAAGTGGTGATAGAGGGCATCCCTGTCTTGTTCCAGATTTTAGAGGGAAGGCCGTTAACTTTTGTCCATTCAGAATGATGCTAGCCTGAGGCTTAGCATAGATAGCTTTTACAATGTCAAGGTAAGTTCCTGTTATCCCTAGTTTTTCTAATGTTTTGAACATAAAGGGATGCTGTACTTTGTTGAATGCTTTCTTTGCATCTATCGAGATGATCATATGGTTCTTATCTTTAAGTCTATTGATGTGGTGAATAGCATTTATTGATTTCCATATATTGAACCATCCTTGCATCCCAGGGATGAATCCTACTTGATCATGGTGCACAATTTTTTTGATGTGTTTTTGTATTCGATTCGCCAGAATTTTATTGAGGATTTTTGCATGTAGGTTCATTAGAGATATTGGTCTGTAGTTTTCTTTCTTTGAGGTGTCTTTGTCTGGTTTAGGCATCAGGGTGATGTTGGCCTCATAGAATGAATTTGGAAAAGCTCCCTCTTTTTCTATTTCCTGAAATAACTTGAAAAGTATTGGTATTAATTCTTCTTTAAAGGTTTTGTAAAACTCCGCTGTATACCCATCCGGTCCTGGGCTTTTCTTGGTTGGTAGTCTTTTGATGGCTTCTTCAATTTCATCCATTGATATTGGTCTTTTCACATTGTGTGTATCCTCCTGACTCAGTCTGGGCAAATCATATGACTTAAGAAATTTATCGATGTCTTCACTATCTTCTATTTTATTGGAATATAGGTTTTCAAAATAATTTCTAATTTTCTTCCGTATTTCTGTAGCATCTGTTGTGATATGGCCTTTTTCATCCCGTATGCTAGTAATTTGAGTTCTCTCTCTTCTTCTCTTTGTTAGCATGGCTAAAGGTCTGTCGATCTTATTTATTTTTTCAAAGAACCAACTTTTAGTTTTGTTAATTTTTTCAATAGTTTCTTTTGTTTCAATTTCATTGATTTCTGCTCTGATTTTAATTATTTCTTGCCTTCTGCTACATTTGCTGTTGTTATGCTCTTCATTTTCTAGGGCTTTGAGATGAAGTGTGATCTCATTTATTTGTTGGTTTTTTCTTTTTTTGAGGAATGACCACCAGGCAATAAATTTTCCTCTTAAAACTGCTTTCATTGTGTCCCATAGATTCCGATATGTTGTGTCTGTATTTTCATTTATCTCTAAGAATTTTTTGATTTCCTCCTTTATGTCTTCTGAAACCCATTGATCATTCAGTAACATATTGTTCATTTTCCATGTGATGTAGGATTTTTCCTTCCTTCTTTTATCATTGATTTCCAGTTTCATTCCATTATGATCAGATAAAATGCAAGGTATTATCTCCACCCCTTTATATTTACTGAGGGTTGCCCTATGGCATCATATATGGTCTATTTTTGAGAAGGATCCATGTGCTGCTGAGAAAAAAGTATATCCATTTGATGATGGTTGATATATTCTATATATGTCAGTTAAGTCTAGGTTATTGATTGTGATATTGAGTTCTATAGTTTCTTTATTCAACTTTTGTTTGGAGGATCTGTCCAATGGTGAGAGAGGTGTGTTGAAGTCACCCATAATTATTGTGTTGTGGTCTATTTGATTCTTGAACTTGAGGAGAATTTGTTTTATGAATGTCGCAGCACCATTATTTGGTGCATAAATATTGATAATTGTTATGTCTTGTTGGTGAATGGTTCCTTTTAACAGTATATAATGTCCTTCTTTATCCCTTTTGATTAACTTAGTCTTGAAGTCGATTTTATTCGATATGAGTATGGCCACCCCTGCTTGCTTACGAGGACCGTGTGCATGGTATATTTTTTCCCATCCTTTCACCTTCAGCCTGAGTATGTCTTTTCCAATCAGATGTGTCTCCTGGAGGCAGCATATTGTTGGATTTTTTTTTTAATCCATGATACCAGCCTATGTCGCTTTATTGGAGAGTTTAAGCCATTAACATTCAGAGTTACTATTGATATATGGTTTGTACTTCCATCCATGTTTGATTATTTATCCTTTTTTAAAAAAATTTAGTTTGTTTCTCTATGATTATCTTTCCCCTTGCCCTCTGTCTTTACTGAGGCACTTCCTACTGATGGTTTTGGTTATTGTTTTTCATTTCTTCCTCGTGTAGTGTTTTGCTCAAAATGCTTTGCAGTTCTGGTTTTCTGGCTGCAAATTCTTTTAACTTTTGTTTATCATGAAAGATTTTTATTTCGTTGTCATACCTGAAGCTTAATTTTGCTGGATACAGAATTCTTGTTTGGCATCCATTGTCTTTCAGTGTTTGAAATACATTGTTCCATGCCCTTCTTGCTTTCAGTGTCTATGATGAAAAATCCGTTGTTAACCTTATTGGTTTACCCCTGAATGTAATCTGTCTCCTTTCTCTTGTAGCTTTTAATATTTTCTCTTTGTTCTGTATATTGGATATCTTCATAACAATGTGTCTTGGCATTGGTCTACTGTGATTTTGTGTGCTCGGTGTCCTGTATGCATCTTCAATTTGTATATCTGTTTCCTTTTTTATTTCTGGAAAGTTTTCTGTAATTATTTCATTCAGCAGGTTACTCATTCCCTTGGTTTGAATCTCTGTACCTTCTTCTATCCCGATGACTCGTAAGTTTGATGTTATCCCTAACTCTTGGATGTTTTTCTCGTGATTTTTTACCATCCTTTCTGAGTTGGCTAGACTCTTTTCAAGATGATATATTTTTGTCTTCATTATCTGATGTTCTGGCTTCTACTTGCTCCACTCTGTTAGTGATACTCTCAATTGAGTTTTTAATTTGGTTTATCGTTTCCTTCATTTCTAGAATTATTGTTTGATTATTTTTTATAATCTCTATCTCCTGATAAAGATGCTTAACTTCTTCTTTTATCTGTTTATGTAATTCATTCTCAATGTGTTCTTTCGCTGCTTGAATTTGCTGTCTTGTATCCTCTTTAAGGTTCCATTCCATCTGTCTAAGGTGTTCCTTGAGTTCTTTATATGACCATTTTTCTGATGACTCTAGGTCCTCCTGAATATTTAGGCTGTCCTGCATTGTTTGTACTCCTTTTCTTCCTTGCTTTTTGAAGCTGCTCATGTTACTTCTTGTTCTGTTTTACTGATGAGTTAGTGTTTACTCCTATAAATTTATTAGATGCTTGGGAGGAAAGGTATTAGAAGGGAAGGGAAGAAGTCACTGTAGCCGCAGGTTTCAATGAAGTTATCTCCTCCACTGCAGTCTGATGATGTCAGTTCTCTGCCATGGTGGTATCTCTTGCAAATGGCGACAGTTCGTTTCCCTTTGCTGGTCGACCAATGCAATGGGTGGGTCCTTACTGTCTCTCCCAAGCCCCGTTTCAAACCTGTGGCCACTACCTATGAAGGCTCAGTAGGCATTTACCTCCGTAGGATGAGAAGGGCTGACCAATTGTTTCAGCTGGATGGATTAGTGCTGAGTCACAGCTGTTTGTCTGTGTGAAGCCGGCGAACGGGAGCTTGAATTCAGCCGATCAGGGCTCAGTGTGTGTTCTGAGAGGCCCAGACTGTTCGCCCCAGATCCACGTCAGCTCAGCATTGCCTAGTGATCCTGAGCAAACAGATTTAGGTTGTTTATGACTCCCTATGCCTGCACAGCTGAAGAGGTCAGAGACTTGATCTCTCTGCGCCCGCCACCATGTTCGGGTCTTTTGTTTTTATTTCACAAATGACATTGATTACTTTTTACTAATGAACTGTCACTTGTTCATGGTGGAGGGGTCATGTGGGTTTTTATTCAGTTTGCTAGTTTTTTGTTAAAGATATTTGTGTGTAAATTCATGAGAGAGATTGATCAGTTCTTTTCTTTTTGTGCTTTCTGTGTAGTTTTGGCTTTAGCCTCCTCCTGGTCTCATAAATTGAAAAGTGTTTTCTCTTCGACTGTTTACTCAGAGAGATTATATGGAATGGGATTAGCATTAATTTTTCTTTAAATATTTGGTAGAATTCTCCAGTGAAATCAACTGAACTTGGAGATTTCTTTTCTTAAGAGTTTAAGCTAGGGATTCAACATCTCTTGGAGTTGTTGGGTGAAATGATCACCTAATATATGTTGGGTAAATTTGTTATTTTGTGCTCTTTAGGAGATTTGGTCTATTTCATCTAAATTGTTAAATTTGTGCATGAAATGCCGTTTGTAATATTTTTTAATACTTTTAGTTATTGAAGAATTTGTAGGAATATTGCCTATTTAAATTTTTATATTGCTAATTTGTGTCTTCTCTCTTTTTACATATGTTAGTCTTGCTAGGTGTTTATCATACTTACTGGTCATTTTAATAAAGATCAAACTTGCTTCTACCAGGTTTCTGCTTTCAATGCTGTTGGTATCGGCTCTGATCTTCCTTATATTCTTTCTTCTGTTTGTTTTGGCTCCATTTTTCTAATTTATTTTTTTCCTGTTTCTTTAGGCAGGAATTTAAATTATTGATATGATAATTGCCTCCTTTTTTAAAGAGAGAGTGAGAGAAGAGAGAGAGAGAGAGAGAGAGAGAGAGAGAGAGAGAGAATTTTTAATATTTATTTTTTAGTTCTCGGCGGACACAACATCTTTGTTTGTATGTGGTGCTGAGGATCGAACCCCGGGCCGCATGCATGCCAGGTGAGCGTGCTACCGCTTGAGCCACATCCCCAGCCCAATTGCCTCCTTTTCTAAGGTGAAGTATTTCATGTATAAAACTTCCTCTTAGCACTGCATTATCTGCATTTCACAAAATTTGGTATCTTGAATTTTCATTTTGGTTTAGCTCTCTTTAAAAGATTTTTTCTGAGATATCCATTACTCAGAAGTGAGATATTTAATTTCCAAGGGTTTGAAGATTTTCCTGTTATATTGTTTTCTAGTTTGATTCCATTATATTCAGAGAGCATAATCATCCTATATGGTTTCAATTGCTTTAAATTTGTTGGAGTTCTTTTGACTCAGGATATTGACTTTTTCTGGATTAATTGATCTCGTTAAAATACCCAGTATAGTGTTGAACAGGCATGACAAGAGTCATCCCCTAAGTTTAGAGGGAAGAATTCAGTCTTTCCCCATTAAGTGTGATATTATCTCCAAGTTTTTCATGAACCTCCTTTTGTGGGTAACCATTCTGACACGTGATTGGGTGGCTCCCGTTAAGGGTCTGAGGTGCTTTGGCTGTGTCGAAGCTTTCCCGGCCCTTTCCTGATGAGAGAGCCCATCCGTGTGGGGGTGTGCCTGACCACTGACCCCGGGGACCCAATCACTGACCCTGACCTTGGAGTGCAGCCCCCCCTCAACCTTCATTGGATGGAATTCTCCCCTGAATCTCTTGTTCCCCAATAAAAGGCTACTCCCCGGCATGTTCACTCTCTCTCCTGCTAGCCCTGAGTAATCCTTGCTGCCCTGCTGGGCAGTTAGAGGAGGGAACCAGAGAGGGGAGCCATCTTGGACCTAGCAATAGAAATAAGGTAACTGAGTCTGTGTGTTTTATTTCGATCTCTTCTAAATAACTTTATGCCTAGAACCTCATTAATGAAACCATTGCGCAGGTCGCGTGGTAGAATTATCGCCCCTTTCTTTTCTTAACAATGAGGCAGCGGTTCACTCTCTGGAGTTTCTGGATCCTTGATTGAAAGACTCGCCATCCTATGATTACAACACAAAAGAGAATTAACAGCAAAGAGAATAATCCAATAATGTACCAAGCGGAGTGTTTAAGAATATTTCCAGGGTTGAATCCATTTAACTACTTCAATATTTGGTTAGCCAAAGAAGAAGGATCTGAAAAATCAGCTCTATTATTTTGAATGTCTTGGATATGGTGATGAAGTTCCAGAATATCCAAGCTGTTATTACTATTTTGCCAAATACCTAATAAATGGTTTTTAACCTTCTCCCAATCCCAGAGAGAAGCATTGTACTTGGCAGCTGTAACACATACATACTTATAATTAGTATGGCATTTAAGCCTTTCTTTAAATTTTAAGGCTGAAAGTTCATTACCTATGTCTATAACAGTCACCTCTAAGGCGTTTAATTTAGTCTCAATCCTTTCATCAATATTTACTTGATTACGCAGAGCCTTGGAAGTATTTTGAGCTAAATTATTAAGAAATTTTGCATGCTGAACATTCTGAGACAACGTCAGAGACGCAGAGACAGTTGAGGCAATGAATGAGACCAGCGCTAAAACACCAACAATTATGACTCCAATAGCACGTTTAGGTCTTGTTAGCTGGGCATGAATTTGCTGCAAGACTTGTAAACCAGCATCAGCATACCATGGCTCTGAAATATTAGCAGGTAATAAAACGAAAGAGGGCTGATGAAGTATCAGCACTCCTTTTTCTCCATTATACCTAGTAATACAATTGGTTAGGTTGCACTTATTACAAGTAACAATATATCTGTCATCTATCCATTTAACTTTTACATTTCCAATAATTAAAACATAAGGAGATTGGACACAAGCTCTTAAGCCAAAGCAAGATCCCTCTTTACAGTTCTTGCTGACAAATTTTGGTAAAGGTTTATCTGTAAAATGTAAATATTCTGAGGCAGCCATTAAACGCCAAATATCTTTTTGAACACCTCCTTCACTATAAGTCAAAATATTACTAACATATCCTGCAGGTGTCATGGCAGAATTTCTTCGTAATTGTCTCTTATCAATTTTTGGAGACCAGTCTAAAATATACCCACTATCTTTAGACACCTTATGTTGTACAGGAAAGGTATTTACACAATCCATCCATTTAGGAAAGGTGCCGATCTCAATTATAGAACTATTTGAACAGTGGGGTATCGGTGGAGGTTTTGCAGAAATGACTGGCTTGTTATGGGAAAGTCCCATCTTAATTACTGATCTAGTACTAGGTTTTAAGTCCCCATAAATAGAATTATTTGTCAGTCTAGGTCTACCAATCGCTGTCTTTTCTTCGAATGATACTTTCAGACAGCCAGCATGTTTATCATGTGACCAACACAAAGGTAATTGGGCACTGTAGCCAGAATATTTAAATCTAGTCACATGATTGGGAGTAATATGAGTATCTGTAAATCCTCCCATCATGAATGAGTCATTAGGAAATACTGGAATAGATTCTCCAGTCCACACAGCTGGGTGTACCAGGGGTGGATCTGGGAAATATGTCCAATAAGTGTCTACTTGATTCCCCTTTACCTGACAGCCCAGTAGGGCAATTACTGTTGTTACCATCAAGACTGGGGTCCTGCTCTTTCCTAGGCATCGAAGTATTCGGGAAGCCTGGGTTGTTAGCTTCTTCACATCTTTCCATGAAATCAGCTTTTCAGCTGGTTCAATCTGGTCTTTCTTCATCTTTTTTCGATATCTCCTCCTTCTGGGTAGTGGCTCCTCCGGGTCGATCCTCAGTCGCTTGAGTGTGGGTTCTATCTCTTCCATGTCTGATAGCACGTTCAGGAACCCAAATAGGACGGAAAGCACCTTCTGGGAAGATACAAGCATGGCCTCTACCCTGCATTATCACTGGGTCTGGACCCTTCCACTGACCAGTCTGTAAATCTTTCCACAGAACTCTGCCTAAAGGGCCTGTTACTGAGGGAGACATTTGTCTCTCAGCAGCAGTGTGACCTTCTGAGTCACAGTTTAAAAAATTTAAAACAAATAAGGCATGATTAAGGCTATTTTGGGGAGTCACAATCCTATTCCCCCCTTTTAATTTTTGTAATTGAAGCTTAATAGATAAATGAGCTCATTCCACAATGGCTTGACCTTGGGGGTTATAAGGAATTCCTGTTTTATGATTAATTTTAAACTCTTGGCAAAATTGTTGAAGAGAAGAGCTTACGTAAGCTGGAGTATTATCTGTTTTAATCTGCATAGGGCACCCTAAAATGGAAAAAGCTGCTAAGCAATGAGAAATTACATGTTGAGTATTTTCCTTAGTACGTGCTGTGGCAAAAATAAATCTAGAATAAGTGTCCACTATGACATGCACATAACATTGCTTACCAAATTGAGGAATATGAGTTACATCCATTTGCCATATTTGATTTGGTTTTAATCCATGGGGATTTACCCCTGATGGCAGAGATGGAGTGTGAATAACACACTTAGGGCATTGGCTTACAATCTGATGAGCTTGTTCTCTGGTAATATTAAATTTTTTACATAAGCTAGAAGCATTTTGATGATGCAAGGAATGGGAAGCTAGTGCACAGTCATATGAAGACATCTGTTGACAAAAAGCTACTAACTTATCAATTTTGTCATTACCTGAAACTAGAGGTCCAGGAAGATTAGTATGGGCACCTATGTGTCCTATGAAACATGGGTACTTTCGCATTAGCACTGTCTTTTGTAAATCATGAAATAATTCAAATAACTCCTGTGATGAAGTAAACCCAATAATTGAAGTTTCAATATTTTTGGTAACTCCGACTGCATATAAGCTGTCAGAATAGATATTAATAGGCTCATTTGAAAAGTAATCTAAGGCACAAATCAGAGCTTGAAGCTCTGCTCTTTGGGCAGAAGTATAAGAAGTTTGTATTACCTCTGTGTGAACACAGCTGAAAAAACTGCCTTACCTGAGTTGGAAGCATCCATGAACACTGATAAATCTTCCTCTATTGGATAAGCACGTACAATTTTTGGAAAAATAAGTGACGTTAATGATGCAAATTGTACAATCTTATCACGAGGATAATGGCTATCTATCTGCCCAGGAAAATCAGCAAAACCTATCTGCCATGAGCTAGAAGTTTGAAAAAGCCAATTAGTCTGTTGATCAGAAAATGGAATAATTATGATATCAGGCTCAGATCCAATTAATTGTAAAATCCTAGTTCTACCTTTAATTACTAATTGAGCTATAGAATCATGAAAAGGAATTAATGTTTTTTGAGGGGAGTGGGATAAATAAATCCATTCAATAACTCCTAATCTTTGCCATATGGCTCCTGTTGGGGTATGCTCAGTTGGAAATATTAATCAATACACTATTTCTTTAGGATCTATTCTAGGAGGCTGTGCATTTTTAATTGCAATTTCAACTTTTCTTAAGGTTGTTTTAGCTTCCAAGGTTAGCTGACGTGGAGAGGTTGGAGAAGGATTTTCTTGTAATATCTGAAATAAAGGACTTAACTCAGAAGTAGTTAGTTTTAAGGATGGCCTCAGCCAATTAATATCTCCTAATAGTTTTTGAAAATCATTAAGGGCATGTAACTCTTTAACTCTTATCTGAAGATTTTGAGGACGGATTGTACATCTTTGAATTATCTGACCTAGATATTGAAAAGGAGACACCTTTTGAATTTTTTGAGGAGCTATACATAAACCCATTGCTGTAAGTGAAGTCTCTAACTGAGTAAAAATTTCTGAAAGTACCTCTGGATTAGCATGAGCCAATAATATATCATCCATAAAAATGAATAATATATGTATCAGGAAAGTTATTTTTTATGGGATCTATCGCCTGATCAACGTATTTTTGGCACAGTGTAGGACTATTACGCATTCCCTGGGGAAGTACCTTCCAGCAATATCTTTTAACAGGTTTCTTAAAATTAATTGCTGGGACAGTGAAAGCAAATCTTTCACAATCTTCAGGATGTAACCTTATAGAGAAAAAACAGTCTTTTAAATCTATTACCATCAAGCTATAATCTAAAGGGATGGCTGTGGGGGAGGGAAGTCCTGGCTGTAATGATCCCATAGGCTGAATTGCTTGCTTTATTGCCCTTAAATCCTGTAGTAATCTCCAATTTCCTGACTTTTTCTTAATAACAAAAATAGGTGTGTTCCAAGGACTAAGCGTTGGTTCAATATGACCAGCCTGAAGTTGTTCCTTGACTAATCTATGGATTATTTTAAGCTTTTCCCCTGAGATGGGCCACTGAGAAATCCATATAGGCTCCTCTTTGAGCCACATGATTTTTTCAGCTGTTTTAGGGATCGGGGAAGTACTCAGGGCCCCTAGTAAAAATTTTGGTTTGGAGCATTTACTAATCTTTGACGTGGAGACTGGCTTGTAAACAGATACTCTTCCTGAAGGGTCTCCTTATCATCTCCAGGAAAATACCTCTGATTAACTTCCTCAACTGACCTTATAGAGTTTGGGGTAACTAATAACAATCCCATTTTGGCTAAAATATCTCTTCCCCATAGGTTAGCTGGTAAAGACTCTAATACATAAGGCTTAAATACTCCACTGTTCCCATCAGAATCTTCCCAACGGAGATAGTTGGCACTTTGAGCAGGCTGTGAAACCTGTCCTATTCCCTCTAGGTTAGCTGGTGGTACATGCAAAGGCCAGTTCCTAGGTCAAAATCTACTGGACAATACAGAGATATCAGCCCCTGTGTCTATTATACCTAGGAAATTTTTTATTATTAATTCTAAGTTTTAATAAAGGGTGTTCTTGCCGTACTAACTGTGACCAGTATACTCTGTCCGGCGGTTTAGAAACTGAATCTACCAGCAGGTGCCTTTCTGAGACACAAGGCAATAATATTAATTGGGCAATAGTATCCTTTGGGGTGAGCCTTAGGGCATAATTGGATTTTACAGTAACATATAACTGTCCTTTAAATTTTGAATCTATCACACAGGGTATCACCTCAATGGCTCCCTTTAAATTATTACGTCCCCAAATTAAACCTACAGTATTATCAGGAAGCGGCCTGAAAATCCCAGTAGGGATTTGTTCTGGCCCTGTTTCAGGATTTAATTCAACTGTCTTTGAAGGTCCTAAGAAAACTGTCTGTGATCTCTGTCCCAGTAAAACTCGTGGGCTGTCCTGGTCGGCACCAGTGACGTCACACTTTGCGACCTCCCCTGGAATTCCCCGTATTGTTGCTTGGCTCCCGCTAGGAGAAAATGATGGCGGCGAGAAGGCGGGCTGATCCGTGCCATCTGAATCCTCCGCATGGGGTTGCGAGTTTAAGTTCACATTTCTAACCTTTGGCTTGGCCCCTAGTGCCTTTGTTTTTAAAGGGCTTAAGGGCAAGGGAATTAATTTAGCCTCAGGCTGATTTTCCATTTGAATAGACTTAACAGCTCGTTGAATGCCTTTTAAAAGGTCTTCAGGGGGCCTCGAACTCTGGCCCATATATTCAAAAAGACAAACTTCTAGAGCCGTCCAAGTTTTCTGAATATTTTCTATGCCTCCAGGTAGTTCATTAGAAAGACAGACTCTCTGTAACTTCCTTCCTAATTTTTCCCAAGTAAGTAAATTTGGAGATTCCTGTTCACAAAACCAAGGACAATATTCACCTACAATCTTTAAAAATTGTAATAACTGAGTTTTCTTTGTCTTTTTTCATTTCTGATTAATTATACTGTCTAAAATAGTCAGGTACATTTCCTTATCCGTAGAAGTTGAATTTCCCATTTTAATTAATTTAACGTCTCTTTCCTTCAATAACTCCAGGTACTTTTGTGACCCAAATGTCACCTCTTCCTTTATCTTTATTTTTATCCTTATCTTTATAGCGCGCTCCCACTCAACCTAACTAATCTAGAATGCCCCCCTTGTGGGCGCCAATTCTACCACGCGACCTGCGCAATGGTTTCATTAATGAGGTTCTAGGCATAAAGTTAGTTAGAAGAGATCAAGATAAAACACACAGACTCAGTTACCTTATTTCTATTGCTAGGTCCGAGATGGCTCCCCTCTCTGGTTCCCTCCTCTAACTGCCCAGCAGGGCAGCGAGGATTACTCAGGGCTAGCAGGAGAGAGAGAGTGAACATGCCGGGGAGTAGCCTTTTATTGGGGAACAAGAGATTCAGGGGAGAATTCCATCCAATGAAGGTTGAGGGGGGGCTGCACTCCAAGGTCAGGGTCAGTGATTGGGTCCCCGGGGTCAGTGGTCAGGCACACCCCCACACGGATGGGCTCTCTCATCAGGAAAGGGCCGGGAAAGCTTCGACAGAGCCAAAGCGCCTCAGGCCCTTAATGGGAGTCACCCAATCACGTGTCAGAATGGCTTCCCACATCCTTTATCAGTTTGAAAATAGTTTTCATTTATTCCTAGTTAGTTGAGTATTTTTTATCATGAAACAGGATTGGGTTTTGCCAAATGCTTTTTCTGCATCCATTCAGATACTCCTCCAGACTTCCTATGATAAATCCCACTTAAGCATGTTTTACTCATGTGTTTTACTCAGCTTTTTAGTTGCTGTTACTAGGACACTCTGCAAGAACAATTTTGGAGGAGGTAAAATTTATTTGGGGGCTCATGGTTTCAGAGGTGTCTCAGTCCGTAGACAGCCAGCTCCATTCCTTGGGGCTCTAGATGAGGCTGACCTCGTGGCAGAAGAGTATGGTGGAGGGAAGCAGCACACATGATTATCAGGTAGCAGAAAGAGACTCCATTCACCAGATATAAAATATATATGCCAAAGGTATGCCTCAGTGCCCACCTCCTCCAGCCAAATCCTCCTGGCCTTCAGTTTCCACTGAATTAATCTCATCAGGGGATTAATTTCACCATTCAAGTTAACACTGTCACAACCCAATCCTGTTTCCTCTAAACCTTCTTGCATTGTCCTACACATGAGCTTTTGAGGGACATCTCATATCCAAAGCATAATAGCATGGTAGGTAATCTTTTTTATATGTTGCTAGCTTCCATCTGATAGCATTTTGTTGAGAATTTTGGGACTTGTATTTCTTTCTTGTGCTGTCTTTGTTCAGTATGAAGGTAATATTGGTCTTATAGAGTGAGATGTGAAGCACTTCACCCTCTTAATTTTTGAAGAGCTTGTAAAGATTGGTATCAATTTTTCTTTAAATCTTTAGTAAAAATCCCTAATAAAATCATCACCCAAAGATGTTTTAAGTTAAAAAAAATTATCTTTGAAAACAAAGCTTTAGTAAACTTTATATTCCAAAACCTATGTTGAATTAATAATTTGGCACACCACTTTGGTTTCCATTTCAGAAGCATGAATACAATTTATCATTCTTTTGTGAAAACATAGGCCTTGTTTTCTAGGGAGCACAATTTGGAGGTTCCTCTTTTTTATGGTGTCAAGGACATACATTCTATTTGTAGTGCAGGATTTCTAATAAAATCTTATTTTAAGGGTACTTTTTCAGGAGAACAGTCCAGTCAGAACAACAGAAACAACACTAGAAATTTAAGTATGAAATAACAGGAAATAACAGGTGACAAAGGTGCTGGAATATCTAGAACAAAATGGTGTTGGGGTTTAGGGAGCAAGAAGGTATCATAGAGCTTAGAAAATGAGAGCTTGGAAACTGCTCAGATTCCTGACTTGGAGAACACACCTGATGCTTCATCCGATGTTTCACCATTTGGTGATTCTGGAACACTGACTAAGGATCATTCTGCATAGAAGAGTTCTGCTGCATCTGGACTGTAGAGTTCAGACTTACCTGTTCTTCAGCAACACAACTACCACCACTGGGTATGAATGAGGAGCCAAAAGCTTCTCTTTATCTTTCTGATCTTTTGCTAGAAAAAATGGAGCATAGGAAATATAATTTGTAGTCTGCCAGCCCTGACCGCACACAGCAAATATACAGAAGCAAATGAGGAGAAATCCAAAATGTTTCTGTGAAACTTATTCTAAAATTAAACATTTGATTCAAAATACCTTAAACAATAGGACAAGTAATAATGATGTTCTCTGCTGGGTGATTTTTTTATTTATTCCAGTGTTTTAGATTAAAAAAAAAATATCTCCTATATATATAGCAGAATCATTTACTTATAGCTTTTAGTTAAGTCAACAAAGAAGATTTATAGCTTAACTTGGCAGAGGGCACTATACAGAAATGAGAAACTGCCAGAGAAGACAATAAAGAGGTTTGGCCTTTTCATGTGCTCAGAATATGAACCTGTCTCTGTTTTAGAGAAGAGCAAAGAATAAGATTTTTATTATAAAAGTCCTCAATTTATTCCAAAGGTGCGTGTGGGATAGCTTTATAAACCACTGAGGATTACTCTTTAAACTATATTTCACACCTGTGCCTTAAGCAAACTCACCTAACTCAGATCATCCTAAAATAATTTACAAAAATCTGTAAATGTATTTATTCACCCAATATTTCTTTTTTAACTCTATAATTTACACTATAAAATACCCATGGCTTATTAAACAAAGTTTCCATAATTTTTTCAAACTCTAGTCCATTTTAAAAAGAAGAAATATATTAGGAGCAAAACCTAATGGAAATCTTTTAAAATATTTATTTTCCTTCACAGTTCTCTGTCTGGAGCCAGGTGCAGTGACACACACCTGTAATCCTAGTGATTCAGGAGGCTGAGGCAGGAGGATTGAAAATTCGAGGCCAGTCTTGGCAACTTAGTGAGGACCTCAACAACTTAGTGGGACCCTGTCTCAAAATTTAAAAAAATAGTAATAAAAAGGGCTGGGATGCAGCTCAGTGTTTCAGCTTCTGTGTTTAATTCCCAGTACAAAAAAAAAAAAGGTTCTACTATCTGAAACCTTATAAAGAGCAAAGGGAGATTTTCAGAATGACTTACAAGTGATTGCAATGCAATGAAGTGATTTGATTCTCTGGATTCAATCTGGAATCTAGGTAAAAGGTCTCTTTTGGTGTCATAAATACACAATGAAAAGACATATCTGGTCCAATGACACCATCAGCTTCCCCAAATTCAGAGAGTATGTCTCATACATAGACACACATTATGCCAAAAATAACCAGTGACACTGAAGTGGGTATCCTGGAGAACATTGGCAGTGAAAACAGAAAGGCACACATCATTGACCAGTGTTCTCTCACAGAGACGTGCCAGGGCAAGGAGGAGATGACTTGTCATGTAAAAAGAGGACCTCGCCTCATACTGCCACTCTACATATGTATCGATACTGAAAGATAGAGAAAGAGAATGGAGAATGGCTGCTTGATTTTGACAATGCAACAAGAAAAACTTCCTTTGATGGTGCCAGAGGATGTTAAAAACCTAGCCTTCCCATCAATGGATGAATGGGTAAAGAAAATGTGGTATATATACACAACACAATAATTACTCAGCTAAAAAGAAGAATGAAATTATGGTATTTGCTGGTAAATGGATGGAGCTGGAGACTATTGTGCTAAGTGAAATAAGCCAATCCCCCCAAAACAAAGGCCAAAAGTTGTCTGTGATATGCAGATGCTAACACACAGTAAGGGAGGTAATAGGGAAAAATAGAAGTGCTAAGAGCCATAGCCAAATAGTAATGACGCACAATGCCAGCAAGCCATTGAGATGATATGATTATGTTAAGATCTGCATTCAAATGGATATTAGACCTCTGCTGTCCACCTCAGCCTGCTACTTTGGAGCTCTAGTGGGACTCCCAAAGAGTTCCCATTGGTTGGGAAAGTGCGGTAGGAGGGAATTCCGGAGGAGGGATTTCCTGTTGGGGTAGTGTGGCCCGGGAGAATGCCGCGTGTGTGGGTTGGCATATTTCCCAGGAGCATACAGGGCATTGGCGGGAGTTTCAAAAATAAAGTTTGTTCCTGTTTGAGTGGCTCATGATTTTGTGCCCAGCCAGACTGCGGCATAGAAGTTCATTGGATTAGACAAAGGGTAATGAAGGGAAGGGAGATGCAATGGGAATAGGAAAGACAGTAGAATGAACTGGATATAATTTTCCTCTCTTGTATATGAATACAGAGTCAGTGTAACTCCACATCATGATCAACCATAAGAAGGAGATACTAATTAGAATAAGTTATACTCCATGTATGTATAACATGTCAAAATACATTCTACGGTCATGTATATCTAAAAAGAACAAATAAAACAAACAAACCCTACCTTTGTTTGTGGACAAGGGGGACCCCCAGAGCTGTATCAGCTGGTTCTTTTGTTAAACTGACTAAAGATCAGTGTAGAACTAAGCTACCAAAAGGGGGAAGAAATGAGCTACCAATACCAGCCAGCTCAGGCACAGTCTTTCTTTACATTTCTCAACTGTAACTGCCAAGGGAGGAAGAAAGAAAATTCAGAGAATTATAAAGGAATTACTAGCAATAGACACTTATTCTTTTGACAGTAGGAGAAAATGTTGTATATTGTGGAATGCCAAAAAGTGATGGGATCACTTTAATATAGCAAAATAGTTTTGTATTTTTCCTCAAAATATTTTTGGAAACTTAAATGGGAAAAGAGAAAATACATTTCAAAATATATTTAAAAAAACATGATTTATTTTCTTTAGCCTTTTAAATAATGTTTATCCATCAGTGTCCTAATTGAAAAATGAACTTAATTTTCTCCAAAAGAATAAAGAAGTATTTTTTTGTCTTATAAATGAATTTATTTCTATTCACTTAAATTATACACACATTATTTGCTAGTTTTATTACATTTAACCTATTGACTTATTTTTCATAACATACTGTAGATGTTGAATTATCCATCCTACTCGGGATTAACAATTTACCGTACTTGAGGAAAACTGTTCTGATAAACATGTTTACAATGACCACACATCTAATATTATACTAAATTTAATAAATATAAATACAAGATGCTTAGTAAAAGCTGAATTTCATCTCTCTACCTACCTACCTACTTACCTATCTGCTTATCTTTTTGTTAATAATTGATTCATTTCTCTACCTACCTACCTACTTACCTATCTGCTTATCTTTTTGTTAATAATTTATTCATAACTACTTTATTGATTTATTATCAATAAACCATTACTCTAAGCCATAGACAATTTCTATCCCAGATTCTTTTGACTTGGGCACAGTCTGTTCAGTTTTCTCCTCAGAGCTGATTCAGAGTAGGATTGTCATGGGGAAAACATATACTAAAAATAAATGAGGAAGAGGAGGAAAAAAATCATTTTTTATCTGAAACCAAGTTCTAATTTGGCATCCAGGGTGCTTTACCGCTTGTTATGGTTTGGATATGAGGTGTCTCCCAAAAGCTCACATGTGCGACAGCCCAAGAAGGTTCAGAGGAGAAATGATTATGTTGTAAGAGTCTTTTTTTTATTTATTTTTTTATTTTTTTTTTTAAGAGAGAGTGAGAGGAGAGAGAGAGAGAGAGAGAGAAAATGAGAGAATTTTTAATATTTATTTTTTAGTTCTCAGCGGACACAACATCTTTGTTGGTATGTGGTGCTGAGGATCGAACCCGGGCCGCACGCATGCCAGGCGAGCGCGCTACCGCTTGAGCCACATCCCCAGCCCCAAGAGTCTTTTTTTTAAAGAGAGAGAGAGAGAGAGAGAGAGAGAGAGAGAGAGAGAGAAGAGAGAATTTTTTAAATATTTATTTTTCAGTTTTTTGGTGGACACAAGATCTTTATTTTACTTTTATGTGGTGCTGAGGATCAAACCCAGCGCCCCGCACATGCCAGGTGAGCGCATTACCACTTGAGCCACATCCCCAGCCCTGTTGTAAGAGTCTTAACCCAATCAGTGATTTACTCTGGATAGGGATTAACTGAGTAACAACTGAAGTGGTAGGGGTACCTGGAGGAGGTAGGAATTGGAGCATGGCTTTGGGTGTATATTTGTATCTAGAGAGTGGAGTCTCTCTCTGTTTTCTGATCACCATGACATGAGCTGCTCCCTCTGCCATCCTTTCCTGCCATGATATTCAGCCTCACTCCAAGCCCTGAGGAATGGAGCCAGCCCTTCTATAGACTAAGACCTCTGAAATGTGAGACCTCAAATAAACCCTTCCTCCCTCCTCTACAGTTATTCTGATCAGATCCTTTTAGTTACAGCAGTGAAAAAACTGATTAAAACATCACTACATCCCTAGCCCTTTTTAATTTTTAATTTTGGAACAGGGTCTTGCTAACTCGCCTAGGGCCTCACTAAATTGTTGAGGCTGGCCTCAAACTTGAGAACCTCCATCCTCAGCCTTCCAAGTCTCTGGGATTAGAGGTATGAGGCATTCTTATTTTATCAGGCAATCCTGCATACATCCAGTTGTGCTTAGGACATAAAGTCCTGGCTAGTGCATGACTTCTCAGCATTTGTTAATCTATCATTTCACTCTCAGAATGTCCTAAATTGAATGTTAGATTATATGGTCAATTTGTGCATGCCCGATATAGAACACAGCTGAAGGTGATCAAAGGAACAATGGAGGATAAAGGAAATAAATAACTACAGGAATATTTTTAAATCAGAAAACAAAGCAGAGGAAAGGCTAACCAGAACAAATTAGAAAATAGTTGCTTTGAAAATCAGAGAAAATATTAAGTTGACTTCTACAGGAGACTAGTGGAGGTTCTCATTGCAGCAAGATGGTGCTGATACACTTCTCATGCTTAAAACTCTTTATTGTGTGCCATGCAGAAAAAAATGGAACAGACAGCGTCCAATAAAAAGAATTTGGAGTAGAAGGGAGCATATTGCTTTGAATAAGCTAAACCAATCAAATGATTATTAACTGATTATAAACAAAAAAATAAAGAAATCATCAATTAGGAAAATAGACACTAATGTAAAAAATAAAGTGTATTTTCTATTTAAACATAATAAAGCCCCTTATATAATTTTGAAAATATTGAATTATAATTAAAAACAAACTCTCCTTCCAACTGAAATATTCTGTCCAAAAAGGTAGTAGAGAGAAAGTGATTTTTATTATTGAATAAACATTGAATCAGAATGTGATGCATATCACAGATCATTCACTTAATGATTGCAGACAAAATTCTCTCACCTGCCCTTAGGAGAGCCAAGCAGATACAATGCATTATTTATATTTTCGAAATAAACAATCCTTTTTCAGGAAAACCAGTAGGAAACTACTATTGGATACATAGTTCATCCTAACTTTAAGCAGGTGATTTTTTTATTAGTTGCTCAAGACAATACAATGATCTTGACATATCATACATTTGATTTAAATAGGGTATGAATTCTCATTTTTCCACGTGTACAGATTGCAGGATCACATTGGTTATACATCCATGTGTATACACACAGCAATCCTAGTGTCAGTTGTATTCTGCTGCCCTCCCTATCCTCCACTCCCCTCCCCCTCCCCTCCCATCACTATTCTCTACCCATTCTACTGTGACACTTATATCTCTCTCTCTCTTTTTTTTCCTTCCCTTCACACCATCGTATATGTATTTTGTGAACCCATGAGGGTCTCCTTCCGTCTTCCATGCAATTCCCCTTCTCCCTCCCTCTCCCTCCCTCCTCTTTTCCTTGTTTCCTGGGAATCTTCTTCTCATGCTCTTCCTTCCTACTCTGTTTTGAGTCACCTCCTTTATATCAGAGAAGACATTCGGCATTTGTTTTTTAGGGATTGGCTAGCTTCGCTTAGCATAATTTGCTCTAGTGCCATCCATTTCCTTGCAAATGCCATGATTTTGTTATTTTTTTAATGCTGAGTACTATTCCATTGTGTATAAATGCCACAGTTTTTTTTAATCCATTCATCTGTTGAAGGGCATCTGGGTTGGTTCCACAGTCTAGCTATTGTGAATTGTGCTGCTATGAACATTGTTGTAGCTGTGTCCCTGTAGTATGCTCTTTTTAGGGGTCTTTTGGGTATAGTCTGAGAAGGGGAATAGCTGGGTCAAATGGTGGTTCCATTCCAAGCTTTCCAAGGAATCTCCATATTGCCCTCCAAATTGGCTGCACCAGTTTGCAGTCCCACCAGCAATGTACAAGTGTACCTTTTTCCCCACATCCTCACCAGCACTTGGAATTGTTTGACTTCATAATGGCTGCCTTTCTTATAGGAGTAAGATGGTATTTTAGAGTGGTTTTAATTTGCATTTCTCTGATAGCTAGAGATGGTGAGAATTTTTTTGTGTACTTGTTGATTGATTGTATATCCTCCTCTGTGAAGTGTCTGTTTAGATCTTTGGCCCATTTGTTTTTTTTTTTTTTTTAAAGAGAGAGTGAGAGAGGAGAGAGAGAGAGAGAGAGAGAGAGAGAGAGAGAGAGAGAGAGAGAATTTTTTTTTTAATATTTGTTTTTTAGTTCTCGGCAGACACAACATCTTTGTTGGTATGTGGTGCTGAGGATCGAACCCGGGCCGCACGCATGCCAGGCGAGCGCGCTACCGCTTGAGCCACATCCCCAGCCCATGGCCCATTTGTTGATTGGATTGTTTGTGGGGTTTTTTTGTTGTTGTTGTTTAACTTTTTGAGTTCTTTGTATACTCTGGAGATTAGTGCTCTATCTGAAGTGTGAGGGGTAAAAATTTGTTCCTAGGATGTAGGCTCCCTATTTACCTCACTTATTATTTCTCTTGCTGAGAAAAAACATTTTAGTTTGAATATGTCCCATTTGTTGATTATTGATTTTTAATTCTTGTGCTATAGGTGTCCTATTAAGGAATTTGGAGCCCAACCCCACGAGATGGAGATTAGGGCCAACTTTTTCTTCTATTAGATGGAGAGTCTCTAGTTCGATTCCTAGCTCCTTGATCCATTTTGAGTTAACTTTTGTGCATGGTGAGAGAAAGGGATTCAATTTCATTTTGTTGCATATGGATTTCCAATTTTCCCAGCACCATTTATTGAAAATGCTATCCTTTCTCCATTGCATGCTTTTAACCCCTTTGTCTAATATAAGGTAGTTGTAATTTTGTGGATTGGTCTCTGTGTCCTCTATTCTGTACCATTGATCTACCCACCTGTTTTGGTACCAGTACCATGCTGTTTTGTTACTATTGCTCTATAGTATAGTTTGAAATCTGGTATCGCTATACCACCTGTTTCACTCTTCCTGCTTAGAATTGCTTTAGCTATTCTGGGTCTTTTATTTCTCCAGATGAATTTCATGATTGTTAAGTAGGTAACTGAGTAACCATCTGTGTTGGCAAATTGACCTTGCCCAGAGGGAAAACACACTCCTCCTATTGTTATGACAGAAGGTAGTTTTGCAACTTTGAGCCAAGTGTCTATTGAAGGTGAGCTCCTAACCTCCCACAAGAGCTGAAGATCTCTACTAACCTTCCTTGATATTCACATTTGACAGCCATGCATCGCAGGTTCCTGAGAGACCCTCAGGGTTGAGAAAAGGCCTATTTAGATTTATACATGTTTCAAAGAGAGGAGAATATATTTAGAATTATAAACTTTCTAAAGGAAGTGTCCTGAGACAGAAGAGGAAATTCTTCCTTTACTTTAAATAGCAATAATTTTCTTATTTTAAAATTTTATTTGTGCTTACAAAAATCTACAGAAAAGTTGAGAGAACTTGATGCAACTGACACTTAAATATAGTCCCATTAGTATTTTGGTATATTATATATTGGGGAATTTTTGTTTCTTTCTTTTTTTTTAATAGATTTTACAACATAACATGACTTCATATATTTGATATTTTTCTCTTAACATTATAAACATTATTTTTAGTGGCATTATTTTAATGGTGGCCTTATATTTTGCTTTATAAAATAGATACCTTGGTAAATAGCATATTTAGTATTTTCCCTTTGGCAAGTTTATGAGGACTAGTATTTCTGAATGAGTAAAGTTTTTGATAAATGTAACTATATTTTTGTAAATAACACAAAATGTTTTATCCAATAACTCCTTATTCATTAAGGAATTTTATAGTTTCTATGATTTTTAAAGTGACTTTAAAAATTCCTTATTTTTATTCCAATGATAAACATTAAAACATTGGAAACCATCAAGAAGCATAAAAAAGAATATTCCCATTGTTTTCCCCCTTTATAAGAAGAGTCCATCCTTATTTGCCCTCACTGAAAGAACAAATGAACCATCATTAATAACACCATATCCCCTATCAAAGAAGAGAAGAAATACTGGGTGAATCTCAAGTTACCTTCAACTATTCTTTATAGCCTTAACAAACACCTGTAATAATTTTCTACTCATTAGAGAAACAGAATGTTCAACTTCATGTGAATATCTGAAAAATGGATTTTTAAATAATCCAGCTGGTTGTATTACATGTTTTCCTTCCCTTTCTCCAAGCTGTTAGGTTTGTCCTAGATATTTACTAAACTCTAGAGACTTCATTGACCCAAGTATTCTCTGATGTCCTGTGACTGATGGATTAAAAAAAAAGTCCCTAAAACAAAGCACCTTTTCTCTTTTACCACACCATCCCCAGCTTTTCAGTTTTTATACCTATTTAAAGTTCCATTTAAAGCCATTCCGGCTTGATATGGTCATTCTGCAGTCAGAGACTCAAAGCTGGGTCCTAACTTTTAAAGCTAATAGTGCATAACAGTCAGCATTTGATCTAGTGCAGTACTGGCTTTCCAGAATAAAGATAAAAAAGGAAAATTATCTAATTTTTTTCTAAATATCAGAACATCACTCCTCTTACTTAAAATGATTCTGTTTTAAAGAATCTCAATTGTTATTTGCAATTAACAACAATAACAAAAAAATCAGGCACCCTCTTCTCGTATTACTAATGAATGAATTCAGTCTCAAATATGAGATAATCTGGAAACATTTCATCACTGCATAGAATCTAATTCATCAAATGAAAAATACTTTTGTTCATATTGAATAGAAAGGACAGTTGGCCAGGAGATAAATATTTTGAAGAGACAAAATATAAGAATGATACACCATTTTCAAACATTTTAGGATATAGTTGGAGAAATAAGTACTTATACATAAAGTGGTAATTAATCTGTATAATAAATGGTTGTATGGTTTGTATCTGGAATATCCTCCGAAAGCTCATGTGTGGAAGACCTGGCCCCCAATGCAGGAATATCCATAGGTGAGGCTTTTGGGAAGTGATTATGTCACCACAGTTCTATCCTCATAAGTGGATTAATCCATTCAATATATTAATAATTTAAGTTGACTCCTGGAAGAAAGTGAACGTTTGTGATAGGTAAGGCATGATTGAGAGAAGTCAATTACTCACTGTGCAACCTTGAGGACTATAACTTGTTCCTGGCCCCTTCCTCCCCTCCAACCCTCTCTGCTTCTGGCTGCCATGGGCTTTCCTCTGCCATGCTCTTCAGTCCTGATTTTTCTGCCTCAGAGTCCAGCTGACCATGAAGAAAAACCTCTGTAACCAGCAGTTAAAATAAATCCTTCCTCCTCTAAGTTGTTCTTGTCAGATATTTTGATGACAGCGATAAAAAGCTGACCAATATTCATGTTATTGGACAGAAATTATAATCATACACTTAGCATTCCTGCAACCTTTTTTTTTTTTTTACAAAGTATAACATTCCCAATTCAGTAAAGGTGGCATTATTACCACCAGTCAATGGATGAAAAAATTGATTAGGTTAATGATATAACCCAATCATTTTTCCTCCAAACCTTTTTGCATGGTTTCACATGTGAGATTTTGGGGGACACTACATCTAAACCATAACATTCTGCTCCCTGCTCCCAAAAGCTCACACTCATCTGACAATGCAAAATATATTTATTTCATTCCCAAGAGTCCCCATAGTCTCAACAGTTATGAGATTGAGCAAAGTTCAAGTTCAAAGTCTTCTCTGAGGCTCAATGTGATCTCACATTGTGAGCTCCTGTAAATTTAAAAGCAATTTACAAGTACCCGGTACATAATGATAAAAAGTAAACATTTCCATTTGCAAAATTAGGAGCATAGAAAGAAGGGATAGGACCTAAGAAAGACCAAAATCCATCTGGGCAAACAAGTCCTATAGCTCTACACTCAGCATCTGAGGCACAAGGGATTGTGATGTTCTCTTCAAAGGGCTTGTCTAGCTCTGCTCCCTGTGGCCTTTTTGGTTGCAGCCCAAATGGCCTTTCTGTTGACTTGTCTCTGCTGTTTCCTAGAAGTATGTCCCATGTTACTGACATTTATTAATTGTGGGGATCTCCTTTGCAGCTTTGGCTTCTTCCTCACTTCTCCACACTTTTTCTTCTCAGGGGGTGCCCACAGGTACTCCAACGTTGCTGCACTTTGCCTGGCCTCCCAGGCCTTCCTTTGAAATCTTGGTGGAAGCCTCCATGAACCCCTAATTCCAGCATCCTGAATTTCTGCAGAACCAGCAGCACATGGTTGACACCAAGGTCTGCTGCCATCTCAAGCAGCCATCAGGCCTCCAAGCCTCCAGGGACCCTAGCTGCAGTGGGCTTCTGAATGTATGAGTAGTTGAGCATGTTGAAAAAAACTTCCTAGACCCCCTTGTGCAAGAGTGCCCCATTGGTCTCTTCTCAAAAGAATTTTCACTTTTGCTCCCTTTAGCTTGAGATGGGTGTGTTCTTGCCAGCTTCAGAGCTGCCCTCAAGCCATCTTTCTTAGTGTCTCTAGGCAAATCATTTCTTTAGTGGGGGTAATGTCTTTTTATTATTATTATTATTATTAGTTGTTCAAAACATTACAAAGCTCTTGACATATCATATTTCATACATTTGATTCAAGAGGGTTATGAACTCCCATTTTTACCCCGTATACAGACTGCAGAATCACATCGGTTACACTTCCACTTTTTACATACTGCCATACTAGTGTCTGTTGTATTCTGCTGCCCTTCCTATCCTCTACTATTCCCCCTCCGCTCCCCTCCCCTCCCATCTTCTCTCTCTATCCCATCTACTGTAATTCATTTCTCTCTCTTGTTTTTTTTCTTTTCCCCTTTCCCCTCACTTCCTCTTATATATAATTTTGTATAACAATGAGGGTTTCCTTCCTTTACCATGCAATTTCCCTTCTCTCTCCCTTTCCCTCCCCCCTCTCATCCCTGTTTAATGGTGATCATCTTCTTATGGGGGTAATGTCTCTAAAAACTGCAGCTTCCTTAGCTCTAGTTTACTCCTGCCTTTCAAGTCGACGTTTTCCAAATCTTTCTGCTCTGCTTTCTGCTCCTGATTATCATAATAAATTTGGCTAAAAGCTGCCAGCAATATCCCTGCCACTGCTTGAATGCTCTGTTGTCTAGAAATTTTCTCTGATAAATTAAGAAGTCCGTTGCTTTTAAAATCAACCTTACAGAGAGTCTCAGGATATGGGCAAAATGCAGGCAACTTCTCAGCCAGAACACAACATGAATGGCCCCTAGTCCCACTACTGATAGTGTCCTCCTTCTCCTCTAAACCCTTTTGAGGCCTGTCTTCACTATCCATGGTCTTTTTGGCATTCTGGTCTTCTGAGCTCCTACCAGAATCAGCCATTAAGCTCCACTTACAACAATCCAAAGAATTCCAGCTTCCATTACTAAGAATCTCAAAATTCCTCCAACAAATTTCAGAAAGCTCCAAAAGCTTCTGAACCACATTTTTAGGTTAGTCATAGCAAAACTCCCACTTCTGGTACCAATTTCTGTTTTAGTCAGCTTTTTTGCTGCTGTGACTAAAGGACCCAACCAGATCAATTGTAGGAGAGGAAAAGCTTATTTGGGAGCTCTCAGTTTCAGAGGTCTCATTCCATAAAAACAGACTCCATTCCTCCGGGATCGGGTGAGGCTGAACATCACAGTGGGAGAGTGTGGCACAGGGAAGCTGCGCACATGATGATCAGAAAGCAGAGAGAGACTCCACTCTCCAGATAAAAATATATACCCCATAGCCATGCCCCAATGAACCACTTTCTCCAGCCACATCCCACCTGATTCCATTACCACTCAATTAATCACATTTGGGATTAATCCACTAATCAGGTAAAAGCTTTCACCTGAGTTCAAACTCTACTACTAAGAAAGAAAGAAAAAAGAACTTGTACCCTTTTCTGAATACTCTATCCATTACTTTCATTACAATATAAAGAAAAAAAAAGAATGAATAAGGTTAACTAACACTCTGAAAACATTTTATGATCATTTGTTCTCTAAACCTTCTTGCTTTGTCTCAGTGTGAGATTTTGTGGGGCATCACATATAAACAATAATATTTTAAGGGATATTAACTTTCAACTACCTTTTTTTTTTAGCAATACTCAGAAATTCAGAGAGCCATTTTTTTGATAAGAAGCTTAAGTCATTATCAGTTCTGATAAAATGTCTCTGTAATTAAGGGCCTTTAACATTTTCTAAGGAATAGTCTTGCCTCTCAGAAACTTTGAGATGTCTAAGAAATTGAGGAGAAGCATGGCCCAGAAGAAGGAAATGGTACAACAGTAACAACTGGCTTGTTGGGGTTGGGCTCTAAGACCCACATCTTCCAGATCAGAGTTGAAATCATGATCTTTCTTCTTACTAAGGCAACATGATAAAGGCCTACTCCATTTGTATTCTGTTTTCAAAAGAATTGAACCAAATGCAATGGCAAATACCTATACTCCAAGTGACTTGGGAGACTGAAGTAGGAAGATTTCAAGTTCAAGGCCAGCCTAATAACTTAGTAAGACCCTGTCTCAAAATAAAAAATAAAAAGAGCTGGGGATATAACTCAGTGGTAAATTTCCCCTGAGTTCAAACTCTACTAAGAAAAAAAGAAAGAAAGAAAAAAGAACTTGTACCATTTTCCGAATACTCTATCCATTACTTTCATTACAATATAAAGAAAATAAAAGAATGAATAAGATTATTAATACTCTGAAAACATTTTCAATGCTTAAATAATTGGAGGGAAATACTGAAGCAACATAATAGAAAGATGCCCTTAAAACCGGTTATAGAGGAAAAACTATATATGCTTTAAATCATTTCTGAAGTTAAAAGGTGAGTGACCATAAAACAATTTGAAATATCACAAATTAACTACATATAGATAGTCTACAATTTGTGATGGTTTTATTTATGATTTTTGATGTTCTGATTATGCAAAACCATACTCATTCATGAATGTACTTTTCATTTCTAGTACAATATTCAATAAATTATATGAAGTATTCTTGCTTCATTGTAAAACATTTCGGTTTAGATTAATTCACCCAACTGTAGGCTAACGTGAGTGTTCTGAGTATGTTTAAGGAGGCTAAACTAAACTAAGCATTTTGGGTTCATGATAGTTTTAATTTACAATGGGTTTATTGGCATATAACCTCATTATAAGTCAAAGGGTACCTGTACATATGAGATATCAACAGAGTAGAAATTACATACTAGACAAAATGAATAATAATATTTATGATCACAGATTATGTCATAGCCAGCAGATGGAGATTTAGCAAGATCCTAGGCTTTGCTATATTCCATTCTATAGCCTAGAAGAAACAGATCATCTCTCATCAGTCTGAATAAAATTCTGGTGATACTACAAGCCCTTGGGGAAAGAAAATGTAGCATTTAACAGAGAAACCAAAAATACTCAGGAGTATGAATTTCCTCTAGATTCAATGAAATTGATAAGTTTAATGTTTTTTCTTTTTAACAAACCAAAATATTCAAAAAGAGTGATGTGCCCAATCCTCAGGGGGAAAAATACTTCATTCATTTTATTTTAAAAATATTTATTGAGATCTTTCATTGTGCCAGGCACTGTTCTATATCTTACTAGATACAATGTTGAGCATAACAGATCAAATTTCTTCTTTCAGATGCTATATTCTAGTGGAAGAAGAGATATTGAAAACAAATACATAGAACACCGCATGGTGACTCATACCAGTAATCCCAGCAACTCAAAGGCTGAGGTTAGAGGATCTCAAGTTCAAGGTAGCCTGTGCTACATAGAAAGACTCTGTTTCAAATAAATCAATGAAGATTAGATAGATAGAGAGAGAGAGAGAGAGAGAGAGAGAGAGAGAGAGAGAGAGAGAGGACTGGTTAAAGTTGGGCTGGGATATAGCTTAGTGGCAGAGTGCAAGCTTAGTTATGCACAAGGAAAAAAGTACATACATAAAAGGTTAAGGATGTCAGAAAATGAATGGAAAGAGGATAGGGTATGCTGGCATGGGATTTAATTTAAATAGAGTAACTAGTGAGGCCTCATTGAAAACAGTATTTAAACAAAGATCAGAAGAGGGTGAGGGAGTGGCCTTTATAGGAATCTACATAAAGTGTTCTAGGCAGAAGAAATAATAAGTGCAAATGTCTGGAGGCAGCAGCAAGTGTAGTGTGTTTGAGGCACTGTGCAGATACCAGTGTGGCTAGAGGAGTTGAGTAAAAGAGAGACTCTGCAGATACTAGAGGGCTTTCACTCTGAACAAAATAGAAGGTTATTGCAGGGCTTAAAGCAAAGGAATGGCATGATATTACACATTTTAAAGGGATCTTATATATTTTAAAGGGATATTTCTGACTGCTGTGTTGAGCATTAAAAACAAAAATCTAAACTTATAATTCTTCATCCTCACCCGAGCGTGTGGCTGAAAAGTGGTGGTAAAATTTGGAAATGACCTATCCATCCTTTGTCACCTTGGCAACTTCTGACCAGTGGTACATAGAGAGGCCAGCTGGTTGGGATTTGGTGCTTCCGTTCCATACTGGAGAAGGATAGGAAGGGGTGGGCAGCAAAAGCTTATCATTGACAGGTGCAGGTTGAACTATTTATCTCTCCTCCTACTGCTACTAAGGTGAAAATAAGCTTCCTCTGAAAAGCGAATAAATAGCATTTTCAGTAATAAAAAATAAGGAGGTTTCTCCCTTTCAATTACTTTCTCTAACTACTGTAGCACATAGTCATCAAAATAAAATGCAAAATTCCAAACCTGACATCTGAGGCTGCCTCAGCACAGCCTTGTTCTTTCCCAAATTCTTTATGTTTGCTGTAAACAGATCAAGGACTTCAGCCAAACTGAACTGCTATTTTCTATTCAATGCTCATGCTATTTGCTCCATCTAAAAGGCTTCCCTAACTCCCATTTCACTGTGTCCAAATTATACAAAACTAGCACTAACATGAAGGTGAAAGAACATGAATTTAGAAACAGAGGCCCTGAGCTACTCTTTGTTAAACTTTGGTCATGTCATTAAAACTTTCTCATTCTGTTTCCTTGTGTACTATTAACTATTTTGTGGAGTTTGTGGTACATTCAAATTGATAATATATGAGAAAGTGCTTATAGAGACCAATCATACAAATTTATTTAGTCAATAAGTATCTATTTCATTGAAAGGAAAAAGGTTGAGGTGAACTGTGTAGGAAATATTCAGGAAAAATATGTGGGGCTTGGGTCAAGTGCACCAAAAGAGACTCATAGTCCTGTATGTCAAATACCTTCATAGCAACAAAATTATAAATAGGTGTAAAACTATAGTTTGTATATAAATGAAAGTCTGCAAATTTGACTGAATTCAATGATTATTACATATATTTGGGTGTTCAATTAATAGGTGATATTATGAGTAATAAAATAAAGGCAAAAATAACGAGTTATCATTATGTAAAATTTATTTTCAATTCCTCCATTTTTCATGTCTTTCATGATATGCCAGGGTGAGTATAAAAGTATACACAGATTTTTGAAGATTCACTACCAAAAATGTCAAAGGAATATTAAGATTAACAACTTTTATATTGATTACTTACTGATATGGTAATATTTGGGTTATACTAGATTAATTTAAAATATACTATTAAAATTTTAAATGTATATAGTACATATTGACTTTCACATATTTTAGATAAAGCTAGGCAATGAGAAATGTAAAGCAAATTTGAAAAGTCACCTCTCCTCATTCTACTTTTGAGGCAGAGAATGTGATAGAACAACAAAAGGAACAATTGTGTCAGAACAGTTGAAGATCATTATTGGCTATGGTGTGCCTTGATTTTTCCCTAGCTATGGAGAGTCACTGTGAGATTTATTGTTAGTTTGCGCAGGGTAAGAAATGGGGAGTATTACAAATTCAAATTGGTTCTATGAACAGGAAGAGTATGTAAATCCTGGAACATGATATGATCTCTAGGACCCAGAAAAATCCCATCAGAAAAATCTCGCCTTCCTCACAGAACTTTGAAATATTGAAATGAATTTCTAAACTAGTCAAAGGAGGTAAAAGTCAACATTCAAGCCACCTTCCATAAAATTGTATTTCATGTTTTATATACGTCAATGAGTATATTTGTAAAATCAGGGGCATCAGAGTTTCCAGAAACAATTGAAAACGAGTTGTAAATGACCATAGTCTATCAGGTAGACTTTATATCTTTAAGTATGACATAAGCATGAATTATCATCTGGCTATTTCAAATGAAGTAGCAAAATCAGAAAAGTTTAGTTTAGAACTTCTTAAGTCCACCTCTTTTTAATCTGTATTATTAATATGCAGAAGAAACCTGGGGCTGTGTGGGCACAGGGTCAGTGGTGGGGTTGGTCCCCTGTAGAGGTGAAATGTGGGGTCTATATGGGTCTTTACCTCCCTGGAGCAGCTGGGGACCTGGGTGAGTCAGGGTCAGAGCCTGCTGCTCTGCTCAGCCTTGGAGCACAGCAAGGAATCCCCAAGTGCAGAGAAGGAAAAACAGGAACATAAGGGGGAATGAAGAAAACTATTTTTTCAGTATACTTCCTCTCCCCTTTCTCCCCTTCCACAGTCTGCCTGTCTGTCCGTCTCTCTGAGACACACACACACACACACACACACACACACACACACACACACACAGTTGTTGAGAGCCACAGCCAAAGGGGCCCCAGCAAACTTCCAGCTGCCAGCAAACTTCCAGCTGCCGGCTGATGATTGGCTCACAGCAGCCCCAGCAACATCTAGCTGATTGGCTCCTCCACGGAGCTGCTCATTAGGGGACTTCTTTGGCTCCGCCCACACGACCCAGCCAATCAGCCTCAAGAGCAGGAGGATTGTGGGAGGTGGTGAGGTTTGTGTTGGGGTGAGAGGCTTGTGGGAAGCCGGTGGTGGCAGTTGGGCTCTGAGGGTTTTTTCCTGAGGAGCTGTTTTGTTTGGCATTTGTAGTTCTAAACATAAAGTTTGTTTCTTTTGACAAGTGGCTCCTGAATTGTGCCCAGCCAGACTGCGGCACACAGTACTATTTCATCCACAAGGATAAGCAGATGAAGACCCCCATTGTCCATTAAAAAAGTGGTAAGGCAACAGTTGAAAGAAAATCACAAACCCTCAGACTGGCTGACTAGGAAGATTGAAAGCAGAGGCAGAGACAGTCAAGGACAGTTCACAGGCCAACTCAGAGGCCATGAAGCCAAATAGCCAGAGGAATTTTTTAAGAACTTGTTTGAGCTGGTGGGGGCGGGCAATGAAAAATGTAATTATTCTTCTAACAGGGAGGATACAGGATTCTTTTCCTGAGCTATTAAATTTTATGTGTAGCTGCAGGGAGAGAAAACATTGAGAGAAAAATGATCCCTCAGGAGTTTTAAGAATCTCATCCCAACTGAGTTTAAATGTAACAAAGCTTTAATATTGGTCTCAGGGTTCAAATAGATGCTATTTAGAAAAAGCAGGGCAACCCACCTTCCCAAAATAGTTTACCTCCTCAAATTCATGTTATATTGTCTGTAACAGAGTAACCTGTTTATTACTCCTCTTTCTTTTGGGAAAATATGCAGAAATATGTTGGTATTTGCCTCTTTTTATAAAAATAATTAATAGGATTAAACATTTCTAAAAGGCAATAGTTGCATGAGTTAATAACCTTTTAATATGGAAAATGTTTATTTTGGTTTTGTTTTTTAACTCAAGTCCAAAAGAGCAATTTGGAAATTTGTGCTAAAAGAATTTACAAGATCATGTTTGGCAAAAATTACTTGATCATCTGGCTCTGAGAGAAGAGAGGTATGAGATTCAGAGTACAGATCATTCTGTACATCACCAGAAGGAAGCCAGGTTCAGAGGCACTGCCGAATGTTTTCCTGTCATTTCAATTACATTGAATCATACAAATTGCAACTGAGTCCTTGTTAACAGGTCCTAATTCATAATAATCTCTGATTTGAAAGTTCTATTGCAGATCACCTAATTCTGATTTTTTCAATCCACAAAGTGATTAAACATACACACAAGTATGTGCTTTTTATGAAGAAAATATTCTAGTTGTTTTTTTTTTCCAGCTGCACATCAAGTGATAAGGAACATATTAGAATGCCAGAATGTTCTTTGAAGGGAAAAAACAACTAAATATTTTAAATGGTTTCAAAAAACTGATAGAATGAGATGGTTAATTCCAAGGTTGGGGAAAGAAGGCAACAAGGTGAGTCTGGAATCATTTGTTGTACAAGAAATTAAGTTAGTACTCACAGAAAGAAAGGGAAAAAAAGTGGGAGTATGAATAGTTGACACAGGAAGTATGAAGCATGAAGTGTCTCCAATTTTAGCAATCTGAGAAAACCTAATTATTATATTACAATTACAAAGGTACAATTATTTGGATGATGAATGGCCCCCAAAGGTCAATGCTTTTAATACAAAGTGGCAATACGGGGAGATGGTTGAACCTTTAGGAGGTAGGGCCTTGTGGGAGGTCATTAGGTCCTTGAGAGCATGTTTTCAAAGCTGATTGAGGACCCCTGGTCTTTTCTTCTTCCTCACTCTTTGCTTTCTGGTTCATGATGTACACAGTTTGTTCTATCACATCTCCCTGAAATTGTCCTTTGGCACCATTACCACAGGCTCAAAGCAATTTTTAATTATCTAGTATTTCCTTATAGGTAGATTCAGATAATGCCATTCTGACCAGATTGCTACAAAAGTGAATCTGTCTTTTTCAGGGTATGATATCTTTAGGCACATGGTATCTACCTGAACCTCCTTGGTGATGTCAATTTTGATCACCAATAATGTCTAGTTTCTCTACTATGTACATACTAATTTCTCCCTAATAACTAATCAGAAATTTATGAAGAGGCACTTTGAATCCATGTGAACATGAATTCTCTATCAATTTTATTTACAAACCTGTCTTCATATGTAGCATCTATTGATTATCCTTGCTCAAATCAATGTGGTATTGGTGATGGAGGCAAAATTACCGTTTTACAACTCCATCATCTTTGCACTTTTATCAGTTATCATTCTGTTCAAAGGAAGTGCCTATTCCTCTTTATTTCTCTCCTTGTGGACTTATGGATTCCAGTTTTATTCAATAGTATTCCTGTCCTCATGTATTGGTTAGTTTCGAGTTACTATAATGAAATATGTGAGGCAGTTAACTTGCAATGAGAAAAGGTTTATTCTGGATCACAGATCAGGATGTTCCAATTGCTTTGTGGTAACTTCTATTGGAGTTGAGGTAGTAATCTGAAGAGATAAGTGTGAAGAAGTTTTAGCCACTTGAAACTACAGACTATTCACACATGAACATACTGCTATTTTTTGGATAAAAATGATCTCGGCCCAAAGAGGAGTTCTTAGGTCAAATTTTGGGGCATCTCAAATCAATGGCAGAAAGAAGGCTGTAGAGTCTTGCTTTACTGAGTGAAACTTCCCAACAAAGTCCTCCAGAAATATCTTCTCAAAGACAACTGCCTCTTGTGTACCAATTCACCATGAGCTGGCTTTAGATATAATGATAATCCTTTACTTTCATAGTGCAGACCACCTTTCTGTGTCTTTTGTTGTTCTTTGCCACTACCCTAAGTTATGAACCTAAGAACTGTCTGGCCTTGTTCTATATAGAACCCTAAAACTCACCTTTATGCATGTGTTAGACTATCCTAGGTTGACACTGTCTGATCTGAAAAATGTATTTCTGCTTGATCAATGGGAAAATCCATATCTTTACCAAAACCCGTCCTTTGTCTTCTTTTATAAAATAAAATAAGGGAGGAAGAACTTTGATGACCTAGAAGTTTCCTTGTTACACTGATAACCCATGTTTTCTGGTAAGTTGCCAGCTAAAATTACTAAGCTATACCATGAATACAGGCTTCTGAGGTGATGATGGTGACTTAACAACTCAAGGTGACTTTGGTAGTGGGTAAACTGAGAGAAGTCACACGGTTCTAGTGAGCCACCTAGCTTTAGTGGCAAGCATATCCATGTGGCATGCTTTACTAAGATGTCCTTGAGTCAAAGTGGTAGGCAGAACAGAAGTATCCTAAATAGCTATGTTGTCTCCTAGTCTCAGTTTCTTGCAGATATAAAAATAGAAGAGTAGTGTGGAGTAGGTCCTTTATAAGCCATAAACTAGAAATACCAAAACATGAGCTTCCTCTGGAGAGAAGGGGTGGGAGTTTGTCATCTGAAGGAGGCAGCAAGATAATTGATAAGCTCACTATTTATAGCCAGGCAGTGATATCATGCAGGTAATTTGAGCTATGAAGGAGTGTTTTCATTTATGGATAAGTCCTGGATTATGTCTAAATGATATCAAGCATCCAAATAAGAAACTTTGTGTGATAAGTGAATTGAAAATGCCTATAGGATTTATGTTCATCAGCAATATAGCTTCATATCCAACTGGGTGTTACACATCCATGCAGATCACTATTGATAGTGCACAGATGTGGCCTCAGGATTTGTCAGAGGTAAAACACAATTATGAGCTTTGGGAGGCAGGGAGGTAAATGGGTTTTCTGTGAGCTGGGCTGCATTGTCCTTATCCTAACTGCTGAAAAGTTTCCACCTCATTTACTAGCACGAAGTAACTGCAATATAGTGCACACTTGTCCTGCTGATTAGTCTGTATATGAGGGGTTCTGAGACTTCATATTATTAGATATGGAAATAACTACAGCATTGCAAAAATTTGTGATGCTCTCTAACTCACTCTATAGTTATTCCTCTGTTCCTTTACTTAGTCACGTTAAAAGTTTCCAGAGATTTTGTAGCCTGATAAAGTATATGTTCTAATTCAAAGACAATTTCTGGCTTATCTCTGTCCTCATTTCATAAAATCTGTCTGTGATATTGAAACTCTAAAAGAAGCATTGTTAGTAGAAATATTTATGTACTGGAAAAATTAAATTATATATATATATATATATATATATATATATATATATATATATATATTCATTCACTCTTTCTTAAGTATTTTCTATTTTTAGTACCAGAGATTGAACTCAGGGGAACTTAACCACTGAGCCACATCCCCAGTGTTTTTGATATTTTACTTAGAGACAGGGTCTCACTGAGTTGCTTAGGGCGTCACTAAGTTGTTGAGGCTGGCTTTAAACTCATGATCCTCCTGTCTCAGCCTCCAGAGCCACTGGAATTACAGATGTGTACTACTGTGCCTGGCCTTTAATATTTTCTTAAAAGTTACATACTCAAGCATCCCTCTCCATTTTGAATCATTTATACTATGGATGACTTTAGAATATAAATACTAGTTTATTAATTTTCATCTTCTAGTTAATTGGTGACCCAGGTGATTAATTTTAAATTAGTTATTTTAGGAAAAAAAATAAAACCAAAATTAGACTGGAATCTTTTAAGAAATGCATATGGTAGGAAAAGCATGATTTTCAAAGCCAGGGATCTCTGTGTTGATCATTTTGCTGCTTATTAGTTCTGTGCAAAGGAAATAAAGACTCTCCTTCTATGAATTTATTTCCTCATCTTTTAAATAGTAAAATACTTTAAATTTGAAAATATAGTTTTTAAGATTTAACGTGATTTCATGTGAAGTCCCTAACTCAGTACAGAATTGGCATCAGTAAATATTAGCCCCCCATCTACTTCTTATCTTCCTTCTTAGTAGTCTTTTTCTTTTGTCTTTAGTCTTTTTTTCCTTTCTTTTTAAACTTTGTTCTAATTAGTTATACATAACAGTAGAATGCATTTTGACACATTGTACACAAATGGAGCACAACTTCTCATTCCTCTGGCTGTACATGGTGCAGGTTCACACCAGTCATGTAATCATACATGTATATAGGGTAATAATGTCCATCTCATTCCAACACACTCCCTCCCCTTCCCTCAATCCCCTCTGCCTAATCCAAAATTCTTCCATTCTTCCCTACTCCACACCCCCACCCCCATTATGAGAGAAAACATTTGGCCTTTGGTTTTTCACGTTTGACTTTTTTCACTTAGCATGATGTTCTCCAGCTCCATCCATTTACCTGCAAATGCCATCATTTCATGCTTCTTTAAGGCTGAGTAATATTCCACTGTGTATATATACCACATTTTCTTTATCCATTCATCTGTTGAACGGCATCTAGGTTGGTTCCATAGTTTGGCTACTGTGAATTGAGCTGCTATAAACATTGATGCCACTGCCTCAGTGTAGTATGCTGATTTTAAGTCCTTTGAGTATAATTTGTTAAATCTTTCTTCTGTCTTTTCTGATATCCACATCAAATAGAATAATAATTCCTTATAGATTTTACCCATTATTTTTTCCATTCTAAAGAATCATAAAGAAGCTTGTTTGGAGCGAGTTGCCAAGCAGTTAAGCCCAGGGAACAGTGGGTCACTATTCGATCAAGAACCTGATCTGTATTCATTCAAAAATGAAACTGACACAGTCTTCTCATGCTTGTACAATCCTGAGTGTATCTGTACAAGAAGAAGAGAGTCACTTAGAATCTCTCTTCTGGGAAAATTCTCAGAGGCTTTCCCTGAAAACTTGTGCATAGTTTTGCATTCTTATTTTGGTTTCTGGCCAGAGTTCAGTAAAGCCAGTTTCTTATTACTTAATTGCCTTATTAAGTGAGAATCTCTTTAAAAAGACATTCATTTGGTTTTCCTTACAATGAGCTCTTTAACAAGTTTACTCTGAATCCAGCTTTGACTTGGAGAAGACAGAATACAAAGGGTTTGATATTTTTCTCCAAAATGCTATACTCAGCTCTATGGTTAGTATTGAACATTTGAACAGTATATGGTGTTAACAATAGGAAAAGAGATGATTACTTCTCCTGCTGTTACCACAATTCTTCATGCAAGTTAGACTGCAAGACAGGCAGAGGCCAAGTTGATGTGGAATTCATCAAATTCAGAAAGCAAGATCTCCCTCTCTAATTTCACAATTATTAAATTCCAAAACTTTCTGGCTGCCTCCTTAGAAGAGGAAGAATGCTGATTGAACCTCTAACTAAACTCTCTTTAAAATAAAGTTATATACAGTTTTACAGTTAAATACAGTTTTAATGAACATAAAAAATAAGATTATTATGAATGCAAAACTATGCACATGTGAGGTAAAAATTTATATGATCATTTCATAGTTTTTGTTAAATAAATAACATGTATCCAAAGGGAAAAGGCATGCTAAATAAGAGTAATTATATGTGTTTAATATAATAAAGATGAAAAAGTTGCCTGCCTTCAAGAGATGTATCTTGAGATGTTTTTGAAAATGTGAGCATTATATACAAGATAATATAAGTTAAACATAGAGGACCAATACAATACTAATGTTTCAGTCAGCTTTTTTTTTTCTGCTGTGACCAAAAGACCTGACAAGAACAATTTCAGAGGAGGAAAATTTTATTTTGGCTCATAGTTTTGGAGGTTTCAGTTTGTAGACAGTTGACTCCATAGCTCTGGGCCCAAGATGAGGCAGAACATCATGGCAGAAGAGTGTGGTTGAGGAAAGTAGCCCAGGATATTGCCACCAGGACGTGGAGAGAACACTCCACTCATCAGGGACAAAATGTAAACCCTAAAGTCAGGCTCACAGTGATCCACCTCCTTCAGCCACACCCTACCTGCCTACAGTTACCAGCCAGCACTGATTATGTTAAGGCTCTCAAAATCCAATCATTTCACCTCTGAACTTTGTTGCATTGTCTCACATATGAGATTTTGAATCTAATTTAACTTCTTTGTTTCAAAGGATTAAGTTCATTCTGGAGATTCAAACTTGAAAAATGAAGAAAATAAAGTGCAGAATATCCAAAACAATAACAACAACAAAAGAACGACCAAAAAACAAGCAAACAAACAAATGAAAAACAAAACAAAAAACAAATGTAACTTGGAAGGAACAACAAGAGCTGGTCCACTAAGTTATTTCTGTTCCTTTACTCTGTGAAAAGAAGGAAGAACATGCTCCACTAAGTCAGTGGAAAATCAGTCCTCTGCTGGTAGGCATCCAGTGTGGCTAATGCAGTTGCAAAGCATTAGAATCTGCAATCTTACAGCCCTAGGAAAGAGTGAGGAACAATGTGGGTCTGTATTAAAACAGCTGTGGAACAGCTGGATACTACCTCAAATTATTGTCTTTCAAGATATAATGTGAGAACATTTAATCTAAAGACAAGGGTTCTTACCATGGGGTACTGGTAAGTGTTTTACAACTGGTTTTCTGGGAAGGAAAAAGAAAAAAGAAAAAAAAAAGCCAACACCCCCACCCCTAGCAAAAAATATCTGGTTGTAGCATTTGTCAGTTTTCTATTGTAGCCTATTTCCAGCAAGTAATGTGATGTCAGCCAGATCATAGGATGCCTGAAAATTTATCAGTTGACTCTCAGAAGCTGGCATAAGTGAACTCTTCCACAACACTGATACTGCTCCTTGGAGACTACTTATCACATTTCTCAGTCCACTATAGATGCACACTATATTAATGAGTTGTCTTGTGACAGGAATGGAGGAAAAAAAGATCAACTTTGCCCTGTGTTAAGAGTGTAAAAGACATAATATATATTTTTAAAAAGTAAATTTAATGTTAGAGGTATGTAGGTTACAGGAAAGAACAAACATTTTCATGTAAATCTATCTAAGAAGAGCAAGGAACATAGTGATAAGAGTTTAGTCATTGAATGAACATATGCTTATTAACTGCTATGTACCAGAAAACTGCTAAGTATTTAAGAATACAAAGACAAATTAGAGATTTCTACTAAGGGCTTCACATTCTAGTAGAAAAGATAAGGATATTAAAGATCACAATCTATTTTAAGCACAACTGTGGAGTAGATATTGGAAACAGTGATGGTACATAAAAAGCATAAAATCTACACTGCTCAGCATTTCTCCCAATAATGCCAGTCATAGAACCTCTAAATATTTCTCTAGTTTCATTTCTACTGTACAATGTGATCCGTGTTTCAATCCAACTGAGCATCTTGAAGCTCCTCTAAAATATCTGGGCTTTGTACCAAAAGCTCATTACTTATCTCTGTTGCTGATCTAATAATGAAGATAAGGTTTTGAGAAAAAGGAAAAGTTTTATTGATTTGCTAGCAAAGAAGAAACACAACAGACTTCTATCCCAGAGCCTGTGATTTTCCCTGCCAGAAGGAGAACAGGGCTTTGCTAAGAGGAAAACAAGAGCTGAAATCCAAACATTAGATATATTTAATTAGTGTCCATAAAGTGTCTTTGAGAGAGCCATTGCTCCAGTTCCCAGGTGTGGGACTTCTTTATTTTTATGAGCAGTCATACTTTTCTGGGCAGTGAAGGATATCATAGCTTAGCCTGGAATGAGAGGGGAAAAAAGTGCTACTCTTTTTTTCCCCAATGCTAGAGAGAGAGAAAGAGGAAGAAGAAGGAAAAAAGAAAAGAAAATCGTGTCACTTTTAAAATAAGACATCTATGGTCAAGCAGCAAGGTTTAGCCTCAAAGCATTAAGTGGATAAGTTGAGACATTATTCCTTTTTGTTTGGTTTTCATTGTTATTTGAGAAGTCTGCTACAGTTCTATCATTGTTGATATTCCTTTGCAGTTTGGATGAAAAGAACAAAAATGGTCTGAAAACCATTGTCTCCACAAGGACACCAAAGTAAGTCTGACCATGACCAGAACTGCTTGTAAATATTGACTGGTGGAATTTACCAGCTAAGAAATACATGCAGCATTTTCCATGTACTTAATTCAGAGCTAGGAATATTTTTAGCATGGTGTATCTGTTACGTCTAGATTGGTCATTGTCAAAAAAAAAAAACCTTCAATTTATGTGCCTCAGTTGCACCAAAAAATGAAAAATTCTGTTGCTTTCCTGTGCTGACTTAGCCAATACTTTGCTATTAAGACTAGATACATGCTAACTAATGAAGCAAAGGGATTTGGGAACAGGGTCTGACAGTTTAGGGCCTCCTAGGTATTGATTTCAAATATACCTTAGTGTTTGTGTAACTGAAAAGTTGAGTGTTTTTGATCATTTGTAGCTGTCTGTCCTTTCTCTTCAAGTAGTTTAGAAGGTTTTATTAGTGCCAGTATTAAGCCGTTCCACAAAGATTAATCTATGTATGGTTTTATTTCTATAAACTTCATTACATTTTTTTATGTATTTTGCTTCCTGGAACTGTGGATTCATGTTTTTCATTAACTGTGAAACATTTTTAGTCATTATCTATCTCATCAAATGTTCTGAACTCTCCAGTCTCTCAATTCTGTCTTCTCTGGGTCTTTGGTTAGATGTAATTAGATATTGATAAAAATTACATGATAAAAAATCTTTGTTAAAAGACCATATAAAACAATATTATAAATGTTTGATTAAGGAGACAAGAGAATAAAACATTAACAAAACAGTTGACAATTGCAAATAGAGATGATCAGAGTTGAATATTATATTTATTATAAATGTCAAAGGAGAACCTAAGGGATTGAATTTATAATTTTCAAGTTCAAGGTTGGGGGAACAGTAGAAGTAAATTACAGGTGTAAAACTATAGATATATTGACACATTTAATAACAATGCATTAAAAAATATTACACCATGATTAAATTGAATTAATAGCAGGCAATGATATATAAATATTTTAACATTTGAAGGTTTGTTAGTAGAATTTACTAAATTCATATATTTAGAGAAAAAAATGACCTGGTCTTCGAGGTTAATGAAGAAAATGCATTTAATAATATGCAGCATTTATTGTGACAGGAATTCATAAAATAAGGAATAGAAAAAAAGTTCTCTAATGATAAACAAATTCCTCATAAAGTTAAAGAAAGTTACCACACCCACTTTTGAAATGTGAAGACAATTCACACTATTATAAACTAAAGAATGTTTACTGTTATCAAATATTAAATATCATAAAGGAAGCCATGGGGGTGCAATAAGGAAAATTAAAGGAACAAAACTAACCAAATAGTCATTATTTTGAAATTATGTGTTTGAATAAAAGAAGAGAGTCTATACAAAAGTGTTTAAATAATTAAAAAAATAGTAAATAAATGTAAGAGCAATATATAAAAAGAACAAGTTAAAAA
Source organism: Spermophilus citellus (assembly GCF_964194105.1). Taxonomy (NCBI): domain Eukaryota; kingdom Metazoa; phylum Chordata; class Mammalia; order Rodentia; family Sciuridae; genus Spermophilus; species Spermophilus citellus. The sequence goes on along the minus strand of NC_138186.1, from coordinate 134,278,201 downwards.
GATAGTTTTAAAGATAGCATCTAAAAAAGACCAAGAAATATAAATTACTTATGACTAAGTCTAATAAAATGAGTGTAAACCTTAGTTCAGAGAGAAAAAAAAAAACTTTATTAAAATACATTAAAGAAATAGATCAACTACATGCAGAAGATACTCTCATAAAAAAAGATATATATTATCATGTCTTAACTTGTAAATTTAATTTGAATTCCTTGCAAAAATCCTGCCCTAGTTTGTTATGCAACTTGATAAACTGGTTTTAAAATAAATAAGAATAAATATGCATAGTAATGGCCAACAACAGTCAAGATGATTTTGAAAAAGAATAAGGCAGAATAATTTGTCCAATTATGTAGCAATGCTTATTACAATGCAATAACAATTGGGGCAATATTGTATTGACTAAAACTAAAGAAAATACCAAAGGAACAGAATAATATGCCTAAAAACAGTACCATGCATAAACAGAAACTTTACATATGACAAATGCCATTGTTAATCAATAGTGAAAAGATGAATAATTTCATAAGTGGTGCTAAATAATTGGTTAAGCATGTAAAAGTAAAAGAATGCCCATATTTCACACCATATATGAAAGTTATTGCTAGATTAAAGTCCTAAGTATGATAAGCAAAATATAAGACTTAGGAAACCATAAGATACTCCTTTATGACTTTATGTGCAGAAAAGAATATATACAATTTTAACTTGTTTAATAAGTTAAAATATAAACCACATATATGAGAAGTCCATCTTCTGATTAAAACCCTGTGTGTGTGCTTTCCAGACCTTATGAAGGACTTCTGGGGAAAGCTGTTCTACATGGACAAGAGGAAATGGAAGGTATATTCTTTATTAAAATAAAGAAGAGCACACTTTCCTCCAACTTCTCAAGAGTTTATTCCATAATTTGAAGCCAGTGAAGGATGCTTCAATAAAACCAAGCCTGCTACCCAGGCCAGAGACATATCAAGTCATAAGATTCACAAAAGGGAAATTGACATTTGCTAAGGTCAGGAGTACCTTTCAAAAAAAAATGTTGTCTAAATATTTCAGATAAAAAGTTTAGAAAAGTTTCCTTTTGATCTGGCTAAAATATACACTATATTCCTTTTTTTTTCCTTTTCTACCTCCAGGCACTGCTACATAAAACTGCCAGCATTATTAATGCATCATCTTACTCTATTATTCCTTGACTTTACTAAATATGGCAAGAACTTAGAAATAGGTCCTTAAAAGAAGCAGATGTTATTGCTGTTGAGTTATGAACAGTTAAGCCCTTCCCTTTTCTACTTCTTAAGATTTGCAGGCCTTCATAGAATTGTGTGTAAAAGAAAAAAATCTTTAAAACTAGCTTTGCTGAATGAACGCTCAAAAGGAAAGAAAGAAAGAGTAAGAAAGAGCTACAAAATGAAAGTGTACATTCTCAAAATCTTAGAAAATATTTTTCCTCAAAATAAGCCCCCAGAATATATGTTGATGGTAAGCTGAAATTTTCAGTATTTAACTATTTCGTTTTTCCTAAGTCATTTTGCAATCATGGTATAACAACATTTTTAAGTTATTTGGAGTTTCTCTCACATCATTGTTTTTCTTGTTCAAAAGACAAAAATAAGCAAAAAATGACAACTGTAGATAGATTTAGAAATTCTATATTTTTCCCCTTCATATAGAGTCTGTGGACCAAGATACTGTTTGTGCCCTACCCTGCCCCAGAAGTTTGTGGGCTGCATTTACATTGGATTAAGTTTCACCTGCCCTGAGGCAAGTTGGGAAAGGTTGTCCCTTTGTTTTCTCACAACAGCCATTATTAACTCCTTTCTTTAATTTATTCCTTTTTCTTTCTTCTTTCCTTTCTTCCTTTCCTTTCCCTTCCTCTCTCCCTCCCTTCCTTCCAGTAAATATTTCACCTAGCCTTTGTGCATTCTTTTAAATAACTTGTTTTTCTCCTGTCAATTATTCATGCAACACTGACTTTTTAAAAAGTATGCAAAAAAGAGATGAAAAGGGCAGAACAGTGCTATTTAGAGACTTACATATTGCTCTGATGTATAATTATCTAAAATATTTAAAATCAAAGTAAGTAAGTTGAGAGAATAGTTCAGTGGTAGACATGTACTTACTAGTTCTAGGCCCTGGATTCAGTCCCATAACCAACACACACACACACACACACACACACACACACACATACACACACACAAACACACACACAGAAAGAAAAAAGAAAGAAAGGGAAAAAATAAGCTTAAATACATGTTAAATTAGAATGAAAAGTATTTTTTCTTTAGGAAATCACAAGTGGAAACAAAAAGTATGAGAAATTACACAGTAACATACAGAGAACTTGGAAGATTTTACTGTTAAGAGCCTATAACCAAAATGTGAAATAATTGTTGAAATACAGGCTTTAGTAATTGATTACTTAAGGATAATTATGAAATAATTAAGTAGCTAAGAGCTGCAATTGAAAATTTAAAATGTTGTTTCTTAACAACTTTAGATAAAAAATTGAACTTGTTTCCATATTTAAGCAAATTCTTTTGTTTTTAAAATTTTTTTTTCTAATTAGTTATATATGATAGTAGAATATACATTATACATAATAGAGTATAATTTCTCATTCTTCTGGTTGTATATGATATAGAATCACATCAGCAATGTATGAGTGTACCTTTTCCCTACATCCTTGCCAACATTTATTGTTGCTTGTACTCTTGATAACTGTCATTGACTGGAGTGAGATGAAATCTTAGAGTAGTTTTGATTTACATTTCTCTAATTGCTAGAGATATTGAACATTTTTTAATATATTTGTTGATCAATTGTATTTTTTCTTCTGTGAAGTGTCTGTTCAGTTCCTTAGCCCAAGTGGATCAAAGGCTTAGGTGCTAAAACAGAGACCCTGTGCCTAATAGAAGAAAACAGTAGGACCAAATCTTTACCACGTCAGCTTAGGACCTGACTTCCTTAACAAGACTCCTAAAGCGCAAGAAGTAAAATCAAGAATCAATAAATGGAATGGATTCAAATTTAAAAAGTTTCTTTTCAGCAAAGGAAACAACCAATAATGTGAAGAGAGAGCCTGGAGAATGGTAGAAAATATTTACCACATTCACCTCAGGGCATTAATCTCTAGGATACATAAAGAATTAAAAAACATAACACCAAAAAAAAAAAATCTAATAAATAAACGGGCTAAGGAACTGAAACAAATTCTTTATCAAAACAAACTGTTCAACTATGTGACTAGTCAACTTTCAACTAAATTCAGTAAGTGGTAGTCTGAATTTATGAATGGGAGCCTAGTATAAGATTAAAAAAAATATCATTCAGAAGGCTTGGTGGCACATGCCTCTAAGACCAACAATGGGAGGCTAAGGCAGGATGACCTCAAATTTGAGACCAGCCTCAGCAACTTAGTAAGACCCTCAGAACCTTCATGAAACCCTGTTTCAAAGTAAAAAGTAAGAAGGACTGCACATGTAGATAAGTACTAAAGTGGCCTTAGGTTCAGTGCTGAGCAGCCCCCCAAAAGAGTTACTCAGATAAACAAATCTTTGAATAATGATTAAAACTAAAGAATTTATTTGATTAAAATTATTTTGTGTGTATCATACAAACTAAAGCTGAGTGTTATAGTTTAAATCCATCTCCAGAAGTTCATGTGTCAGAAATAATCCACAATGAGACAATGTTGAGAGATGGAACTTTTAAGAGGGGAAGAAGGCATGAGGGTTCTGCCCACATGAATGATTTATCATTATGACAAGAGTAGGTTAGTTATTGAAGGAATGGGTTCCTGATAAAGGATGAATTTAGCCATCTTCATACCTCTCTTTCTTGCTCTCATCTTTGGTCTCACTTTGACTTTTGTTCTCCCCTCGCTCTTGACCTTCTGCTGTCTTCTACCATGAGATGATAGAGCAAAAAATTCCAGATGCAGAGCCCTTCAAATTGGATTCCCTAGCTTCTAGAACCATGACCCAAATAAACTTATTTTCTTTAAAAATAACAGTCTGCAGTATTCTATGCTAGCAATGCAAAAAAATACTATAATAATAACTGTAAATATATAATAATATATAAACAAATAACTATAAAGATACTACTGTAAGGGTCCGGCGAAACGTCGGAGGAAGAGACCACAAGAGACTGTCTTATGCAACAGCAGAAGGGAGGGTTTATTTGGAGACCAGCATGCTGGGGCTCAGAGCTCACTATAGCAAAGAGAGATAGAGCCCTGAGAACAGCTTAAGCAGAGCTTATATACTTTCCTTGGAGAGGCCAGGGAGAGAAGTTACATTTTGTAGTTTGGCAATTGGGGACAGCTCATTCTGGGAACAAGATTAGCAAACAGTTCACAGTTGGGGACAGCACATCCTGGGAACAAGATTAGCAAACAGTGTTTTGTTAAGCATATAGAAAAATGGAGTGACAAGTACCTATTTTATTAACCTTTCACTATAAAAACACTAAATAAAATAGATGGTATCTCTGCGTTGAGTACCAAAATAATTTTTACATGTGATATGCTATTCTGAAAAATACATCATCCTTTCCAAATCTTTAATGTAACAGCTTCTTGTTATAAACATTCTACATCATTTTTCTTTTAGAACTTAAATACTAAAGTCAGAATTTTCTTTTTCCTTTGATTATCTGCCATTACATTTAAATGACTTATCAGAAACTATGACTTCATAATTTTTCAATCTCCATATTTCTCTTTTGTTTCAGTCTGATAGCCCTGTATTGTTCACAGTGAAGATTAAATATCAAGGCTCTACCTTTATCTAATACTTCTTTCCTGTTTCTCTTTCTTTATTAAGTGCCACTATTCTTTATATTTACATGATAATTTCTTAACTCCTTCTATATTATTTTACATTTTTTATATTAGTCCCTTTTTGGCTTATCTAAACTATTTGGCATAATTCCAGGTTCATATATATCAGTGCAATCCTTTTTTTTTAACACCTTTGAATACTGAGACTCTTCTTCTTCTTCTAAAAAAAGCATATTATGTTCTTTAATAAGGTAAATGACATATTAAAGACTCAACTTTTTTTTTGTGGTGCTGAGAATTGAACCCAGGGCCTGTGCCTGCAAGGCAAGCACTCTACCAACTGAGCTACATTCCCAGCCCCTGAATCCTGAGACTCTTTAACCTCTACTGTAAGGGTCCCGCGAAATGTCGGAGGAAGAGACCACAAGAGACTGTCTTATGCAACAGCAGAAGGGAGGGTTTATTTGGAGACCAGCATGCTAGGGCCCAGAGCTCTCTATAGCAAAGAGAGAGAGAGCCCTGAGAACAGCTTAAGCAGAGCTTATATACTTTCCTTGGAGAGGCCAGGGAGAGAAGTTACATTTTGTAGTTTGGCAATTGGGGACAGCTCATTCTGGGAACAAGATTAGCAAACAGTTCACAGTTGGGGATAGCACATCCTGGGAACAAGATTAGCAAACAGTGTTTTGTTAAGCATATAGAAAAACGGAGTGACAAGTACCTATTTTATTAACCTTTCACTACAAACTTTAAAATCAGGCTACAAATTTCAATAACTCTCATACTCACAATCTTCATTGCTTTTTCTCAGATTGTCCAATATTATTGTACATCCCAACATGGCGCTGAAATTCCTGTGATTTGTACTTCAATTTTAATAACCTTTAAATTTGTTTCTTGTTGAGTCAAAATCACACTCCCTGAAGAGATCTTAATACTTATTATTTTCTCCTCTGCATTCCCTCAGTCCCATTGTGTCATCTTTTAGACCCAGCTGAAACTTTTTGTTTTAACTTCTATGGCCTTTTAGCAATTCACTGAGGATATTCATTGCTGGGATGTCTATGAAGAATACATATCAACCTTTTCTTCTTCTCCATACTCTAATATATAAGGGTAATCAGAATTTTGGGCAAGGGGGAAGGGAAGAAGATACAGCCTGGTTTATTTGAAAGCCTCCAAAGTGAAGCAGGCATTGTTAATGTACTGTCCAGAACCATAATTTGCATACATGGTGGCATGTTTTTTGACAGCTAGTTACTTTATCTTTGTCAGAGAACTTCCCTCAGACCTTACTGGACAGCATAGCAAGCAGATGTGATAGTCCACAGAGACAGACCTTAACCAATAATTCATTGGTTTTGTGATAGATATGTAGACCTTAGCTTTCATCACAGACAGGCACAGCTTCATCACAGACAGGGAGATGGGTGGGGGTGGGGGGGAACAGATTTGGTACAGAAAAGTCTGAGTTAAACAATGCTGCCTAATGTTAGCTGATCCAGAAGCTGCACTATGTATTGATGCTTGAAAAACAGGCACTGTATCTCAATAGGTTGAAGAAAGCTGACTGAGGTAGGACCATTTGGGGTCAACTGCAGGACCCAGGAGAGCAGGGAAAAAAATACTGTTACAATATCCTCACAGCTGTCTATCACTTGATCTAGGCTGTACATGGTAGAAAGTGAATGAAACAAGTGTGGAGGAGACTGTACCCAAGGAGATTCAAGTCAGAAGGACAAGGAGGGTCCCAAGTTGTTTCTGCTTTGTTTCTGATAGCTCAAATGACCAGATGAAGTGGGCCAGGAGTCTGAACAGATGAGGGTGAATACACTCAGAGATTAAGCTTGGAAAGGCTGTGCTCCTTGGCAGCAATGAGTGTAGGATCAACACCCCTGCTCCAAACTGGATTTCATGGGAGACCCAGACCTGCATCAGAGATCAGATACTGTCAAGCCCTATAATCTCTCCTAAGCAGACAACACTCAACAAAGCCCCTGAGGTTTAATTAGACCTCAATCCCATCTGCTGAAACTCCTCTCAGTGAACTTTACAGAGCCTGTACCCTGAAAGTACACCAAACTGATCTGAGTGGACAAAACACCAATGAACAGTACTTCCTAATCATTCCCCTCATACTGGTGAGAAGGGAAGCTGAGTCTTTTTTTTTTTTTTAAAGAGAGAGGGGGGGGGGGGAGAGAGAGAGAGAGAGAGAGAGAGAGAGAGAGAGAGAGATAGATAGATGAGGATCGAACCCGGGCTGCACGCATGCCAGGCGAGCGTGCTACCGCTTGAGCCACATCCCCAGCCCTGGGAAGCTGAGTCTTATATCAAACAGCAGATTCGATCTAAGGGAACTTCAGTTGGCAGCTCAGAGAGCAACACAAAAACAGGAAGGAGTTAACAATCCTACCCCTTACTCTATTGTCACCAGCTGGCTGGATTGGCAACTTAAAAAAACCACACAAACACAGAAATACCTTTTTCAGGGGTCAGGGACGGCTCTGAAATCTCAGCTCCCACACTGGAGGGCAAGGGGAGCAAGGGAGGCAAGAGGCAAGAGAACAAGTGTACCCCAAACACTTGTTTTCATTTAGGGGAAAGACATTTGATAGAAAATTGCACCCAAATAAGGCAAGAGATTGTATTACAGCAAACGGTGGTGTGTGTGTGGGGTGTTGGTTGGTAGCCCAGTCCCATTGGGTGACATCACTCCCAGAGTTACACTTCCTTACCAAGCGAAGGTAAGGCCCACCTGCCTCACACTGTGTGCAAAGCCAGTTCCATAGCCCCATTACTCAAGGCTAAGGGGGCATGCTCAGCTCCTGTTCAGGGTGGCCCCCGACACTATTATTATATAACTCAAAAATAATTGGAAAGAAAGACTGCTAGACATAAACAGTGACCACCCAATCTGGTCAACTATTTTGACCACTTCAGAGGAGATAGCACCTTCATTTTTCATTAAGATTTTTAATTGTTTTTATTTTTATTTTAAAAATTTAATAATTGTGTGTGTGCGTGTGTGTGTGTGTGTTACTCTTGCTATGCTGTTTGGTTCAGGGAAATATATACATACTCATGTTTGCTTGTTTTTTGTTCCTTTCTAGCATTTTTAGACGTAATTATTTTTTTCCTAGCTTTGTTTTTTGAGGGCTTAAATATTTTGGATTGTGTTTTTTTTGTTTGGTTTTGTATTATTTTCATATGTTTATTTCTTTTGTTTCTGTTTTTCCTCCTGCTAAGGGCCAAATTCTACTGTTCTCTTCCCCTTCCTCCCAATACTTTTGCTTCTTCTGTTTTTTTCTTCCTATTATATAAACATCACCTGCTATTCTCATCTGCATTCTCTCTGTTCACTTTTTAAAATTATAAATTCTTTTCTAACTTTGTAACACTCTTCCTTTCTCCCAATTAACTGTATTTTTACCATCTTTCAGAACCAAATGACTTATGTAACTCCTGACCACCCCATCATAAATGCTGACACAATCATTACTGCTATGGATGATATAGTTGATACCCGGTCTTTGCTTTAAAGTCAGATCTAATTCATGGTTGTTGATTTTACTATTGACAATTGCTAAGCCCATAATTCTTGTTTTTTGGTGGTAATTAATGTTGAAGATGTCATAGCAGGAACTAAGTATTTGCTTTAATGCTGTGTATTGTTTGCAATGATTGTTACCATTGTTTATTTCACTCCATCCTGTGAGGTGATGGGAACTTTACAGGTTAGAGATTTTGCTGCTGAACTAAACCCAACCAAAAGACAGCATACCTTGTTCCACACATAAATTAATGCCATTCAACTTTCAGCAATACTTTAATACAAAAAATAGAAGAGATAAAAACTAACAATTAGATTATATAATTCCCACCCCATTTAAATTGGGGTTGTCATTAATAAACTAGACAACATAGTAGACACCTGCCATTGAATTCCTGATCTAGTTCCTGACTTTTTTTTTTATTGTTGGTAGTATTGTTAAATGCTCACCCTACCATTCCTATATGCTGGCAAATAGTGTTACAGATGTCAAAGTAGACACTGGACATTTAAAATAAATCTATACATTTGTTGCTGACATTAATGACACTCTTGGCTCCTCCTTCCCTCTAAAAGGTTGGGACACTTTAAGATCAAAAGGTCATGTCAAGTGTTCTCTCTCATTTATTAGAGACAGAGGGATGAGGAGAGATATGAATTGAAAAAATGGAGGAATCTTACAAAACTACAAGAGAGATCAATAGAGTAGAGGAAAGGGATCAAAAGGGAGTGAGGATGGGAGGGTACTGGAAGCACTGGAGAAGAAAACCTATGAAATTACGCTATGTCCATGTATGAATATACCACAACGAATCCTGTTTATATAATATGCTAATTAAAATAACAACAACAATAATAAAAGGGAGACTGGTACAGCAAGAAAGAGAGGAAAAGGGAAGATACCACACTGAGGAATGAGACTGATCAAATTGTTATTTGTATGTAATGTATGAGTACGGCACACTGAATTCCACTATTATGTACAATTACGCACCAATAAAAAATAAACTTAAAAAAATACCATCACTAAAAAATTGACTGTAAGTATTCTGTGAAATCTGAAAAATGCTTATTCATTTTTTCATTTAAAAGCTTGTATTACAGATCTTTTTTATCTTTTACGTTATAAAAAATTAAAATTCTAAGTATAATATCCTCATCAGATATATTGCTTACATTCTGTGGTTATCTTTTCTTGATATAATTGTAGTACAAAAGTTTTTAATTTTGAGAAAACTAATACACACACACACACACACACACACACACACCACATGTACTTTCGCATATTTTTATGATTTGAATACTGGGTGTCATATCTTAAAGTTATTTTATAACCAAAGTCAGAAACACTGATTCCTGTGTCTTAACATTTTTATAGTTCTTGATCTTATGTATGGATGTAATAAATTTTGAGTAATTTTTTCCACATAACATAAGGAAGTATTCCAAATTCTTTTGAACAGGAACATTCAATTATCTCAGTACCAGTTGTTGAAAAGACTACCGTTTCCTTCATTAAATTTTCTTCTTAGTTTTTAAACAATAATTGACCCTAAATGTTTGTTTCTGAACTCTCAATTCTGCTCCATTGACCCACATGTCTATTCTCATCCCAGTACCATGCTGTTTTGTTTACTATGGCTTTATGGTACATTCCAGTATCAGGAAGTATGAGTATTCTATTCTTTTTCAAAAGAGTTTTTGGCTACTTTCATTTCCATAGGAATTTTAAATTATCTTACAAATTTCTGTAAAAGAACCATTAGAGTTTTTAATAAGGATTAATTAATTTGTAAATCAATTTGGGGAGTGCTGCCATCTTAATAATTTTAAGTATTCTGATTCACGAATATGGTGTGTTTTCTATGTTATATCTTCTTTAATTTGCCTCAGTAAGGTTTTGATTTACAAATAATTTCTTTGGTTAAATTTAACACTATATTATTTTTTGTTGTTAATATGAATGGAGCTGTTTTATTTAAGTTTCAGACTGCTTATTGCTAGTCCAGAGAAGTAAAACTGATTTTTTACATGAATCTTTTACCTAGACTCTTATGTCTGCCAATGTAATTTATTAGTTGCAATAGTTTTATATATAATAATATTCACACATTGCTGAATATTGTTTGCAGTTTTTATTTATATTAACATTCTTAAGTGATATTGATCTGCAGCTTCCCATTCTTAATCTTTGGGTATGAAGGTACTATTAGTTTCACAATGAGTTGGGAAATGTTCCTTTCTCACCTATATTTTGTGGTACTGGAGATTGAACCCATGGGTACTTTACCACATCCCAGTCCTTTTCTTTTTTCTTAAGACAGGATTTTGCTAAGTTACCCAGGATGACCTCAAACTTGTAACACTCTTTCCTCTTTCAGCCTCTTAAGAGTAGCTGGGATTACAGGGAAACACCACTATGTGTGACATTTCCTCAACTATGTTTTGAAAGAGTTTTCAAAGTATTAATTCCTCTTTAAATGGAATGTTGTACCTTTTAACCAACATCTTCCATTTCCCCACTCCCTCCTATCCCTTGCCAACTATCCCTGCTTTCATGAATTCAACTTTTTTAGATTCCATGTAAAAGTATATGCATTTTTATGCCTAGTTTACTTCATTTAGCATATTGTTTTCAAGTTCATAAATGTTGTTACAAATAACAAGGCTTCCTTCTTTTAAAAGCCTGAATAATTTATATATATATATATATATATATATATATATATATATATATATTCTTTCTATCTATCTATCTATATCTCACATTTAGTCACATTTAGTTTATCCATTAATTCCTCTGTGGATATTTAGATTGATTTTACCTCTTATCTATCACAAATAATAATTATCAATGAAGGTGAGGGGTGGGCATATCTTTCAAATATATTGATTTCATTTCCATTGGGTAAAGTAAAAGATTTCATTCTTTTTTTTTTTGTACCTACATATCAGTTGTTTGTATCAGTTACTATGATATTACAATGACTTGTTCCCACCAAAACTCATGGTGAGGCTTTATCCCCAATGCAACAGCATTGAATGGGTACTGGGACCTTTAAGAGAGATTACTGTTTTTCTTAGGTCTTATAGGAGTGAATTAGATCTTGAAGAAGCAAGTTTCTATAAAGTAGAGAGCAAACAGATGAGCAACTTTGTCCCTTCTGTCTTGCATATGTTCTTCTTCGCAAATGCTTACTTCCTCTGTTTCTCTACCATGATATGAAGCAGCATGAGGCCTTCACCAAAAACTGAGCAGATGCTAAAGTGTGATGCTCTCAGACTGCTGCGCCTTTCGAAGAGTGAGCCAAAATAAACCTCTTATAAATTACCCAATCTCAGTCTCCTGTTATTGCAACAGAAAACAGACAGACACCATTTATTAAACAGAGTGCCCTTTTACCACTTCACTTTCTTGTTATCTTTGTCAGAGAGCTATTGAACATAGAATTATGCTTACAACAATAAATTATCATGGTATAACATTTTGAGATACACACACACATGTGCACAAACACATAGGAACTACTGCCTATTCAACCTAAGACATGTGTTGGTGTTGTTTCAGGGGAAATATTGTAGTAAAATCAGAGATGGAGTCAAATTATGGACTTTTTTTTTTCTTTTTGTGGTACTGGATACTGAACCCCATGACTTTCACATGTAAGGCAAGTACTCTATCACTGAGCTACAAACTCAGCCCAAATTACTGAATTTTGACTTAACAACAGTTTTCACAAATTCATAATATAGAACAGTGGAGAAAATCATGATATTTAAGGATTGGTTTCTGTTTTGATCTCTCCCCTCTTTTTAAAGTAAAATGGTGTTTTGCACTTTAGATGGAAAATCCTGAAAACCTCATTGCATTGTGTCATGAACAGTAAGAAATAAAATACATGAAGAGCAAAGGTGAATTACAAAAGAAAAATGAGTGAAACTCCCACTACAAAGTATTATGCAATGTTCAAGTATATAAATAATTGCAGGCATTATTTGTTCAGAGTACAGAGATACCTGAGGTATAATAACTATTACTAATTGTCTTTCAATATTTGACTTAAGCACCACTTGCTCAGAAATCAAATATCTGGAATTGGAGCCAGGAATCTGCATGTTTATCCAATTGAACCATATGTCTGCCAATGATTGAGAACCTCAGTGTTTGTCAAGAAGGTTGTCAGGAATTCATAAATACAACAAAAGTACTAGGCCTTTCCTCAACCTAAAACATCAACTCCCAACACTACGTAGACATACTTTTGTCTTCAAAGCATTTAATACCACCTGACACTGCACTATATGTTTACTTACTTAGATCTTCATTGTCTATCTCCCCCAATAGAAAATCTGTGCTGTGGAGCATAACTTGGTTACTTTCCTAAAATATGAAAAGATAAATAGAAATTAGGATGCAGAAATAGAAAGCTCACTTAGCACTAGAGTTATTACTAAGACACTAAGATGAAAGAATGAAAATTATTAGTGAAAAAAAGTAACTGAAGAGACTTTTCCTCAGAGAGGGAGAAAAAATGCAGACTGAATATTCAGGATAGCCCAGGGTGTAATCATTGAAAAGAAATCCATGGCTAAGCAAAATTGCATGGCAATGGATGTTACAAGGATAATATAAAAGTCCTACGAACATATAGATAAGTTTAAAATAAGGAGTTCATATAAAAGAATAAATATCAGGTTAGCAACAGGTTTTTCTTCTAGCAAAAGAAATGAGTATGGTCTATAGAGAAAAGGGAAAAGGGTGACACAAGAATTGATCACTAGCCAAGGTGAAGATCATGTGGAGAAAACAATGACTGTTTCAGATATGCATGGGCTCAGAAAATAGGTAATAGATCTATATATTTCTTGGGAAATAGTAAAAATTAAAAGAGTAAAACAAATAAAAAAACATTTTAAGTATCTTTGTAACCAAGTATGAGGTGAAGAAAAATGAAAGTTTGAAGTAAGCATAAGTTTAAAACAATTCGTGGATTTAAACATAGATTGCCTGAATTCTTTTTAAATATGACCTAAAACATGAAATGCAATTTGAAAAATATTGACAGAAAAGGCACATAATATACAAAGTAAAATTTTTGTAATGTCAAGTCTCAAACACCAGATTATATAACAAAACTTGACAAATGAAATAGGAAGATGAAATAATAGTGAAAATACTAAATTCCTTATTTTTTTCAAAGAAAGGACTAAATAAAATACTTCAACTATGTTTAAGCAGTCAAGAGATTCTTGGAAAATGTTAATGATTGTAGTAGAATTAAAGCCAGAATATATAATTTACAAAGCACTGAGAGAGATAAAAAGTATATGAGATTACTCATACAGAAAGCTACAATTCGGGAAAATAAATACACATGCACACATTCACAAAGGAAACACAAAGAAGCATACATAAAAGGTATGCATACATACAAGCCATTAACTGGTATATACAAATAAATTTTTCTTCAGCTCAAGTCAGTTTTTATTTTGATGCCCCAGTTCTGATGAAGAGTGGGCAATTAAAATTTTGGAGGTTAAAGTTTGCTTCTCTTTATCCTAGTGTTGTAGCAACACTCTGAGAGGTTTGTACAACTGTACAGGACAGGCAATCTAGTTCTTGAGAAATAAAAATATTATTGCTGAATTTCACAAACCCCAGATAAATCGCCTCTTTAAGCCTCGTGGTTTTCTGACTCTACACTATCATATAAATCTCTATATTCTAAAATGTGGTTTTTTATCCCTATTCCAGTGTCATGACACATTCTATTCCTCCCACTAGAAATATTTCCTTTACTTACCTATGACAACTGTGGAACTCTGGGACATGACAAGTTCATCTAAACCCCTGCACTAATAGGACTGACCAAATTTCAGTATGGCTTCTAAAAACATAAAGCCACAGACTAGTATTGATATAGTCAGGAACTACCACAGGGACAAAAGGCAGACACACTCCAGGGCCTTAACTCATGAACCATTAAAAGTACCATATGCTTATGTTATGGTTTGGATGTGAGGTGTCCCCGAAAAGCTCATGCATGTGTGAGACACTGCAAGAAGGTTCAGAGGAGAAATGATTGGGTTGTAAGAGTTTTAACCCAATTGGAGATTTAACTCCCTGATAGGGATTAACTGGGTAGTAACTGAAGTGGTAGGGTATGGCTGGAGGCAGTGGGAATTGGGGCATGGTATATATTTGTAGCTGGTGAGTGGAGTCTCTCTCTTTCTGCTTTTTGATCATCATGATGTAAGCTACTTCCCTCTGCCACACTCTTCCACCATGACAGTCTTCCACCATGATGTTCAGCCTCACCTTGAGCACCAAGGAATGGACTCTACTGTCTATGGATTGAGATCTCTGAAACCGTGAGTTCTTTTTTCTTTTTTTTTAAAGAGAGAGAGAATTTTTTAATATTTATTTTTCAGTTTTCGGTGGACACAACACCTTTATTTTTATGTGGTGCTGAGGATCGAACCCAGCGCCCCACGCATGCAAGGCGAGCCTGTTACCGCTTGAGCCACATCCCCAGCCCAACCGTAAGTTCTTAAATAAACTTTTTCTCCTCTACAGTTGTTCTGGTTGGGTCTATTAGGTGCAGCAAGAAAAACACTGACTAAAACAGCTTGTAATCCCAGAAATTCAGGAGGTCGAGGTAGGAGGATCACAAGTCCAAGGCTAGCCGCAGCAAATTAGTGAGACTGTCTCAAAAATAAAATAAAATAAAAAATAAATAAATAAATAAATCTTATAAAACTAGACAGTCCAAGCCCCCAACAATAACAGGAACTAGAGAGGCTGCCAAGAAGTACTAACTTCATTCAGGCTGCAGATGCTGGATGGATAATGAAAAGTAAGTTACAGCTTGGCACCTGTCTTTATCGTACATTTGCCTCCTTTATTACCTTAAAACTTACATCAGGTTCTTGCTCAACTCTGCACACTGGCATGTAAACTAATCAAGGAATGTTCATCTAAAACTGGTTATATAAGATTTATTGACCTAAATTTACCTATCCTGTACCCTTCAAGACCGAGGATACCATAATAAGAATAACTAAGGTATTTTCAAGATTTGCAGGGACATTCAACTGCCAGCTCTTACAATGTCCTATTCCAGACACCCCTAGAAAGGTGCCTTGGAGTCTCCAGTCATTCTCCTAAATCTGCAGTTACTCAGAACTTCTGGAACAACACCTGGCAAACGGGAATAGTCCATAATGAAACTGCCTCACTTAAGCAGGACCAAATCACCTCATAGAAACCAAATTGCCAACCATTCAGGATCACAGGTCTAATAAACATCATGCAAAACAAATGCAGATCTCCTCCTTAAGTAATAGCCCTTCTGTGGAGCCAAATGGGAAAGCCAGAACTGAGATAATGATCAGCCAGACTCCAATCCATCCCAGCAATCTGATAAAAAGGCTTGTCGTTTATTCTGGCAGTGGCATGGTCTTTCTTTTAGTATTGTCTCTTCTCCTTGAAGTTAACCCACCATGATCCTATTACAACTTTGCCTGTTTAGAGGTCATTCTTATTGTCACTGGCTCAGAGGGTCCCATCTCTGGCATATTTATGAGGGAACCACCCATAAAATGCCTGCCTGAGAAAGGTCAACTGTTTTTCATCCAACAAAATGATATGCTCTCCATACCCTTTTCTTAGAGCAGCTTTCAGAGAGAACTTGCCATTATAAATGTTTAACTTCTGCAACTCAGAAGTACTTTATCAAGGAATTCAGAGCCAAACTTTGCAAAAGCAGTCATCGACAATGATAAGGCCTCTTCAGTCAAAGGTTAAAAAGCCTAAGGTAACTACCAGCTAACAAACACTGTTGGCCTAATCACATTCCCGCTAGCCAATTCTGTAATTTTTCACTTTTTTGCACCCACACTTCCACTCACTCCAATTCTTTTTAAAACACCTAATTGCCTCTGCATAAGGGAAATTGAGCTCAGTTCTCTCCCTTACTGTTAGTAGTCACTGGGCAAAACGTTTTTTATCACTTTAACTAATATCCAGATGCTATCTTTGTCATCAACCACCTAATAACTAATTTCAGTCCCATTTCTTTGACAAAATGATTCCAAAACAGATGCAAAATGGTTTTCCCTTTTCATCTATCTTCCAAAGCATTTGCTGTCTATGCCAGCCAAAAGGGGTTTGGCACAGAATTTTACGCTTACCGAGCTTTATAAAAGCCATGTCATATTCAGGGCATACACTGTATTTGATTTTTTTAAAAACGATAAAATATCCATTTATCCCTCAATAACTCTGATATATTACATAGGGTGTCTTTCGGTACCTCTCCCCACCCCTTTCGCGATTCCCTTAAACTGGTTTTCTTTTCTTCATCTGAAGCCACGTTTACAGCAGAACGTTGGAAACTAGCTGGATGTAGCAGCTTCCCTTTCCTGGAATAAACCCAGGATGGCAGAATGGATCTTTCGAAGCTAGCCCAACCACCGTACCAAGCTTTCTCGCGACACCGGGAAGAGCGCAAAACTGCGACGTCGTCCCGGGAAGGGACTTCAGGAGGGAGCGGGGGCGGAACTTCCGGGGTCGCGGCCACCCGCCGGGGTCTGAATAAGAATGCCACGGACCGAAAGGGGACCTGGGTGAGCGAAAGGAATCGCGGGGGAACAGAGTTTGGGCACCGGAGAGAGGAAGAGGCTCTAGCGGAAGCAGGAAAAAGACTCCTAAAGGTAGCGCGGAAGAGAGCTGAAGGGGGTCGTGGGGAAGCGGAAGGAGAATTTCCCCTCCCTTTCGGGCTCTGTATTCGTAGGAGCTGGCGGTAACCTTAGCGTCATCCGGAAGACAATCCCACAATGTGGCTGTGGAGTGGATGCTAGCGCGTAGCCCAGCGAATCTCACACGGAGAGCAGAGGGGCTCCGCTGCCGGGTCCTCGCCAGGCGGCCGAGCAGGCCCACTGCCCCCTGCTGGGCGTGAGAAAGCAGTGGTTTGCGCCGCCCACTGAACTTCCGAGTGTTGGAGGCGCCGGAAAACTTTCCAGGGGAAGTGGGGGCTTTTAACATTTTCAAGAGGACAAGAAGGCCTAATTTCAAAGCACTTATTTGATTTCTAAAGACTTCCAAGGCCTTGGGTTAATTAGGTAATGGTCTCTGGGATCTCCCTACTTGTTTGTCTCTTTCTGGACTGAGAGAATATCCAAATCAGCACTCCCACATTTCCCATCAAGGAGTTCAGTGTATACCAGCCATTGTTCTAGGTGCTCCAGTTTGTGGAGATAAATGGACACGGACAGGGTTAGCAGAGACTCCTTTTGAAGACCTTGTGCTCTCTTGAGATAAGCTGAGGGGTTATTAATATATCTTCTGACGGAGGGAGGGAGGGAGGGACATGGTGATACCACATCTGATCTTTTCTTGACAACTTATTGGATGAAAGACAAGTACATAATAATTGGTTGGGGCACAGACAGAGTGTGATCAGCATTCCAGTAAGGAAAATCAGCCTTGGAAGAGGCACGGAATTGAAACAAGGTGAGTTATGAGAATAGTTAATTGGACAGATGGACTGTTGGTTGTGGCCAGTTTCTTAGCCCTATGTATGAAATTCAGTCTTTTCTGGGGGGGGGGGGAATTTTAATATTTGTTTTTTAGTTATCGGCAGACACAACATCTTTGTTTTGTATGTGGTGCTGAGGATCGAACCCGGGCCGCACGCAGGCCAGGCGAGCGTGCTACCGCTTGAGCCACATCCCCAGCCCCTGAAATTCAGTCTTAAGAATATTATTGGTAATTACTGTTTGCCAGGCATTTTTCTAGACATGGCAATTGCCCTCATGCAGCTAAATGTACTGGAACAGTTTGATTAGGGAAGTAGGGAAGTCATTGAATGAAGGGTTTGATAAGGAAAATAGAGGTGAGTGTAGTCTAGGGTGTTAGAGGAGATGACTTGGAGTTACTCTAAGGAAGAAAAATGTGTCAACAGAGATCACGGATACCAAAGTTTGGAATGATGAAAAACCTGAAGGATTTGAGGAACTGAAACTTTTTTATTGTGGTTGTGTGAAGGAGAGGGTTTGGATGGCTTGTAATGAAACTTGAAAGGTAAGTTTATATAATATCCTAACATCAAATTGAAACCTTGACAAACAGGCAGCATATTGACAGTCTAATCTGGAATACTTCTGTTTTTTTTCTTGTTCACTACCTGCCTTAGATTGTTTTCTTAAGTACGATTTGTGTTAGTTTTCTGTTAATGATTCTAACATAATGGTGAAATAGGTAAGTACTTTTAATAAAACAACTATTGTATTCCCTTTGGGGGTGGGGCATGACCAGGGAATATTTAATCACCTTTGTAGAACTTGAAAACAAATTGGAGAGCAAAATCTTTGATTCCCCCCCAGGGGTGGGGGGTGGTGGGGGGTGTCAGAAGGTCTTCTCTCTTACCCCTTTCTAGAGGCTTGGCAGTAAGACTGAATTGGCCTTCTTATGGGGCAGCAAGTGATCCTACAAGACAGATTTTAAACTTTTTACACTGAAGAAAGTTTATAACATTGTAAATGCCTCAATACCTTTTTGTTGCCTTGTGATTTAGGGAGTAAACCAAGTATAGATTATTAAACTACTTGCTTACACAGAACTTGAATCTTAAACTGTATTTACTTATATTTTCAGATACTATAATAGTTGACTAGTGACTAACACCTTGTTTTCTCCTCAGCATTGACCTGCTGTATATTTTAGACTCTGAATTTAGAATTGGGATTGAAGTATACAAAATAGGCTCTTAGCAAATTTTTAGACTTGGCTGCCTAAACTTTGAGTCAGCTAATCTGGTAGGTTTAAACAGTGTCATTGAGATTTTTTCTGGTACTAATCTTGTACAGACAAGGAAGAGAATCTGAGAGGAGGTAAAAAAAAAAGAAGGGACGGTAGTGCAAGGAGTACAGAACGAGGAGAGAAAGAGAAAAATATGGAATTAATAGAAAATGTTACATGGCTTAATATAAGGTTTCCTGTAAGAAGTCAGCATTTCAGAGATCACAGATCTTTAATGAGGCAATATTACTGTTATTTACATATAACAATATTACATAAGTATTTAAATTTTTAATGATTTAAAGATAAGGGGACAGGGATCTGATGATATTCATACTAATTGCACTAATGTTCTTGGCTGCTGGAGGGAGGGACAGTGTATCAAGGTAGCAGACAGACTCCTTACAAATGAGAGCAGAAACATATTGCTTGCTGTTTCTGTTATCCTACAATAATAATTTAAAATGCTAATGATTTTATAAGTCTTTACTCCTTTGTATTTTTTAGTTTTGACTCTTTATTCTTTTTCCTATATAGAGCATTATAAAAAACACAGGCAAATTTATTTAATGTTGTATAATCCATATCAAGTTTCTCTAGCATTTTTATATGACTTCATGATTGGTGTGGAGAGAATCAGGACTTCTGCCCCAAATTAATTTTATGCATTGAGTTGCCTCTATATTTGATTGTCCCTGGGGATAAAACATGCAGAGAGCACACACAGTCCATACAAAAGCAAATTCCTGGAAATATATTTGACTCTGAGTATATACACTTGGCTGCTGTGTGAGCTGAGCTATTTATTGATCTTGAGAATATATTTTCTCTAGACTTAGAAGGAGCCCTAAGGAACCCTGAGCCCTACTCTATGTTGCTTTCTTAGGAAGGGACATTCCCTAGACTGAAAGCAACCCCAGGTTCCTTTTCCACAAGGGTCTGGGGGTTCTGCAGGGATTGTTCTGGAGGTGACATGTAGAGACCAACCAGTAAAGACATAATGGGAGAACAGATCACAGTGAATCCAAAACAGGAGTACCAGTGGAAGCAGTTCCCTTTGTTGACTCTTACAGAATGCTCAAAACTATTATGTGCCTTTGGAAGGGGGAATAAGAATAAGGATACTGGTTTCTCATTTAAGTGTGCTAACAAGAATCCTGTCATTCTAAGAAAATTACAAAGAATGTATCAGGATGGCCCATACTATCCAACAGCTTTGTGAGATATCTAGGCAAATAGTTAAAGTAGGAAGAATATACTAATAGACCCTTCCTTATAAAGTATATAGAATGGACATTATAGATACGCAGAGTACATTTAGATTGTCTCTTAAAAAGATAATTTCTTTAAAGTGGCCATATTTTGATTAATGATTCAATAGAGATCATATTGTGTGCAAACTTTTTATAAACTTGATTAAAACAAACAAGGAGCTCTTGCCCTCCTTTTCTGAAAGGAAACAGATTCCATAGCTGATTGGAAGAGTGGTGGCCAGCTGACCAGAGGCCAATGAAGAAGAGAATTTGGTCAAATATCATGCCCTACACACTTTGAACTTGCATTTATTAGAAACCCAACAATAAATTATTTTTTCTATTTTGTAATTCTTTTGGAACCGCATTATGTGTCTTTTAGTTTCACAAATATTGAATTTAAAATTATATGCTAAGAGTTATGAATAAGGCATAGTCTCTCTTTAAAAATTTAATTTAATGGACTCAGGAACTCACCTTCAAAATATTATCATTACCATGGACAGTGGTGCAAGCCTGTAATCCCAGCTACTTGGGAGGCTGAAGCAGGAGGATTGTGAGTTCAAGGCTAGCCTTGGCAATTTATCAGAGACCCTGTCTCAAAATTTAAAAAAATAAATAAATAAAAAAGGAGACCTGGGATGTAGTTCGGCGGTAAAGCACCGCTGGGTTAAATCCCCAGTAAAACACACACACACACACACACACACACACACAACAGAGCTATCATTTGTGTCAGTTCTAAAACTTTTTTTTTTTATTGTTCATTTGTAAGAGACACACAAAGTCCTTTAATAAGGACTTTTGCTTACTTGCTAGACCTGACAAAGACTTCACACTGTATTATCAGTGGCTCCAATGTAACATTTGTGTTCCTTACCAGATTTCTACTATGAAATTGAAATAGAGTACTTAAGAAACTGTCTTCGAAATTGTCAATTTAAAAGTTTGGGAAACATTACCTGTATATTTTTTAGGTTTTGTTAAAAAGTTTACTGAGAAGTATATGTAGAATACAGAGAATGTAAAATATATAAGAAGAATGTAAAGAACAACGACAAAGTAATTACCTTTGTATCCATTATTTAGGTTAGGAAATAGAACACATCCACACTCTGAAACCTAACTTTAAGCACCTGTTAGGTGACTAAAACACTTGTTTTTCTTCATTTTCTACATTTAGGTTATCTTATTTGTGACTAAATGTAATATAATCTGAAATTCATAACCATAGATTTTTAAAATTTTATAATAATTATTTAATAATTAATGCACAATAAGATAGCCTGTGTATAAAATATGTTTAGAATGCTCAGAAGACTTGATTATAGGTAGCTTTGGAGTGATTTGAAGGAGTACTTCAGGTTTTACAGATTATTTGATAAATTGATATTTGCTTTTTAAAATGGAAGGGTGGGGGTTGGGAGAGAAAGACAATAGCAAGTGCTAACAAGATTGTGGAGGAAATTTAACATTTATGGGACTGTACATTGGTACAATCATTTCAAAAAATGCAGACACTATTTTCTAAAGTTGAGCAAATGAAAAGAATACATGCATTATGATTGGTGGTCTACCAGTCAGTTGGCTCTGTGTGTGTGTGTGTGTGTGTTTGTGTGTGTGTGTTTGTGTGTATGTGTGTATGTGAGAGAGAGAGAGAGAGAGAGTGCTCCTCCGCATGTGTGCACGCTTGCTAGTGCTTGTTAATAGTTGGAACTACCAATGGTCTAAAAAGTTAACTTTGAAAATTCTTCAATATTTAACAATCAGGATAAGATGAGCATACCAACCCAATAATTCTATTCTTAGATATTTATCCATCAGAAATGTATATATAGTGGCCAATAGACATCAAAGTTGTTTATAGCAACTCTTTGTAATGCTAAAAACTGGAAACACCTCAAAGGTCTGTTAACATAGAATAGGTAAGTTGTGGTACATTCATGTAATAGAATGCAGGAATGATGATGATCGACTATTTAGTCTCTAATTGTACATAATATTAGCAGTGGATTCAGAAATAGAAAATTGAAACCAGACACAAAAGAATATATGCTTTTCAATTCATGTAAAGTTAAAAAGTATGCAAACTAACCTTGGGGTAGTTTTTATCATCCTTATTTGAGGCATTCTGAGTGCAAGGTGGCACAAAGGACCTCTTGACGTTCAAGTTATATTCTATTTCTTGATTTGAGTGCTATTAACTAGGATATTTTCAACTAGTGAAAAATTATTGAGCTGTGTCTTATGTTTTGTATACTTTTCTGAATATATGTTTTATATTAACAAAAATGTTTTGATTTTCGTTAGGCAAAAAAAAAGTTGATTTACATAGGGCAAAAAAAGCCTAGGGGCAAAGATGAGATTATTGAGGATATATGTATAAAATAAGAAGAAAAGAGAATAGAACCATGGGGAACACAAAATCCACATACACATTGCTGTTCTTCCCCATTTTCCTTATGATCCTTTCCAGCTTTCTGTATGAAAGCATGGCAAAGGGAAGGATAATACTAAGAATAAAATTTCTATTAGGGTGCAGTTGCTCTCTTAGCATTCTGTTTCCAAGGGGATATTTGGACTGAATTAGATTTTGAAAAAGTTAAGGGTTGGAAAATGAAAAACTACTCTGATGAGAAAGACTACCTGGAGACAGGACATTTAACTAAGTAGAGAAAAGCAACATTTTTTCTAAGCCTTTTTAGTTTTATTAGGTCCCAATAAATGCATTGTAATTATGTCATTCTCCTTGATACACTGAAATGATATGCTTTGAATTATTTGATTTGAGAAGGAAAGAAAGAAAAAATAAGTACTTAAGAGAACTTTTCTTTCTTTCCTTTTTTTTTTTTTTTGTTTGTTTTTCATTTTTAAGAGGTGGGATCTCCCTATGTTCCTAAGACTGGTCTCAAACTTCTGGGTTCAAGCAATCTTCCTGCCTCAGTCTCCTGAGTAGTTGGGACTAAAGGTGCATGCTGCTGTGCCCAGCTGAAAGAATACTGTTTTGTTTTGTTTTGATACCAGGGTTTGAACTCAAGGGCACTTGACCACTGAGCAACATCCCCAGTCCTATATTGTGTTTAGAGACAAGGCCTCACTTGTTTTTGCTGAGGCTGGCTTTGAATTCATGATCCTCCTGCCTCAGCTCTCCGAGCTGCTGGGATTACAGGCATATGCCACTGCTCCTGTCCTGAAAAAGTACTTTTAAAAACAGGGATATATTCTCAATTCAATATTATGCCTGTGGCTGATTAACACATAATAGTAGAAAATTGAGTCTGTTAATCTGGACACCTATATACTTATCTCTGTTTTTTCAGAAATGGCAAAAAGTCTTTTGAATGCAACATCCTTGTCTGCAAGGACAAAACTACTACATCAAGTGGGAGTATCACTTTATAATACTTCTCATGGCTTCTATGAAGAAGAAGTAAAAAAGACATTGCAGCAGTTTCCTGGTGGATCCATTGACCTTCAGAAGGAAGACAATGGCATTGGCATTCTTACTCTGAACAATCCCAGTAAAATGAATGCTTTCTCAGGTATCATCTTTTCTTAAATAAAGAATGACACTTAATCTTACGTGCTATCACATATTTTGTCTTTGTCTTGTGACTGAACCTTCAAAATCTTGGTGCTCTTTGTAGAATGCATGCAACCAAATGAATCTCTGTTACATGAACCAGGAACATTTTTACTAATGTTAAAATGGTATCTTAATGTTTTAAAAAGAATTGTGAACACAGATATTGATAAAAAGGACACTGTTAAATCATTCTTATTTTTTCCATAATTATATTAACTATATAAAAACTTTGTTTGTTTTCAGCTAATGCCACTGAGAAACAAGAAAGAGAAAGTTTCAAAGATTTACTGAAACTGAATAGAAAAACCCATAAATGAAAAAAAAAATTTTGCTTACATTTTTTTTAATGAATTGAGATAAGACTGTCATTGTTAATTTCCCTCCCTTGCCTACAAAGTGTTCATTTTAGAAAAAAAAGGCACTCCTTTTAAAAAATTTCTTTTAAAATTTTTAATTGTCATATATATGTAGTACAGTGTGATAATTTGATACATATATTTAATATATAATGTTAAAATTAGAGTATCATTTTCTTGTGTTGAGACCTTCAAACTCCTCTTAAAATTATTTTGAGATATAAAATGTTATTTCTTATAAATACATAATGTTATTTGTTATAAATGTATTATTTATATATATTAAACTATATATAATAAAATAATTTTATATATGTTGCATATAATGATTATTAACACTATAATAAATTATTGTTCTGTAGCATTTACCAAACTAGTGAGTATTAGAACTCATTTTTTCTCCAATTGAAACACTGCACTGGCCTATCTGTTGACTCTTGCCTAACTCTTAGATTCTGATGAATAACTTTTACCTATTAGTCAAAATTCTGAGCATATAATAATTTTATATTTAAGAGACATGGAGACCAGAACGTGGTAATTTTTACTAAAGCTCAAATTTGAATCACGCTACCATCATGTTATATAAGAGGTATCGAATAGCCTTCTTGACCACACATTATGTTTCAAGGTGATTTTGCAATCTACTTGTCAGTTATGCACTGCATGGGGCAGAATAGATTCTATTCTTTAGTAGCACTTGAATATTGGATTCAAAAATATCTCAGTAATTTTATGTGTCTATATATAATTATCATTATAACTGCAGATATAATTGAGTAAGTTGTAAACTTTGTAAATACCAGTAGTGAGTCTTTATAACTCACAACTTTTCTCTCTGCTTATCAGAATTCAGAGGTGTTTTTCTTTTTCTTTTCTTTTCTTTTTTTTTTTTTTTTTTGCTACTGGGGATTGAATCCAGGAGTACTTAACCACTAAACCACATCCCCAGCCCTTTTTTGTATTTTATTTAGAGACAGGGTCTCACTGAGTTATTTAGGGCCTCACTAAGTTGTTGAGGCTGACTTTGAACTCGAAATCCTCCAGCCTCAGTTGGGATTACAGATGTGCGCCACCACACATGGCCAGAGATATTTTTCTAGGTCAGTGCTGACCAATAAAATATAATACAAAACCCAAATGTGATCTGCATGTGTAATTTTAAATAGTCTAGTAGTCATCATTAAAAAAAAGTCAGAAACAGATAAAATTGATTTTAAAAATAATACCTTTAATTTAACTCAGCATATCTAAAATATTATTTGAATAAGTAACTGATATATTAATGAGAAATTTTCTTACTAAGTCTTCAAAAGGTGGTCTTAAACTCACTGTACTTCTCAGTTTAGCCACATTTCAAGTTCTCAATAGCTACATGTGCTTCATCATTACTTTATTAGATGCTGTAGTTCCATACTTTCAGTTAGCTTTAAGGAATAAAATCCAAATTTGATATTAGCCCAGGAAAAATAAAATTAGAAAGTCAAGAATGCTCTAGAGGATTAAATTATATTAATGGTTTTAATTTGCTACTGAATAGTTACAAATAATCTTTTGTTCTATAGGAAACACTAATGCATAATGTATCAATTTAGTAAAAACAGAGCTGCTTTGATTTGAGTAATGATGTTTAATTAGGTTCAGTGGGGAAAGGATGAGTGAGAATCATTCATCCAGATACTTTATTTCACAAAGTCAAAAAGATGAATTTAAGATCAACTATTGTATAGATATTGTTAGACTCAAGGCCAACATAATTATTTGTAGACACTTAAATATCTTAGACAATTTGAGATCCATATTTGCCTATATAGATTTATTCTTATCTTAAACATATAGGTCTTTTACTTCCCCTGCTAAACTGGAAATCATTTGAGAGCAAGAGCTCTACTTCTAAAGCACCTAGGACTTTCTTGGGAAGGGTTATAGTTCTAAATGTGCCATAATTAGTGATTAGAGAGGATAGCTACATTACTCGATTTTCTAAGTCCAAACATTGATTTAACATTTGTTGTAGAACCACCTTGCTACTGGCTACTTCAAAAAATGGTAAAGAAAATAATAGCTCTGACTGTAGGGATTTTATATTCCAAAATTAAATGTATGTAGTTTAATATGAGCTATAAAAAATTTTCTGGAAACTTGTACAGATTCTTTGGCATTTTAACCCTTTGTTGTGGTTTTTACATTGCTTCTACTTTGCAGTTTTCTAGGCAAAGGAAAATAAAATTAATCATGTTGAAAACATTTCAGACTTAATAAACTTAGAAGATTACCAAAGATAAGCACATTTAAAAGTCACTGATTAAATCTTTAAAGTTTCTTTTTCTGTTTTAAATTTATTATAAAGATGCTCAAATAGAATTTTGAAATATCTAATCAATAATTCATAGATTTCATGGTTGGAAGGCCTGTGAAGCGTATCTGTAGTTTACCTTGGGTTTGTAAAAGCACAGTTCATCAACCATGGAATAAGATATTTACTTCCTGAACTTTCCTCAACTGGCATCCTGTTATACTCCTACTGGTATGAACAGAGTAGGAATTTCACTTTATTCCAGTATACCATATGTTTGGATTGTCACAAGGTCTCATAGTCATATGTTATAATGTTTGTTAAGATTGTCAGTTGGGACACTTATGCATTTGCTGTGAAGTTATCTCTATATTTTTATGTTTACCCTAAGGAGTAAGTTTTCCTCAATCTCAAATTGTACATTCCAGTTCCTACTCCTGGGACATGTATGATAAATTTAACTTTCCTACTTAAATATATATTTGTATGAATTCTTTTGGTACCAGGGATTGAGCCCAGGGCCCCTTAATCACTGAGCCACGTACCCAGCCCTTTTTATATTTTATTTTGAGACAGGGTCTTGCTGAGTTACTTAGGGCCTTGGTAAGTTGCTGAGGCAGCTTTGAACTCACGATCCTCCTGCCTCAATCTCCCCAGCCACAGGGATTACAGGTATGCTCCATCACTCCCAGCTATTTGTATGAATTCTTGAGGTAGAGATAGATAAACTAAAAAATTTGTGTCTTTAAAGCAGAGACTCATAGGTCCTCTTATGTACTCTGTTGTACCAGCACAAATAGGCATTTGATAGACATTCAATAAATATTTGTAAAATACATGAACTAAAAGTCTTGCTTGACATTTTTTTTAATTATCAAGATTTTATTTAGCATGACAATACAGTTTATACTGGTAATAAATTAATATGTACAGTTATAAAAAATGTTTGTTGCTATCTAAGAAAAATGTTTCTTAATCTATGAAGGATATGCAAACTCCTTTAAATAGCTGACTTAATTTTCAAACCCGAAGTTTGGTAACATTGTTGATGAAAATTGGAAATTCTATTCCCTGTAATTCATGATTCAGACAGTGTTGAGTTTATAACGGTTTCACTTGCCCTATCCGTTCTGGCAACGTCCCACAACTGAATGAGAACTGGTAGCTAGAAACTGACCCTATGTCCTATACCTGTACAGTGAGGGATCCACTGGCCTGGCCTCAGACTCCAGAGCTAATTAGACAGAGATTGGGTTAAATTGGGTTAGATTGGCGTAAATCACAGAGGTGTTCCACAAATGTCTGTGGGAGTAAATAAGGCACAAGCATCACTCAGAACTCCAATCATACCTGAAAACCTTGATTTTACTTTCTGCTTACTTTAGGATTCATTCCTGGTATGTTATATTGTAGTTCTAAAACTTAAGCAACACAGTTGATTTAAAACAAAATCATTAGGTCTGGGGATATAGCTCAATTGGTAGAGTGTTTTCCTTGCATGCACAAGTCCCTGTGGGTTCAATCCCCAGCACCACAAAAGAAAACAAAAAACCAACATTCCTATTATTGCAACATTATCAACAGTCACTGACTGTTGTATTTCTTTTCTCCTGGGATGTTTGAACTTGGGCAACTTTTCATCAACAGCAAAGAGAGTGTATATGTTAGCACCATCTACAGTGATCTTGAGATAGTTCATTTCTCTTTGCAGGTTACTGCCCACCAGAGTCAACCTGTACCCTACTCTGTTCATCTGAGCAGTCACTTTCCTTTTCAAAGTAGTGTGGATTATTTCTGGGCTGACAGTGTTCCTAAACAGCAGTGAGATTTCATCTTGTCATGAATATTCCATATAATGTACCAAGTACAGCTAGCATATAATTTTTGATTTATTATGTCTCAGCCTAATGGCTGCATATAGCCATGCTGCTGCCAGATTTAAAAAAGAAAAAGTCCACTTGTTTTAATTTAAACTTCAAAGGAGTGTAGTTTATTTATCGATTAGTATAGAACATTCATACTCTAGCAGGCTTTTCTAATTACAGGAGCCATACCCAAAATAACTTGTCAGATATCAGTACATTTTCATACACACAGCAAAGTTGTGTTTGTAATGGAAATTTTCCAATTTTCTTGTGATTATAATTTCTTTCTACTCTCAGCACTCTAGCAAAGGAAGACTAATAGTCTATCTTCATATATTTCTCCTTCTCCCTGGCAACATTTCTCTGGTAGGAGTTCATGTTTGGTTTGGTTGCATGCTATAGAGGCTTATTAGATGTGTCCACATGGATATATTTATTCAGAACAGGCCTCCCATTTTCAAGTTCATTCTTTATTGTAGATACTTTGCTTTTTAGGAGTAGGGACACAATATTGTGATAGGCTGAAAGCACGGGCACCAGCCATATAGACTTGGTATTAACCCCTCTGTGAAATGCAATTTCATTGGTTTTATCAGAAAATAAACAAAAATCTAGACACAAAAATATTTGCTTTGATCTGGTAAAATAATTAAAGCATTCATTTACTAAGTTGGCTTGTTTGTTTCCTTCTTTTTTTTTTTTAATCTAGTGATGGTTTTTAAAGATCATAAGGAATCTCCACTTCTTTCACCATTTCACTTTAGACTTTTTTTCCTTATTCACTTACCTGTAGCAATGGAGAAAATATAGTCCATCTTTTCCTCTTTAATACCACAATAGAACTCTGTCCATGAAGTGTAACAGAAATGACATGCTGAACAGAACCTGAACGTTCTAATAATGGAGACTGTCTTTGTGATGGAACCAGAAGTGCAGTACTGATGAAGCAGTGGATTTTTATTTAAGTTAATATAATAAAGCTGATGTCAAATTTCAAAGAAAGCTAATTTTAACCATCTTAGTAACTAATTAAAAATATAATCTCTTTTTAATAAATTCTAATGACTGAGGTAGATGATGCTGTTAAATCAGACACTGAATTAGGTTTAAGGTATAAAAATGATAACTAAGGGAAAGGAAAGAAAGCACTGATTTAAAATTATATTCCTTTAAATTCAGGCGGATAATTAAGAATGTTTCCAATTCAATGTTCTAAACATGAAATCCGGGTATGACATGTCTTGGGCTGACTTTTGTATTTGAAGATGAACTCAGCAGTTGGTGAAAAGACCCATGGGCTAACAGAATGGCAAATGACAAAACAGCTGTCCCCATGAAAAAATCAGTTACTCTGCATTTGATATTTCCATCTGGGCTCATTCTCAACTGTTCAGGATGTGGATTCCTAAAGATTTCTTAAGCATTTAAGTAATTTTTTGTTAGTTGAAGGTGCTGGGGCTGTTTCTCCACACATAAATTGATCTTTGTCTTGAATCACTTTCTTATGAGAGACCAGCTAGGACATATTGCCACATCTTCCCCATTCTCCAAATCTTCCTTGGTGATGGAAAAGTTATCCCCACACAGGCAGGTGTAGAAATACATTTCGGAGTTCTCGTCATTGTAAGTCCTTGATCTCCACCTCTTTGTGAAACTCTGCCCCATGGTTGTTGGGGCTAGCAAAAGGCTGGTGCCCCAGTGGTCCAACACCGCCTCTGTTGGTCTAACTTCTCGAATGCCATCTGGGCTTGCTTGATACACTTTTATTTCTGAATTATTTCTGTTTTTGTAATCTCTTATATGTGTTGTGGTTTTTCCCCTTCCCTCTCTGGCAGGTGTTATGATGCTACAACTTTTGGAGAAAGTGATTGAATTGGAAAATTGGACAGAAGGGAAAGGACTCATTGTCCGTGGGGCAAAAAATACTTTCTCTTCAGGATCTGATCTGAATGCTGTGAAAGCCCTAGCAACTCCACAGGCAAGTGTTATATGAATTATGCATTAGGTTGTACATGTCGACCAGACGTTTAAGATATTTATATTTTACTTATGTGGTTATTAGCATTACTTGTACTCTTAAATAGCTTTCAAAGGGTCAGAGGGTTTTGAGATTTGTTTTGATTTTTGTAGAACTATAAAGAATTATAAGGTGAATGATTTAAGGGAAATAAATGGCTCTTAAGGTTTTACCAATAGGATATCTTCAAAGGGTATTCTGGTTAACAGAAATTACCAATCTTTGTGGCTTAGACGAGCAGTGAGTTATGTAGGTGTTTTTGGAGAGTGGAATTCTCTCTTTCTTGCTGTCAGTATTGCTCTTGCTTGTTTCCCCCAAATCCTGCTTTGTTTCCTTCTTTTTCAGATCTTTTGTTTCTTGCTGTGCAAATTTTAAAATTTTAGAAAATTTCATATTTAGAGAGAAGTTGCAAATGTAATACAAAGTTCCCATGTACCCTGGACCCAGTTTCTCCTGATTTTAACATCTTATTTGCTGTAGTACTTAGGACGGTCACAATTAATGAACCAACATTAGTATTTTATTGTTAGTGAAAATCCACTGTATGATCTTATATCTGGAATCTAAATTAGTGAAACTCATAAAAGCAGAAAATAGAATGGGGAAAGGGGGGAGAAATGGAGTTTCACTTATATTAGATAATCAGTTCTCAAGATCTATCTTACAGAACAGTGTCTATATTTAACAGTATTATAGTGTATACTTAAAATTTTCTAAGAAGGTAGTTCTTTATGTTAAGTGTTCTTATCACATAGACATAAATAATAACAATAAAGAGGATGGGAAGAAGCTTTCATAGGTGATGGGTATATCTATAGCCTTGATGGTGCAGATAGTTTCATGGCTAATTATCTACAAACTCATCAAGTTTTATACATTAAATATATAGTACTTTTTACATATCCAATAAAGTGGCATTAAAGAAGGACAGAAAAGAAATACCAGTCTTTATTTGTATTTTACTAGTTTTTCTGCTTTAAAATTCTATCCAGGATACCATAATACATTTAGTCATTTTGATTCCTTAAATTCCTCTCCTCTGATAGTTCCTCAGACTTTCCTTCTTTTCATGATGGTTACATATTTTCCAGTTTCAGTTGGTATTTGTCTGGTGTTTTTCTCATATTAGATTGAGGTTATAAGCTTCTGAGAGGAAGATCAGGGGTAAGGTTCTCTTTTGATGGCATCCCATTACGGAAACATGCTGTCAACATGAGTTTTCACTGTGTATGTTAACCTTGGTCATCTGGCCATGATAGTATTTGCCTGGTTTCTTTAAAGTACTTTAAAGTTACTTTCAATATTCTATGGTAAAAGCAAGTCACTAAGTCATCAAGTTTAGTCCATATTCAAGGAAGGAGGGAGAATAAATTCCATCTCCTGGGGTCAGTTATTTGAAATTCTTCTCTAAGGAAAAATTTGACTTTCCCCCATTTATTCATGTATTTATTCAATTATTTATTTATGTCAGTACTACTCATGGATATTCATTTTATGTGAATTATTCATCTGTTGCTCAGATTGTTCCAGCTTTGGCCATTTGGAGCCCTTTCAGTTAAGTTCTTACTTCCCCTTTTTATATATATACTTTTATTTTATCTATTTTTATGTGGTGCTAAAGCTCAAACCCAATGCCTCACATGTGCTAGGCAAGCAGTCTGCCACCGAGCTACAACTCCAGCTGTCTTGCCTCCTTTTGGCACATCTTTTGTTTTGTTTTTTGTTTTTCTTTTCAAATTATTGGTAATTTTAATTGGTTCACTTAATATGCAAATAGTGCCAGCAGGTATAATCAATTGTACTTGAAGCTTTAATGTTTAGAGTAACCTACTTTCTAAGGACACAGAGAAGCCCATGAAAATGTCATGCAAACAGGGAGACAGAAGACGGCAATCTACATCTCAAAGAGTGCGCCTCAAAGGAAATCATTCCAGCAAGTATCTTGATATAAAAATTCAAGAATTAGGACAAATAAATATCTGTGTAACTCCATCTATTCATTGTCTTATGAGATCCCTGTGACACTGATGCAGCCCATTAGGATACACATACACTGTCCCTGCCCCTTGGTTGAATGAATGTACAATTGGATCAAATCACATTCCAACAGCATTGAAAGGCTGACTTGCTGCAAAAAAGTAAAATAAATTTCTTACTAGAATATTCTGAAGGCATTCAAGGACATAGCTTCTTACCACATGGGGCTATAGAGACTTGTTTTCTGGTTTGGCACATCCATAAAACAATATAGACTACATTTACCTCCTTTGTTTGTTTAACTCCCACTTCTCTTTGTGTCAAAACTTTCCTGGTAAGGATGTTCATATATAAGTCTCATAAAGGACTAGAAGGCCAGTGGAGTTGACTGATACATGGGCTACCTGGGGCAGGTAGTTAAAACAAAAACAGTAGCAACAGAAAAGAACTATTCAGTGCCCAATAAACACTGACAATGATGTGAAAATGATTTCTCTGTTATTTCTTCACATATGTAATCTGAAGATTTACATCTATTATGTTGTCAGGGAGAATAATATAGTCTAGAATTCTTTTGGAATGGGCATGTAGATCATTCAAGTGGTAAAATTTTCAAAGTTTAGGTGATTCCCCATCTTGGGTATTTGTTCTGCATATTCTGGCCATCTCCAGTATATATATATTTTTTTTCTCCTGAGGAGACAATTCTCCAGAAGGCTTAGCTAACCTCACACCACAGATATCATTGTGAGTTTTCTGGTGCACTTGCTCTTTCCCGAGGAGACAGAATTAACAAGTAGCTTTCTTGTGGTCTACAAGGAGCTCGGCAAAAAGTAGGACAATAATTAATACTGCCTCTTTCCAAAGATGACACTCCCACTGGATTGCTCTTCTCTGAACTGCTCCCTTTTACCCATAAATGCCTTCTGATAAATACTCATAGGTCCTAGTGTGAAGGCTGAGCCAACATGCAAATGTGCTCTGGACATTTTTGTGCCTAGAACCCTGGATCCTGGGACGTGGGTCCTCACCTGCCTTCCTACAAAAGTCAAAAAGGCCCTTCCCAGGGGTGCATCCTTAATTGCAGCTGGACACTCTGTACTTATATCTGTAATTTATCTCTTGATTATGAAAGCTTGGATAAATAAATTTTGGGCATGGATTAAAAACTTTTTCACATTTATCATTGTAAAGCTCTTTTAAATGATCACATGGGTGTTTTCTGCTTTTTATCAAGTTTTGCAAAAAATATTTTATTTCTTGTTCTTCTAAAAATTCTTGGTTTTGATTAGAAGTCAGACCAATAAAGAGTAGATATAGATAGATATAGATCTATAGATCTCTAACATCACATCTCCATATAAAGTCTGCTGAGAAGGGTCCAGGTATTTCCATTCCTCTTCAGAAAAATCAGTGACCACATCCCTTAATGTCAATGGTTCCATTTCCTGGCTTTCAGGATGCTTAGTGTTCCCCATGTAGTTTTTTTTTCAGCTCCAGTGTAGCACAGAAACCCAAGAGACAGATTGAAAGGGGCTTCAGGAACTTCCTCCAAAATTGAGCCTGGTAGTGATATTGCCAGTTATTGGTGACAAGTCTTAGTTTCCCACATGTTGAACTTTGAACATTAGAGAAGCATGCTGAGGCAAGCATACGAAGCAGGGTTTATTTAGAAAAGGGTAACATAGACTTCTCCCACGAGGGAGAAGGGGGCCATAGCTGGTACCATGGTATCCCCTTGTTTTTTTTTTTTTTTCAAGTATTCCCTCCCTTGCCCTCTGGTATTGTGAGATACTCCAGGTTAATCATGTGTTTTTCCCACCTCAGGCATAGAATCAGTGATTTCTCCAATGAGTCCTGGTTTTGGAGAATGGTAGAGTATTGGGAGTCTTTTTTTCAAGGCCCTTGATATGGCATATTCCTGGGTTAATTGAACCTTTCATATGGCAGAAGAAGAAAGCTCTGAATTTAGAATCTTGGGTTTAGGTACAGATCTGGCCCATAACTGAGAAAATTAAGAAGGTTGGCCTTTTATTCCTCAGTTCCATGGAAGTAGTAAAATCTACCTCACAGATTTTTGGAGGCTTGAGATGTCTACTAAAATACTGCTTTGTAATCTAGAAGACTATCATAAGATTTTAAATGATATAAATTGGTAACACTAAGATGATAGGTTAAATTCAAGATCATCACCTTCTTTCTAGAAATCAGGTGAAATAACTACTCCTTTTGTAGCTGTTTGTTTTGCTTCTTAAAGGATAAGGTACTATAATATGAAGGACTGAAAAAAAGGAAGGCCAGGAAGATTAGTAATGAACAAAGATTATTAAAATCATCAAGACTTGAGTTTTTTAAGTGTAAGCTCTCTAGCATCTCTGATGAGGAGTTTGACAAGGTATACAGAGGCACCTAGCAAACTGACACTCAGTAAACTTCAACCAGTATTAACGATTTTAAAAGTATGCTTGTGAATTACCTGTTAGAGTAGGAATCCTAATCATTTTCCATTATCAGTTCTCAAAGGAACTGGTTTTTCTTGAATTCAGCCCACATTCCATAGGACAAAAAGAAAAAGAGAAAAGAAAAGGAAGGGAAGGGAAAGAAAATGAAGTGAAAGGAAGGGGGAAATGAAAGTAGGGAAAAAAGTAAGTAGTATTGGTTATCCATTTAATAATAGTGGGTTTTGTGTAGGTATTTAAGTTTTAATGATATTTCATAAGTCTCATACCAGTATATGTAGTGTATTATTCCTATTTGCATAAATATGTAAGAGAAAAATCTCTTCTGATAAACCAGAGCATTGATTTTGATGGAATTGGATTTGAATGCTGGTTTTAACAGTTTCTGGCCAAGCAATTGGGCAAAACACTTAATCTTTCTAAGTCTATTTTCCTAATATAATTTTTAATTTTTAGTTGTAGATGGACACAATACCTTTATTTTATTTATTTATTTTTATGTGGTGCTGAAGTTTGAACCCAGTGTCTCACGTGTATTAGGCAAGAGATCTAACACTGAGCCACAACCCCAGTCCTTATTTTCCTAATCTTTAAATGAGGATTATAATACATATTTTATAGAGCTATTGTAAAGATTCAGGATATTATATAATAAAGTGGCTACTAGCCCTGTGTTCGAAAAAGTTGGCTATTATTGTTATTTCAAAGAGTTTGAGATAGTAATAAACCTTATTATCCTTAAGATGATGTGGAATTACAGCACCACTTCTAGACTTAAATTTGTAATGTGTTGAAATGGTGAGAGCTTTAACCTGGAAATTTGAAGGGATGGATTGTTTCCCAAGCTTTATCAGTAATTAACTGTGTGACCTGCAATGTATGAAAATAAGTCATCTGATTTTATATATATATAAAGCTTAAACATATATGTATTAATACACATCATTGTCATCTTTAGAATGGTTGTATTACTATGCACCTAGTTCACAAAAGATACTATCAAGATAGAATGAAAAAATAGATTATTGTGGGCCTGATATAAGTTATGTAGGAAAACATCTCTAAAAAGATGAATTCTAATTCTATTTTCTTATTTTCTTGTAGTCAGAAAGTTGTTTCTGTCTCTTTAGAAAATGTAGCCAGGACTTTTTCCTTTTTTACTTTTTTTATATGTATAAAAGATAGAAGTGGAAGTATGTGTGTGTTGTGTGTGTGAGGAGGGGTGGGAAGGGTTATAAATTATTGGTATGATATGAGTCATGTTGTAACAACATTTATTGAGAGAATTTTTGTCCAGACTTAGGTAAGTTTGCTCTTTGTAGTATAGACATTTTCCAAGTAATATGCTATCATCAGTGTCTGCAATAAATTTGTTGATTGATAGCTGAGAACGAGAGGTGTCCATTGCTTATTGCTATATGCATGTTCCAAGTTTCCTCAAGAAAATAAGGAATTGCAAATCTGCTTTAAAATGAGTATGCTTAAATTCCAGATTATAATTGACCTATTTCGTTTAAAGCATTTTTCAGTATAAATGAATTCTTTGAAACTTCTATGAAGTTTCCCTAGTCATAGTATAAAAAATATATAGCATAAAAATAATATTAAGAAACATAGTATATATGTATAAAGGGTATTTTATCACATTTATTCTACAATTAACAAGAACTAGAAATGATATATGTAAAGTTTCTGACAACCATTTTACATGTAGACTATATTCTTATGTACTTGAGAAATAGCTATAAATACATGTAAAACTGAAATTTAAAATAGCTTTGGGGCTTACGAGGCTCATGCATATATATGAGTTGCAGCTATCTGTTAAATACATTGTACTCTTACAGTTGAGTTATTTGGAGACTTTTTAACATGACTTAAATGCAAACTGTTTTCTCTCAATGGGGCACTTTATCCAACATACTAACTCTTTGTTGTTATAGATGCTTCATTAGCATCTGCTTATTTGGTGAATTTGCCTTTTCTGAGAATGATGGGGTGATTGGAATATTTGAATTTTAGTAAATTGTAGTACATTCCCTTGTAATTATAATAAAACGCTTTAAAGTGATTATTAAATGAATTTTTCTGAAAAGGGTAATCATTTAGTATTTTTGTCACTGTAATTTTTCAATCTTAAAAATGTTTACTACTAATGAAAATTATCAAGTAAAAACAAGAGACTAATAGAATGAAATCCTCATGTACCCATAGCATCATTAATAGCTATTAACATTTATTGTATTTGCATATCTTTACTATACTTTTTTTCTCCTTTCAAGTGTAACTGATCCCTTAAAAAGTTGGTTTCATTTTGGTAGCCTTTGTTTAATGAACAGGAGAAAAGTTCCAACTGTCCCTGTTAGGCAATTAAAATTCTTACTATCAAATGTACAGACCAAGTAATGGAATAACATGATGAAAGGATTAGCCCTGAAAAGTTATGGGAGGGAGAAAAGAATAAAATAGCAACAAATAATGCAGATTTTAATCCAATTATAAGATTTGGAATTGATTGCCACAGATGTTGCATAAACTGTAAGGAGTTCTCTTTAGAGAGAAGAAGTAATCAGAGTCCATCTATAAGCTTCATGGTGTAGAGACTCCACTCTTATCTTTATGTAATCTTCTACAGAGTGTGTAGGTACATTTCTACCTTTCCAATCACCATTTAAATCAAATAAAACAAGATTTTTTTTTCTTCTTCATTCCTTATGGAAGAGGAAAATTAAGTTCATTGTTATGATTTGCTTAAGTTCATGTTGTTATTAAGTGGCAGCACTAGGATTCACACTCAGCTCTTTAATTCCCATTTGGTTTTGCCATGCTGAGTTTGAGATGTTGGCAGAATGTGAAAGTATCTACTAGGTTTTAACACTTAGCTTAAAAACAGTAGTTTCAGTCTTTGGAAGTGGATGAATCTTCCAAGGAAGAAAGTATAAATAAAAACAAGAAAGAATCATGGATTAGATTTTTGAGAACATGTGCATTTAGGGTATTAGCTGAATAAAAAGAGTTAGGAATGAAACCTAGATAAGAATAATCAAAGAAATAGGAAGAGAATTGGGAGTATAAAATTTTGCCAGAAACTGTGAGGATCAGAATAAAGAAACTGGTCAGAAAATGGTACTACCTGTTATGGAGAAAGAGAAGACAACAGAGAAAGAGAAGTCATTTAATTTGATGAAGAGACTATTAGAAAGTTTGAGGGAAGTCATTTTGGAGCAGGTTGAAGGCCAGATCATACTGTGTTGACCAAAGTATGTGAGGTGAAAAAGAATATATAATACATTTGGACTACTTTTAAGACATTTGCAATTTGTGGAGATACCAGTATAAAAGCCTTAGGCGTACAGAACATGAAAACATATTACAACTTTTTGCTTCTTCCCTTCCTCCTTTTATGTGTTTATATTCATAGGGTTAATAGGTGGGTGTATCTTATGCTTCTTCCCCCAGATTACCCAGAGTGGAATGCTTCACTGTTCTAGGTGTGTGATCTGACTCTCATACCTGCTTCTTGTTTATCATAATCTCATGCAAAGCTGAGCTCAAGAACCTTTAGGACATCAAGAGTAAAATACTGCATTATTTGAATTTCAGACAGCATCAAAGGGTTTTAAATAGGAATTTCATTTTTTTAAGTTAGATATATTTTTGTCTTCATTGTTTACTAAAAGCTGAATTTTAAAAATATTTCTTAGGTAACACATGTGTGTTATACCTTTGTTTTATGCTTATTTTAATTTAAAGGATGGAGTGGCCTTATCCATGTTCATGCAAAACACCTTAACAAGATTTATGAGGTAATGTATCTTTCTTTTAAATTTATGGTTTTTAAAAGATCAAAAATCTCTCTTTACTATTCCATTATTTATACCAGTTAAAAAATAATAACTAATTTTCAAATTGTGTATATTCTAGTGATGAACTGTTTCCTTGTGTGTGGAGAACAGTCATTTAGTTGCTAATGAAATGTACACAAGTACTGAAGAAAAGAATTTGGACCTAGCCCCTTTCCCTAAGGAGCTTATATCACTAGGTATATTAAGGAATAGACATGGGGGGAGTCAAATACTGATATTAGAGCAAAATATAGACAGTGATCTATTAAAAACAGATAAAGATTATCACATATTTAAGTTAGTAGAATATGGAGTGGAGTGAATCCAGAGGAGATAAAAAGAATTAAGGATTGGAGAAGACTACAGCTTTCTGAGAGATGGATTTACTTTGCATCTAGATGAAGAAGAAAAGGGGGGGACAATTCTTTTATGAATTTGGACATACAAACTGACATATTTGGGCTAATTAACTTTCTACTTTCACATTCTGATTATAGACAATTTAAAAATTATAAAAACTAAGGAAATTTATATTTAAGCATACTTATTTATTGGTATTCAACACTATTTTTGTTACTCATTATATTTTATAGAGTGATTGAATTATAATATTACTATTCTAAAGTACTTTTTTTCATTATCTTAACTCTTGAATTCATCTCTTTCCCCTATTATGCCTGATTTTTTCTCAAATTCATGTGAAAAGTTTTTCTTCTTTAGACAATCTTTTCTACTTGGGAGCAGTATGTATCAAGGAGCACTCAGTTATTTTACATCTGCAGCTTCACTTTTTGTTTAGAACCTATAAAAAAATTCCATACTTTTAAAACATTTTACACTTACCATGTAGTAGTCACACATTCATACAAACAGAAAAGGTAAAAGATTTATTTTATAACACAAAATAATGTCTCCACATAGGATTAATCTGTGGATCATTTCAAGCACTAATGAGAAGATTTTTAAGGAACCTTCAGTATACAGTTTTGGACCCCTATCTTCTAGATCACAGTTTCCACCATGCTGCAGCCTTAATTTTCCTACCCTTAAGTAATTTTAGTAAAAATGGACTAAGATGATATTACGTTAAATTATTCACAGTTGCCAGCTTCTGAGAAGTCCCAGGGGCTTTAAATTATACAAAAGCATCCATATTTGGAATAAAGGTATAATATGCTGTCCTTTCAAAAGTATATTATAAAGGAGCTATTTTGATAAACTTATATCATATTTAGCATGAATTTTTGTGTTTTTAGTGTTATGTTGTTTTTTTCTCAAGGTGCATAGATTCAAGGTTCTACTGTCCTTTGATGTGTTTGCTATAAACACAGTGCAGTAATTTTGTTTCAACTATATTTTAAGATTTTTAAAAATATTAAAAAATAGAAATATTAACATCCATTTGTTTTTCAATATACAGACTTCCTTTAATTAGTGTTGCACTAATTCAAGGTCGGGCATTGGGTGGAGGAGCAGAATTTACTACAGCATGTGATTTCAGGTAGGATAAACATTGCATTATTTCTTGTTTAAACATAATTAGCATATTTATTTTCTGCCTTCATTTCTATATTTAGTATGTTCTTAAACAAGAAAATAAATTAGTGAATATTATCTTTTTTGTCAGTCATTATAGTAGATAGTTTTATTTTAGTTTAATTACTATTTTATGCCTTGAAAAAATTAAAACACAATGATTTTGACTAAATGAAATTCATATTAGCAAAACCTCTAGGAAGATAAGTCAGAGAAATGTAAAACTTAAAATCCAAAAGCATTACACATGAAAAGTAAACAGCTGGAAAAGAAAATAGAGGAAAAACCTGTTCTAACTATCCTCTTACCAATAAAAAGAGGTTTTCTGAGATCCATTATATGTCTTTAATCTATGTGATTTATAGCAGCACTGTAAGGCTTTGGGGAAGATTAGGGAATAAAGTTAGAGAAAGTTCTTTGGGATTGATAGCTCTTCAATCTCTAGAATTATTCTCAGTATTGGATAGCTATACTACTTAGGAATGACCTTTTATAAAATCTAATGCTTTACATTTGTTTGAAACTGCTTTCTCAACACCATTCCCAAGACCTTTAAGCACAGCTGTAAGGAAACATTAGTACAATAATCTCTACAGACTCACACACTTAGGCCTCGTTATGTAAAGAGTAAAGGGTAGAATATAAAAGGGTGATTGGATAAAATGGTAAAATAAAATGGTACAATAATAAAGAGCCTGAGCATCTGAGTCCAGTAGATTTAGGTCATTCTCAGTTTGGAACTTTTATCTGACTTTGAGCAAGTTACTATTTCACCTTTTAAGTCTGTTTCTTTATCTGTAAAATGGAATATCTCCCTTAAATAGATAAGTATAAATGAGATTATGATTATATAGATTTTAGCATAATTTTAACCTAAAGTACATATTAATGTACACAAATGTTATTTCTTAGAATCTTAAAACTATCTTATACTAATCTCTTTTACAAAACTGCCAATACTTTTAAATTCATTGTCCTTTCATTTGAGTTTTTCTATTCATTGTACACTTGTCCTAGCTAACAGAAGTGCACAATAAGTGGAGATCTGTAGTCAAATTTTGACTTTCTTTCAGACACTAAGGGAAAAAACAATTCTTCTCTGGCATGTAGTACCATAGATATTTCAGTATATTGTTATATAACATTTTAACAATTTTTAAAAGTAACTTTATTGTGGTATAAATTTAAAAATTTATTGATTTTAATTATGTAAGTTAAATTTGGATGAATGTGTACATCTATGTAACTATCTTCACAATTGAGATGTAGAACATTTTTATTATCCCCATATGTTTGCATATGCCCTTTCCCATAATGGATGAGAGCAGCTGTGACACCTCTTTGTAATTTGAATTTGAATTTCCCCAACGACTTGATGGTGTTGAGCGTCTTGCTTTCTGTTTATTAGTCAGTTGATATATCTTCTTTTTTGGTCTTCAAAATCTTTGTCCCCTTTTATAAGTTGAATAATAGCAGTTATTTATATATACTTGATAAAATTATATGTCAGATAAAATATTTTTCTAATTTGTTCTAATTAGTTATATATGACAGCAGAATGCATTTCAATTCATTATACACAAAGGAGAACAGTTTTTCATTCTCTGGTTGTACACAATGTAGTGTCGCACCATATGTGCATTTATACATGTACCTAGGGGTAATGATGTCCATTTTATTCCACCATCTTTCCTGTCCCCATGCCCTCTCCCCTTCCCATCCTCCCCTTTGCCCAATCAAAGTTCCTCCATTATTTCCACTGGCGCCCCCCACCCCTCATTATGGATCAGCATTTACCTACCAGAGAGAACATTTGACCTTTGGTTTTTTGGGATTGGCTTACTTTGCAATATATTTTTAATATATAAATATTGTGAATATTTGCTCCTAGCCTGTGGTTTGCTTTTTTATTAGTAGCAAATTTTGAAGAGCAGAGAATTTTATTTTTTAAAATGTTTCTAGGTTCTCTGTTTAAAATAATTAGTCTTGTGAAAAACTTGCAAAAATCATACATATAATTCCTATATACCTTTCACTCCATTGGGGATTGAATCAGGGGCTCTTTACCACTGAGTTACATCTCCAGTCCTTTTAATTTTTTGAGACAGTCTCACTAAGTTGCTGAGGTTGGCCTTGAACTTGTGATCCTCTGACTCAGTTCCCTAAGTAGCTGGGATTACAGGCATGCATTACCACACCTGGTATTCTAATATCCTTTTACTGGTCCATGATCTAATCAAGAATATATTTTATCTGATATAGATATTGTTACCCCAGCTTTCTTGTGATTAACATGTGCCTGTTCTTTCATTTTAATTGATCTGTATTGTTTAAACTAGAGTCTAAGAGACAACATACATTAGGTGTCTTCCTTTATTTATTTATTTTTTTTCTTCAGAGTGATGCAGTCTTTGGATTGTTCAGTAGAGTAACATTATGGAGTATTTACTCTATATTTTTAGACAGTGTTATTGATATGATTGGGTTTAAATCTACTATATCAAAACTTATTTTTTATTTGTCCCGTCTGTTTTTATCTTCTTACTCTTTTCCTGCCACATTCTAGATTATTTTTATCATTCTATTTTCCCTCTACTATTGATTACGTGCCATATATGAAGATTTGTTTATGATTTCTTAACAGTGTGAACTTTGGGATTTTAAACTTGTCACAGTTCAGCTTCACATGATATTATGTTAATTGCATAAGATATAAGAACATTACAATATACTTGTAGTTCTCTTTTTCTGTCCTTTATGTATTGGTGATATACATTTGCTTTCATTTAACTCCACAATCACCATATTTTTGCTTTAAAATTTATCACTTAAATCAATAAATATAATGAGAGTCAAATGTCCTTTTATTTATTTGTATTTTTATAGAAGGAATATTTGGGTTTAAGCATATTTTGATTGGTAACTAATTCATGATGATGACTCGCCTAAAGAAACTCTTCTAGTATGTGTTTTCTTTTATGTTGTTTGAATAGTTTTGGAACTCATTTGTTTCTAAAATAGCTAGACCTAAATAAATACCTGGATGATGTTTCTACATTGATTTTCTAGTTTTCTGAGAATAAAATGAAAGCTAGGGAAATGAAAGCTAGGAATTCTATCTTAGGAAACTTCACATAAAATGTTTTCCATGGACCCTTGGTTTAGAAACCCTGTTTTTAAATAGGTATTTCTACGTATGTAATATTTTGTCATTATGTTTGATATATTATTAATGGTTCTTCTGTCTACTAATTTAGTCTGATAAGGCCTTCTAATATTTTAGTTTTGTGTATGTAAAACATAAAAGTTGAGTTTCATGACGTGTTACAAAGTAAGAACCTTATGTAACCATGATTTAGGTTAAGAACTGGAGCGTTGCCAACACTTTTGGAGTCCTCCACCTGCCCCTTAGTCACAATCCTCTCATTTCCACTAGGGTTAACCTCAAATATGGTAATTCCTTTATTGCTTTCTTTTATGGTTTTATAAAATAAATATTCCATAACAAATATTTTATTTTTTCTATTTTAGCTTCATAGAAATAGTTTCATAGTTTAATAGAAATAGTATGAAAAAGATTTAGCTAACACATGTAAAGTTTCTTTTTAAAATTTATCACTCAAGTTTTAGTTTGTTAGTTCAAACATGTCACTTTATATTCACAGAGATTTATAAATAGTTTCAGTGTATGAGACAATTTACCAAGATCCTAGGTTCTTTGAAAATTACTAATTCCTAATTTAACAGATTCTAGTGCACAACGAAAAATGGTCATTTTGTTTGAC
This sequence comes from Spermophilus citellus, assembly GCF_964194105.1. NCBI lineage: Eukaryota > Metazoa > Chordata > Mammalia > Rodentia > Sciuridae > Spermophilus > Spermophilus citellus. Next base: position 134,234,083 of record NC_138186.1, on the reverse strand, counting down.
AGTGCCCTCTGCTGTCATCAGTGCAGATTGCATTAGGATTCAGCTACTCTTTATTCTATGAGCAGTCATTGACATTATGGATGATGTGAGACTAAATGGGAAATTGGTCTATATGAGAAAGGATAGAATACTTTCCTCATTTTATCTGAAATGCAGGTACTTATGAAATATACAATTTAAATATATAATTACATAGAGTATATATTTTTTTAAACTGTATGTATGTGTTACTGCACTTCAAAATTCTCTACATAAAAGTAAATGCAAATTAAGACTTTGTAGATGTCCTTTGGAGAAAGTGAAAATTATTTAGAATCTACTGTTTATCTTCAAGCATTTATTAGACTTTGGCATCATCCTTCATATTCATTCCCTACCTGTATTTGGGCATAGTTAGGGTTTAAGACAAAAGGCAAAATAGCAGGTGAAATAATCCAAGAATATTTAACCCCTTGATACTTATAAATTGCCATATTATGTTAACCTCTAACTGAAAGAAATATAACATGTCTCAGAGTCTCATTAAATATTTAATTTTGTTGTATGTGAGACTATTGCCCCCTGGTTACATTAAGTAATATATCAGGTATATTCACAGAGCAGAACACAGTTTCCAATAAAAACATGTTCATCTGTAGACTAACTTCTCTGGAAGTGGTGTCTTCATTCATTAAACATTTTTTAGCATGTACATATGCCAGGCACTGTCATTCACAAAACATTTATGTTTTAGGTTTTTGTTCCGTTTTTCTAGTTGAATGTTTCTGTTATTTTTTTAAAAAAACAATGGTCCACAACCAATTACAATAGTCCCTTCCATAGAGTTTTGCTTTTCGTGGTTTCAGCTACCTGTGATCAACTACAGTATGAAAATATTAAATGGAAAATTCCAGGAGTAACAATTTACAGATATTATGTTACACATTGTTGTGTAGTCTGATGAAATCTTATGCTATCCTCCTCATATCTACCAGGGATGTGAATCATGCCTTTGTCCAATGTATTCACACTATATATACTACCTGCCCATTCGTGAGTTGCATATATGTAGCTTTAGTAGTGGTCTAACATTCTCAGATCAACTGTTATAGTATCCCAGTGTTTATATTCAAGTAATCTTTTTTTTTTTAACTCTATAATGGCTCCAAAGCACAAGAATATTTATGTTGGAATTTTATTATACTATATTATTGAAATTTCATGTTCTGTTTCATTAGTCATCTTTCTTAATCATTTTACTATGCTTAATTATACATTAACCTTATAATAGGTATGTATGTATAGGAAATAACAGTATATGTAGGCTTTGGCATTGTCTTTGGTTTCAGGCATCCATCAGGAGTTTTGGGCCCTAACCTCAGTGGGTAAAGAGGGATCACTATAGAAATTAAAATGATTAAACTGATCCTTCACCCTGTATTGTTTGAAAAGGATTGTTTCCTTAGACCTTTTTAAAACCACATACCAAGAATAATTGTAGTTCTTAAAAGAGGCTAATAAAGCAGATTGCTTACTGAATGATGTACATTACTAGGAAGTGATAAATCAGTACAACTCCTCTAGCTGATATTTTCCCCTGTTTTATCAGTACTTTATTAATTATCTTCTATGACAAGTTGCTTTAATTATATTCATAGTTAAATTCTAAGAAAATCTGTGTCAAAAGAACACCAACATTTTTATTTCATAGCATTCAACTAAAATGATAAGTTCTTTTAAAAAGTATATCTATTGGCCCTCTTTAGCTTGTTTAACTTTCTTACTCTGGAGAATTGCCTAGAATTTACTCAACTTATATTTCTACACTTTTCCATTTCCAATGCATAATACTTCAGCAGATGGAAATATACTTTATGAATTTACACAAGAAATGAGCCCAGATGTCATACTAGCATTGTCCCTTCCTCTCCAGAAAAACCCCTTTAAGCACCAGCTGATAATAGATTTAATGAATACATATGTCAGAAACACTCAGGTCTACTTGGCATTAGTAAGTAGACCTTCATAGTAAATTATATTCTGTTGAGTCATTATTTCACACAAAATATTCCAAAAGACAATGGCTTTTTAAAGGCATTTTAAAAACCAAAAGGCTATCTTCTGCATTAAAAATTGGCATTTCTCAACTGAAAAATTAAAATAAGATGACTTGAAAGTAGAAGACTGGTAAGAAGAATAAAGGCACAAGTTGTGTTTAAAAAAAAAAGAAGAGGAGGAGGAGGAAGGAGAAAAAGGCATTTCTGCTGGGCCCAGGGGCACATGCCTGTAAGACCAGTTACTTGGGAGGCTGAGGCAGAAGGATTGCAAGTTCAAGGGCAGCCTGGACAACTTAGCCAGACCCTGTTTCAGAATAACAAAAGGATCAGGGATGTAGCTCAGTAGTAAAGTACCCATGCAATCAATCCCTGTTTACCCTTTCCCCCAAAAAGCATTTCTTGTTGCCCAGAACCTAGTTAGTTGCTCATCATTATACTTCCATTATGACAGATTTCCCTGAGTGCCAGGGATATGGAATATTTTTCCTGTATTTGTTGGCTATTATATTTCTTATGAGAAATGCCTGTTTACTTCTTTTGCCCATTTATTGATTGGGTTATTTGTTTTTCTGATGTTAAGTTTTTTGAGTTCTTTATATTTTCTGCATATGAGCAGCTGGAGCAGCTGGCAAAGATTTTCTTCCATTCTGTAGGCTCCGCATTTAGTTTTTTCCTTTCCATCCTTGTTTATTGAATTCTCTCTCTTGAATATATAAAGTTTGTAGTAAAAAAGCTGTGTAATTTGGTATTATTAATGGTATCTCATAAGAAAATTCTAGAAATGATTGCCCAATCAAAGGTTAAATGAATAGTAACAAATTAATGAATATTGTTAGTTATTACAATTTCTCTTTCATAGGAAATAGACCAGCCTTGCATTCCCTTTAGCGTGTTTCATTAGCCTTGACAACAGAGCCTACTGTTAAACCTTTGAATTTTTGCCAATGGGATGGATGAGGAATAAAATTTCAGCAGTTTTATATGCATTTCTCTAAGTGCAGTTGATCTTATTTTTGTGTGTCTAAAAACCATTTTTTAAATCTTTGTGAATTACCTACTCATATTTTGCTTATTTCTGTGTAGAATATTTGATCTTTTACCCTTAATTTTTATGTTTTGCAACCTTTAGTGATATTTGTCATCTGTGATACATTTAAAAAATATTTGCCTACCTTGCCATAAGTCTTCTGAGTCTGCTTATTGTTTTTGCAATGCAAGCTTTTTTTTTTTAATGTAGTCATGTCCATCAATCTTTTTTTTTATTGCATCTGAATTTTATGCGGTAAAAAGCCCTGCCTCTTTCCCAAGTTATAGAGAATACACTTATGTTTTATTCTAGTATTTGAGTAATTTTATGGCTTAATCTATAACCTATTTTTAGCTTATTTTTATGAATGATGTAAATAATGGACTTATTTTATCTGTTTTTTGCCAAATGTCTGTTTTTCTGCAACACTATTTTGAAAGGACTTCTGTGTTTTAGTGATTTCAGACACACCTTATCATGTGCTAGATTTCCACTTGTAATTGTATCTATTGACAGATTTTGTTTTGTTCCAATTCCAATTTTTCTGTATTGTTTTTAATGCCGTGATAACTATGCATAAGGTCTTATCCATCTGAAGATTATTTCCTGAAAATAAATCCTATAAGTAGTACAAGTACTTAAAGACTAAGAGAATATTCAACGCTTTTGATATGTATTGCCAACTTGTCCTCTAGGAAAGATCCTACCAATTTATACTAACACCAGCATTAAATCAGTGTTTATTTGAGCAGATCCTTTCTTATAATGAATATAATCCTTGTAAATTTCCCTTCTTTCAGCCTATACCATTGTGTTAATGAAGGGAGCCTCATGAGGCCAGTCATCTAAGGGTTGGGAATGAAAAAGTTGAGATTTTAGGGGGAATCTTTAGTTTCTTTCCTTCTGTTTTCTATAATTTGTCTCATGATGGGTGACAAATAGAAAGTAAAAGGGAAGAAGGTTCCAGGAAAGTATGTGTGCAAACAAATAAGTATTTATGTTCAAACATGATTTTAAAGTATTGCTTGTTGTCAGAGATGCTAATTATGTGGTTTTCTATACCATATTTTCTCCAAATCAGCAGTTTGCCTTGTTGTCTTTGATTCTTAATATGCAGTGTAAAAGGACTAGCAGTTTCTAGCCTTGGACCATTTAAATCAGTGATTAAAACCTTTAAATTTATGACATCCCATTGCTAGTTAATTTTATAGTGTCAATGCTTTATTTAAAAACTTTAAAGTATTTATTTGGTTACTTATGTTATTTCATTTTGTGTCCTTTTACTTTGTTATAATTTATGAGGCATGGTATGCAGCCAGTCTAGTAGCCAGACTAGGATTCCAAGGCAAGCAGTCTGGCTACATAGTCTATGCACTTCACAGCATAGTTGAATAATGTCCCAATTCAATATGCACTTCTATCCTAATCACCAAGTTCACTGCCTTTCATCAACACCGGACATTTTTATAAACTATTTTCTTGTATAACTTTTACTAAAAACTTCCTATTTTAGTAAAATTTGATAAGTTCTTTTTGAAATTGTTTTTCTTGACTACATTTGGTAACCCTGAAATGTAGAATTAATTTATTAGAAAGTAGTAAGTAGCACACTGAATGGTTTTCCAAGTATCAACTTCGACCTTCTATCACCAGCCAAACGTTAATAAGTCTTTCTCTAGTTATACACAGTTTCTCATATAACATGCTTCTATCCAGCCAGTAACAAGAAACATCCACATTTGATTAACTTCATCTCTTCTCTCCCAGAATGTCATAGGAAATTTTAAACATTGCCAGGAAGCTTACATAATGAACAACGTAAAGACACTTATATTTCCTTTTCTTATACAAATAAGGGGCTTTAATATGATCTTATAAATTGAGTCTATAGTAAGTCTATAGAATTACAAGAGCTGTCTTCTATCTTTAACATGAATTGATAGATTATCTCTTGCAATAAATTATATTACAGGTAAAACTACATGAAACCCTAGAATTAATCTATACTCTTGTAAGATGAATGAACAGTTTCTGTTTGTACATGTATCTTGCTGATGATATCATGTTTTCTTAAGTTAGGTTTTCTACATTTAAAATGTTATAGATTATAATATTTAGGTCAATTCCCTGAAGTCCTTAAAAGAGCGTGCTATAGGGATACTGCTACATCGATGTTCATAGCAGCACAATTCACAGTAGCTAGATTGTGGAACCAACCTAGATGCCCTTCAATAGATGAATGGATAAAAAAAAATGTGGCATTTATACACAATGGAGTATTACTCAGCACTAAAAAATGACAGAATCATGGCATTTGAGGGAAATGGATGGCATTAGAGCAGATTATGCTAAGTGAAGCTAGCATAATCCCTAAAAAACAAATGCCAAATGTCGTCTTTGATATAAGGAGAGCAACTAAGAACAGAGCAGGGAGGAAGAGCATGAGAAAAAGATTAACGTTAAACAAGGACGAGAGGTGGGAGGGAAAGGGAGAGAGAAGGGAAATTGCATGGAAATAGGAGACCCTCATTGTTATACAAAATTACATATAAGAGGAAGTGAGGGGAAAGGAAAAAAAAACAAGGGAGAGAAATGAATTACAGTAGATGGGGTAGAGAGAGAAGATGGGAGGGGAGGGGGGATAGTAGAGGATAGGAAAGGCAGCAGAATACAACAGTCACTAGTATGCCACTATGTAAAAAAGTGGATGTGTAACCAATGTGATTCTGCAATCTGTATATGCGGTAAAAATGGGAGTTCATAACCCACTTGAATCAAATGTATGAAATATGATATGTCAAGAGCTTTGTAATGTTTTGAACAACCAATAATAATAAAAAAGTGCTATGAAAGGTTACCCTCTAAATGTTCTGTATCTCTCTCCTTGTTAAACAACTATGTTCTTCTGTCACCAGTGATTTATCATACTTATTTACTGTGTATCAATACAAAGGCACACCCTAAAGAATAGATGTCAGTTTGATCACAACCAACAATTTTACAAAGATTACCTCAGGATTTGTTACAATCATGAAATAGTATTTAAAAAGGTATTTTATCTTGTAAAATAGAACAAAGGATAAAGAACATGGTATGAAGATCATAATGAAGAGTCTTCTTTAGAAGCAAAGAATTTTTAAAATGTGTTTAAGTTGGTAATAAGTTTTGTTGTATAAACCATATACATTATACCAACACCTAGGACGTTAACCAATTTTTCCCCCCAGCACTGAGGATGGAACCCAAAGTGCTAGGCAAGCACTCTATCACTGAGCTACCCTGCATAGCACAATAACCAATATTTATATTCACCTAAGGTTCCTAACACAGTCCTTTACTCCATTGTAGGCATAGTTCTGAACCAACATCAGTGTGAATTCCACAATTTAACTGGAATAGTGACATAATTCATTCTGTGAAAAGCTTCATAGGACTGGGCTAAATATTAACAATATTCCTATCTGCAAAGCTGTCAGACATTATTATTTCTATGATTTGAGTCCTTAAATTTTTGACAGTTTGTGATGTCAGTACTCCTCTTAACAATTTATGGCTACATTCAGATTCTTAATGAGACCTGTTATTTCTTCTGCCCCATTTAAAAATGATTTATCAAAACTATTTTCTTTTTCTTTTTAATATTTTTTTAGTTGTAGGTGGACACAATATATTCATTTATTTACTTTCATGTGGTACTGAAGATCAAACCCAGTGCCTCACACATGTGATGCAAATGCTCTACCACTGAGCTACAGCCCCAGCCCCAAAACTATTTTCATAGATGTCTCTCTTCTAGAGTATTTCTCCTACAAGTATTTCTCCTAAAAAGTGTCAAAAACCTCAAGATTGTTGTTCTTTGTGCTAAGAGAACTAAATCACCTGGTATTTGAACATTTAACGTTTTGGAAAGCAAGATTTAAGGTCTTCTTTTTGTAATAAGTAGTTTGAAAGCAATCGTTTTTCTTAAAAAGTTAAAATTTTGATATGACATTTAGTCAGAATGACATTTTAACATAGTGAAAGCATGCAATCAAAAACTCATTTGGTATTCTCCTAACTATATAGGTTTACTCAGTCTCTTAATATTATAAAATGTTCCTAGGCAAATATGAAGCCTTTTGCTATGACCACCATTTTTTAAAACTAGCTCCTTTTGTTGCTTATTAATCAATGGTCATACTCATAAAAATCCCACAATTTTGGGAAAAAGAACCCCTGCTATAGGAAATCACTGGTATCAGTCTAACCCAGGTGACTACTGATGTTTTTACTGGTATCCCTGTGCCACAAAGTTAAAAGAGTACATACAACACATACTCTCCAGGTTTAAGTCCTAGCTTTGCAATAGCAGAGCTATTTAACTTTTGTTCCCTGGATTTCTTCATCTATAATGAGGATATTTCCATACCTCATATGGTTGTTCTGAAGGATTAACATAAGCTTTCTTAAACAACTGGTATGTGATATTAAATGCTAATTTTAGTCTGTATAGCAACCAGAACAACCCTTACAAAATGTGAGATGCTAGTTTGTCAAAATCCCTTTAAGAAACTTCACAATTAAAGAATGAAGTCTGGAGCTGCAGTTATGGCTCAGCAGTAGAGCACTTGCCTAGCATGTGCAAGGCCTTGGGTTTGATCCTTAGCACCATGTAAAAATAAATAAAATAAGGGCATTGTGTCCAACTATAACTAAAAAATATTTTTAAAAAAGAATGAAGTCTGAGCTCATTATGGAGGTTTGTAAGTCTGCTCCTCTGATTTTGTTCCGTGTTACTCTTTGCTTCCTCTATTCCAGTTACACTGGCCCCATCCTCAGAGATACAGAGCAGTCCTAGTTGAAGACTTTTGCATTTGGAATTGCTGCTTCTTGGACACTTTTTCAGATTTTTGCACTTCTCTAAATATTGAGAATATATGTATTCTCATTCATTAATTCCTTGCCCCACTTTGTTTTCTTTATAGCACTTATCACTACAGCTTGTGTGGTGCCTCTCTCTCCAAGCACAGAATTTTATTTTGTTATAGTCTTTAAGCATCTAAACACTACCTGAAATTGGCAGTGCTCAGTAAATATTTGCCAGATATTGGACTATAAGACGAAATTTATTATTTTTTTCCTGAGGACTTTGAAAACCCTAACTTACTTTGTTTTTTTTTTTTGTGTGTGTGTGTGTGTGTGTATGTTTGTGTATGTGTATGTGTGTGTGGATACAAACATACCGATGCCCATACTTTCACCTGTTCCAGGTTTTTTCATTAGGACTCTACTCACTTTAGAAAAAAAATTGGGCTTTTAGAAATAAACATAAATTTGCAAAGTTAAGAATAAGCAAGCACATGTTAAAACAAGTAAACATATTAAAAATTTTAGATGGAATAACCTCATCTTTCTAATATTCAGTTTTTAATATTATGTATCTACCTAAAAAGAACAGTGATTTCATGTTACATTATGAAGAGGTAATACTTGATTATAGTACATATATGTAGTTATATTTTATCCTTTTTTGCTTTTGCAGGTTAATGACTCCAGAAAGTGAGATCAGATTTGTCCACAAGGAGATGGGCATAATTCCAAGCTGGGGAGGGGCCAGCCGGCTGGTTGAAATCATCGGCAGCAGACAAGCTCTCAAAGTGTTAAGTGGGGCCCTCAAACTGAATTCAGAAAAAGCTTTAAACATAGGAATGGTGGAAGAGGTCTTGCAGTCTTCAGATGAAACTAAATCTCTAGAAGAAGCACAAGAGTGGCTAATGCAATTTGTCAATGGGCCACCAGAAGTCATTAGAGCTTTGAAAAAATCTGTTTGTTCAGGCAGAGAGCTGTATTTAGAGGAGGCATTACAGAATGAGAGAGATCTTTTAGGAACAGTGTGGGGGGGACCTGCAAATTTAGAGGCTATTGCTAGGAAAGGAAAATTTAATAAATAGATTTTTAAAATGTGTATGTACTACAAATAAATCTTCAATGATTAATATATATGAATGTTAAATGATACTAAATATGATAGAATTACTTTGAAGTCTGCTACTAAAATTCAGATTTACTTTTCTTTTTTTGGCCAACATATACATAATTTTTTGCTTAATTATTTGTCAATTCCTAAATTCTCATAATAGTTTTTAATCTATAACTGAAGATCAGCTTGCAAAAGGAAAAGCTTCTACACAAAACCTACTTCTGGAGCTGTTTTTCATAAATGTTTTGTTCTGTCTTACCTAGAAATAACTTAATGAACTCTGTTATTTAAGAAAAAAGTGGGCAGGGATCAAGAGAATATGAAAATAAGAAAAGGTATAATTAATCATTTCTGCTCTAAGCAGCTCAAGTAAAATTAGTGAGAAATGACCCTTTGTTTTAAAAAAGATCTATTAATCAGTGAGGAGACATGATATGGAACATCAGCTACCTAAATTATTCATTCTTTTGTTTCCTGGAATTTCTGTTTTAAAGGTGAGATGTAAAGATTAATGAAGCATCCTATAACAAATTTGCATTTTTATACTAGATTTGTTTTTCTGGAAAACAACTTTTCTTCTTTTGTAACTAGCTATTTTTTAAAAGTAAATTCAATAAAAATGCACAGCTCAAACTTTTATGATCCTAGTAATTTACTTCTTTAAAAATGTGTTTCAAAGAGTTAAGTCCCAATTCTAACCTTTCACAAGAAGAAAACTTCAAATTAGTGAGTTTTTAATTCTTGCTTTTATTTGTTATTATATTTAATTCCATTTGAGTCATAGTAAAACTACCTTGCATATTCTAAATCAACATGATCCTGCTTTTTGAGTTCCAAAAATATAGTCAGACAGACTGATGTTTTGAGGACATTCTAGATTACATGCTAATCCAATACTTCCTCTCTTGCCAAGATAAAAGTGGATTTTCTGATCTACAATATTGTATATAAAGTGAATTTGTGTCTACTAATGCTGTTTTTATGCAAGTCTGCCATGTAATTCAGATGTAAGAACACTAAGTATAAGACTTACTTACTAAGTAAGTGCAAGACTGCTACAGAAAATATAAAACATTGGCTATTTAAGAACTCTTAAAATTGTTTCACAGGCTGTAGGTTTATTTCCATACCTACAGACTGCCTTACCAATTCTTAGGAAGAAATCAAACTTCAGAGCAGGTGACTATTTAAGTGAAATACAATCAGTTCAAACCACTATCTTGTTAGTAACTTTTGGCCACAAATACCAAAACTCTTTCCATCCATTTTCCACACTCAAACCAGAGACAAATTATTTTCAATAAACTCTAGTATTTATTAAATTATAAATTTTTTAATCAAAAAGAAAAATGCAGATCAAGAAAAACCTCAAACTACAAGGACTAGACAGCAAAGCCTCTGGGAACCATGAAGTGTGTTACAAAGATTCTGAAACATAAGTTATTAACTGTTTTCTTCACAATCCATTTTAATAACTTTACTATATAATAGTTGTTATTCTTCTATTTTTAAATCCCAAATTCACATCTATTTCCACATTAAGCTTCCTGCTCATAATGATACCAAACATCTCACAGGTGCCAAATATTAGTAATGGTTTTATGCCAATCCATGCAGAAAAATAAGGTAATGCAAGAGTTGGATGAGGACTATTAATGCACAGATAATATACACACACTGGCCAAAAGAACTAAAGAAACTTAAAAAAAAAAAACCCAACTATAAAGTAAACAAACATCAAGAAAATGGGAAACTAAACAGCTCTCAACTATTAACACCCAAGTTCCTTACATTAAATAAATTTCTCAACAGAGACATGTTAGACGTTTTAATTTCAGATCTATCCTTCCCTCACCCCTTCCCACCCCAACTCCCCAAATGCACTACTAGGGATGAGTATAATGTTACATGGGCAGAAATTTACAGATACCCATTTCAACCTTGAGCATGGAGCTGAAAACTTTTTAAATTTAAACTTCAGTTACTGTGCACTGTCCATCAGGCCTTCTAGATCTGACACTGACACTCACTGTTCCAGCCCCTGCTACTGATCGATCAGTTCCTGATCGATCAGCTACTGTCTGGTTTACATTAGGAACCAAAAGTCTCTGTTGGGTCAAGGAGTGCTGTGCAACAACCGCGGATACATCTTCACTATCACTACTGGCATCTGATTCAGTTTCTTCAATGGAGGTGTCAGGTACCCTGCTTGAAGAAGGTGATTCATGATCTTCTTCTCCTTCCCCCCTATGACTCCTTTCAGCTATGCTGTCTCCACTGAGTTGTAAATGAGCAAAAGAGTCTTCCAGAGAAGTACCTGCATCAGGGGACGGTGTTGCAGGACTGGTTAACTGGCCATCTACTGATGTTAGGGGCCTTGCAGAAGACACTGGAGGCTGAACAGAAGCTCCACTCTGTGCTGATATGCTGTCCGCTCCATCGGCAGAACTCTCTCTCGCTAGGTTTACGGTATTAGTGTCACAGTCCAGCCTAAGTCCAGCTACTCCCTTCTTTGGTATATCTATTATATCTCGCTTAATCTTCCTGCGACGTCCATGTTCATTTCTCCTATACTGAACCATATTTTCAAGATCAGCAACATACAGAAACCCAGCAATTAACATTTCAGTGTTCTTTTTACCTTTAGAAAAAGCATCTTCCAGCTCTCTACTAGTACGCTCATCATACTGCCACCACCCATTTCTTCCTTCATAATACCATGCATATTCACCATTTCCTCTACTTGCTGCCTTAAGTTCTTCTGGTGACAACAAAGTTGGCTTGTCAAGGAAATCCTCAGGAATTTCTTGTCGACAAAGGGCACATCGCTTTCCAAGCCACGAAGCTCCCTTTACACACAGATAGCAGAAAACATGCTTACAAGGCAGACTGACTGGGTGAACACATGTTTGCAGACAAATGGCACATTCAGGAACAGTTAGAGAAGGTGCAGTATTAGAACAGGACTCATTCGCTTTCCTGTTCGTAGGAAGCATGTTTATTGAGTGATCAATCTCACCACAGCCAGCCATCCTAAGAAAATGAAAAAAATACAATATTAAAATCACGTAAATTCTTCCAATATCTAAATTCAACAATTCAGAAAACACTTCATAAGTACCTATTACATGCAAGCCACATAGAGCCAAATAGATTGATAAAACCAGATACAAACGTTTAAAAATGTACAATCCATTCTTGACGACTACAATCAGACTAAAAACCACAACACAGCCAAAAATTAATTCAGATGACAAACAATTTTGAACCCTTTCCAGGATGATTACCAGCAATTTTACAAATTATGCCATACATTAATATATTTGTTACTTCACAAAGAGGCCATATAAAATTAAGACTAAAGCTGAAATCCTAGAAATTCCCTACCTCTGTTATATATGTAAAAACACATGTTTAACCACTCATTTGTCATGCCTAGCCATTTCTTTTCTGTGAAACACTCTTCTAATGGTTTCCTTGTTGGCTTTTTCTATTTTTTCTAAACCCTATGTTCTTCTCACTGTATTCTTTTGAAATGATCTTATCTATACTCATGGCATCAATTACTACTTATATATAAATGATACAAATTAATTCAAACTGGACCTCTCCATTTGGTGTGGACCTATATTGTCTATTTTAGATCTAGTATATCTGGAAGGTACAAAGCTGAAATCATGATCTGTTTCTTTCTTACTCCCTAAAATAGCCTTCATGGTGACATCACTATTTGCTTATCCAAGCCAAAAATCCAACTCAGAAACTCTCCTCCTACATGTTTCCATCCAAATAAACCATCATTATATCAATTTTATCTCTCAAATTTTATCTCCTATATTTACCTAATATCCATCTCTACCTTCCCTAGCTATCAAGCAAACATTTGCTTATTAAATTATTGCATATGCCTTTTAATTTGTCCAGGCACAACAGCTGCTTATAAATTGTTTTTTAGGATAATAACCAAAATCTCTAAATCCATCATGCCCTGTATGGTCTGGCCCCCCACCTCCATAGGAGCCTCATCAAACTTCTCCTTGACCAGGCTTCTAACCAAACTGGCTACTCCCTGTAATAATGAGCTTTCCCAATAGGGAACACTCCTTCTCATCTCCTGCTTTCCACACCCCTTTTGATAGGCAAACTAGTATCAATCTTTCACTTCTCTTTAGAAAACCTCTATGACTAAGTCAAATAATCCTGTTAACTTCTTGCTACCACAAACTCCTCATTCTTTATCAGAATTGCAATGTAACATTTACTTTCATGAAAATGAATGTTTTCAAACCAGATATTTGGGTTTCATTTTAAGTAATTTTAACCTAAATTATCGGACCTAAAACTTTTTTTAAACATGTACTTAGATACACCTTGACAATATGTAAAAATTCTGTCAGTGTGAAGCAGCACAATGAAGAACTGTATAATGAAAAGCTTCAGCCAGCCAATGAAAGGAGGATAACTAACAGAGAGAACTTACATAGTGAAACCAATGCTAGACAAGAAATCTAAAAACCTGGTGAGTCTTACTCTCCCTTATTAATTATGTGCTCTTAGTCCTTCAGGTAAAATTTTAGTCTAATTTTCTCACCTAAAAAAAAATCAGAGTTTACAAAGCTCTGGTAAGAATGGCCCTCCAAATACTTAATAATCACTAAAGCTCCATAAAAGTTAGAACCATATAAAATCATGGGAGAAAATGATACCACTAAAAAAACTGCCCTGAAAACGAGGGAAAGAGAAATAAAAGGCAAGATTTGTCAAACTGGAAACACTGAACTTAAACACTGACATAAAAATTTGAACTTCTACCTTATTTGTTCAGATAAACAACATCCACTACACAGTCCATATATAATGCTGAGGACTGATGGATCTAAAGATAACAAGACATTCATCTTATTTTTGTTTGTTAAATAAGGACACAAACATGCATGTAGATAATCACATTATGCAATAAACAAAATGTGTTAAGATACAAAGCAATGAGAGACAATGGTCATTAGGTGGGTGGCCCTGGATAATGGAAGAGATTTCAGGCAGAGACATATGCAAACCACTCAATCATGTAAGCAGTGGAATAGCAGGAGATGGAACTGTAAAGGTTATCAGATGCCAAATAAGAAATATCTGATGACTTTTATTCCACAGTAATAGGAAACCAAGATATATTTAAACGGAAAAAAAAAAAAAAACAAGGGAGCCGACTAATGACTGAGAAATGGAAGTAAAGATTTCAGAGATTAGAAACCATTAAATATTTAAAATGAGTAAAAATTTCTCTGCACCAGTTAATTCTGCCATTTTAAAGAAGAATATTTAGAATATAATCACCATAAGGACCTTTGCTTTTTGCCCAAGATTAAGAACTCAAAAATAAGTTCAGTGGTGCCAGGTGTGGTGGTACACACCTGTAATCCCAGCAGCTTGGGAGGCTGAGGCAGGAAGATCTAGAGTTCAAAGTCATCTCAGCAAAAGCAACATGCTAAGCAACTCAGTGAGACATTGTCTCTAATAAAATACAGAATTGGGCTGGGGATGTGGCTCAGTGGTCAAGTGCTCCTGAGCTCAATCCCCAGTACCCCCCACCAAATGAGTCCAATGATTATAAAAAGGGGATCGTCAATAAAAATGTTTAATCAAAAATTGAAAAACAGTATTCTTTGGCTTTAATCACACCACATTCAATCTTGTAATGATCCCATTTTTTACTGCTTTGTCTGTGTTCTTCGTTCCTTAAGAACTTACTAACAATGTAAATTTTTAAAAAAGATTTATCTAGATAAATCTTTTTAAAAATCTAGATTTAAAAAATTATCTAGATGAACATTTATCTAGATAAAGACACAACAGAGTCTCCATGGAAGAATTAATCAAAGAAATGCTCAATTTCTAAGTTCTTTTTCAAACCAACTCTAGGTTTATAGAATCCAGCAAAGTACAACTTTCCGTAACCCATAGAAAGTTCTAAATCAAGCAAATATGACTTCCGAATATGTATTAGGCACTGTAGGAACTTTAAAATATTTTTCCTTTTCTTCAAAGATCTTAAAACAACTTAAAGTACAAGTAAAGCACATGCTTCTTAATGGCCCAATTAACACCCCCATCTATCCCACCCTTCCTATCCCAAAAGAGATGGCAGTGCCCTCCACATTTCATCTCAGAAACTCTCATTCATTGCAATTTAAGTGAAAGAAATTAATTTCAATGAAATTCTTGAAAGTCTTTTTAAGCATTTCCCTATGTGCCCAAATTTCCAATTAAGAAAAAGAAACCAAGAAAGAAATCCATTTACAAGTAATCTTTTATAAATAAGTAAAAAGCCTGTGATTTGTTATTAAGACAAAGTGATAAAATGGGCTATTGCTCATCATTATTTTGAAAAAACAGCAATATCTTACGAATAAATGTCTATATCCTAAACTATCTAGACCACCTGTAAACAAAGGACAAGTTTAAAATTTTATAAATTTAAATGGAATACAAGCCTGACAAAATGCAAACAAGATATCCAACATGTCACTGGGACCAATGCCATACTTTCAAATACATAATTCCAAACGTGTCATATTTGATCTAAGTAAAATTGACCTGAAACATGAGTTTTCCAACACATGCAAGTGATTTATATATAGAAAAGAAAGTTTCCACTGGTTGCTAGGTGGCATGCTTATAATCCCAGCAACTCAAAAGGCCAAGGAAGGAGGATTGCAAGTTCAAAGCCAGCCCAGCAACTTAGAGAGACTCTATCTCAAAATAAAAAATGGGGGTGTAGCTCACTGGTAATGTGTCCCTGGGTTCAATCCCCAGTACTATTTTTAAAATTTTTAACTAAAAACATTACTTTCCACTCTGCTTAATGGTATCAATATTTTGTACAACTCTTATCCTTACATGTATAGGTAAAATTAACCAACTTTAAAATGTAAAAAGCAATTATGACCACCCTAGGCAAGGCATGAACTATAAAAGCAATATATTTGGAAAGGTAAAACAACAACTCTGTGCAGATATTTTGTTTCCCTCATCACAATGAAGTTTACTTCATTGGAAAATTTTATCAGAAAACAAACAAGGGACACTGGGGAGCTAAAAGTGCATTATTTCATAGGAAACATTCTCAATTATCAATATGCAATAGCAAATTTTAAATTCTGATTCACTTTAGTCCACAAAGTATACTGCCGTCGATCACCAAATAAGAAACTGGGAGAAACATTTGTTAATACTTCTTATATAATTCTGGATGAGGCGTAAACAACAGATAAAGAAAAGATATTTAACAATGTAAAGATCAAGCAACCTCAAACCACTAGCCTGCATATAAGACATACTTCAAGGCTGTTTTTATAACCATTTTAATCAATCCTACTGTCTCTATTTCACAGAGTTTCAATAATCTTAAAATAGGTGACAGCTCAAATGTATGCAGAGGTTCATACCAATATGTAAATAAGAAATGTTTCCTCATCCCTCTTTGTATAGAGTAAAGATTTGGTAAAGAATTAATGCTAATAAAAAAGAAGTATTCCTGTCTAATAAATGTTGTATGAAACTCTACAAATATTTTGCAAAAAAGGAATTTATTTCTAGGTTACTAAATTAAGAAAAATTCAACACAAGGAAATTTGTAGTTAATTCAACTCTGCTAAGGAGCATCAATTAGCACCTATTTTCAAAGACTTTCTTACTAAAAATTCTTCATGTGCTATTTTAACCTTCAAGGATTAACCCCATTCTTATTCCCATAGATAAGCCGTGGTAAATACTTCTGCAAGATGGTAAGTGTCTATCAACCCTACTAAGTCTTCTCTCAAAAAAGATAGACCATAAAGCGATAGTAGTGGAACTGATGGAAATCTTCAAGGACTCAGATTTTGTTGAAACTTTCTTAAAGATCTTTAATTAAAAAGAAAGGTAAAATTATGATAAACACAAAAAGTCCTCAGCATATAAATAAGAACATTTTAGCCAGCAATAAAAATACCAATCAGGTGTTCACAGATGTTTTACTTCTACTATGTTCAAATATAAACATAGGACTATGACTTATTTATTATGTAATATGTGCCAGGCACTGTTTGAAGCACTTTATATTTAATGCTTACATTATCCTATAAAATAGGTCAATTATTTTCCTTATTTAACATATAAGGGAATTAAGAAAGTTCAAGCGATGTGTCCAAAGACACTGACTCACCATTATTAAGTGATTGAGACAGCTTCAAATCCAGGTGATCTGACTCAATATCTATTATCTTAATGCTACAGATTGCCTCCAAAATAACTATGGCCATTCAAATACAAGAACCACCCAAAATAATTTTAGAAAAGATAAAATTTCAAAAAGTTAACAAGAAAATTTGCCAACTAATAAAGGAATGAAAATTCCTGTCACTTGCCCAAAGAGCACTTGTGACTTTCGGTATTTCTCTTTATTCCCTTTCAGTTTTGAACTAAGGAAGAAAATATTTCATCATCTATTATGCCTATGGCACTAGGAAAGAGATACCTCATCATATTTCCTATCAAAATGCAAGGGAAGAAAAGTTCATTAACACATGCCTTGCTTATTAGTTTTATGACAGGCACAACAGATACCAGAAGGAAATGGTTACATGTAGGAGGGCACAGGCATATATTAAATGAATGAAATGTACTTTCCAAGAAGTGGTGCAGCAAAATCTTGTCTTTATGGTATCTTAATAGGTTTAGACATTTATTCTAAATGCAATGGTTCTTAAACATTTTGGGGCTAGTTTTATCAGGCGTTTGATGAAATCTTACGTCAAATTTCAAGGGGTTAAAAGATCTCTATAAAGTTGATCCACACATGAATCCCTATAGCAGCCAGGGGAATTCACTGAAAGATTTTACTTTAGAAAATAACAAGTTAATAATTTTTCAAAATTTTAGACAGCAGTTTGGAGAAAAGTTGGTAGTGGGGGAGGGCAAAAGGCAACTGGAATTTATATACATCCAGGTAGAAATCCAATATAAGATAATGAAAGGGAGGGTGCCGACATAAGGTTCCAACAGTAGAATATAAGAAATGCTAAAGAATAGAAAAGATGGAGAGTGGCACTATTCTCCAGGATTCAGAATTTGAGGAGACTTTTGTCTCAGACACAAGGACTTTAAGATATTTATAAGGTTTCCAGGAGGAGATAGGTAGATGATAGCTATATTTACTAGATTGGTATTCTAATCTAGAAAGAAATCAAACTGCCAAAAAATCTGATGAGTCACCAACACATACCCAATTCTTAGAGCCATAAAAAAATCGATAAATCCCCAAATTAAACCCCCAAAGAGAGCAGGAAAAGAGGCCAAAGAACCTTGGGTTACTCTAAAATTTATAAATGAGGTATGATAGCCTGCAAGAAAGATGGGGAACAAAGAGAGAACATCACCACAAAAGCCAACAGTGGAGACATTTGCAAAAAAAAGAAGTGTCAAACAAAGAGAATAACTATAAAAGTTACTGTGATCAAATTTCAATTGATTGAACTGCATGTTGCAAAAGTTGTGAACTCCACATCCTGATTTGCTATTTTGATTTTCCAAAGACCATCAACCCTGCTATGGATAACTTTTTAATTTAGCAAATACATCTTTCTTTCCCTAGTCCCCCAGACTACTATAAAACTTTTCCAATGCCTAGTTTAAGAGATACTCTGACTCCAATATCACTGAGAAATTACATAAGCCAAAGATAAATCTTCAAAATCTACCTGCATCTTTACTCTGCTTTATCATCATTCCTCCTGAGAACATGGTACTGCTGGTTGTTTTCAAAACTAACCCTTCAATTAATGCCATGCCTTAACTCCTCCAAGACTCTAATATTTCAAAATCAATTAACTTGATAAATCTAATGACCTCTTTTAATGCAATCTATTCAATACTATTGCACTAAATAATATTAACCATCTATTCTGTTTCTTAAACTTCATACTTTTCATTTCCATAATAGCATTCTCAATATCTTCTTTCATTTCTTTTTATCTTCTCTGGCATCCTTTAAATACCATTACTTCTCACAAGTGGGTAGTACTATATTCTATGCCTAGACAACTACAAAATATTTCACATTAATATATAGACCTATACAACTCTCAACATCTAATATCCAGAAATCTTCACAGATATATAAACAAAGTATATATATATATACACACACATACATATATAGTCCATATTTCTAATTCTGTATTCAAAAGGTTTTCCTCAACATTCTCATGGTACTTGAAATATGACTGAAAACAACATTATCTGTTCCCCTTAATCTGTATCCTCTTTGTTCTCCACCTTGGATAATACCTGGAGCCACTCCTGGTGCTACCTTATTCCTTGGCCACTTCTCTCCCTCTTTTTTTTTAATACAACAGAACATTCTTTAAATACGTCCCCTTTATTCCCAAAGACTGTGACCCTAATTCTAGACTCCTGGACACACTCTTGTAAAAAATAGTAACCTTCCAACTGATTTCAGTCTTTTCTCCCTCAAGTCAATCATGTTTAATTAATCCTCTTTCAATTTTCAATAGTTTATTTACATATATATATATATATATATATATACATATATATTCAAAATCCTAAGTATTACCTTTCAAGACCACTGATGTGGGTTTTACACTGAAACAGACTTATATAAAATCTAAGCTTTACCAAGTATTTTTAATATGATTACCTAGCATTTTCCAAGTTTACATAAAGACAAAAATTACTGAACCCAAATGTTTTATTTAGCATCTTGGAATCTGTACTTTAATAAAGTGCCCCAAGGGGATTATTCTCTCTCAGTACACACTGACTCAGGCAAGTGACATAATCTATTTTTTCATCAGCAGGTGAGACAACTAGTGTAATATACAGTGATAAAATTCAAAAACTCAAATAAAACACCCAGTAAGCCCCTTGTAAAATAGTAGGTACTAAATAAACATTTAATTTCTTTTACTTACACTTTGAAATCTCTTTCTCCTACCCTACTTTTTGAAACAGGGTTGTTCCCCAACCTACCTAAAATACCCTGATATTAGGCTGCTATATCCCTCCTCATTCCTTTGGTTTGAAAATATTTTCTAACTTTCTCTGACTGATAAATTACAGTCATTTTTTAAGGCCAAACTAAAAGTTCTTTTGTCCACTTTCAACCACTCAGATGGGACTAATTTCTTACCCTCAATTCTAATAGCATTTTACTGTTATCTCAATATGATATTTAATTGCATACACACACACACACACACATATATACACACATACATTTGTCTCATAAACTAGAACATAGCAAGTTCCTTGATGATCAATAGCTAGACTATCTAACCAAGAAGACTAAACAAAAAAATAGAGGCTGGGGATGTAGCTCAGAGGAAAAGCATTTGCCAAACATATACAAAGCCTCATCTTGTTCAATCCTCAACATAGGGAAAAAAAAATGATAGAATAGATTAACATAATTAAATAAAAGATACATGTGTCCTAGTTTTTTTTTTTTTTTTAAAAAAGGGGTTACTGGTATCATTTTTCTTTTACCCAATTCTCAACACTAAGAATGATATGGTCATACTTTCAAAGGAAGTACAGAATCAGATTTACTAACTGGGAGAATATGGAATAATGTCTACAAGGGTTACTCTGGTTCTGTAATGTAAACACTATAATCACAAAGCTTCAAAAGCCAGTGAAATGTGTGATAATTTTTTTATGACATCAAGTTAAATAATGTTCATATCAATTTGAAAGAAAAAACTATTATGTTCATTGTGGGAAATGTTATTGATGAAACACTGTGGGAAATGTTTCATCAATAACAATCAAGTTCAATATGAGCAAGTTAAGGGTAATCTAGCATTTTAAAGCATATTAAACAAAGACTAAATGACAGGAAAATAAAATTGTATATCAGAGTGAATTGATATGAATAAAAAGCAACCGTACTAATTAAAATCTCAGCTATGCTCTGAAGAAATGCCTTAAATTTAGTGAAACAAGTTTTTAGTAATTACTGTTTTTATAACCCAGACAGTTTCTTGTTTATAAAACCAGATACTGTCTAACTGCGTGATTTATTAAAATGTTAAAAGAAAGGTAGACCCTAGAGGCCCTGGAGATCTTGCCAGTTTTCTGGCCTTTAATAAGCAAATTCCTGTTTTCAGTTTCACTTCTTACAGCGATTTTTCCCCCCATAGGATAATTTAATGCAAATAAAATTGCTAACTTAATAAAGCATCTATAAGCCAATACAAAATGCTCATTTGATATAATTAAAACTAAACATAACAGACATTTGATTGACAGTCTTTTATACCAAGCCATTGCAAGTTTTGAAAAACCATGATGCTATACTTACATTTCTATTACAGATTCCACAGATGCCTGCCACAAAAATAAAACATCATCTTCATCAGCAGTCAGACAGATTGTAGTATATTCTCTTCCACTGCTGGTTCATTCTTTGTGCTACAAAAGAAAAAAAAATTCACTATCAATTTCTCTATAGACTAATCAAGATCAACAGAATTAGTTAATTATGTATGACCCTTTCACAAGTCTATGGAATATCTTATCTTTAAAGTAAAAAAACAAAAATCAAAAACCAATCATGTGAGCTGGAATGTAGCTCAGTGGTAGAATGCTTCGCTAGCATGTGTGAGTTTGATCCCCAGTACCAGAAAATAAATCAATAAAATGGGTATTAAAAAAAATAACACCAAGGATGCCTGCTTTTTCATCACTGCTCACTGGATGTTCTAGCAGAGTAATTAGAATGGAAAAAGAAATTAAGGACATAAAAATTGTCAAGAAAGCTGGGCACAGTGGCACATGCCTATAATCCCAGCAGCTCAGGAGGCTGAGGCAGGAATGAGTTCAAAGTCTACCTCAGCAAAAGTGAGGTGCTAAGCAACTCAATGAGATCCTGTCTCTAAATAAAATACAAAAAAATAGGGCAGGGGATGTGGCTCAGTGGTCAAGTGGCCCTGAGTTGAATCCCAGGTAGCCACCCCCCCCACAAAATGTCCAGAAATAAGTTTTTTAAAGTGTCTAAGTAAAATTGTCTCTATTTTCTATAAATAGACAAAAGATTTCCAAAGAATCCCCAAGAAAGTTAATTATCAAGTCTGGCAAAGTTGTGATTACAAGTTTCAAACACACACACACGAGTTTTGTTTCTATATCAATAACAGTCAACAATCCAAAAAAAAAAAAAAAATCCATGAGGTGATTCCAGTTAATAGCATCCAGAAGAATAAAATAGCTAGGAATCAACCAAAGAGGTAAAAGACCTGTACATTGAAAATTATATTACTGAAAGAAACAAGAAGAGTTAAATAGGTGGAAAGAAAACCAGCTTTCATATATTTAAAGACTTAATATGTTAAGACAACAAATACTACCCAAAGTGATCTACAGATTTGACATTAAGAGGACCAATGTTATCGAAGTGATCTACAGATTAAATGTAATTCCTGTCAAAATCCCAGCAAGATTTTTGCAGAAATGGAAAAGCCAATCCTCACATTCATACAGAATTGTAAGGAGCCCCAAATAGCCAAAACAATCTTCAAAAAGAATAAAAACGTTGAACAATTCCCACTTCCCAATGTTAAGACAGAGGTCCAGGCATCAAAACAGTACAGTGCTGGCATAAAGACAAAGACATAAATGGAATAGAATTGAGAATCCACGTCCATTGGCAATTAATTTTTCAAAAAGGGTATAAAATCCATTCAATGTGGAAAGATTACTCTCTTCAACAAATGTTGGGACGACTGAATTTCCAAGTGTAAAAGGATCAAGTCAGACACTTACTTTACAGGATATGCAAAAATTAACTCAAAGTAGATCAATGATCTAAATATCAGAAGTAAAACCATAAAACTTCTAAATGGGCAAATTTTCACAACATTGGAATTGGTAATAAAGTCCTAGATATAATACAAAAAGCATAAGTAGCAAGAAAATCAAACAGATTGGATTTTATCAAAATTAAATCTTTTGTGTGTCAAAAGACATTGTCAAGAAAGTAAAAAGAGCCAGAGAGGCAGGCACACACCTGTAATCCCAGCAGCTACAAATTAATTCAAAGCCAGCCTTAGCAACTTGGTGAAACCATGTCTCAAAAAAACAAAAAAAAACTGCTGGGGATGTGGTAATATCCCTGAATTCAATCCCTGGTACAAAAAAAAGAAAAAGAAAAAGGAAAAAAAGAAAGAAAAGAAGTAAAAAGATAATCTATCTATAGCACGGAAGAAAATTTTTACAGATAATGTGTTTGATTTAAAGTTTAGAATAAAAATTTCTACAACTCAATAACAAAAGGACAAAAAAGAATGAAAAATAAGCAAAGAACTTGAATAATGATTTTGCCAAAGAGATACAAATAGTCAATAAGCACAGGAAAAGATACTTAACATAATGTTTGGGAAAAATGTAAAAGTCTCATTGGTATAGCTACTGTAATGACTATAATTTTTAAAAACATGAATAAATGTTGGTGAGAATGTGGAAAAACTAGACCCTCAATCATTGCTGTTGAGAATATTAAATTGGGTATCTATTTTTTTTAAAGAGAGAGTGAGAGAGGAGAGAGAGAGAGAGAGAGAGAGAGAGAGAGAGAGAGAGAGAGAATTTTTAATATTTTTTTTTTTTTTTTAGTTCTCGGCGGACACAACATCCTTGTTGGTATGTGGTGCTGAGGATCGAACCCAGGCAAGCGTGCTACCACTTGAGCCACATCCCCAGCCCAAATTGGGTATCTATTATGAATAACAATTTGATGGCTCCTAAAAAAGTTAAACATAATTACTATATTCCCCAACAACCATGCCGCTAGTTATACATCAAAATAATTGAAAACAGGACTTAAATGGGTATTCATATACTAATCTTCATCACAGAATTATCAGTGAAAAATCACAGATGATTCAAAGTATTCCTCAACAGATGAATGAATAAATAAAACATGATATGTAATCATATATTACTCAGTAATAAAAAGGAGCAAATGAAGTTCATCCAACATAGGTAAATGTTGAAAACATTATGCTAAACAATCCAGACATAAAGAGGAAAACATTAGATTTAATTCAATTTAAACAAATGTTTTAGGTATATGGAAATTAAGAAGGGGGAAAGGAGTTATTGTCCAATAGGTATACATTTTCTGTCAGAAATGATGAACACTTTATAGAAATATACAGCAGTGATGGTTACACAGCATTGTAAATAAAATTAACTACACTGGATTATACAATTAAAATAGCTAAATCATAGAATAATTTTACTTGTATTATACCACACTAAAAAACTTTCAAGTAAAACAAGACCTGTATGGACAAAGAAGCAACGAAAAAGCCAAGCCGCCCATCATATAACATTGAATGTATTCGGCAGTCATAGCCTTCCTGCAAGGGAGGTGTACAAAGGCAGTTGTGATCACATTAACTAGGACTTCCTGCTATTTGCATGCCCAAGTTCACAACCTTTAATGGAAGCTCTCTCAATATTACTCCTGTTCAGAAAATCCAGAGGTACCATATAGAACACCACTTCAATCATTAATTTTTTTCTCACTTTGTATTTCCTGCTTACACTTCACTTTATCTACTGCCAAGAGGCACACCATACTACACAGAACTTCAAATGAAGCAGACATGATTAACTAAAGAAATGAAAAGCTTCACAATAAGCACAAGATAGGTCAGGCTTCAATCTTGTCTTTTGGTTCCATGTGCCTCTTATATTGTGGTCATCTATCTCCCCAAGGTATCTAGTGATTCTAAAGATAAATATTTGTAATATATGTGGTCTCTAAAATGCAAGACTGCTTATTCTACCAGAATAACAGAACAAACAAATTTCAAAACCCAGTAAACTTTCATGGGCTGGGGTTGTGGCTCAGTGGTAGAGCACTTGTTTAGCATGTATGAGGCACTACATAATAAATAAAATAAAATAAACATATTGTGTTCATCTACAACTAAAAAAATGTAAAAAAAAAACTTTCAAAAGTAATTGACTGAATAAGGTTTCTAAGTAATATGGCTTTTTATTTGCTGACTTTAGATGACACAAACACCATTATATGACTTTCCTTGCAACCCTCACTTTGCCTGAAAGTGCCTACAAATTCCATGGCATAACAGAAGAGCATTCACATCCCTCTTGCAGCCTACTCAAAAGAGAAACTACCCATTTTCACACAACCCATCTGCTTCCTATCTACAAGTCAGGAGGAGACATTCTATTGTTCTAACATCTTACTTATTCTTTGAAGTCTCTCCCATTGGCTATAATATACACAATACCCTACTGTTACTCTCTCTCTACCTTCACTACTGATACTTCTCTTTACCCTAATTCTGACATCACTATGAGCCTATTACACATACTTGAGAATGAACCATTCAACATCTATCTCAGAGGTTTCTAACACTTGCCCCAACATATTAATTAGAATTATGTTTGCTATAAATGTGGATTCTCCTTCTCTACACCCAGAGATTCTAGGCCAGTGGTACTGATGCAGGTAGTCTAAAGAACACAAAACTGTCCTCAATTTTCAGTTTCTGAAATCCTAAATGCAATTAACTTCACTTCTTCTCAGTAACAAAAGAACCACCACCATGTTTGGAACTAGCTGACACCTTAAACTGCTGCCTCTCAGATCACAAGCACTGGTCCTTTCAGTTTATTTACTCATTCCCACACCTGCTAATTTTGGAGACCTCCAGCTTCTTGACCAAATCCTTTTCTTTTTTTTTTTTTTTAATTGGTTGTTCAAAACATTACAAAGCTCATGACGTATCATCTTCCATACATTTGATTCAAGTGGGTTATGAACTCCCATTTTTTACCCCAAATACAAGTTGCAGAATCACATCGGTTACACATCCACATTTTTACATAATACCATATTAATGACTGTTGTATTCTGCTACCTTTCCTATCCCCTACTATCCCCCCTCCCCTTCCCTCTCTACCCCATCTGCTGTTGTTTAATTCTCTCCCTTGTTTTTTTTCCCCCCTTTCCCCTCATAAACTCTTATATGTAATTTTGTGTAACAATGAGGGTCTCCTTCCATTTCCATGATACAGTTCCTGATCTCATTTCCTTTCCTGCCCAAATTGGAACACAGTTTCTTAACCCCTAAGCCCCTCACAGCCTTGTCTCTCATCTATACACTCCACATATCCCCATCTTTGCATAAATCTTACAATGAAGTAACATCTCAACTTCTATGCCTTTATCACCTAATTGTTGATGGAAGGGGGGAAAAAAAACGCTTACCTCCACTCTCCCTTTCAACCAACCACACCAGAGTGTGCCAATTTTTATTTCTAACACCTCTGAAATCTATTCTGTAACCTCCTATCCATTACTAACACCTTAGTTTAGACCCATTTCTCACCTGGAATACTCTTCACAGAAACTGGCTTGCTTCTATTATCACCCTCAAATTCATTCAGTGATAAAGGACAAAACAGACCAAATTCCTTCCATACCTGAAGCCCAATATTGCCTCCCTGGTCTATAAAACAAAGGCAAAGCTCCTATAACAAAGGCCTTAGTGATCTGAACCCTAAACAAACAACTCTCTACTCTCTTTTAACTCTGATAACTACCACCATAGATTAGTACTCCAGTTATGCCAACTTACTCACCCTCCAACCCTCTACTTATCATTTCCTTCTACCTGATATAGCATATTCTTTTACAGTTTCTTTTATGCCTATTTGTTCTTCAATATATTGCTCAGGAATAATTATCCCTACCCTTTCTTTTAATTCCCTCCAGAAAGTCAAATGTTCCCTCTTCTCTATTTTCTGTTTTTCTTAAAATATTTTTCATTATTTTTCAGTGGTGTACTATAGTTGTATAGAAAGGTGGGATTGTTACATATTTTGGTATGTTCTTGTATTACTGAAATTATCACATGCACTGAGAGTATAAGTTTTCAAAGTCTGATTCCTCTATTAACACATTAAGTCCCAAGTTTTCAATTCAGTGACTATGTCAACAAAATTGACACAGGTTTATTGAAATAGATTGGAAATCATAATCTAGAACTTATATAGCCTTTATTATCTTAATAACAACAATACAGATTGTTCTATAAATAGGACACTGGGACAATATAATTTTCTCAAACATTCATAAAAATGTTTTCTGCAACACATTTTTTGCAGTACAAAAATACAGGTCATAACTCGTTAACAAATAACCACAAGCAGAAACATGTTAAGAATTTATCAGGCAGCAGTGTAGTACACAACACATTACTATACAGTATACATTGTCCCAGAGTCCTATTTATAGAACAGATACTTAATGAAAACTGATAAAAAATTTGATATACTGTGCATGCCTTGAAATAAAATGACAACTAGTTCTAGAAATGAAATAAAATGACAACTAGCTCTAGGTTAGTTCTGGAAAATGTTTTCATGAACACATTTCTTACATTTGTATCAGTTATGTAGGTAACATTTGGTTCAGTTTAACATTTAGTAAAAGTAACTTCCACAGTAAAGTTCATACCAATTTACAATGAAGTTAAAAATATTTTTGAATGCACTTATCATTCATCGGTTACTTTTATCAATAGAACTTTAAAAACAATACATATTTCAAAGTTAACAGAAGTAGTATATATGTTGCTCAATTTAAGCTTTTTTATAGGTGTTCCACATCTGGGATGACACGACAAAAAGAGCTGAAAAATAAGTCTCATGAAGACAGGACCATTTTTACATCTTTAAGTGGCTAGTAAACTGCCAATCATTTTTTATTTGAATTGGTAGCTATTACATAAATGAAAAATTACCTTTCAAAAATAACCAAATTTGTTTACTCACATAACAAAACATTTGAGTTCTGTGAACAAGGCACCAAGCTCAAAGCTACAAAAGATGTTAAGATAACTAATTTTTTTTAAGAACTTAAAAATTTAAGAGAGGGATGTAAACTGTAACTACATTTACAAATAAAGATTCAAGTCAACATTATATCTTTTGGAAGATATACCTAACTATTATTCCCTGGCAGTGAATTCTCCAGAATGCACATAAAAATCCAGCAATAAGCCAAAATAGGCTGGACAGCCAAAACACCTTCATAAAGCTCTTTCCCTAGGGATAAAGGTAAGGATGACCATACAGGATGGCCTAGCATTTGTCCAGTATAGTCCTTTGTTTCAAGTATCCTGGAAAATAAATTATATAAACATCCTATTCTTCACCATAGGGTATTTGGATCATCATTCAAAAGTAGATTTACACTTTACTCCCATTCTAAGATCAAAAACTACTGCTAAAGACTGCTGTTGATCATTAGCATTAGTTGGTCATTAGTGGTGCTTCCCTATTCTGCAAGTTTTTAAAAACATCTTAATCAATCATTTTAATCTCTTATTCTAGGAACATTTGATTGAATGTTAAACTCCAATCTAGCAGATTTAATTGCCCATTTCTTTTAAAAATCTTATTAGACCACTGTTTATACTTTAATAATTTGGTTATTCTTTTTATTCTTACTGATTCTTGCTTATTCTTATCTTGTTCATAAATATGTTAACTATGAAACAAACTGATGCTTAAAGGAACCTAAGTTAACTGAAGCAAAGTAGCTATAAAGTAATATACAGAAATTTCCTAAATATTTTCTATTTGGGTACCTAAATAAGTTCTAACCTTTTTTTATAGATCTATTTCACATAGCTGGAAAAAAAAAAAAAAAAAAAAGCTGTAGCCACACTGAAGTAAAAGCTTTTCTACATGTACATTAAAAAAAAAAAAAGTGATTTTTAAAATGTCTAGCTTATATAAGGCGATAGAGTTCTATCATTCTGATTTCCCTACTTGTAGACTAATAATTGAATCCAAGCAATTCACCTTATCAACAAATTAATACATTCTCTGGAAAAGTCCTTTAAAAACACACAGAAACAGAGACCTATTCACACATTATATGGCAGCAAAACATCTACTATAAACACAGACATTTTTCCACACTCTAATCCTTCCCATTCAATGGAACACTCTCACCCTCATTATACCCCTCTAGTTTAATTAGATTTTGTAAACAACATCTATCATAGTCGGTAATCTCTATTCTAGTATGATCTTTCCTTATATTAACTAATACCCTTTTCTAGAAAACACAATAAAAATATTTATTTAGCCTAATATTTCCTTTTTATTCTTTTTTTAAAATTCTGGCCTCATGTAATGGTCAGGACTCTCAGAAATGTCTTCCACCAATTTTAAAAATCTTGATGATTCTTTTTATTCCTTTAAAGAGTTTTGTTTTTGTATGAGGGATGGAACCCAGGGACTCTTCACCACTGAGCCACATCCCCAGCCCTTTTAATATTTTATTTAGAGACAGGGTCTCACTAAGTTGCTTAGGGCCTAGTTAAATTGCTGAGGCTGGCTTTGAACTCACAATCCTCCTGTCTCAGCCTCCTGAGCAGCTGGGATTATAAGCATGTGCCACTATACCTGGTTCCTTGAAGGAACCAGGTATAGTTATCCTTTAACAATAAAATAAACTCAAATACTATCTTTCTATGTTCTTGGTGCATTTTTAAAAGTATTTCATTTCTAAGTATGCATTATCTTTCAAAAATAATTTATAAGTCAATGTAAGTAAGTTGGTCCTTCAAATTTGAGATTTAGTAATACTACCCCATCAATAGATATCACTCCAGCTAAAAAAAGCAGACAAAACTTTATAAATGTAAAACAGGACTCCTGTGGTATCCCTAAAAGAGTGCATATAGTACATATAATATTTTTAAATATTGCAAGTTATGATGACATTTTAAATTTCTATCTCAGGGATAATTTCAAAGTAGAGGCTAGATGGATAATAAAAGTTGGGGGAAGGAAAATAAACTAAAATGTTAGTAGCAATCAGATCCTAACTATGCAAACTGTGGTTCCCAATCAGCAATACCAGCATGACCTGGGGGGTTCTTACAAATGAAAATCTGAAGCCCTACCCCAGACCCGTAGAATCAGATCTCTCGGTGATTTAAAGGCTTCTATAGTCTCATTATATCACTGCATCCTCCAAACAACCTGTAAAAAATGACTAATACACATTTCACAAATGAGCAACCCCAAATTCAGAAGGCTAATAACTGACCCAAAGTCACAGAGATATTAATACCTGATAGGATTCAAACTCAAACACACTGATGTATTTTTAAAAATCCTTTCTACAATGTACTCTCTCTCAAGGAAAAAAACTAGAATAGTTTTTTGCCTAAAATATTTTGCAAATACATATGTAATTTCAAGTATAACACAAAGAAATAGGTAATATTAACTTTTATTTTATTCAAATCAATGTATCTACAATGTTACCTTTTCAATATGTATTCATTGTAAAGAAATTATTAATGAGATATTTTACATTCATGTGTGTATACTCTGAAATTCAAAGTGTACTCTACATTTACAGCACAATTCAGAGTGGACACATATCAAGTAATCAATAGCTCCAGGTGGTCAGTAGCTATCATATTGGGCAGTGCAGATCTACAATTTTTTCCTTAGCAACTTTTTTGTAAACACAAAACTGGCAAGTTATTACAGTAATCAATAAAAAGAAAACAGGGCTGGGGATGTGGCTCAAGCGGTAGCGCGCTCGCCTGGCATGCGTGCGGCCCGGGTTCGACCCTCAGCACCACATACCAACAAAGATGTTGTGTCCGCCGAGAACTAAGAAATAAATATTAAAAAAAACTCTCTCTCTCTCTCCTCTCTCTCCTCTCTCACTCTCTCTTTAAAAAAATAAATAAATAAATAAAAAAAAATAAAAAGAAAACAATGAACTCCATGTTAATTCCATGCATATTCTATTCTGATCAGTTAACAAGTTTAGGCGGGCCCAATTCTGCCAAGCTGACCATCAACTACAACCTCTGCAGAATATAATTTTAAAAGCCCTGGGATAGGACTTCACAAAATAGGGTATATATGTAACACTCAGAACTGTCATGTGAAAAAGTCCCAAATCTTCCATAATATCTGAAAACAATTTAAAAAAAAAAAAGAGGAGAGAGTGATGCTTTCATTTTATTCAAACCCAGGAAGAGAGAATATTGTAATTTCAACCACAGGCCCAGAAATAATTAAACAAAAAATAAATAATTCAAATATTCATAATTCTGTTGCAATGAATGATTTGTAAATTATACAGACTCAATGTGATGATCTATTAAAAAAGTAACAAAAGCATTAGATTACAATTGTGGAGAAAAAAAGGGGTGACAGATTAATTTATAACTATATAAAGAGGTTTAGAGATTATCAGTGATTAATTTTTACATAACAAATTAAAATAAGTACAACTGAAAATGAAGCAATATTGCATAGTTTAAAATTTGTGACTACTGAATTCATTCATTCTCCTATTATTTGAATAGTTATTTCTTATTAAAATATCTAGAATTAAAAGTCCAATTTTCAAGTCTGTCACAAATTTTTTAAAAAGCCATTTTCTTTTCTCCAGATAGTAAATTCAAATAAATAATTCTTTTAAATATATATATACATAATGTTTATCTAACGATGTGTGTACAATATTATATAATAAATATGTATACACATTCTCACACAGGAGAAAAAGGAATGAAGAGTAGAGATTAGGTGATTTAGTAGATAAATCTCAACATTTTCTTAAGAGTTCCAAATTAAGAAATGTAACTAAATACCATAATGTATCTATTTTTGGCCTTCATCACCCCAGTTGAAGACCAGCTTACAAAAAAACACAAGTCACACTTGGAAGACCATATCCATTTCAGCTGAATAGGGTCCAATACTTTATTTTAAATAATTCTTTCCCAATTATATATCATTTCCCTTTAAAAACAATCTATTTACTGCGTTCACAATCTTAATACTGAAGCATTAAACCTTTACAATTCTTCTCTCCAAGGTGGGGCTTGCATTTTATTTCAATACGGTATGTACATGTGAATAAATAGTCTTTTAATTATATCAAATATAGGAGGTTCATAACCAGCACCATTCTATAAAAAGTCTCTCATTAAATTTGTGATCTTGGTCAAGTCATAACTGCCATGTCTTTGTTACTTCTCCCTACACTATAATTCTGTAATTCTAAGTGCATTAATAGGCATTTAACAAGGGCTGGGGATGTGGCTCAAGTGGTGGTGCACTCAAGCCTGGCATGAGTGCTGCCCAGGTTCGATTCTCAGCACCACATACAAACAAAGATGTTGTATCCGCCGAAAAGCTAAAAAAAAATAAATAAATATTAAAATTCTCTCTCTCTCTCTCTCAAAAAAAAAAAAAAAAAGGCATTTAACAATAGGCTCTGTTTTAATTAACCCGAAAGACAATATGGCACAAACACTAAATAGAATACAGAAATAGGCACAGGTGGTTGTTGCCCAATGTTAATAGGTTAGTTTCTATACTCACAAACATTGTTCCTAATTCAGCCTGTTTCACAAATTCAGATTTCTTAATCAAAGGAAACCAGGCAAGAGAAAAGTCTCAGCACCTTTCATTACTAACACCAGCGGAAAAAAAAACAAGTATTCAAATACCCCAATAACCCCTTTATTAGAAGTTTCACGCAAATACAGAAAATGATATTAAACAGAAAATTGTGAAATTATTTAATCCTATCATTTTCATCTTTTAATTTAAGAAATCATCTTGAATTTTTTCAAAACAAGTCTGCTCCTTTCTTCTGACAATTCAAGTCAGTGAAAACTGAAACACTTTACCAGGTTTTTCCTAAAAGGAAAAAAAAAATGTCATTTCCTTTTTAATCCCTCTTGTCTAATGACCAGCTATTTGGAGAAAGTTTTCCTGATGATAATAATTTTACCACTTTCTTAATGGCCAGCTAAAAAAGAGAAACTTTCAAATGTTTAAGTACCAGTCTTTTCCTTCTGTCCGCAACTTCCACTGGCCCATTTGACATGTAAATTCTAAATCCAAGTGCTCCAATTAAAATACCCAAGGCAAAACAAACATCCAAAATCTATTTTTAGAGTGGCATTCACTCTTTAGTTTTCTCTTTAAAATGAGATTTACTTGACCTATTTTCCTGTTTTTACAGCACCCAGACATTGAACAAACAATGTGCTACTCAAAAAAACCCAGCAAAGCCAACACCACAAATCCTATTATTTGTGTGGGTCATTTTCTTCGTGTCCTAATATGCCCCATCTTTTTGAAGTCTAAATACAGTCATTTACTAAAATGTTGTAGGTCTTCCAAATTTTGTAATTACATACTGCTTTCAATGTCCAAGTTATATGTTCACATCTCCGCTTGAAAAGTACATGTATACACACACACACACACACACACACACACACAGTCTGTGTGTGGGGAGTGCCCTGGCACCTGAAATGTCAATCATTCAAAGAACAAAGCCTTTCCTGTCATATCTTAGCTTTCTTCTTCCCCTAAGTTCTACATTATTTAAGTATTTTTAGAACGTAACTTAAAATGTTCAAAACTTGGAAGTACGGGCTTACTAAAATGGCACTTAGGGGAAAAAAAAAAAAACATATACCAGAAAGACTCACAAGAAAAAAAATCTTGTTGCCAGAATATATGGTAAAGTTACAGTCGTACAGAGTTTACCTGTGAAGAGAGCTGTTCCATCTCCACACTAAAAAACAATGGTACAGCGTTTCTTTATAAGTCTTCAGAAAATAAACTAGCGACAACAATGGAAGACCATACTCTTTCAAATAGGATGGAGAGTAGGAAGAGAACTCCGCACCCGGTAACCAGAACAAAGCAACAACCTCGGCTTTAAAGACGCACAGAGGCTGGAGAAGCTCAATGGGCACTCTGGACACATCTCCTGATTATTCCAATGCTTTAATAATCGTCAAAACAACTGAAAAAATGCAATGCTGGGTTTCAAAGGGGCAAGGTGGAGGGATTGCTCTCTCAGTGTTAGGCAAGCCCCAGAGGCTGAGTAGAGAAGGGAGGGAGAAGAGAAAGCAGCAGCCAAAGACTCCAAGAAAGACAAAATCCAGAGACCGTGCGCCCTGACTTCGATCTGACCCAGGGCCCAAAGTGTTTGACCACACACGGAACAAGGTGCAGGCTATCCCCCAAATCATCGTCGCCTCTAAACCCTGAGGCCAGATGGTGCCCGGGTAGAGGCCTGACACCATCGCCGAAGGGGAGAAGAGGGACCCGCGGCCACCCAAGGCAGCGACACGGATCCGGCGGAAGAGGCTGCGCAGTAATGGCCGCTGCTCCGCCTCTCGCACCCTGGCTGCGACCAGCTCCGGCCGTCGTCCAGGGCAGGGGCTGCGGCGGCCGCCGGCAACGCAGTGGCCGTCACAGTCTTCTTGCCTGCGACAGCAGCCAAAGCGGGGGCGACGGAAGGGCTGAGCTGTCCCCTCCCGCCTCCGCGCGGACAGTCGGGACCGCGCCGGCCCAAGGGCGTCCATCTACGTACCGGCCCCTGACCCCGCCGCCGCCCCTCTGAGGCCCCGAGCGCAGGGCCGACCCGAAGTGCGTCGCGGCAGAAGGTGACACCGCGGGCTATGCCACCTCTCCCCGAGTTAGGATCCCCCAGTGACTGGCTTTCCCCTTGCCCCCTGCCAGGGCTTCGCCCCGACTCCCACCTCTCTGGCCGCAGCCGAGGCCACCTCGCAGTCTTTTCTCTTCGGCCTCGGAGCCCGCAGCGGACGGGGACGCGCGCGGCCGTCACGTGACCGCCCGGCGCTCGCGGGGGCGGGGCCGCGCGGGGAGGGAGCCGCGCTTCGCACCCGCGCGCGCGCGCGCGTCTGCCCAGCCTCTGTCCCCACGCTCCTCCCCGGTGCGCGTAGCCACGTGCACCAGCTTTCCGGCAACGCAGTGGCCGTCACAGTGCAGCAATTTCGCTTACTGGATCCTTCTGACTGGTCCCTATTTTACTTTCCTTGTGCATCTTGGCGGCTGGAGGCTCTGGAAGAATGCG
This sequence comes from Spermophilus citellus, assembly GCF_964194105.1. Lineage (NCBI taxonomy): Eukaryota > Metazoa > Chordata > Mammalia > Rodentia > Sciuridae > Spermophilus > Spermophilus citellus. Next base: position 134,199,065 of record NC_138186.1, on the reverse strand, counting down.
GAGCCACTTGCGAGAGATTTGGGGTGGAGCAAGTAAAACCCTCCTACAACCAGGAAGTGCTGCTGCCCGGCTTTGTGACCCTAAAGAAGCCCTTGCGCGCCTACCCGAGTTTCGGTTTGAAGAGCCTCTAGCAAAAGTACAGTTCCTTTGAAGAAAAACGTAAAAACAAGGCAGGAAGGGGAGCCCACTGAGACGTCCCAATTTATTCACCTTCTGAATGGTTGAGCGATGCAATAGGGGAGGATAAGGATCTTATTGCCCTTTGGACTTATTTTTCCTGACAAAGTAGGGCATGAGAAGCTGGAGGAAGAAATTAATCAGCGTAAGAATCTAAAATTAAAGAAATGGATTATTTCCCTGGCAAGAGTGTGTTTTTGTTTTGTGTTTTTACGGTGCTGGAAAGGAATGTGGTCTTGTCAAAACTCTTAGCAGTATTCTGCATTCCGTTTTAGCATGTACAATCAGCAATTTATCCTTATTTTTAGTTAAATGAAGAGAATGAAAGCATGTCTTTTATTATTTACAAGAGTATGTATTTCAACATTGTGCATCAACAGTATCTTCTGTCTTACATTGATGTTGCTTTTTTATTTTATTAACTCATTCAGAATTGGGAAATTAAAGGTTCTTTATATGTACAGAAATATGTACATTTTCTTTTATTTCACTGAAGTCAATTTATTTCAGGATCCATATTCATATATGTAAAAGCCTCTTCAAAGGTGCCGTTTGTTAGGAAAGTGGCACAGGACTGAATCACAGAAGCAAGTTTATTGTCAGGAAATCTGACAAGGCTGTCTCTGCAAAGAGAACAGCAGCAGCACATGTCCTCTAAGCCAAACTTTTATAAGTCAGAGTATGGTTTAGGTATTGGGGTTGGGTTTAGCCCTTGCTATTACAGGTGGAAAGCAAACTTCAAAACCTCAGGGAACACAAAGGGGAGGGGACAGGAGGAGCAGGCACATTGTCTGGTAGCCCCTGTACATAGTCACAAAGTAGGCTAGTGTCTGAGCACTGTGTTCAGGGTACAGGTGGAGGTGTCAGCCTCTGTGTGAGTATGTGGGCTCTTGCAGGAAGGGAAAAAGGGAGAGGGAGCAGGGTGAGGTGTCTGGGCAGAATGGAGTCAGTTTAACTTAACTTTCTAAATTAACCCATAGTTATGTTAACAAGCTAACGCCATTTACTTTAATGATGTTTTCTGTCAATACTATTTTGCTTATAACCTCTATAAATGTAGAAATATTGAAGTGTATGTCCTCCAGATTTAAGATTAGTTTCCTCTCATCCATTTAACCACCTCGTTTTACCCCTCCTCCTACACAACCCATGAACAGATAATAGCAAGATTGTGGTATGTATTGAAGTTTCTAGCTTAAAGAAATAATCCTAACTACCAATGTGCATTGTCACATGTGTGCTTTACATGCTTAAACTGGTTTAACCCCTACAATATCATATGAATTGGGTCTTACTACTAGACTGATTTTAAAGAAACAGGCACACAGCTAGGATTTGAATGTAAAAGACTATAATAGTTAACCTAATCAATCCAACCCTTTTAAAGAACCAGATAATAAAAGGTTAAATTACTTACTTGAAGACCTTGAGAGAGTTGTAGTCAGAACATAAGTATGTTTCCTAGTCCATAAATTATTCTAATTTGAAAGGTTTTTGTATTTTTTTATTTGCTCTGGGTCCAGAATTAGAACAGATTCTAGCTGGGCATGGTGAGTAGGCCTGTAAACCCAGGAATTGGGGAGTCTGAGGCAGGAAATCACAAATTCAAGACCAGCCCAAGGAGTTTAGAAAGACTCTGTCTCTAAATAAATAAATAAAAAGGACTAGGGATGTAGCTCAGTAGTAAAGCACTTCTGGGTTCTTCTCCAGTACCAAAACAAGAACAGATAAATAAGTTACATTCTGTCTTTCAAAAGATGTAAGATAGGGATTAATCAACAGAGTCTAAAGTACCCTTCCAGGCTTCAGCTCTCTTTATTTCAGTAAATGGTTCCATCTTTCCTTCTCCAAACCATTTTTAGTCTCTCCCTCTCTCTTTGTTCCCATATTTGTTTTGTAAATAATCTATTGGCTCTTCCTTCAAAATACATTCAGGATCTGACTAATGAACGAACTCCTCTACTACAATCTACATTATCTCTCATTGGACTATTACAGTACCCCAGGAACTGGTCAATTCTCAACACAAAAGTCAAACCCATTAACAAGGAAGTGATGTCATGCCCTTCCTCTGTTCAAAGTCTCCCTTGGCTTCCCAACAAAAAGCAAAAACAAAAGTCTTCCAATAGCTTTCTATCCTCCTCCCCTCATTACCTCTCTGACCTCACTCAGCCTTGTGTTCCTACAGGACTGTATGCAAGCTCTCAACCCCATATTCTTTGCTGTTGCTCTTTCCTCTGCTTTGAACACTTACTCATAATGGCTTGCTCCCTCTAATTGTGTTCAAATGTCGTCTTTTCAGCCAGTCCTCTACTCCCCACCCTACTTTAAATCCTAACATTTCCAAAATTTCTTATTACCACCATTATGGTTTTTTCTCTAATACTTACACAATGTAATATATGGTTTGTTTGGCTTATTCATCTTTATTATGCTTCTCTAAAACATAAGATTTACAGGTGCAGGAATTTATGTTATATTCTGGAATTTATGTTATATTCTGAATCCAGATTGCTAGGAATAGTGCCTGCTACAATCTTTGCAAATATGTTGAACGAATATGTGCATACACATGACATTGTATGTGTATGTATATACATATACACACATTAACATACTGATATATAAAGGGATAAAAAGTGAACTTCTTTTTATTTGTCAGCGATTGCATATAAAGAGAAGAATTGAATGCATAGAATACAATACATCTCACTTCCACCAGCCACCTATAAGAGTGGTAAGTTTCTGTCTTTGTATGATACAAGGCAAAGATATACTCAACATTGTTAAGAGTGTTTTAAGAGTACTTGGTTTCCACTAATTGTTAAAGGCCCAAACTTTTAAAGTATTTACTTAAATAAGTAGAGCCTAAAAGATTCAAGACATCTCTGTAATAATGTTCTTGTTACTAACATTTTATTTTGCTTCACTGAAACAAAGATAAAAGAGTTGGCAGCAGATTGCTGGGAATTGTCCATTATTTATAACTTACTATTTCCTACTAGCTCATGAAATACTTTCATGAATAGCACACATCTCCTCCAGGAACCACTCTTTCCCATTCTGTTCTCCCAACACCCAAATAATCTGATATTATTTATTTTATTTAAAGATCAAAGTATTCTCTTTATTATTTGCTTAATATCTAAAGAAATTCAGGAAAGCGTGCATGAGAAAAATCATATAAGTCTCAGTGGAGCATATGTTGTTTTAGCTAGTATCAGGCAGTAGTTTTCAAAGTGTTGTCTAGTGACCCTGGGTATCCTTGTGACCCTTGCAAAGGATCTGCAAGGGGGAAATTATTTTCATAATACGGGTTGGATCTGGAATGTCCCCGAAAAAACTCACTATTGAAAGCATGATCTCCAATGCAGTAAGGTTCAGAGTTGGGACTTTTAGGCAATAATTAGGGCTCTGACTTCATTAGTGGATTAATCCATTTGCTGTGTTAATCCATTGATAGCTGATTGGACTATTAGGTGGTAACTGTGGGCCGGTGTGGCATGGCTAGAGGAAGCAGGTCACTGGGGGCATAGCCTTGGATTATATCTATCCCTGGACCCTTCCCCCCTCTCTCTTTTCTTTCCAGCTGCTTTGAGCAAAGCAGCCTTCCTGTGTCATGTGCTTCTTCCATGATGTTTTGCCTCATCACAGAGTGAAAGAAATGGAATCCCCGGCCATGGACTGCACCTCTGAAACTGTAAGCCCAAAATAAACCTTTTCCATTCTAAGTTGTTTTTATCTGGTATTTTGGTCATAGCAGCAAAAAGCTGACTAACGCACATAAAAACACTAAGTCTCTGGCTGTTCTGTTCAGTTGTACTCTCTCTCCAGAGGCTGTTTGATGTGTGGTATAGCAAAGTTTGAATATAGATCTAGATGTGAGAATTTGTATCTATTAAATCAGACATTAAAGAGACTTGCACAACCTAAAATAATGTCATCCTACTCATTTAATTTTCTTTGTTTTGGAAAACACAGCCATTGTTTATTAAATGACTTATATATGCAACTACATTAACACTTAATGAGTCTATTCTTTTTAAATGAATTAACAAATATTTTAAACAGTTCTAAGTTTTAATTTATAATTTAGTAAATGTAGATTAACATACAAATAAAGGTTTGGGGGGTCTTCTATAATTTTTAAAAGTTTAAATATATCCTGAAGCCAGGCATATGCCTATAATCCCAGTAGCTCTGAAGCAGGAAGATTGAGAGTTCAAAGTAAGCCTTAGCAAATTAGCAAGGCCCTAAGCAACTCAGTGAGACACTGTCTACAAATAAAATACAAAAAAAGTGTTGGGGATGTGGCTAATGGCTAAGTGCCCCTGGGTTCAATCCCCAGTACCAAAAAAAAAAAAAAAAAAAAAAAGATATCCAGAGACAAAGAGTTTGTCAATTCTACATTGGTCTGGAGGCTATTTTATATACCAACTGTCAGCTAGTTTTTTTTCCCCCTCCCACATGCCAGCAATCATCTGATCGCTATGGACATCACTTTCTCATATGTTTGGAAACAGAACAAACAAGATTCAGGAATATACCAGTCATTATAGCTAGCAGATGAATAGAAGTAAAACCAAGAGTTTTGTAAAGCAAACTTTAATTGAATCTTTTGCTTTCAACGCTGATATAGAGCTTGTTCTCTTGTCCTATCATTTGATGCTGCTGTTCTTACAGTAATCAAATGATACTTTTAAGGCAGAACTACTTTGTCAACAATAGGATACAAGCCAGTTTTGCTGGTGTTTTTCTTTTACCTAATGTGATTATCCATGCTCTTTCTATGCATAGTTGTCAATTTCCTCCTCCAGCCCCAGAAGTTAAATTTCAATCATAACAATGTATGCCCAGCAAAGAGCCCAACATAAACACAGTCCCTGAGTCCAATCTTATAGTTTGACTATGAGGTCAAGCATGCCTTTCCTAACCCTAATTTTATGTATATATGACATCTGTATTGATTTTTAAAGTCTTATTTTTTTGCTATTATGTTATGACTAAAGTCTGTGCTTATTGCATTAGATAACGTGATCTCTCCCTTAGGGTAGTATTGAAAGTAAGAGTAAATGCTCTATATTATTTTTTTAACAACAGAAAAAAAGTTTCTTTTAAAGCTGATTTATTATTTTAATAAGAGTCTCTTAAACAAGATATTCTATCACATAAAGGAAATAGCTTAGAGTCATGAAAGTGGCAACTATGTTTTGCAAAGTCACATTTTAAATAAACGGTTAGGATTTAGGAGGCAATTTTTAATGGTTTTATAATAATAAGCTTTTAAGATTTACATATAAAATTATATGCACATCAAAATATCAATTTAATACATTTATAACCTAAGAACTTGAAACATCTTTACAAAAGTCTATCAGTAAGGATACTGTTTTGGAAACTAAAACCACTTTAAACATTTCAAAGAAAAGGAATTAAAGTCAGTGAATTGGTGGCAAAAAAAAAAGTCAGAAACTTAGCCAAAAAAGAAAGATGGGAATATCCTGAAAAAGTCACTATCTCTTCTAAGGCAGGCAGAATAAAGGATTTGGTGGTATTCTTGGGAAGGTTGCTAGAGTTTTTTCTTTTCTTTTTTCTAAACTGCTGTAATAGGAAGCCAGGACCCCATATGCTCACAGAGGCTGCAGGAGCTCAGGAACTCATAGCCACAGTCACCTACCCTTACCATGCCAGAGCCAGAAACAAAACAAAAATCTATCTTTTCCCTTCTGCCTTCTTTTTGTATTAGTGTGTCTCTCATTGCCAGATCCAAACATGAAATCAGCTGTCAAAAGATTTTTTTCTTTCTTTTTTTTTTTAATTTCTTACATACATGACAATAGTGGAATGCATTACAATCATAATTATCCATTCACAACACCATTTTTCGTAACTCTGTATATAAAGTATGTCCACTCCAAATTATGCCATGATAAATTGTGGTATAAAGGTGTATTAATAATTGTAATGCAAAAAGATTTTTTAAAATAACCTTTTATAGCTCCCTTAGATAAAGCAGACTAATGATGTGCCAGTGTGAGGTTGGGCATCAAGTACGTAGTTTACGAAGGCTGAAAGTTGATGAATGATATTGTTCCAGATGATATTCTGAAATATGGGAAGAATTACAATAGTTGATTGACTACTTAGAATGAACAAATGTTATTTTTTCACAATAATAGTTCAGGTCCATGAATATATTTATGTTCATTGTCTTACTGCAAAAGACAACTGAAACCCAGAAAGGTTACCAGTGCTTGCAAATAGCCCAGAATAGATTCAAGATAAGCAGAGGAGCCTGGCTGAAGAGGAGAATGGACATGAGTTCATAAAGAGTCATAAAGACATGAAGAGTCTTGGGGTCAGAAGTACCATGAACTAACACAGAAATGCTTGTTATCATCTCTAAACCTCAATTTTCCTTTATGTATCTACGAAACAGGAGCTCTCCTGGATCCCAAGATTTCATTCTTTACTGGGACTTACACCATTGACTTTTCTGATTCTTAGACATGCAGATTTGGATTGGAATTGTATCACCAACTAACTTGTGGGACTTCTCAGCTTCCATAGTCATGTGAGCCAATCCCTTATAATAAATCTCTATGTATCTATGTATATCCTATTGGCTCTGTTTATCTGGATAACACTAATTAATATATCCAATAATTCATTAATAAGCCAGTAAGTGTGTACCAACCTCTGAGCTAATGACTGTAAAGATGTGGACCTTTGATGTATTTATCACATGCAATTCTGTGACTTTTGTGACACAGACCCTCTCCTCCTCTCAATGCATCAGGTTCAGGTGTCACACAGGAAGCTTGCTCATTCATATTGCACTGTAGCCAACTTGAAGTTGAGACTGATACATGGAGGAAAACAGGACTAAGAGAATAGATTGGGTTTAATGAACCACAACTAAAGTTGACTTTTGTACTTCTCAAGTATGTGAGCTCATACAGCATAGTTTGCATTTGAAATATCTGGTATAGTTTGCATTTTAAATATCTCCCAAAGGCCCATGCATTAAAGACTTGATCCTTAGTTTGACACTATCGGAAGATGGTAGAAATCATTAAGAAGTCGGGTCCAATGGGAGGTTTTAGGTGGTTGAGAACATGCCCTTGAAGGAAATTGTGGGATACTGGTCTCTTTCCCTTTCCCTTTTGTTACCAAAGGTAAAGTGAGTAGGTTTCTCTACTACATGATTCCATCAAGATGTGCCACCATAGCACAAAGAAGCAGGGCAAATTGGTCATGGACTAGTAACCCCCCAAACTGTTAGCCAAAATATATATTTTCTCTTCATAAGTTAATTCTCAGGTATTTGTTATAGCAATGAAAAGCTGACTAACACACTCTCTACATTGTTTAAGTGAGTTTGAGTTAGCTTTTCATGCTATATATTTCCTAAATGGGGTTGTATACAATCCCATATGTTTAGACTAGCACATTTCTAGCTTTTCTGCTTTCTCGGTCCTATTAAAATGTTAGACATATAAAGCAAACGTGAAATAAAAAACTGTCTTAGGGAACTGGTACATCTCTCAATTTTTGATAGAATAAGAAAGTATAAAAAAGGAAATAAATGAGAAATTGCTTGATAATTTTGGGTTAGATCAATATATATACAATTTACATCCACAAGAGAAGAATGTGGATGCCTATGTAATAATTACCAAAACAAAAAAAGCCACAAGACAGGAAAGGGAAGAAAGGAGGAAAAGAAGAAAGGGGGAAAGGAAGAAAGGGAAGGAAGGAAGGAAACATATGTTTAGATTATAAAGAATACTATTATAGTCAGCTTTGCATTGCTGTGACTAGAAAAACTAAGCACAGGAAAATTATTTTTGCTCACAGTTTCAAAGGTTCAGTTCATGCTTGGCTGGTTCTATCATTTTGAGCCCAAATAAGCCAACACATCATGGTAGAAGGGCATGACAGAGGGAAGCTGGGAAGTAAATAGAGAGGGAAGATGTGTGCCCCCAGTTATCCACTCCTCCAGCCATGTCCCAACTGCCTACAGTTACCATGCAGTCTATTCAAACTAGGATAGACCAATTGGAATACAGCTCTCATAATCTACTCATTTCATCTCTGACTATTACTGCGTTAATACAAAAGATTTTGGGGGACACTTAATATCCAAACCATAACATTTGACCACATTGTCCCCAAAAGCTTATGTTCATGTCACGAAGCAAAATGCATTTAATCCATCTCCAAAAATGCAAGAGTCTTAGCAGTTCCAGCATGCCCTAAAGTCAAAGTTCAAAGTGTTTTCTGAGACTCATGGGAAAATCTTGACTATGGAGCCCTGTAAAAATCAAAAGCAAGCTGCATAGATCCAATATATCTGTAGCACAGAGTAAACATTCCCACTTCAAAAGGGAGGGATACAGACATAGAAAGAAAGGATGGGGGCCAAAGCAAAACCAGCTGGGAAAATATTTTTTATAAGTCCATTTCTGGTATCTGTGGCACATGGTGGTAAGATGTGATTTCCAAAGGGTGTGGCCAGTCCTGCCCCTTTGGCCTCTCTTGAGCATGACTCTTTCTGCAGGAAGCAGCTTTTTTTCTTTTCTTTTTTTTTTTTTTTTTTTTTTGGCAGATGGTCCACTTTACTGGCATCTCTTAATTCCCAGTGTCTCCATTTCAGTTTGGCTTCACCTTCACAACTTCACACATCACCCTCTCATAGACAATCTGCAGGGATTCTGACCCTGCTACACTTTGCCTAGCTTCCCATGCCCTCCTTTGAAATCCCAGTGGAAGCTTTCATGACCCTCTATCTTTAGCAACCTACTTTTCTGAAGAACCAGAACCACATTGGATGACACCAAAGTCTATCGTCAGCTTATACAGTACCTGGGCCCCCTGGGATCATGGCTACAGCAGTCTCTAGTGCAAGGGCAGTTGGGAACATTAAAACAACTTCCTAGGCCCCTTCCCATACTCTCCTTTGCAAGCCAGGAGCCCCTTGTATCTTTTCTCAAAGGAATTTTCCCTTCTACATACTTGAGCCTGCAATGAAAGTAGTTTTGCAAATTCCTGAGATGTCTTCAGTCATCTTCTGTGTTGTCTTTATGAAAAGTACTTAGCATCTTTGGCTGTAATCTCTTTTAACAATCATGTCTTCTTTGACCCCAGTTTTAAATGCACTTATGAACTTTTATGGCCAAACTGAAGGTTTTAAAAGTTCTTCAGCTGTATTTTCTGCTATTGATTTTCATAGTAAACCCATCTAAAAGCTTCCAGCCATTTCCATACCACAAACTGAATGCTATGCTGCCTTGAAATTTCCTCTTCCAGATTAATTAGTCCATCACCTTTAAATTCAGCCTCACACAAAGTTGCAGATGTGGGCAAAATGTTGACAAGTTCTTTGCCAGAATGTAACATACGTTGGCCTGTAGTCTAATTCCCAATAGAGTCATTTCCCTCTGTTATTTCATGAGCACAGTCCACATTCCTATTGGTATTCTGTTCTGATCTCCCACCAGGATCACTCATTAAGATCTTCTTACAACAATCTAAGGCTTTTTCAGCTGGCATCCCCAACTTTTCCAAATACATCCAGCAAAACAGCACCAAAGGTTTCTGAACCACAAGGTTAGGCTAGTCACATCAATGACATCACTTCTCAGTACCAATTTCACTACCAGTGTCAGTCAGCTTTGCATTGCTGTGACCCAAAATGCTTGACAAGAACAACTTAGAGGAGGGAAAATTTATTTTGGCTGCTGGTTTCAGAGGTTCTATTCATACTAAGCTGGTTTCATCATTTTGGGCCCAATGTGAGGCAACATGTCATGGAAGAACGTCATAGCAGAGGAAAGCTTCTCAGGACATGGAGACTGGGAAGAATAGAGAGAGGAAAAGTGCACACTTCCGGGGCCTGCCCCAATGACCCACTTCCTCCTGCCAGGTCCCACCTGCTTAGAATAAATTCCTTAGCATTTTTCAATTGTGGGCAAAATTTACCTCAGGAAAACATTTGTACTCTTATAAGTTTTAGTACTAAAAATAATGAAACTTAAAAAAGGAAACAGAAATAGAGGAATGTTATGTTTTGGACATGAAGTATTCCCAAAGACTTGTATGTTGAAGTTTCTCCCCCATTGCATTAATATCCAGAAAGAAGGCTATTGGGAAGTGATTGGATCATGAGAACTCAGACCTCTTCAGCGGATTAATCCATTGATAAATTATTTGCCAATATTAGTGGGAAGTGGTAGAAACAGTAGGAAGTGGACCTTAGTTGGAGAAAGTAGGTCACTGGGGTAGTTCCCTGGAAAGGTATGTCTGTCCCTAGCCCCTTTATTTCTCTCTTACTTCCAGGCTGCCATGAGATGAGCAGCTCTACTCTACCATGTCCTACTACCAAAATGTTCTGCTTCAGTTCATGTCCTAAATAATGAAGCTAACCAACCATGTCCTGAAACCTCTGACAGCATGTGCTAAAATAATGTTTTTTTCTCCTCTAAGTCGATTTTACTAGGAATTTTGTCACAGTGATAAAAATCTAAGAAAAGGAATAATATACTAAATAAGAAAGTCAAAGTAGAATTGATAATCCAAACATATCATTTTGTTGTAAACATAAATGCACAAGGCAACAGGTAAATCTTGGGCAAATTTCACTGATAAAATGACGTAAAAAAAAAAAAAACAAGAATAAAAAGTAAAAACAACCATAGATATTAAATAAGTTAATATTACTAGGCAACACCATACTGAAGAATTTGAAAATGTCAATCACATTAGTACCTTGGAACATGCCAATCTTTATGCAACAAGAAAAACCATCCTGTAGTGCTGAGAGCCATTGCCAAGTAGGTATGACGCATCGAAATTTTCTTGTCAGCCTACCCCATGTTGACAAGAGGAAGGACTCTCCATTGTGGAAATGGGCTTGCCTTTGGACCCAGGTCATTTGCAGTGACATTGCATGTATGCTTGAGTAAGGTGACCTTGCTCAAGGACCAGGGCGGATCCAGGTTTAGGGCGGATCAGGTTTTAGGGAGTATCCTGATCCTTGGGTTTAGGGCGGTTCAGGGTTTAAGGTGTACCCTGCTGGGAATAGGGCGTATCCTGCTGCCTCAGGCACGCCCGCTCCTTGAGTTCCCGTTGAGTTCTCTGGGATTCAGAGAGTATTTGGGATTCAGAACGTGGATTTTGCCCAGAACGTGAATTCCCCCAGAACGCGTGTAGAGTGCTGGTGTGAGTTCGGGAATAAAGAATTGCTGTTTGAATCTACAAGGCTGTGAGTGGCTCGTGATTTTGTGCCCAGCCAGACTGCGGCACTGTAGCCTTTCATTCTCTTCAAGATCACACTCTTTCAGTGTCACTGGAACATTTACCATTATCTGACATTTAAATTTTTTAAAATTTATTTTCTTTTTTCTCTTCTGAGAACATAAGTTCCTTGAGAATAGGGTTCTGTGCGTCTTTATTGCCCAATGCACATAGAAGAGATATGTTTTGGGTATCAGAAAGAATCTTAGGAAAACAAAAACTTAGAATCACAAAACATATATACAATAATCATGGAATTAGCTTACTATTTCCAAGACATGACAATTTGCTTTTGAGCATTTTTAACTTTCAATAAATAAAACTCTCCATATTATATAAAATCATTGATAGTCCAGAAAATGATGACCAGATACTCAATTATATAAATTTCAAAATTTATAAAAAGAATGAATTTACAAATACTTAAAATCAGAAGAGGTTCATGTGAAACATACTAATATATCAGTGGATGGATACTTGTTTTGAAATAGATGAGTATACTTTGTCTCATAGTTACTAGAGTACTTTCAAAAATAGTGGTAGTTAAAATAATTATGTAGAATTTATTATTACAAAAATAATTAGGATTGGTTGAATATATCCATCAGTGGGACAGTGGTAGTATCCACACATGAAGTGTTTGATGGAGGCAGGATAAGATTATAACTAGAAAAGCGGTTTTCCAACAAATGATTTTTTTGGGAAAAATTGCCAACCTGGAGGAAAAAAAACAGATTACATCCATCTCTTCCACTGTAAACCAAAGACTACAAACTGGCCACCCTTGTAATATAACTGGGCCACACATGAATATTGTTTGTTGCTTGTTATTTTAAAAATCAGAAAAATTTATATCAAAATACAAACACTTAAAGTAAAACCTTGGATGAAAAAGTAAATGAGAAGATGAAGCAACTCTGGACCCACATTCCCAGATGGTAGCATTTGGCATAAGCAGAGGAGAGGCAGCCCCCCTGGTGATCTGCAATTTGGCCCAGTTCTTCCCACTTCCTGTTTTATGCTAGTTCACTTTATGCATTTATATGCATGGTTCTACTCCTGTAGCCATTTGAGGCTGAAAACTCCCGGGAGGTCAAGAGTAAGAAAAGATGAAACCACAAAATAAGAATAAAATACAGGTAAATATTTAAGTGACTCTTGTGAACTGACTTAAGTCAATTTGATCTTTTACAGCTTTTAGGTGATTTATGTAAATTAATAGGTGCCTCCAAAGTTAAGAGGTGGGTGAAGACTATTTCCTATAATTTCTTTACCAGATTATAAAGGCCACACTTGTAAACACTGCAAGGCAAGCAGAACAATGTCATTACAAATGAAATATTGGCATTATACCTAAGTGAACAAGATAGAGAGCTCCCTGGATTTTTTTTAATATTGTTCTTAGATAAGAAGTATTTCTGAAATATTTCATCCAATGCATATATTTCAAATGCCATTAATTTCATTAGTGAAAACCTAGCTCACAAATCAAAGACTTTTTCTATCATTAAAATACTGATTAACAAAAGTTCTGGTGGTGATCAGAGATAAATTATATAGATATGTAATAAAAAATAATGCAAACAGTGTAAATAATCTTTTTTGGTTTTTTTTTGTTAACTTTTTATTCAAGAATGCCTAAACTGAATTTCACTAAATGTGTAGGGTATATACATGGCTCAAGAAAACGTATATTTTCATTACTGTAGCGTTCTCATCTTGCTTCTGTGCTATGCTGCAATTGCTGCTGATTCTCTTGAGAGTTACTCTGCTTGCCACAGAGACTCATCAAGATCAAGATACCCCATCTTTAACTTGCAGTCCAAAAGAAGTTTTACTGTTTTTGTTTCTTAATATAGTACCTTTCTTGACATGGTAGAGATGCAATCACTATCATGGATACTTTGTGTTTCTTCACGATTGTTGCTGATCCTAAAACAGAGGTTCTCAACAGCCTCTTCAGTCAGAGGCAGTTCTAAAATAACACCTTGGTGCCAGGCCCAGTAGCACACACTTGTAATCCCAGCTACTTAGGAGATTTAGGCAGGAGGCCTAAATTGCCAGCCTGGGCAATTTATCCAGACCCTGTCTCTTAAAAAATTAAAATGGGCTGGGAGTGTAGCTCAGTGCTACATGGTCCCCTGGGTTCAATTGCCACTACCGCAGAAAAATAATTAAAAAAAAAAAACATGAAGCCAGGTGCAGTGAGTGGCACGTGCCTATAATCCCACCAGCTCAGGAGGCAGAGACAGGAGGATTGCAAGTTCAAAGCCAGCCTCAACAACAGCAAGGTGCTAAGCAACTCAAAGAAACCCTGCCTCTAAATGAAATACAAAATAGGACTGAGGATGTGGCTCAGTGTTTGAGGGGCCCCTGAGTTCAATCCCTAGTACCTGTCCCCACCCCCGCAAAAAATGAACACTTTGGTGTATGCATATGCCTTCAACCTTGGAGAGGTGGTCTGTTACTTTCTCATCAAGACATTGGCCCACTTTGTTTCCTGCTTTACTATTAATCACTTCCAGAATGATTCATCTTTATATAATTATTTCTTTGAAAAAAAAAAAAAAAGAACGGTCTTGCACCAAGGTTAAACTGGCAAATCGTAACATTGCTCTACATTGGTACATTTCCCAAAATCTGTATTATTCAGTTGTGCAGCAGACATCTGTTGTCTATATCTGCCAAAAATCCATTTCCCCTTCTTTTTGAAATGATGCCCTGAAATCACATTGGGAAAGCTATTCCTTTTCTATGGATATGACCATGAAAATGTTAATCCAAGTGTCCCCATTTTCCTTGGCCAGGGGATAGACATGTGACCCAAATCAGATTCGGGGTTCATGTGGATTGCAAAAAAAAAAAAAAAAAAAAAAGTGGAAAAAGCAGTCGGTGCTGATTAATCCCATCCGGCTTTAACTGTCCATTTGTTTCTATTATCCCAAGATACAGTTTGGTTCCTGACTTTAAGACTGACTCAAAGGTGGTTTAAAGGTGTCCTTATTCTTCAATCCTACTTTCTTGTGTGAGTTGAGATGGGTTGATTCCTGTGTCTTGCACTTAAGGAATTCTAAATAATGCATACTTTCTATCCATTTGAATTTTTCCACATATAAGTTCCCCCCCCCCAAACTCAGAAACTATAGCCCTAATTAGACAGACAAAAAGAGGTGAGGTTTCTGACCAACACCATCCATCTGGTTTATTTTTCTTATGAGATGTTGGATCTATTCACAGGATATGGTTAAGATCAGATCACACCTAGAATGTGGTTACTGATGTCAAAAGACTGTCATCACTCATATTCCAAATACAAGTAGTTATTTCTTCCTAGCCAATCTCTATCCATTTAATTTCTTTTTATTATTTTGCTGTACAGACTAGGACCTCCAGTACAAAGTTCAACAGAAGTGGTACTAGAAGATATCTTAGTCTTTTTCCTAAAGAGAATATATCTGTAATTTCATCAAAAAATACTATATTTTTTAAGGTTTTTAGTAGATATCTTTGACAGGATGATGCTTTTCTATTTCTACTTGCTAAGAGTTTGTAATTATTATTATTATTATTATTATTATTATGAATGGATATTAAAATATTAAAAATATTCTCTGTACTTATGGAGATTATATGTTTTCTTTTCCTAATTTCTTAATGTGGCAAATTGCAGTGATGGAGTTTCTAATATAAAAGGAGAATTCCTAATATGAAAATATCTTTTGGTATAGACACTCCCAACTTAGTCATAAGATACTCACCATGGGATACTCCCAATTTAGTCACGGTACACTCACACACATGCACACACAAACACAGAAGCATGGGCAGATTCCATTTGCTAATATTTTGTCTAGAGGGTTTATAGCCTACGTGACATCCACCTATAATTTTCTTTTCTTATAGTATTTTTGTATGATTCTAGAATGAAATCTATATTGGTCTCAGAAAATGAGATCACTAGAGGAAAATTTCTTATTTTTCTGTCTTTTAAAATAGTTTGTATGATTTAGGGTTCATAATTTACTTGAAACAGTAATTCCCAAACTTCAGCATGAATCCTTGCTTATACATATTCATTAGCCTCACACCCAGAGTTTCTAATTTAGTATGTATGAATCGAACTTGAGAATTCACACCTCTAACAAGTGCTTTTGTTCTGAGAACTAGAATTTTAAAACTACCTTAAAATTTGGGAAAATTGCTTTCTAAAATCCACTGGACCGATTTGCTTGGTTTTATTAAGTAGTGGATGGATTTTAAACTATTCAATAATATTATGATGTAGCTCTTGTTAAGGTAACTTTGACATCCATTTTGGTGAGATTTCTCTAAGAAATGGTCATTTAGTCCAGGGTTTCATTTACAATGACAGTTATTCAGGACATTCTCTTATAATGCTTTAAATTTTTACCACATTGGGTCTTATTTTTCACTTCCAATATTATTTATCTGTGACATCTCTGGTGTGCTGCAGCTGACTTGATCTGGCTGCCCATAGCCAATTGTCTGTGTATTTCTCCCAGTTTGCAGTCAGTGACATCATATTGATAGATTAGAATCAACTATGGTAAGAATATTTACACTATTCTAACCATAAACCTCTATAAATAGGGGAATACCCCCACCCAGAGAGCTGGTCTACCAGTAAAACACCACTACTTTCCTCTCTTTCTACACTCTCTCCTTTTCCTCCTTCTCTCTCTCTCTCTCTCTCTCTCTCTCTCTCTCCTCTCTCTCTCTCTCTCTGTCTGTCTCTCTCTCTCTCTCTCTCTCTCTCTCTCTCTCTCCCCCATCTGATTTGTTATAGATTTTTCCATTTTATTCGTGTTTTTAAAATAATTTTGGTTTCTTTTATTGTCTTTTTATCCTTGTTTTTAATATAAATTTGTATTTTATCTTAGTTTTAGGATTCTCTTTGTTCTATTTCAAGAATTTATCCACTTTTTTAAGTTCTTGGGTGGATATTTGGCTCATTAATACTTCTTACTTGTTTTGCAATATATGCTTCTGAGACCTCATTTTCCTCTTAAATCTGCCTAATTGCATTCCACAAGTTTTTCTATAAGGGAGTTTAATTGTAATTCATGATTTAATATTTACCACTAATTACTGTCCATTAGGATTTCTTCTTTGATTCATGGCTTACCTAGGACTGTCCTCTTTTAAATGTTCACACATTCGGCAGTATGATCTTGATGTACTTGTTTATTTTTAAGCTATTTTTGTTATTAATATTTTTTTATAGCAGAGTAGTTATAGGATGTGGCATACATGTTATATGAGTTTTTAGTATTTGTTAAGACTATTTGCGACCCAGAACCTGTTCGACTTTGGAAAATATTTCATTTGAGCTTGAAAAGAATGTGTATTCCCTAATTGTTCTATAAATAACTATTTCTTTTCCTTTTTTTGTGCTCAAAACTCATAAACCTTTTTTTTAATTTTTTTTATTGGTTGTTCACAACATTACAAAGCTCTTGACATATCATATTTCATACATTAGATTGAAGTGGGTTATGAACCCCCAATTTTACCCCAAATGCCGATTGCAGAATCACGTTGGTTATACATCCACAATTTTACATAATGCCCTATTAGTAATTGTTGTATTCTGCTACCTTTCCTAGCCCTACTATCCCCCATCCCCTCCCCTCCCATCTTCTCTCTCTACCCCATCTACTGTAATTCATTTCTCTCCTTGTTTATTTTCCCATTCCCCTCACAACCTCTTATATGTAATTTTGTATAGCAATGAGGGTCTCCCTTCATTTCCATGCAATTTCCCTTTTCTCTCCCTTTCCCTCCCATCTCATGTCTCTGTTTAATGTTAATCTTTTCTTCCTGCTCTTCCTCCCTGCTCTGTTCATAGTTGCTCTCATTATATCAAAGAAGACATTTGGTATTTGTTTTTTAGGGATTGGCTAGCTTCACTAAGCATAATCTGCTCTAGTGCCATCCATTTCCCTGCAAATTCTATGATTTTGTCATTTTTTATTGCTGCATAGTACTCCATTGTGTATAGATGCCACATTTTTTTTATCCATTCATCTATTGAAGGGCATCTGGGTTGGATCCACAGTCTAGCTATTGTGAATTGTGCTGCTATGAACATCGATGTGGCAGTATCCCTGTAGCATGCTCTTTTAAGGTCTTCAGGGAATAGTCCGAGAAGGGCAATAGCAGGGTCAAATGGTGGTTCCATTCCCAGCTTTCCCAGGAATCTCCAAACTGCTTTCCAAAGTGGCCGAACCAATTTGCAGTCCCACCAGCAATGTACAAGTGTACCCTTTTCTCCACATCCTCGCCAGCACTTGTTGTGGTTTGACTTCATAGTGGCTGCCAATCTTACTGGAGTGAGATGGTATCTTAGGGTGGTTTTGATTTGCATTTCTCTGACTGCTAGAGATGGTGAGCATTTTTTCATGTACTTGTTGATTGATTGTATATCCTCCTCTGAGAAGTGTCTGTTCAGGTCCTTGGCCCATTTGTTGATTGGGTTATTTATCTTATTGTCTAATTTTTTGAGTTCTTTGTATACTCTGGATATTAGGGCTCTATCTGAAGTGTGAGGAGTAAAAATTTGTTCCCAGGATGTAGGCTCCCTATTTACCTCTCTTATTGTTTCTCTTGCTGAGAAAAAACTTTTTAGTTTAAGTAAGTCCCATTTGTTGATTCTTGTTATTAACTCTTGTGCTATGGGTGTCCTATTAAGGAATTTGGAGCCCGACCCCACAATATGTAGATCGGAGCCAACTTTATCTTCTATCAGACGCAGAGTCTCTGATTTGATATCAAGCTCCTTGATCCATTTTGAGTTAACTTTTGTGCATGGCGAGAGAAAGGGATTCAGTTTCATTTTGTTGCATATGGATTTCCAGTTTTCCCAACACCATTTGTTGAAGATGCTATCCTTCCTCCATTGCATGCTTTTAGCCCCTTTATCAAATATAAGATAGTTGTAACTTTGTGGATTAGTCTCTGTGTCCTCTATTCTATACCATTGGTCTACCTTTGGTACCAGTACCATGTTGTTTTTGTCACTATTGCTCTGTAATATAGTTTGAAATCTGGTATTGCTATACTGCCTGATTCACACTTCCTGCTTAGAATTGCTTTTGCTATTCTGGGTCTTTTATTTTTCCATATGAATTTCATGATTGCTTTATCTATTTCTACAAGAAATGCTGTTGGGATTTTGATTGGCATTGCATTAAACCTATAGAGAACTTTTGGTAATATCGCCATTTTGATAATCAAAACTCATAAACCTTTCTACCTAATTTTTTTTTTGTCTGAGAGAAATTTGTTAAAATGTCCCACTATTTAGATCCTTTGTTGTTCTTTGGTCTTTCTTTTTACATTAGAATCTCAGCCCTGACTAAAATATATTGTCAAGTACATCATGGACGTGGACATCGGTTTCACCTTCTGTTCTGTAGTGTTTCTTTACAGCTGATTATGGTTCTTGGAGTTTTCTTGTCCTTCAAGCTAAAATTCATCTAATTTTTAAAATTCATCTAATTCATCATTACTTTTTAAAACATTTTTTGCAGACTTTTCTGTATGTGTTCAGGGAGAGAGAAACCATCCATGCCAGCTCAGCTGGTCTTGTTCACCTGTGCTCTTCTTGTGCTTTCCAATCCTACCTTTTATTTATTTTTTTGCTAAGACACAAATTACAACTTTTATATTTGTTAATTTCTTTCATCTTGATCTTATTTTTTCAGCTGCTATTCTTTTTTCTTCATTTATTAGATTGGAACCTTTATTTTTTTATTATTATTTTTTTGCTTAATTTTACAAAAGCACTAAAGAATTTTAACTTCTCAATGGAGAGCTTTTCAAGGACAAGTAAGTTTTGAATACATTATCTTAGCTCCCATTTGTCATATTGTTCTATGTCTATTCTTTATCTGCTTTTTAAAAGTTCACTGAGATTTTGTTATGAAAAATAATGCAAATGTTTGTTTCATATTATAAGAATGCTTGAAAATGATGAGTAACTTTTTTAAGAAATAAATTTATTAGATTTTTCAGTTATAGACTATAATTTTTATGAATTCACCATCTGTAAATGAGAAGGACATAGTGAATTTATTTCCTTCTCTTATGTAGCATATTACATATATAGACATTAATATATAGTTTATGTAATTCAGCAGTTGGCCAATACTCAATATTGATTTAAAAGGTAAATGGATGGAGTTAGAGAAGATAATGCTAAGTGAAGTTAGCCAATCCCCAAAAAACAAATGCTGAATGTTTTCTTTGATATATGGAGGCTGATTCATAGTGGGGTAGGGAGAGGGAGCATGGGAAGAATAGATGAACTCTAGATAGGGCAGAGGGGTTGGAGGGGAAGGGAGGGGCCATGGGGTTATAAATGATGGTGGAATGTGATGATCATTATTACCCAAAGTACATCTATGAAGACATGAATTGATATGAATATACTTTGTATACAATCAGAGATATGAAAAATTATGTTCAATATGTGTAACAAGAATTATAATGCATTCCATTGTCATATATAAATTTAAAAAAAAGTGATTTGAGGGCTGGGGTTATAGCTCAGTGGTAGAGTGCTTGCCTAGCATGCATGAGGCACGGGGTTCGATCCCCAGCACCACATAAAATAAAAACCAAACAAACAAAATAAAGGTTTATGTCCATCTACAACTAAAACTATTTTTTTAAAAAGTGATTAGAATTATCCCTTAAATTGGGCTGAGGCTGTGGCTCAGTGGTAGCACACTTGCCTGGAATGTGTGAGGCACTGGGCTCCATCCTCAGCACCACATAAAAGTAAATAAAAAAATAAAGGTTCATGGACAACTAAAAAAATATTAAAAAAAGAATTATCCCTTAAAAACAAAATTTAAATACTAACAATTAAATTGTTTTAAAAACTAAGCTAAACACATTCTAGTTTAATACCATTGAGTCTGTATGACATGCTATTAGTGAAAAATAAAAAGCAAATTCTGTAGGGTTTTGAAATGTCAAAAAAGTATACTTTTATTAATAAAAAATTGTTTTGTAGTATAGATTATAAGAGCCCATTTTTTTAAAGTTTTGATTTAATTACATAGTAAACATTAGAATGGTACATGTAAGTTTTGAGCAGGATAATATTATGGTGAAGAATAATATGTCTGATATTGATAGGTAAGAGATCTGTAATGAGGTAAAAAATGGAACCATGAAGATCAGATATAAGGAGTTTATTTTAATCAAGCAATATATGATGACAAGAGATTTGAAGACAGAATTAAGAAAAAAATGAGAAATATTGCAAAGAATAACAAATATGTCTGGTGAAAATTGACAGAAATTGAAGGTTTCAAAATAAATCTTTAAAAAGTAATTCCTTCATACATCTATAAAAATCTCAGAGTTCCCTAAGGGGAAATGGCTTTATTTCTATTCAAAAAATAAATGTTTAATAATAAGATTTATAAGAAAATAAATATTTGCTTAAAAATACATTTAAAATTTTAAATTGGAACTTTTTCTTTGATGAACTTGAATTAATTCAAGATGAACTAATTTGGACCAGATTTTACCCACATCTACTGCCTTAACTACAAAAGAGAACCATGAGAAAAAGAGTTTTCAGACATTTGACAGCAGACAGTACAGGACTATATTCCTTGAGAGAAGGGAAACGTGCAAGGCAAGCCCAATGATTTTTATCAGTTTATTGCTTGGAGGCAGTTTTCATGCTGGAGTACAAGGATAGGAACCCAGACAGAGAGTAGTGCAGTGGTCTTGCTAAATTGAGAGAAAAAAGTTGTTTGGTGAAAACTGAGAATTTGTTAGTGGGATTATGGAGACTTCAGAGGAGTCCCTTGCATTGTCAGCAGAGAACAAATTACACACAGGAGACAGGAAAACCGCCTCAGGATCTCAGAAAGAACCACCATAAAGGAACAGGCAGAACAATGCCTGCAAGTTTCACAGGATTTGGAATTGTTCATGTTCCTTGAAGCAAATGTGTAAAGATCATAAAATGCAAAGTGCATCAGGGAGATTTCTCAGAAGGATATCGGCAGTGAAATTACATGGGCACCAGAGTGAAGGATGCTTTGGATACACTTCTAATGACCCTCTATTCACCCCATTATAAAGTGGGACTTTTCTACCCTAAATAGTACAGGATAACTAAACACTGAATACCTTGTCCTGTACAGAGGAGAATGGCAGTAGTTTATTGATCACATGCACTTACAACCTAGAAGTGGATCCTTATGACAGGTAGGGCCACAGGAGGTTGCACTAGTGAGTAGAGTAAACCCAAAGATCTGTGAGAGGCAGGCTTTGTAGTAACAGGATGGTGGGTACTCATTAGTTCGCATAGTAGGATGTGATTTTATTATTTGTATAATTTTGTGAACTGACAGTGAAGTGAAACACATTAAGTTGAGGACCAGGTCAGGTGCAATTGGTTCAGCTTATAGGGAAACCAGATAGCCTTTCCTGAGGAGTGGAAGGTGCATTTGATGAAAGCAGGGGAAGTCACTGCTAGGACTTTGGAGCTGGGTAAGGCTCAAAGATGCTAAGACAGAACTTGAAATTTTACTTTTAATATTATAGACAGATTGTAAAAAAGTTCAAAAAAGTCAACATGATCCAACTGATTACAAATAATATACCTATTACATAACTTACATATTACAAGTTACCTAAATAAAAACATTCAACAAAATTTTAAGAAATGTAAAAAAGTAAATCAATCGATAGTATAAAGTCCACAATGCTCATTGTCAATTTAAATAAAAAATGTAAAATGTACAGAAAAATATTATCCAAAACTATGAGAAAAATCTGTTAATTGAAATTGATTCAGAAATATTAGTGACAATGAAAGTAGCAATAATGTATAAATAGTTCTTACAGATATAACCCACATGTTGAAGAAGGTAGAGAAAACAGTAAAGGATGAGAAAAATTAGATAGTATAAAAATGTTCCATATGAAGCTTGTAGAGATGGAAAATACAATAAATGAAAAACACAGTGTATGGAATTAAAAACAGAGTGGGCTCATTGTAAGAAAAGATGGGTGAATTTGAAGGCATGGCAAAAGAAACTATACAAAAAGAAGCCCAGGGAGGATAAAAACTTACCAAGAATCAATGTCTATTTGGATAATTATCTAGTAGTTTATTACAAATGTAATTAAAATTCCAGAGGAAAGTAGTGAAGGAAGGGATGTTACAAAATACTTTGCAGAAATAATATCTGTGGAGATATTATTATCAGCAAAATATTTCAAATTTGATAAAACTATAAACCCAATGATATAGGAAGGTCAATAAAAATCATTAAGAAATACCAACTGACATCATAATCCAATTATAGAAAAATCATAGAAAATCTTACCATCACGGAAGAAACTACATTACAAAGGAAAATATTTAATAATAACACTAGACTTCCATTAAGCCAAAAAAAAAAAAAATAGTGGACAAACAGCTTCAAAGTCCTGGGGGCAGGCATGACACATGATCAACCATTTGAAAAAAAAATGATTAAAATACAAAACCAAAATAAACTCTTTCCAGACTAATAAAGTCAGAAAAATTCTTTGCCAGCAACAATGCATGAGAAGAAATCTTAAGGAAACTTCTTTGGGCAGATGAAAAGTGGTATCAGCAGGAAATTTGGATTCAAACTAATTAATAAAAAGTATCTGAAAGAGTAAATAGATGCTACATATCTTATTTTTAATTCATTTGTTTAAATTTCATTGAAAGATAAGGACTGCATAAAGCAAACATGATATCAAAATATTGTAATGTTAAAGTATTTGTACTGTATAATATATGGCAAATGATAGGATGGGGAAATAGATTTGTGATTTTATGATTCTTAGAAAATGAATGAGGTTAAATTTTTATTTGAAGGTAAACTGTGATATTATTGATGTATATTGTAAACAACAACAACTAAACAATGAAATAAAAAGGAATAGGTAATAAGTCAATAGTAGGAATAAAATAAAATAAGAAATGATACTCATTCCAAAAGAATGCAGAAAAAATAAATAAATAGAATTTCAGGTGGGATGGTTAGAAAGCTAATAGCAAGATTGTAGATTTAATCCTGTATATATTTATGACTATATTAAATGTGAAAGGTCTAACACAAAAATTAAAAAGCAGAGATCATCAAACTGAAGTTTTTAAAAGTAGGTAGTCCCAAATTTAGACAACCTACAAGGCAAAAAATTTAAACAGGAAGGAGGAGGTAAGTAAAAGTATGGGAAGAGATATACCAGGGGGTAATAGGTACCATACAAAGAATCATGAAAATGCTAGTGAATGATTATCATTTCTGGCCAAAATGAAGAAACAGGGATAAAATTTAACCATACACATGAAACAAATTAAAAGTGTATAAATGATATTTAACAGTATCTTTAAAAACTGTATGTAAGTTTTAAATAAGGAGAATGATTTCTGAGAGATGGAGAAAAAATGAAGTGACCCTATAATCCCCTTGGTTAATGCCTTAAGAGAGAATTACCATGATAAATGGAGGGAATTGACAAATGGCTTGAGAGACATTAATTATCAAAGTTCACTCAAGAATAGGTAATCTGGGACAGGGGTTTTGGCTTAGTGGTAGAGTGCTAGCCTAGCACGTGCAAGGCGCTGGGTTCTATCCCCAGAACCACATAAAAATAAACAAATAAAATAAAAGTATTGTGTCCAACTACAACTAAATTTTTTTTTTTAAAGAATAGGTAATCTGAATATCCCTAGATTTGTTAAAGAAATTGAAATTATAGTTTTTTTTTCTTTCTTTTTTTTTATTGGTTGTTCAAAACATTACATAGTTCTTGATATATCATATTTCACACTTTGATTCAAGTGGGTTATGAACTCCCATTTTTACGCTGTATACAGATTGCAGAGTCACATCAGTTACACTTCCACTGATTTACATATTGACATACTCATGTCTGTTGTATTTTGCTGCCTTTCCTATCCTCTACTATCCCCCCTCCCCTCCCCCCCTCTTCTCTCTCTACCCCCTCTACTGTAATTCATTTCTCCCCCTTGTATTATTTTTCCCTTTCCCATCACTTCCTCTTCTAGGTAATTTTGTATAACCCTAAGGGTCTCCTTCCATTTCCAAACAATTTCCCTTCTCTCTCCCTGTCCCTCCCACCTCTCATCCCTGTTTAATGTTAGTCATCTTCTCATGCTCTTCTTCCCTACTCTGTTCTTAGTTACTTTCCTTATATCAAAGAAGACATTTGGCATTTGTTTTTTAGGGATTGGCTAGCTTCACTTAGCATAATCTGCTCTAATGCCATCCATTTCCCTCCAAATTCTATAATTTTGTCATTTTTTTAATGCAGAGTAATACTCCATTGTGTATAAATGCCACATTTTTTTATCCATTCGTCTATTGAAGGGCATCTAGGTTGCTTCCACAGTCTTGCTATTGTGAATTGTACTGCTATGAATATCGATGTAGCAGTGTCCCTGTAGCATGCTCTTTTTAGGTCTTTAGGGAATAGACCCAGAAGGGGAATAGCTGGATCAAATGGTGGTTCCATTCCCAGCTTTCCAAGAAATCTCCATACTGCTTTCCTAATTGGCTGCACCAATTTGCAGTCCCACCAACAATGTACAAGTGTACCCTTTTCCCCACATCCTCACCAGCACTTGTTGTTGTTTGACTTCGTAATGGCTGCCAATCTTACTGGAGTGAGATGATATCTTAGGGTGGTTTTGATTTGCATTTCTCTGACTGCTAGTGATGGTGAGCATTTTTTCATGTACTTGTTGATTGATTGTATGTCCTCCTCTGAGAAGTGTCTGTTTAGGTCCTTGGCCCATTTGTTGATTGGGTTATTTGTTATCTTATTGTCTAATTTTTTGAGTTCTTTGTATACTCTGGATATTAGGGCTCTATCTGAAGTGTGAGGAGTAAAGATTTGTTCCCATGATGTAGGCTCCCTATTTACCTCTCTTATTGTTTCTTTTGCTGAGAAAAAACTTTTTAGTTTGAGCAAGTCCCATTTGTTGATTCTAGATATTAATTCTTGTGCTATGGGTGTCCTATTGAGGAATTTGGAGCCCGACACCACAGTATGTAGGTCGTAGCCAACTTTTTCTTCTATCAGATGCCTTGTCTCTGGTTTGATATCAAGCTCCTTGATCCATTTTGAGTTAACTTTTGTGCATGGCGAGAGAAAGGGATTCAGTTTCATTTTGTTGCATATGGATTTCCAGTTTTCCCAGCACCATTTGTTGAAGATGCTATCCTTCCTCCATTGCATGCTTTTAGCCCCTTTATCAAATATAAGAAAGTTGTAGTTTTGTGGGTTGGTTTCCGTGTCCTCTATTCTGTACCATTGGTCCACCCGCCTGTTTTGGTACCAATACCATGCTGTTTTTGTTACTATTGCTCTGTAGTATAGTTTGAAGTCTGGTATCGCTATACTACCTGATTCACACTTCCTGCTTAGCATTGTTTTTGCTATTCTGGGTCTTTTATTTTTCCATATGAATTTCATCATTGCTTTCTCTATTTCTACAAGAAATGCCATTGGGATTTTGATTGGCATTGCATTAAACCTATAGAGAACTTTTGGTAATATCGCCATTTTGATGATGTTAGTTCTGCCTATCCATGAACAGGGTATATTTTTCCATCTTCTAAGATCTTCTTCAATTTCTCTCTTTAGGGTTCTGTAGTTTTCATTGTATAAGTCTTTTACCTCTTTTGTTAGGTTGATTCCCAAGTATTTTATTATTTTTGAGGATATTGTGAATGGAGTGGTTGTCCTCATTTCCATTTCAGAGGGTTTGTCATTGATATACAGGAATGCCTTTGATTTATGCATGTTGATTTTATATCCTGCCACTTTGCTGAATTCATTTATTAGCTTTAATAGTTTCTTTGTAGACCCTTTTGGGTCTGCTAGGTATAGAATCATGTCATCTGCAAATAGTGATAGTTTAAGTTCTTCTTTTCCTATTTTTATGCCTTTAATTTCTTTCGTCTGTCTAATTGCTCTGGCCAGTGTTTCGAGAACTATGTTGAACAGAAGTGGTGAGAGAGGGCATCCCTGTCTTGTTCCGGATTTCAGAGGGAATGCCTTCGATTTTTCTCCATTCAGAATGATGCTAGCCTGGGGCTTAGCATAGATTGCTTTTACAATGTTGAGGTATGTTCCTTATCCCTATTTTTTCAAGAGTTTTGAACAAAAAGGGATGCTGTACTTTGTCGAATGCTTTTTCCGCATCTACCGAGATGATCATGATTCTTATTTTTAAGTCTATTGATGTGGTGAATAACATTTATTGATTTCCGTATATTGAACCAGCCTTGCATCCCAGGGATGAATCCTACTTGATCATGGTGTACAATTTTTTTGATATGATTTTGTATCCGATTCGCCAGAATTTTATTGAGGATTTTTGCATCTAGGTTCATTAGAGATATAGGTCTGTAGTTTTCTTTCTTTGAAGTATCTTTGTCTGGTTTAGGAATCAGTGTGATGTTGGCTTTGTAGAATGAATTTGGAAGTTCTCCCTCTTTTTCTATTTCCTGAAATAGCTTGAAAAGTATTGGTATTAGTTCCTCTTTAAAGGTTTTGTAAAACTCTGCTGTATACCCATCCGGTCCTGGGCTTTTCTTAGTTGGTAATCTTTTGATGGTTTCTTCTATTTCCTCTATTGATATTGGTCTGTTTAGGTTGTCTATATCCTCCTGTCTCAATCTGGGCAGATCATATAATTTAAGAAATTTATCGATGCCTTCACTATCTTCTATTTTATTGGAGTATAAGGATTCAAAATAATTTCTGATTATCTTCTGTATTTCTGAAGTGTCTGTTGTGATATTGCCTTTTTCATCCTGTATGCTAGTAATTTGAGTTCTCTCTCTTCTCTTTGTTAGCATGGCTAAGGGTCTGTCGATCTTATTTGTTTTTTCAAAGAACCAACTTTTAGTTTTATCAATTTTTTCAATTGTTTCTTTTGTTTCTATTTCATTAATTTCAGCTCTGATTTTAATTATTTCTTGCCTTCTACTACTTTTGCTGTTATTTTGCTCTTCTTTTTCTAGGATTTTGAGATGAAGTATGAGATCATTTATTTGTTGGTTTTTTCTTTTTTTAAGGAATGAACTCCATCAATGAATTTTCCTCTTAGAACTGCTTTCAATGTGTCCCATAGATTCCGATATGTTGTGTCTGTGTTTTCATTTATCTCTAAGAATTTTTTAATTTCCTCCTTAATGTCTTGTATAACCCATTGATCATTCAGTAACCTATTGTTCATTCTCCAAGTGATGCATGATTTTTCCTTCCTTCTTTTATCATTCATTTTCAGTTTCATTCCATTATGGTCAGATAAGATGCATGGTATTATCTCTACTCCTTTATATTGTCTAAGAGTTGCCCTATGACATAATATATGATCTATTTTTGAGAAGGATCCATGTGCTGCTGAGAAAAAAGTGTAACTGCTTGATGTTGGGTGGTATATTCTATATATGTCAATTAAGTCTAGGTTGTTAATTGTGTTATTGAGTTCTATAGTTTCCTTATTCAACTTTTGTTTGGAAGATCTGTCCAGTGGTGAGAGAGGTGTGTTGAAGTCTCCCATGATTATTGTATGGTGGTCTATTAGACTCTTGAACTTGAGAGGAGTTTGTTTGATGAATATAGCTGCACCATTGTTTGGGGCATATATATTTATGATTGTTATGTCTTGTTGGTGTATGGTTCCCTTTAGCAGTATGTAGTGTCCCTCTTTATCCCTTTTGATTAACTTTGGCTTGAAATATATTTTATTTGATATGAGTATGGACACTCCTGCTTGTTTCCGAAGTCCATATGAGTGATATGATTTTTCCCAACCTTTCACCTTCAGTGTATATATGTCTTTTCCTATCAAATGCGTCTCCTGTAGGCAGCATATTGTTGGGTCATGTTTTGTGATCCATTCTACTAGCCTGTGTCTCTTAATTGGTGAGTTTAAGCCATTAACATTTAGGGTTATTATTGAGATATGGGTTATCCTTCCAGCCATATTTGTTTATTTATGTTACTGAATATGGTTTGTTTTCCTCTTTGATTATTTTCCCCCCTTTACTGTCCTACCTCCCACTGTTGGTTTTCATTGTTATTTTCCATTTCCTCTTCCTGTAATGTTTTGCTGAGGATTTTTTGGAGAGATGGTTTTCTAGCTGCAAATTCTTTTAACTTTTGTTTATCGTGGAAGGTTTAAATTTCATCTTCCATCTTGAAGCTTAATTTTGCTGGATACACAATTCTTGGTTGGAACCCATTTTCTTTCAGTGTTTGAAATATCTTATTCCAGGATCTTCTAGCTTTCAAAGTCTGTGTTGAGAGATCAGCTGTTATCCTGATTGGTTTACCCCTAAATGTGATCTGCTTCCTTTCTCTTGTAGCTTTTAAGATTCTCTCCTTATTCTGTATGTTGGGCATCTTCATTATAATGTGTCTAGGTGTGGATCTCTTATGATTATGCACATTCGGCGTCCTGTAGGCTTCTAGGATTTGGGATTCTGTCTCGTTCTTCAAGTCTGGGAAGTTTTCTCGAATTATTTCATTGAATAGATTGTTTATTCCTTTGGTTTGGAGCTCTGTGCCTTCCTGTATCCCAATGACTCTTAAGTTTAGTCTTTTAATGTTATCCCATATTTCTTGGATGTTCTGCTCATGGTTTCTTAACAGTCTTGCTGAGCTGTCTATGTTCTTTTCAAGTTGAAATACTTTGTCTTCATTGTCTGATGTTCTATCTTCTAAGTGTTCTACTCTGCTGGTAGTATTCTCAATTGAGTTTTTAAGTTGGTTTATTGCTTCCTGCCTTTCTAGGATTTCTGTTTGTTTGTTTTTTATAACCTCTATCTCCCTGTATAGTTTATCTTTTGCTTCCTGGATTTGTTTATGTATTTCATTGTTGAAGAGATCTTTCATTGTCTGATTTTGCTGTCTAATGTTTTCCCTGAGACTCCAGATCATCTGAAGCATGTATCTCCTGAATTCTTTATCTGACATTCCATCTGCTGCAGATATTACCTCTTCTAACGTTGAGTTGACCTGCATTGCTTGTGGTCCTTTCTTTCCTTGTCTCTTCATACTGTTCGCGTTTCTTTCTGCTTACTGAGACTGTTGTGTTGTTGAATTTTCCCCCTATATATTTGTATTACTCTTGTATAGTTGCAAAGTCTCCCGCGCAGGCGCGGGCAGGGGCTCTGCTCCTCCTCCAATTGGGGCACTTTGCCTACCACATCGGCAGGCCTCTGGGCCTGTTCTGCTGGTTGGTAGCAGGTGCGCCTACCTTGCAGGCGCGTGGGGCGGCTCTGCCACTCCCAGGTTGCTGGACCTGACCTGCTGGTGGGTTGTAGGTCCGGCTACCTTGCAGGCGCGGGGGAAGGGCGCACACCTATTTGTATTTAGACAGTTACTCGGAGGACGTAATGCTTGGGATGAAAGTTGGGGGGAAGGGGAAGGTAGGTGCTCTTGAAAAGAAAGAAGGAGAGGGAGATAGATAGCATAGAGGAGAATGGAAAGAGCAGTAAACCTTGGAAGGGGAGAGAGAGAGTGAAAAGGGAGAGAAAAAATTAAAATGAAATAGGAAATAAAATTAGGTCTTAGAGATCCATTTTCTTCTCTTCCCGTAGGCAAAGCTGTGCCCTCAGGGCTGAGTTTTGCCCTCAATGTGTCAACAGCAATCCCTGTAAGGCGGTTCCTGGGAGTCTCTCAATCCTGTTGGTCCAGAGCCGTTTCACTTCTACGGCCCCTCCTCCCCTTCCTCCTGCCAGCCAGCCAGGTCCTGCTCACCGGAGGCAGTTCCCCAAGGATTTGGTTACACTTTCAGCCCCACCGAGTGCTCTATTTCCCTAACTACTGAGCACTCTCACTGTCATTTATCTAAGCCCAAGTGCTGTGGAGCTGTGGTCTGGGAGTCAATTGTTTAATTTTTCCGGACCCCTTTGGTGGGCACACCTTCGGAATCTGGCAGCTAAGACCATTGGTGTCGCTGTTGGTGGTAATAGGAGTTGGGGGTCGAGGATCCCCTCTACTTCCCTCAGCCCCTACAGTCACAACCACACTGTTGGTGGTAGGAGGAGTTGGGGGTCTGGAGTGTCCTCTGTTTCTCTCCGCTCCTACCGTCACACCCTCTCAGTTCGTGGTTGGGGGATTTGGGGGTGGGGAGTCTTCTCTGCTTCCCTCTGCCCCTACAGTCACGCCCTCGTCACTGGCAGTAGGGGGAGTTGGGAGTCGAGAGTCCTTTGGCCCTTACGGTCACGCCCACGGAGAGATTTTGAAGTTTCCCGGTTGTTTGTATCTGGTGTGGGTGGGAGTCACACTCCTGCTAAAGTAGATTCCGCTGGGAAGGAATCTCTTTGGCCGAACTTTGGTGACTTCCCCTCTCTGCTATGGCGGGCCCCTGGCTCCTTGCCGGAGTGTCCGAAGGGAGGGGTGGAACTGGCTTGTCTCTGGTCTGACACAATCTCTGGTTTTAGTTCCCAGTTCTCTATTTCGTAAAGGGCTGGTTAGATTCCCTTCACGCTGTCTGGGGGGGGGGGGAGCCGTTCGCCGGGTGGGCGGGGCTGTTAGTAGAGCCGGGAGGGCACGGGCTGTCTGCTGGGCCAGGCGGGGACACTTCTCGCTGCGCCGGGCTGCCGGGGGCTGCCTGTAGAGCCGGGCAGCTGCGGCCGCGTGGCTAAGATCCGGGCGGGTGGGGTGGCCGTTCGCTGAGGGAGAGTGGAGCCTCCCTGGATGGCGAGATGGCGGGTGCTGTCTGCCGGTTCGGGCGGGCTGAGCCGCTCGGGGCCGGCCGCCGCTTTCTGAAGCGGCTGGTGGCCGCCGGATTGTACCTCTGCACCCGCCGGGCGGGGGCCGCCTGTAGAGCCTGGCAGCTGTGGCCACGTGGCTACGAGCCTGGCAGGCGTGGTGGCCGTTCGCAGAGCGAGAGCAGGGCCTCCCCGGATGGCGGGTGCCGTCTGGGGGTGTGGGCAGGTCGCGCTGCTCTGGGCCGCTGGCCGCTTTCAGAAGCAGCTGGTGGCTGCGGGACTGGACCTCCGTGCCCGCGTGGCCGGCCAAGATCCACTTGTCTGGGACAAACTGACACTTCTAATAAACCTACCAATTCCCGGCAGGTCCCCTCTTAACGGAATTTTGCTAGAAGTTCCTCAGTAGGTAGACTGCCGCTGTTCCAATGGGTCTTTCTGATCCCGTTAATGTGGAGACATTGGAATCGCTGCTTCCTCGCTGGCGGCCATGTTGGATCCTTACTGAATATTTTAAACTATTCGTGAACTCTCGCAGTTAGGGTGGCGGGCGCCAGCGGGCTGAGCCCAGCAGAGAACCAGGGAGGGGGCCGAAGGTGCCAGGTGTTGGGGGAAATCGGCTCGAGTCCTGGGAGTGGGGGGGCGGAGGCGAGAGCAAGCTGAAATTGTAGTTTTAAGACTTCTCACAAAGTTTACTCCAGGTTTGTATTGCTTACCTAGAAGTGTTAACAAATGTGTAAAAGAAAAATAATATCAATTTCATACAAATTGCAAAATGTAATGTGTAAGGAATACTTCCCAATTTGCTTTTCAAAGCTATAATTAAACAGATTCCAAAAGCAGGCAAAGGTATTACAAGAAAAAAAAAACTTCAAAGAAAGAATAATCAATCAATATTACTCATAAATATGAATGTAAAAATTCTAAACACATTTTAGCAAAATACGACCAAGTTATATTAAAAATATAATTAGTCATAACCAAGTGGGTTTTATAATAGGGATATAGGACTATTTTAGCATAAAATAAATCAATGCATTCATTATATTATAGGCTAAAAAGGAAAAATTGAACTGAAAACCTATCTCAGTGAAAAGCACAATCCTAAATCTATACCTGATAGAAAATTTGGGGGCAAGGAAAAACATGCAAGAATATTCTCTTAACTTAATAAAAAGGCATCTAAGAAAAACCTATAGTTAACATAATACTTAGTGATAAAAGAATAAATGTTTTTCCTTTGTGGTCAGGATCAAGATATAGATGCCTCATCTTCTCAAATCTATCACTAGCAGGAAGGTTTCATCTTAAGAGTCTAGTATCTGTAGAGAAATTGCCCCCACATATGATGATGTGGGTATTTGCACTGCCTGCATGAGTGAGGGGATTAATAGAAGGGCCATACACTGTATGGCTCTGTCTTTGCAGCCAAGCACTATAATCTTTCCATGCTTCTTATTATTTTATAACTTTTGGTTAACTTGACAATTTGGAAAAGAGGGGGACTTGACAATTTGGAAAAAATGTTATGACACAATGACTTTTTTTTTTTTTTTTTTTTTTAGTACTGTTAAGGTGAGAGGAACACTGGATTCGAAAGTTCTGGTTGGGATCTTGGTTTTGCCACTTAGACACATATCTTTCATGGCCTCAGCTTCTCATTCAGTAAAAAAAGGGACAGACCAAGAATCTCAAATTCTCTTTTCACTTGGAGATTTCTAAGTATCTAGATTAGCATCTTTCCATTTTTATTAGGCACTACAGTTACTTGCAGAGTTCAGATTCCTGCATCTTGCATTCAAGAGCTTCTCCTTCAGTATATCAGGAGAGGAGCCAGATAATTTGCATTTCTAACAAGTTCTCAGGTCCTGATGCTGCTGCTAGCCCTCAAACTACATTGGATTTGCATTGGTTTAAAACCTAGAGATTATCTTCTTGCAATTCTATTTTAAGACACTAGATGATGTATTTTGGGTTGAAATATTCCAGTAAGGCTAAGTATTTTAAATAGCATAGATACTTATGTGTAGAGATTGTATAGAAATATTTGTGTGGAAAAAAACTAATTTTTTTAATATTATCACCTGTGTTTTCTTGTTAAGGAGACACATTTGGATTATGTGTGTGAGTTAGTAAATTTAGTCCCTTTTATTGTGTATCTTTTTTTGTACAGAGGTGTTTGGTTTATATTTTGGGGTTTAGAACAGGATCTTCTGCCTGTCTTGAGCTTATAATCAAAAAAGGAGACAGGCTTTAAAGCAAAAACAAAGAAAACTTTAATTTTATTAAATGAAAGTTCTAAAACAGTTCTTAAAGAAACACAAATGTATACACAAAGAAACGCACAACATACTC
Organism: Spermophilus citellus; assembly: GCF_964194105.1. Lineage (NCBI taxonomy): Eukaryota > Metazoa > Chordata > Mammalia > Rodentia > Sciuridae > Spermophilus > Spermophilus citellus. The sequence continues at coordinate 134,165,445 of NC_138186.1, read as the reverse complement.
CCATAAAAATGAAAATCTGAGAAAGAGGTTAACTCTAACAGGGGATGAGGTGATGGTGGTGGGAGGGACAAACAGGAGTTAGACCTGGTGACCTGATTCTGGTAATATAGAACACAGAAAAGGCCAAATTAAGGGAATCTATAAAACACATGTGGGAAATCTATTTTAAATATTTTTCTATTTTGGAAGAACATTAATCTATTGAGAACTTTCTTTTTGAGGTACTATATACCTTTTAAAATATATTAAGTACATTGATAATAATTATGAAACAATTGTTATCTAGAGAATATGCTGAGTCATAAAAACCATCATCGTAACTATAAAATTTCATTTTAATATCTATTAACTTTTAAATTCTATTCTCTTTTACTTCTTTCTATTTTAACAATGTCTTCTAAATTTCTGTGAGCAAAAAGAGTGAATAAATAAAAAGAAAAATTTCATATGAGACACTGGGCAAATCAAATCCAAAATTACTCTGGTTTGGATATGGTTTAAGTGTAGAGTTCAAAGGTTCATGTGTTGGAAACTGGACCCTCAGTGTGGTGATGCTAAGAAGTGGTGGTGGACACTTGGGGCATAATTCAGTGGTAAAAAGATTGCTGGGCATGCAGGAGGTTCTAGGTTCAACCCCCAGTATTGCAAAAAAACCAAAAACAAAACAAAAAATTGAATCACCTGTAAGAAGTGGGGGCCTAGTGGGAAATCATTATGTCATTTGGAATGCTTCCCTTTGAAGAAATGAATGTAGTTTTTATAGGACCCTAGGGTAGTTCTCAAGAAAGGAATGTCATAAGAAACAAAAACTAGACATCCCTGCTGTCTCTGGCTTTTTGTCTCACTATGTGATCACTCCCTCTTGCTCCCACTATGTTAGTCAGTTTTTTTGTTGCTATAACCAAAATTCCTGAGAAGAACAAGTTGGAAGAGAAAATGTTTATTTTGGCTCATGGTTGCAGAGATTTCTATGGTCTGCTACCTCTATTGCTTTGGGCCCAAGGTGAATGAAGCAGAGCATCATGGCAGAAGTGCATGGTGGGAGAGTGCTGCTCTGCTCATTGCTGCCAGGAAGCAGAGAGAAGAAGGAGAAGGAGTCGCAGATTAACCCTTTCCATGCATGTCCTCAGTATCCCACTTCCTTTAATCACACCACCCTACAGTTACCACCCAGTTAATTCATTCAAATTATTAATACATTAAATAGATTAACCCACTGATCTTGTTATATCTCTCACAAACTAGTCATTTCACATCATGTGCTAACACAGGAACTTTGGGGGAACACTTATATCCAAACCATAATACCCACCATTGTGATGAAGTCCACCACAAGGCACTCACCAGAGCCAGCACCATACTCTTTGGACTTTCAGCCTCCAAAATCATAAGCTAAAAGAATCTCTTTTCCTTATAATTTACTCAGCCTTGAGTATTGTTGTAGCATTAGAAAATGGACTAATACAACAATAGAACAAATATTTATTTATAAAAATAAATTTTGGTTAAAACTAATATAATATGTATTTCCAGACTTAATGGCAACAAATAATCATATGATTTATATGTGGATATTATTTTACTTATTTATTTTAGGATTTAAAGTCCTAGAGCACAGAGATTTAACCAGATCCATGGTCTGTGCTATGAATTTTATTCTTTCATTTTAGTTTTCTACTTGCATTATAATATTAGAGTAGGTAGATTAAGATACTCATGATTACTAATATTTGTTGAATTACTATTATTGAAACCAGAGTTTCTCTGCTTCTGCTGGTGGGTGGAGTCCGCTTAAGCTGTAGGCCTCTGTAGCTGAGAAACATTTTGCAGCTCTTAATTGTGGGCAAGGCTCTCTAGTGTATCTGTAGACCCAGGCAGCTCACTGCCAATTTCTTCTTTCTGGATTCTTGACCCACAGAATTGAAGAATGAAACATACAGATGAGGATGAGTGAGTATAAGAGTAGAATTTATTCAAGTGTGAGTAGGAACAGAACTCCTGCAAGAGGACCTGGATAGGTGCAGCCACTTGAGTGTGCTAGTCTAGGGGTTTATATAGCACTTAGGTCAATGTTTTTGGTTCAAATTTACACTAATCAGTGTTTGGAAAAGTACTAATGTTGGTACAAATTTGTGCTAATCAGGGTTTGTGAAAATACCAATGCTCTTGGTTAGCCCTGCAAACCCATTCATGTCTGCCCCACTTCCGTTTTCCTACTTCTCGTGGGGAGGTGGAGGTTGTCTGATCAAGGATGCTCAGGGATTCTGGGCTTCAGTGCTGTGTGGACTGGGTGTCCACATCAACCCTCGCTGAGTCACTGCAGGTGACAGGTCACCTTCCCTGGCTTGCCTCCTAGGCCTCACTTCTCTGCTGTGTTCCGGCCCCTCAGCCCACCCAGGCAACTGCTACACCAATGCTTCTCAGTGGGGATTACTGTGCTGGCTGTGTGGCTCGGTGGAAGAGGAGCCATGTCATTACATGTTATGATGGACTTACGTCCAATAATCCCGACAGAAGAATGTAAGCAGTACTAACTTCATATTAAGTATTGCTTAAATAATAAGTCATGCATTCTGAAAATGGTATGGCAGCTTCCCCTTGACTACACAGTGAATGATTGGCCCCACGACCTATTTTTCCTTGTGGAGTATTTGGCCTATGAAGGGGAATCACTGCGGCTTCAATGACTTAATGGTCAGTCCCATTATACCAGGCATGATTCCACTCTTAATTTTGTGTATGTCTCTCAGTTAGCAAATAGAACAGGGGAATTATCCTGACTGGAGCTTTGAACTATTGGTGGGCTCTATGTACCTGAATATATTTACAGGTTGATGCTATTTCAGAAATATACTAAGACTTATACTTTTTAAAACATGGTTTAGACTCAATTTTGAGTAACTAGGACTAGGAGGGTGAAAACTTAATCTGACTATGGTGTTTAAAGGTAAAACCTTTGGGAGTTTATTAGTATTAAATAAAACCCTCAGGGTGGGACCCCATAGCTGAGTACTGGAGGCTTAATAAGAAGTAGAAGAGAGAACAGAAGACACACACGTATGAACTTCCTGACTCTTGATATGTGATAAGTGCCAATTTAGGGCTGTGCCAGCAAGAAGAGATGGCTCCTCCATGTGGGCCCAGAAAATTATGAGCCAAAATAAAACTTTTTTCTTCATAGAGAAGCCTGCCTCAGATACTTCATTATACTTATAAAAAATGGACTAATACAGACAAAGAGGCAGACTTAGAAAACTATATAGACAATCAAGACAATATGCACAATGAAAACAACATATAATCTACAACATGAAGGAAAACTTTTGGCCTACATAGTACAGTATGTTTAGTTCCAAATAAATTTTTGTGTGACTCTAACCAAAGATCTGTCATTTCATTAACTTTTCTTTTCCACAATTATCTAACCATCAGGTCGGCTATTTGTCTCAGGACATGTTCTGCTCTTAAACTGTGGCTTCCCATGATATACTTTCTGGATAATGTCCAAAGCTTGAACCCTTGCTGATTTCTCAGACATCTGTGCATTACTGGCCGGTTTCTGCAGGAATGGTGTGGCAGATAACGATAGTCACATGTTCTTTGACACTGTTCCTTTTATGAGGCGGGACCTGTTTCCCTTTCCTTTGGACTTGGATTGGTATAAAGCTGTTCAGACTAATAGAATGCAGTCAAGGAGATTATGGCCCTTCTAGACATCGTTTTTATGAGAATGGAAGCTTCTGCTTCAGTCTCATAATGCTCTAAAATAAGAGGTCAGAACAAACTTCTGGAGAGAATATATGCAGAAAACAGAAAACACATAGCATTATGGTTTGGATCTGGAATGTCCCCTGAAAGACATGGAGAATTAACTGCACACACTCCCCCCTCGCAATTCCCCTATCTACTGCTGTTTCCCACCTTCCTTCTTGCCCCATGCAAGTAGGGTAAATTGGAGCTTTTGTCATTCGGAAGTCCAGGTCTCAGCCAAAGAGAAGACAGAAGTGGAATGGGGAGTGTGGGGTCTTGATTTAATATCTGAGCAGCCATCTTAAATGTTAACCGCCATCTTATGAGATAAATTTCGCTTTCCTTGTACTTCCTCTTACCTTAACTCCCTCCACCCCATTAGTGACCTACCCCAGACATAGAGGCAGACTTAGAAACCCCAAGCCAATCCCAGGACACGACCCCTTGACTCTGGAAAGCCCCATGGTGCCATCGACCTAAGCCAATCCCATGCTATTTCTCACCCCCCAGCTCTGATGCCAGCCAGCACCGCCCCCCCCCCAGCCTATCCTATAGCGCCACAGCTTCAACTCTAAACCCCTACCCCACAAAAGCTGAACACCTGAACAGCTCGGCCTCCTCTCTCTTCTCTCTATTGAGAGATGGCCTTTATTTGTCAGCTTTGATTCCTGTGGATCTCTGCCAAGTCTTGGTCCTTCATTTCTCGATCGCCAGTCTCTTGCTTTCTCACTTTCCTTTCAGGGAGAACACAAAAGGAACTTGTACCTGACCTCCCCCTGATTGAACAGCTGTCCCCAGTACAATAGCCCCCAGGGAACTTCCCTACTTGCCCTCCTGTCCTACAGACATGAACCCTCCAAAAGTAACTGACCAGCTCATCTCATGCCCTGACTCTGCTAAACCCTATAAAACTCAGACCCCTGTTGTAGCCCATCACCAATTTCTCTCCTGAAAATGTGTCCCTCTTCTGCTTAATAAAAAGCATCACTGATCCATTGAGGTCTAGTCTCATTTTGGTTATTTTTGCTTTTATCCTTCATAAGCTCATGTGCAGAGGCCTGGGTCCCCAGTACAGCAATGTACAGATGTGGGGCTTTTGGAAACTGAGGGCTCTGATCTCATCCATGAATTAATCCATTTGATAGATTGATAATTTGAATGGACTGTTGGGAAGAGGTGAAAAGTATAGGCAGGTAGGGAATGATTTGGAGGAAATAGATCACTGGGGTCATGTCCTTGAGTACCTTTCTTCTCTCTTTCCTGTCTGTCCTGGGATGACCAGGTTTCCTATATCAGTCCCTTATTCCACAGAGTTCTGACTCATCTCAGTCCCAAAGCAATGGAGCCAGCCAACCATGAACTAAAATCTCTGAAACCTTGAGCCAAAATAAATCTTTCCTCCTCTAAGTTGTTCTTGTCAGGTATTTGGGTCATGGTGACAAAAAGCTGACTAACACATATGCAAAGAGTCAGAAGGGTCCAGCTGTGCCAGTCTTCCAGCTAATCTTGGCAAAAAAGTGTGCAAGGGAGTGAAGCCTGCTCTGAGTCTTGCTTATTTATATGAACATCCACGGTTTGTAATTGGTCTGACTTTTTTTAGTTGTAGATGGACACAATACCTTTCTCTATATGTTTGTATATGGTACTGAGGATGAACTCAGTGCCTCACATGTGCTAGTCAAGTGCTCTACCACTTAGTTACAAACCCAGCCCTGCATACTCCTTTTTCTATATGGATTTATTCTGACAATGTTGCAAGGAGACTTTGCATCAGTTTCCCATTGCCTCCGAGGGGAGTGTATCTGTTTCTCCCTGCTGGTATCTTTCTCCATGATGCTTTATCTTTATGAATGTGTCAGTTTTTCCATGCTTACCTTATTTTATATTTTCCCTTCTATTTCTCTGACTCTCCCTATTAGTTTCTCTCACTGTCTCCCAGGACAATGTGTACAGAACAGTGGATTAGAGCAAGACACTAGAGCCAAATTGCTGGGAGCAGGCTTTACTTCTGCTATTAACTGTGTGACAACCTTGGGCAAATTTCTTAATATCTCAGTGTTGTTGTAGTTTTCCCATAAGAAATATGAAGACAATAATACAATATTTTTTGCTTATCCATGGTTACAGCAATTTCCACAGATTTAGTTATGCAATGTCAAATATGATCTAAAAATATTAAGTGGAAAAATCCTAGAAATAAATAATTCATAAGGTTTTTTGTTTTGTTTTGTTTTGGGTACTAAAGATTGAACCCAGGGGTGCTTTTACCGCTGAGCAATGTACCCAGTGCTTTATTAAATTTTGAGAAAGGGTCTCGATAAGTTAATGAAGCTGGCTTTGAACTTGTGATTTTCTCCTGCCCCAATCACATGAGTTGCTGGCATCACAAGTGTGTGCCGCTGTCCTAGGCACAATTCATTAAGTTTTAAATTGAACACTGATATAAGTAGCATGATGAACTTTCATGTTGTCCTTCTCCCTCCTGCCCGAGACAAGAATGGAGTCTTTGTCCAGCATATTCACACTGTATATGTTATTTGCCTATTAGCCATCTCCATTATCACATCAATTGTTGTAGCATCAGAGTGCTTGTGTTCAAGTAAACACCTACTTTACTTAAAAATGGCCCCAAAACTCAAGAGTTGTAATATTGGCAACTTGGATCTGCCAAAGGAAACCATAAATTGCTTCCTTTAGGTGAAATTATAATCATATTTAGAGACAACATATTCCCATAACTTTTGTTACAGCATATTGTTATAATTGTTGTGTTTTATTATTAGTTACTATTGTTAACCTTTTAGTGTATCAAATTTATAAATTAAACTTTATCATAGGTTTATATATTGTTATGGTTTGGATGTGAGTTGTCCCCCAAAAGCTCACATGTGAGACAATGAAAGAAGGTTCAGAGGAGAAATGATTGGGATGTAAGAATCTTTTTTTAATATTGTTTTTTAAATTTATATGTGACAGCAGAATGTATTATAATTCATATTACAGAATGTATTATAATTCATATACACTTAACCTAATCAGTGAATTAGTTCCCTGATAGGGATTAACTGATGGTAACTGAAGTGGTAGGGTGTGGCGGGAGGAGGTGGAAATGGGGGTGTGGCTTTGGGTATGTATATCTATATGGCAAGTGGAGTCTCTATCTACCTTCTGATCAAGATGTGAGTTGCTTCTCTCTGCTACACTCTTCTGCCATGATGTTCTACCTCACTTTAAGCCCCAAGGAATGGAGCCAGCCTTCTATGGACTAAGACCTCTGAAACCGTGAGCCCTCAAATAACCTTTTCTCCTCTACAGTTGTGCTGGTCAGGTCCTTTAGTCATAGCAGTGAAAAAAGCTGACTAAAACATGTATAGGAAAAAACACAGTATATATAGTGTTCAGTACTATGCAGAGTTTCGGGCATCCATTGAGGAGACCTGGGGACATATACTCTGCAGATAAGGAGGGAATACTATAGTTTCCAACTCAGAGTTGTTGTATGTATAAGTCACTAAGTACATAAATAATGAATATAAATGTGTATATATACTTATATGTGTGTCTACATACACTCATGTAGGTGTGTGTATTAGGATGGTGGTCCACAAGAGGTTCCCTCTAAATTAGGTATTACAAGTTCTGATCTTATTGTGCTTCTTTGTCTCTATTTCTTGTTCCCTGTCCTTTCACTTTCCACTATTTTTGCATTTCCCTTGAAAATAACTGATATGAAAAATGCATTATTTTTGAGTAAATCAATATATTATAATATTCCTAAACTTACTTTTTTAAATGAGTCCATTTTGATATATTCCTCTCTTATTAGCATAAGAATCTTCACGCTTATATGGACATTGACTTTTAAATTTTTCTTTTTCTGACATAGAATATATAAAAAGACTCTCTATCCAGCAGGCTTAGTTTATGGAAGGATATTTAAAATCTTTGTTTCTTTTTTTTTTTTTTTTTTCCTTTTTTGGAGTGAAACATGTGAGAGATGACATTCTTAGATTCCTTGGAAGGACAGTTCTGGTGGACTCTGAGGTTTGTGAATTTCCAAGTGTTATGATTTGGATATGAGGTGTCCCCCCTCCCATAACTTCTGTGGTAATGCAGAGGGTGCAATGATTAAATTACTAGAGTTGTAACCTAATCAGTGGTTTAACCCACTTGATGGATTAAAAATTTGAATAGATTACTGGCTGATAATTGTGGGCTGAATGGAGTGCTTCTGGAGGAAGTGGGTCACTGGGGATATGCCTTGGAGATTATATATTTTGTCCATGGCTCTTCCTGTTCTCTTTCTGCTTTCCTCAGTGTCATGAGCTGAGCAGCTTTCGTCCACCGTGACCTTTCCACCAGGATTCTGTAGCTCAACTCAGGCACAGAGAAATGAAGTCAGCTACCATGAACTGAATCTCTGAAACTGTGAACACAAAATGAACTTTTTCTCTTGTCAGGTGTTTTGGTCACAGTGAATAGAAAGCTGGCTAATACACCAAACTTACCATTCTCTTACATTCAAGACAACATATTGTTTCAGGTAAAGTCTTCTCAGAATCCTGATAATTCTGAGACAAGGGTTTGTATAGCAGTGATTTGTAAAGTAAGTACTTGCAGGAAAGCAATAGGTTTAGCAGGACCAGAACACAAAAGAAGCCAAGTAAAATATCAGTCTGCTTTTGCAGGAATATCAAATTCTCTGTAATATGAAATTCACCTCAGCATTGTCCTGAGGAAAGAAAAAAGCTGGGCTTTCATATTTTTGCATCAGTAAGTAATTGACCAAAGGCTGAAAGCCTGGGAGCTACATAAGCTCCCAGGAATCTTCAGTTCTTTTTCTCTATGTCTTTACGCAAAACAGTTTCAGGTATTTTTTCATGAATCTTAGGTATAGGCTAGAAACTGGCAGTAGGCTGATTAGGAATGGTAAAAGTAATCTAAAGAGATCTAGGCAGAACACAGAGAATGTCCCAGTTTCACAAATATAAAAAATTATAAGGAAGGAAAGTAATAATTTTTTTGCAAATAAAATTCGAATCTATTCAAATTTACTTTTAAAATTGAGTCACTGAGAGGTGTTAGTTAGCACATAGCAGCAGGTGGCATCTCCACATTTTTTGGCCATATGTTTTGGGTCACAACAACATGGATTATAGCTAATTAGTTTAGATTCTAGTTCAATTTATTTTAGAAAAATAACACAGCATACTCGTCTTAATTCAAACTGATTTTCCTATGTTATGATGGCACTTGCAAGTTAGCACAAATAATAATGCTGTAAAAAAAGAAAAGAAAAGAGTCATTGTAAGGCTGAGAAATGTCATGGGTTCATTAACCTTTTCAGGTCAATGAGACTTGGTCAGAGCTAACTTCCAACCCTATGGGACTATTTGAGGTGACCTAGAAGGAAAAAGTTAAATTGAGTAGCCTTCTCTTACTGATTTCCTGATTTCAGAGGTTACAAATTGACTCTTAGTCCTACTCCTATTCTCAGAAAAGCCTTTTCCCAACATTCTTGAATTGCAGTGTAGGCAGGCCAGGGGCAAGCTGTGAAGGAAGGCAAGAAGTAGTGAAGCTGGGATGTGGCAGCCAGTCTCTTGTGTTAGTCCCTTTTTACCCCCACTGGGACTCTTGAGTCTATTGCCTCTGTAGTTCTCATTCAACAAAAGACAAGAAAACTAGTACTGAGTGTTCCCTGTGTCTACAATAATCTCTGTGGTTCTGGGTATAAAATGAAAACATGGATGCACCCCCTAATCTCTGCAGGCAGGGTTGATATAGGTGGTTTCAGATGTGGTAGTCATGCTTTAGTTACTGTAAAAGTTGTAATCCCGTCTGGAGATAACTTTTCTGACCAAATTTGTGGAACATAATACCAGTGCTCCCCGAGAACTTTCTTCCCTTTTGGAAGGGAAAGGGTGGGTTTGGGGGAGAAAATGAATAAGAATAAGCATTTCAAGGTTAAGAAATAAAGCAGGCTGAAAGAATTTTGTGGAACAAGTTAGAGGGGCCAACTCTCTAAAGGAATGAACTGAGAGTGAAGTTTGAGCATTTGCAGATATAGAAAAGAAGAGTACTCTGAAAATAGTAATGAGGGCTTTTAAACAAGAAAGAGACAAATCCCAGGGTAGATGGCCTGAAAAAAAAAAAACTATCAGGGCATTAGAAGAGTATACAGAATTATCCCAGAATTATCCCAGTTACTATATGACCTCATCCAAACTGGCTAAGGGGGGTCTCACAAGCTTCTTAGTAAAAGATAACTAAAAGTCTACTTCAGAACCATTTTATTTTAATATATCAAAATCTTACATATATATGTATGCATTTAGTTAGGATGAAATATGTGAGAGTGTGTGTGTATGTGTGTATGTGTGTATAAACTGCAAGAGATTTGTGAAAAGATATATTGTTAGCCAGAACAGAGTATCATAAGCACCATTTTTTAAAAATTTATTTTCAAGACAGGCTCTCATTAATTTGCTTAGAGCCTCACCAAGTTGCTAAGGCTGGCCTTGAACTTGAAATCCTCCTGTCTCAGTCTCCTGAATCACTGGGATTACAGGCTTATGACACTGCACCTGGGTGTAAGCATATTAATTCTATTCTCCATAAGTACCCATACCAACATATCAAGGAAAATGTATGCACAGAAAATAAAACAAAAAGAAGGACTACTCTTTGGGATTGGCTCCAAATTCCCATGCAGAGCTCCAGTGGGTTGCACTAGCCTTGAGCATTCCCTTCTTTCAGCTTGGTTTATTGGACCTCAGCAGCCTAGAGCCAAGGTCAAGTAGAAGACCTACTTGCTTTCTTTGCTTTTACTCCAATCTAAATTTTGAATGTCAGCACTCCTTGAATTAAAGAAAGCACACCATCTAACAACATGCACTGGAAAAAGAAAGCACAGAAAACCATGATAATATTTGGCTCAAGACAGAGGGCAGAACTGGTTGGATTCCCATCCCCTGTGTTTTGGGGGTTGGCTGGGAAGGGAACTCAAGGGAGCTCCCTTGGCTCTTCTCGTGCAGCTGGGTGGAAGAACTAGCCAGGGTTATGCAACATACACCAGATAAAAGCCTAACTCAATTACATGAGGCCAGAAATATAAAGTGTCTGAAAATTGTTGTCTTCCTATAAAACTAAACAAAATGAACCCCTTCTCTTAATCAAGAACATCCTTTATTCCCACTGAGAGACGAAAATTCCCTTAAATTGATCTTACCCTCAAATTATTTCTGAAGAAATATTAAAATTCTAAAATAGTACAGCAACATCTATTTTATTTTTGCCTCCTTTCTTGCTGTTGGAACTGGCATTTATGACTTCCAAAGTTTTGTATGTCAACTCCAGATTTATCAGACTTCTTGAACTGAATTTTCTCAGTAGCTTTCTCTCTTCTTCATGTGTAATTCTCATTTATTACTATTTTCATCCACCTGGTTCAATTGGGACTAATAGTCAATGGTTCATAGATGGAACTATTGGGTAAACCAGGTTCCCCTTTCCAGGAACTGAATCTTTTCTTGGTCAGGAACCGTGGCATGTAGCCTTTGATTAATCAGTCAGAAGGCATCCCACATATTCACCATATTGGGAAATCCAAAAAAATAGAGTTGACACCATCTCACCTCCCAAACAAATAGATATGAAAAGCTGTTAGTATTACCATATTTAGAAGATTCCTTCAGTTTCTGGCTTATCCCTGAGGTTATTTCAATACCTGTTCTCCAGAAGTAATTTTCTAAATTCTGAACATTGGGCAAATATCTTTCCAAATAAAACCTTTTCTTCCCCTTGCTTCAGTTCATTTAAGGTGGGTTTCTGTGATATATATCTAACAAAATCCTAATATACCAAGATTTTCATTTGTTTCATGATTCCCACTGCAAAAACCATTCTAGTTGGTGTTTTAGTTTCAAGTACCATATTGGGAAAACTATTTGATGAGACTGAGCCATGGAGAGGACACTTTTTTGTCTAGACTGGGTTAGTGTGAATGACCTAGAACATGACTGGCCAGAAGTTGTAGACTTTGCTTTCTCTACTTAAATCCATCTCTTGGTTTTTACCACATGGGAGAGTGCTAGTTACCTATTCTAGATTCCATTCTTCTTTTCTTCCTTGTAATAGAAATCCTATATATTCTAATCTTCCTTGGAGATACAGATAGCCATGTAGTGAAGTTTTGGTCAATGAGATGTAAAGACAGTGTTTTACAACTTTTCTAAATTCCATTTAATGGTCTGTTGGCAATATGATCTTTTTCTCCTTTCTTTTCTAATCCCCCTCTTTTCATCTGATTCTCATGAAATCCAGGTAGAACTTCACTAGGTCTCTTGAACCATGAGGTGGAAGTCATGAGCTGAAGTTGATGGAACTGGGTTTATGAAGTCATGGATCCCTATATCAATGCTGGAATGGAATACATATGCTCAGGCCTTGTCCTCCTCCTCTACCCCACTTTTTCTCCTCTTCTTCTTCTCCTCTTTCTTCTTCTTTTTCAGTCATGTGGCAAAGATAAACTTCTATTGGTTTAAGTAACTATTATATTGCTATTATATGCAGCCAAACATCCTAAGTGCTGAACCTCTCCAGAGGAAAAAATCCCCTTAAGATCATATCCAATAGTAAGAAAACCAAGAAAATAATAACAAAGGCCATCAGTAATCAGATTTCATCTACTGAGATTATGGTCAAATACAGTGCACTGAGTCTTGAACAAAATTAGACTAATATTATTATTCTCCATTGGGAGAGAATTTAAGGTAGGATTATGAACAAAGTTTGGGTTCTCCCTAGAGGTGACACATTTATATTTTTGAAAGTATAGAATTCTCATTTATGAATGGGTTTAATCATCTCAACAAATGTTAATACTTTAGTAATGTTAATTCTCCACACAAAGTCTGAGTCATCTTCTAAAAATGTCATCTGAATAATGTCAGATGCTAAACTACTCTGCCAAAATGCCCTTCAGTGGCTGAAAGCTCTTCATATTGATCAGCGACTATTGTATCTGTTTCCTTATACGTTTGGAGTTTGTGTTTGGTTGTATTATTCTTTCCCCTAAGTATAAACTCTGCAAAGGCTGAGACCATAACTGTTTTATTATGACACCTACATATAGCACTGTGCCTGGTGGTAGTTGCTAGTCAATCAGTATTTGTTAAGTTAAAGATAAGGAGATGAAGGAAAGGATGGAGAAATTCATGAATCTGAGAAATCTTTGAAATGGCATGGTTTTTAAATGGTATCTAAAAGGACTTGGCTATATTAGTTGCGACTCTAGTGTATGATAAATGATTATACCAAAGATTACTTCTTGAAAAATATTCTTTTAATAGTTTTACTTGTGGGTGGTGGGTATCATGATGTGCTACATATCGCAGGCAGTGACTATGACCTTGTATAACTCCCACTCCTTGAGTGTGGGTGAAACTGTTAATATGATGAGCTATCATTCTTATGATTAGGCTTATTATTGGTTGACTGACTAATCTCAAAATGAAGACTGTCCTCAAAGGAGCTGGATATTTTCAGGTAAATGTTTTTGGTTTCTTTCTCTTTTATTTTGGTACCAGGACTTGAACCCAGGGGCATTTAACCACTGAAGCACATACCAGACCTTTTTTTATTTTTTTATTTAAGAGACAGGGTGTTGATAGCTGAGTTGCTCATAAAATTGCTGAGGCTGGCTTTGAACTCTCAATCCTCCTGTCTCAGCCTCTCAAACCACTGTGATTATAGGCATACTCCATCACGCCCATCTTCAGGTAAACTCTTAAAATAAGTAAGTAGCATCAGCAGACACTCTTGCTGGCCTGGAGAAAGCAAACATCTAGGCTGTGAGCTACCTATTCCCATATTGTAAGGAATTACAGGTGGTCTCTAGGAACTGAGAATGGTCACCAGCCAATAGAAATAAAATGGGGACTTTAATCAGACAATTGCAAAGGACTGAATTCTTCCAAAAATCTTTGAAAAATCCTGAGCTCCAAATGAGGAGGGAGGTCAAGATCCTGATCTCAAGTTTGAGAAAGCTTGAGCCGAACACCCAGCTAAGCCATCCCAGATTCTGATCCATAGATAGAGAGTTGAATGGTTTTGAGCATTTATTTGTGGAAATATTGGTTTTGAAGCAGTAGAAAATAAATACAAACACTTTCACATACATTATCTTATTTTTACATAAATACACAGAATTATGTTTTATCTCTGTGTTTACAGAAAATGAAACTGAGTTTATAAAGGTTAAACACCACCAAAGTTCTTTCACCTAGTAAGCACACAGAAAAGGGAGACCATACAAGAGTGGGAAAACCTATGTTGTGTGCTCAATGGATAGAGGAGCCTAAGAACTGAGGCTGCAGTCACCTGTACAAGTGGATGACTGCTTCCATCCAGCCTACCATGTTGAGTGGGTGCCTTAACTCCAATCAAAATATGGTAATCTAGGCTAACATGCCTATCTTTTATTTGCTTAGAGAACTCTGTAGGTGATTTTTAGGTAATTTGTTTATGTTCTTGTCTTCCATACCCATTTTTAATTTTTTCATTATTTTTTCGGATTATCTTATTGAACTCTCAAATTCTATGTGGCATGAAGTATAGGAAAGAAGGGAGAAAGAACAGGGAGAGAAAGGAAGGAATGGAGGGAAGAAGGGAAGACGGAAGGAAGGGGGAAGGAGGGAAGAAGGAAAGAAGGAAGGAAGAAAGAGGGATGAAAGAAAGAAAAAGAAAGGCAAAAATTACACAATTATGACAAAGGAAGCAAGGCCTCTGAGAGGTTAAGTAACTTGCCCAAAGTCACTAAGTTTGCAAGTTGTAAAGCAGTCTACCACGTCTTCTGGCTTTAAGCATCTTCTTTTCCTTCTTTCTCCTTCTCCTCTTCCTCCTTCCCCCAGCCTGACATAAACATTTAATTCTCCTGATCCTAGGTCTTTCTATTTCTAAATTAGTGTGTATATTTTTTTCAGGAAAATAATAAGGCAAGCATCCTACTCACAATGAATTAGTGTTGCTTGCTAGCAGTTAGACTTCAGAGTAAATTTGGAGGTTTTTTGTTTGTTTGTTTGCATTGCTAATAGGAAAGACGCTAATAGAAACAGAACATGATGAATTTGGATGAGCTTTAACCCACACATATTCCAGAAGTCATGTATTTTACTCAGGAAAAATAACCACCACCACCACCACAACAAAAAACCCAGAAACCAATGCCTTGAAAATGTAATGGGCCACAGAGAAACCAAGAAAAAAAAACTAATACAAGAAAAGAGAAGACAACAAAGAAATAAAGCAAAAGAAGAAGGAAGAGGAAAAGAAGGAGGATTATAAAACAAAACCAAAGAATAATAGATTTTTTAAAAATCTTAAAATGCACGCTGGTCTTTGTATTGTATTTTTGTAAGTCCTATAGGAGTTCCTTTGGTAGCTCATGTGTTGTGGATGCAGCTGGGTGGGGTTGAACTATTCTTTAAACCCTATGGAATGTCAGAGAATTTGGAACACACTGATCTATCTGGCTTGTCATGATTTCATTGTACAGTTTGAGATGAGAAATCTAGGTTCTGATTATTTTTTCTCACATATATATATGCTATACATAAAATAAAAATTTCTGTTCCTTGAGGAGAAAGGTCAAGCTCAATAAGAATAAATTCTAAGACCTCACCCAACATCTTCCTAACTACAGTTAATGGATACTCCAGCCTTTCAGTTGTTCAAGGCAGAACATTAGAGACATCCCAAACTCTTCTTTCCCACCTCACTTATAACCTAATTAGAGTAAATCTGGTATCTCTATTTTTCAAAATAGTTCCAGAATTTTACTCCCTATTATTAGTTTACTGCTTCTAATATATTCTAAGACATCAACTTTTCTTGGCTGCTTCCTTTGTTCTTTGTCTCCTAAAATCTATTTATGATCTAGAAGCTAGAGTGATTCTGTTAAATATTAGTTGTATCATGGAATTCTTCTGCTCAACATCTTCAGTGGCTCTCCATTTTTCCCAGAATAAAATCCCAAATATACTCTATCACTCCACTTGATTTAAAATTGCCATAGAATCTTGGGGTCTTGTAACTACAAGCCTTTAAATTATTATGGTCAGTGGATGTAAGGTAAGGTTTCACAGAGCCTCCAAAACAGGCAGGATCTAAATGACTAAAAATCTGCTCAGCTGAGTTATTATAAAATAATTGGATGTATATAAATTTGAGTTTGGTGCTGGCAGACTTTTGAGCTAATGGGTCTCAGTTTACAGTGAAGGAATAAGCAAACTAAGGATGAAGACATAGGCCATTTTGACTCATTTATATAAGAGACATTTTGAGTTTTATTTTTTCTAGTTATAAAGTCTTTTGTTTGAATTTCAACTTTCCTACTTCTATTACTTGTTTAATCTTGGATATTGTAATATGCTCCTATTTTATTTGTATTTGAAGAATTATCTTAAATGCATATAAAAAGTTGTTGTCACATAGTAAGTTCTTAATAAATGGGAGTTGTTGCTAATTTTTTTTTTTAAGTTGGAAGTAATGGAGAACACTGAGAGAAAATGTCAATTGGATGGCTACCCAGCAGTGGTGTGATAATGAGTATAGCACCAATGGATTTGGCAGACACAATGAGGAACCTTTTGTAGAAACCTACAGGGAAAGCCAAGCATACAACAGTGATAGCAGAAAAATAATAAAAATAATAAAAGAATGGGTTTCAGAAGTATGGAAAAAATGGTCAGGATTCAATCAGTGGATTGAATATAGTTTTCAGCTTGTGAAATGGTTGAGAGGAGCACTGTTGGCCAAGATAGAAAGAACAGGAGATGCATAAATATAAAGAAGGAGGAAGGTGGTGAGTTCAATTTAGGACAACATAGTTTTGAAAATCTATAGAACATTCAAGTCAAGAAGTTTTGTTCTTGTCTTCTATTATCCATTGGCTATGAGGACCTAGGAAGGAATAAGGTTGGAGTATTAATGCTAAATGTAGTTAAAATTCTACAAATGAATGGGCTGGGGATGTGGCTTGAACGGTGGCACGCTAGCCTGGCATGCGTGCGTCCTGGGTTCGATCCTCAGCACCACATACAAAGATGTTGTGTCCGCGGAAAACTAAAAAATAAATGTTAAAATTCTCTCTCTCTTTAAAAAAAATTCTACAAATGAATGAGGTTTTTCTTTATGGAAGATAAAGGAGGCAGTTGAAGAGTAAGTGATGCCATAGAAATCATATGAAAAAAAGAATTTCAAAGAGAAAGGTGAGCAATAGAGAGGTTATGTAAGGTTAAGCACTGAAACGTGTCTGTTGTTTTTAGCAACTAGCAACACACTTGTAGGAGAGGTGAAGAATCACTGATTTAGTAGTTGAGACAAAAGTAGGAAATGGGGAGATAGAGGAAAATTCATGTCAGTCTTTGGAGAAACAAGATTTTAAGGGGAAAGGAAAAGTAAGGTGTTCCCTAAAAGGAGTCAAAGAGACAAGATGGGAGATGGTAAAAGAAAGAAGTTGCAATATGGAAGAAAGGAGATACACTGGATTTAACTAAGGTTCCCAAAGAAATGGAAAGATATGACTCAAAGAACAGATGGAAAGATTAACATTTGCAACACAGGAAACCATTTAGCTAAAATAGAGAAGCTCTGACTATATTTACATCTATTTGTGTTGTGGGGAGAGACCAGAAGTGGAGAACTGTTCTTGCAAAATGATCTGTATTTTCTCTCTGAAGTAGAGTTCATATTCTGAGAGTGATGGAGAAAATCCGAGTAGTGAAGGTTTGAAAATATTATTGTGGGAAATGAGAGAGGAAGCAGACTAAGGGTAGTTAGAAATTTTACTGCGTAGTGCTAATAGCTCAACTGATGTGGGAGCCCGTGAATTTGTAGTGGCATCAATCCATGTGGTTGTGGCTTTTGTTTTCAGCAGTATTTTGGCAGCCAGATATATGACTGGAAAGGGAGTGAGTGGTCAATCCAGGGCCTGAGTTTTGCTAATTCAGAAGAAGGACAAAGAACAACTTGACAGATGGCCTTGACAAGAGAGGTTTAAAGTAATAAATCAGGGCTGGGGCTGTATCTTAGTGGTAGAGAACTTGCCTATCATTCACAAGGTCCTGTTTTAATCCCCATCACTGCAAAAAAAATAATAAATAAACAAATAAACAAGCAAACAAAAAAATGGAATAAATCCTGAGATTTATATGTACTAAGGTTGATAATGATCATTTAGTTCCTAATCTGAGCAAGGAACAATGCTATGTTTTAAACAGTTTAGCTCTTATTTTCCACATTAAATATGTGATGTGAATGTTACTGCTATTTACAAATGAGGAAAATGAAGCACAGGTAAAATAATTCAACAAAGCCAGTATGAGGAAAAATTGAAGGAACAAGGACTAGAGCTCTTAATAAAGTTGAAGAATATTATTAATAAACTAAAAGATTGAGGGGAAAGAAAATTTAGGAGATTTTGGACAAAGTGTTACAAAATATAAATCCAGTTTTATAAAAATGATAAATCCAGAGCTAGATAATTTCTGGATATGGTTATGTCTAGGACATCTTATGTAGAGATATATAAGCAGTGGGGTTGGAGTGTTGGACATTCTGCCCTTGCAGAAGGGGCAGTCATGAAGGTGAATAGAAAGCCCTGCAAAGCTGACTGTGTAATTGATCTACTGAGTCTTTGACAAGAGGGGCACAGGGGTGAGGTGGGGTGGTCAGTAGGGTATGAGAAAATGCCCATGTTGCTTGTATGTGTAAAGCATGATTTTATAAGATGCCCTCAGCTTCAAAGAGAAGATTTTTTTTTTTAAAAAGTGTCTTCAAATCTCACTCCTCTGGTTCTTCTTCCTCTAGGCACATCCCTGTCTTCTGTCACTCCCAAAGTCTATACTTTTCCCATTTATTCTGTGCTGCTCTAGTCTGATTTATCTACTCCTCACTTCTGCCTCTCTCCCAATCTCATAGCTAGAGTCAAAAATATAACCTCTAAATCATTCCGTCCATTTCTTTTATTTAGATGAAATTTGAATAAATCTCTCAAACATAGTGGTGGCCTGTGACAGTCCCAGATGATATGCAAAGATTCATGGGTCTCAGAGAGCTCAGGGGTAAACTTGAGCAGACAGTGGTTTGAGGATACCAGAAAATGGTTGCTTTTTAAGGTTCCAAAGTAACTGGCAAAGATTTTATTATAGAGCCTATAAAGAAATTCTAGCTCAGCAATGAAGACATAGACTTGCTAGTTCTGATGATCAGAACTTGAGGTAGAAATAGCAGCGGCCCCCAGGGATGACAGGCTGCTCACCCCATTACTGTTTTGTTAGCTCCTTTAGGTACCCAATAGGCATCCTTGCTTCTCTTAAACTTGTGGTTAACTAAAACCTCCATTGGTTAATGTATTTTTCCATGTCAATTGTTATTCATTTCCTTGTTTATGTGGTGTTTGCTGTACTTTAATATAGACTATGCTTTTATCATTGATTTCATCATTTTGGTCCAAGTCTGTCATTCCAGCCCATTTGACTATTTGCACAATTAATTTTTTCTCATCCAAACTATCAGTTATTTCTCTCAGACTGCCTTGGTTTTTCAAATTTGGTTAAGTGTACTTTCATTAGCTTCATCTAAGCTGTTGAGACGAACAACAGAGCAGCATGAAGTACGTAGACTCTGGTGATTGATTATAGCACTTGCAGGTTGACAGTGATAATTATTCAATATTCCTTACATAGGGTTGTTCAATAAGCTATACAGCCATCTAATCATAGTTGTGTCTATAAATCTTATTCATAAATACATCCAGAGAAACTATCAAATCCTTTGTTAAATTCAATACATATTTTATGAAGGTTTCCTAATTTATTACTTAAAATAGTCTAAACAAGAACAATAGAACACAAGAGGAAAATGACATCACTTTCTCTCTCTCTCTCTCTCTCTCTCTCTCTCTCTCTCTTTGTACAGATTCATATAAGGGTAATGTCTGGTCTTACAGTAACTATTAATAGTTTCATATTATTTATAGAAATTTTTGCCACATATCAACACACAACTTCAGTGTAGTCTTCACAATCTGTATTTTTTCCTCAGGTCAGGCCCTATTATTTAGGCAAAAGAAAATATGTTCTGAAAATAATTTTTTGAAATGACCGTACTAAATATAATTGTGTTTTCACCCCCAAAAGAATGTATAATAGATATGAGAAAATTGATTTATTTTTCTGATTTTATGTCTGATTTTGTGATATAGAATACAACTTGAAAGCAAGCACTTCTCCTTTTTTGACTTAGGAGGAGATTTGAAGATCTGTGTTTTTATTGGCCTGAATTTCCATTGGGCAGAAAACTAAAATTCTATATTTGTCATTGGATCCATACTGTAAGCATTATATTAGGTTTCTTTTTTTCGGAGGGGTTTACCAGGGATTGAACTTGGGGACACTCAACCACTGAGCCAGCCCCCCGAGCCCGGCTTGGGTTTCTATTTTTAGATATTAAATGACAAGGTAATGGAGGAAATTTAATCCTATATTTTGCTGAATATACCAAACATAAGATGCTTTCTGTCAGCAACTAAATACATTAATAAAACATTTCATTTTTAATTGAATAGCTGAAATCATGCCAATATGTGAAAGACAAGAGTTATAAACTGTCCCAAAATATAACAGGTTGCATTAAATAAGGTTATATATAGTTAGTTGCTGATGCATGTATTTGAAAAAGAAAGCAAATATGAGACAAAATTATGCTTTATATAAAATATAATTAACAGGTTTAATTTAGTAAAATTTTTTTGTTAAGTAGTGATGTGAACTTGAACAGTTTCTCTTCATGGTGATGATTTAAATTCATGATTCAAACACTGGATTGCAACTTTATATAGAGAGATAATATATCATTAAATTGATATTAATATTATATTTCATATTTTATAGTATTTTACATTTAAAACATTGTTACATCTATTTCATTTTATTTATTTATGTATAATTTATTTATCAAATAATATATAAGAAGTATAAATCAATATAGAACATATGAGTTTTTAGCAAAGTTCTCTGTAAGCAAGATTGCCTAAAAGTTAAGAAACTTGACCAAGGAAGGCAGCAATACAGATTGATTTTAGATTGAAAATAAGTTAAGGTGAAATAGCACTATTGGTTACATTTACATAGAAAAGAAGATAGCCAAATAAAGGAGAGAACAAAAATTATCTTGCTGAGAATTATGGACTGATATGAAGAATTGAAAGAATTGTAAAGGTGTGTATGTAGAACAGGTTCAAATGGAAATACTATTAACATTGACATTTGCTATAATGGTTAATGTTTTTAGTTGTATTTTTAGTTTTATCATGTTAGTATAATTCTAATCTTTGTTAAGCTATGAAATTTTATTACTTTTTCTTCTATGCCTAGCAGGTTAACATGCTGTAGTCTAATTTCTTTCTTCATAAAGTAGAATCAAGTAAATCACACCTTGACACTGTAGGCCATTTGTTGCCATTCCTTTATCATCCACAGCTAGACTTGGATTCCTTATCACGCCTTTGGTGAAGAAGTCATTAAAGAGCACCATATTAGCAAATCCAGGGGACATGTCCAATCTTTAAACTGACATTTTTTGTGAAATTTGATGTTAACTATACCTCCAAAATTTCTATGTCATCACTTTTTTAGATCTTGTTTACCTCTTATTCCGTCTTTTTTGGTTTTTCTCATAGTTTCTTTTTTCTCTGCTCATTTTCTAAATATTGTTAATTGTATTTCATCTTTTTTTCTTTTCTTTCACTCTGTTCTCCTTGGGCCACTCACTCATGCCTTCTGACATATTCATTAGATAGATGATTAGTTCTAAATCATTATCTTCACCTTTCCTACATTTTAACCAGAGACAGAACTATATTCCAGACTCATCATCACTGACCTCTCTCCTATACTGGAGAATCAACAAAGCAAACAATGACCCCCATCTTGACTGTGGATGATGTCTAATGACACTGCTCTACTCAGATACACCAGAAGGAAACATATGATTCCTTTGCTCACTTGCATTCTCCTATTGATCACCACTTTTTATGGCAACTACTTTCAAATGACCTCAGTTCCTCTCCATCCTTCTCTGAATTGATTTGGGCTCTTATTTGGGAGTTGACTAATATATATATATATATATATATATATATATATATATATATATATATTTTGGGGGGGTACCAGGGATTGAACTCAGGGAGCTCTACTACTGAGTCATATCCCTAGCCCTATTTTGTATTTTATTAGAGACAGGGTCTCACTGAGTTGCCTAGTACCTCGTCATTGCTGAGGCTGGCTTTGAACTTGTGATCCTCCTGCCTCTGCCTTCAGACCTGCTGGGATTACAGGCATGAGCCACCGGGCCCAGCCAACTAATATAATTTTATACTCCAATATTTAAACACACTTTTCATCAGCATCTTCATTTCTTTATTCTTAACCCATTCTTTCATTTCCACCAAAGGTAATTTTTTAAGGCAAATTGAATCATTTCATTGCCCTTTATAAACCTTTAACAGACTCATCACGGTTTTCAAGATAAAGTCCAGAATTTTCCCATTACACATAAAGCCATTTGTCATCTGTTCCCTGCCCACACACCTCCTAAATCTCTTGCCAGAGAACACAAAATCTGCTAGTAATTCAACAAACTGCATATTCTCTTTTATGTCAAGCTCTTCTTGTGGCCTGTGATACACAACCCAGTATTCTTTTCCTGGCAAGAAATACCCCTTGGCAAAGAAATTCTCCAACGTGAGGAATTAGTTCAGGTTCCTGAACACACATCCTCTCTTGCCCTGACATCCAAGACTGAGCAGCCTCATTCCTCTCACTCTGCACCATGAGGCACATACTTAGGCAAAACTACTTTAACAGTATTTGGATATTAGTATATGTTTCTTCCACAAGACAGTTTCAAGGGTTATAGTTTTCAGAATATATAAAGAACTGAAAATATTTAACACCTATAGAACAAGTAAGCAGTCAATAAGTGGGAAAATGAGAGGCACAGACATTTTTCAGAAGAAGTACAAATAGACAATAAATATATAACAAATGCTCAACATGTTTAGCTCTCAGGGAAATTCAAATCAAAACTGCATCAAGATTCCATCTCATGCTAGTCAGAATGGCTATTACTAAGAAAACAAAAAATAAAAAATGTTGGCAAGAATGCAGGGGAAAAGGAACAACACTAATATACTGTTGTTGGGAATGTAAATTATTACAGTCACTATAGAAAGCAGTATGGGGTTTCTTCCAAAAAACTAGAAATCGAACTACCCTGTAATCCAGCTATGCCACATCTGGGTATAACCTGAAGGAATTAAAATCATCATATAATAAAGATAACTGCATAAACATGTCTTCACAACACTATTTATAATAGCCAAGTTATGGAATCAGCATAGATACCCATCAGCAGATGAATAGATCGAGATGTGGTTATATACACACAATGTAGTATTATGTAGTCATAAAGAAAACATGAAATTTCGTCATTTGCAGGTAAATTAATGGAACTGGAGATCATCATGTTATGCTAAGTAAAGACAAGTATCATGTGTTTTCTTTCATATGTGGAATCCAGGGGAGTGGGAGATGACATGCAGGTGGAAAGGGGACTATTAGGGAAGGAGAAGAGGGACGGAGGGAGGAGAAAAGGGAGTAGTAAGAGAGGGTAACAGGGAAAGTAGATACGATCAAAGCATGTTATGTGCATGTATGAAAATGTCACAATGAAAATCACTATTTATACAATTAATATGTATGAATAATTACAATAAGAATGAAAAAAATGTAAGGATTTTTGTTTTATGGATTTACATTAGCAGCTGAAGCATGTTGCCTGGCAAATAGTAGATACACTGTAAATGCTCATTGAGAAAACTGAATGTTATGGAAAAATTAATTATTGAAAGGAATATATATATATATATATATATATATATATATATATATATATGAAATGTGTTTATAATTGTGTGTGTATGTGTGTGTCTGCTTCAGATTGACTTGAAAATTCTATTTTAAAGTATGTACAAAATCTAGCAAGCAACAATTTATGAGCAGCCATCATGTGCTTGGCATGCCACAAACTTCATTTCCTTTAATCCTTGCTGAAATTCTGTACAGTCTGTGATAATATATTAACTTTATGTGTGAAGGTACTGAGACTAGAAGAGCTTAAATTATTTTTCCAAGGTTGCACAGTCAACAGTAGAGAGATTTCCTGTCTCCAAAGGCAACTCGAGCCTCATTTCCCAGTGTTCCCTTAGCCTGTTCATCTTGACTGTGTCTTCAGGAGTAGAAGACAACTCCTGTATTAGTTGTCTCAGGATAATGGGGCAGGCTGATCAGGAGATAAACAGGAACAGAACAGCAGGACTCACTGCAGGGGCTGAGTGGAAGAGAACTGGTGGAAGAGATGTATTGGTACTCTTCTTCCTCCCTTTTTGTTGAATGGAATGTTTGCTTTTGGCTGATTATGTTTTATTTTGTTTCATTTAGAAGCTTGGAGAATCAAAGGAAAATGCTCTTTTAAAAACTTAAAATATGAATCAACTTTTGTTTTCATTTGTTGAATGAAAGGAAATGATTAATCATGGAAGCTGAGGATGATTCTTTTAAGTTTATTACCACAAATAGCCTGAGTGAATTTGACCTTACCTCCAACCTTGGTAATATCTGAAGAAAGGGAATCTGGAATTTAGGGCATCTTTATGTAGCCTGCCTACAACTGGTATTTGGTTAAGAAAAAATATTTGATAAAATTTTTGTTGTTTTTAAAAGGGAATTTTGTTGAAGAAAATGAATTTTTCTGGGATAGTTTAGGCCAGAGAGAAACACAATAGATTTATGTCATGAGGCACAGACTGAGTAGATGAAACCATATTTCACACTAGCTTAACTATCTTCCTCTGCCAAACACATACTCTATGGAAAGAGAGACAAGTACACGTTTAAAAATTACTAAATTGAATGTAATTATGTTTACATATTTATTGGACCAAATGAGAAATATTTTCTATTCCACTATAGTTAACAGCTTCCTTCCTTCCTTCCTTCCTTCCTTCCTTCCTTCCTTCCTTCCTTCCTTCCTTCCTTCCTTCCTTCCTTCCTTCCTTCTTCCACTTTCTTGTTCATATTCTTCTTATTATTTTATTGTTTTTCAGTACTGGGGATCCAGCCTAGGGTGCTCTATCACTCAGTTAGATCCCTAGCACTTATTATTTTTTATTTTGAGACAGTGTCTCTTAAGTTGTCCAGGCAGATCTCAAACTTGTGATTCTCCTGCCTCGGCCTCCCAAGTTGCTAGAATTACAGGTATGTAGCACCTTGACTGGCTACATTGTTTTTAAAAATCAAGATTTATGAGCTGGAACTAAAAACAAATGAGGGCATATATAAATTTGGAGTCATTTATCTCATTCTTTATTATTACTAGTTGTTATAAATAAGGCACAATGATTTTTAGGAGGTATTTACTCAACATTACATAAATTTGTAATGCTTTTGTTTCTTTGGCATTGGATATATAATACTAACTATGTCACCTACAAAAATCTGATCAGACTATTCTGTAAAACAAGTGAAGTGATTTCTTGGGCAAGGATCTGCATACCATTTCTTAAATTTACTAGGAGTGACATAATTAGCTTGTTCAGGATACACTTTTATAATGAAAATTTTGTGCTTTTCTAGCATATTAATTAGAAATTTTGGTTTCCCAAGGCAAAAAGAATGGATAGTTTTCTATCTAATATGAATTAGACCCTAGAATGAACCATTTTCATATCTAAATATCAGGTTTGCTAACTGAATGCTTATTATATGAGCTTCATATAGTTGAAAATAAGAGAATTAAAGCATTTACTAAGAGTATCCCAATTTGTGAGAAAAAATCATGTATAGGCCGGATTACATTCTTTGAAATTTTAAAATAAAAAATTTAAGTCTTTTGTTTGTGTTTGGTTGATAGTGGAAAACATTTCCCAAAATAAAAATGTAACCTCCATACTTTTATTACCAGTACTAAGAAAAGTTATCACTTTCTCTCACCCTACTCTATGTAAAGCTTTGCCTCCAGATGTTATTTCGTATTTATTTTGCAATGTTTATTATGACAGTCCAAGAAGTTTATATTTTAAAGACACATTGGCCAGTTTATAGAGAGACAGCTTCTTCAAGTGAAGACAGTTTACTTTGGGTGCGGGCTAAGCTATACAGCACTAGAGTCTGGTTCCCTCCAGTGTGTTCTCTATTATTCCTCATTTCCATTCTTTATGAGAACTCTGTTTTATTCTTTTCTTTCCTTTTTTAATACTGTTGGGCTTTACATGATTTACCTACCCGGAGAAATATCTGAGCTCCTGGAGCTGTTACCCTGCACAGGAAATGAAAGAAACACAGGATAGTTGATAGACCTTGGCACATTTGCTCCTAAGTTTGGCTTCTGTCAAAGGTGAAACTAGAATAGCTAGAGAATTTTTCAAGGCATCCAGGATAGAGAGAATACTTGGTTGTGTTTTGATAGACTCACTGGTGTTTCTCAAATGAGGCTTAGTCCTGGCTAGTTGGAGACTAAGGAGGTAGTAGGTGATTGTGTCTGTGAACCAAGGTTGTTGGGGGCCCCAAGTGCTAAAGATTCTGTCATCCATTTAAAACACTGCAAAATAAAGCAATATTAAAGTATAAAACCTGTAGAAAAAATTCAACAAAGATTTCACATTTTTTTCTATAATGACAACTTCATTGCCATTTGGATAATATTAAACAGCATGTATTTCAAAATTTATTTTGTAATATAAAGTAGCATTTTTAAAAAGCTATTCTTCCTTAACTCTTGCTCTGTTGAGTTCCTCAGAATGTGCTTAGGAAATCCAGTTTGTGGCAGGCCAGGCCAGGAGAATTATAGAATAGAAACTGTCACTGTGAGAGCCTGTGAAGTCTGGGGAAGTGCTGAGTATTGTTTTCCCTTAGGACTGGAGTGACAACATCCTTATAACCCTAAAGAAGCACTTCACAGTTAAGTGAAAGTGTCATCTTGCGATTTCAAGTGCATAGTGAACTTCACATTTAACTGTTTTCCTTCACTATTGTTTTCCCATGTTTTATAAAGTTATTTAGGATTTGTTTTCTGATATTCTTCTCAATTCACTTTTAACTTAATATTGCTTAACATTTAACTTAGTGTTTCAAGTGACATAGGGAAATCAGGACCATCTGCTACTTTTTCTTTGAGGATCTGAAATAATCTTAAGGAGACGCCTGTTAACGCTTTGACAATCACTAGACATTTTAACTATCTGGTATTCCCAGTAAAATGTGCCTCACAGGAATAATTGATTTTATTTTTTTGAAAACATCACTGGAAAGCAGATCATAATTTTGATTTTGCTGGCTAGTCAAATAGTTCAGTCCTGATTATTCTAACAGATAAGGAAGTTTTCTTTTAAATGGCTGATCAAACTACTCTTGATCTATGTGAATTGACCCTTAATTGTGTGTACTTCACATTTTTCTGGTTTATTTGGAGGGTATGGCATCAAACTTACAAGGTAAAGCAACCATAAAAGCAGTAATATATTTTCATATAGTTTTTATAGAATGGAAAACATTAGTATTTACTGTGGATGCTGGGTTTGATATATCACTTATTATAGATTAACAAAGACTTTTTACCTTCACCTAGAAACCTGATGGACAATTTTTGAATATTATGTAGTCTGTGTATATGACTATTTTCAAATATAGTCTTATAGCTCTACTGGCATCTCAATTATATGGTACTAACTAGCTATACATTAAAGGACAGAAAATGATGAGTTATTTGTTTATTTAAATAACACCTCATTAATGGATGAAAAGTGCATCTACTGACTGGTTTTTTATTTGTGTTCTAAAGTGACTACATTCAACTTGAAATATGTGATTTTCTTACAGTAATTTCTCTACTTATTCATCTCTAATTACACTTTGTTAACTTCATCTTAATTTATCTGTTATCTAATTGATAGAGCTTTGGGGGGGAGTAGGTTGTGGGAGATGGAAATGGTCGAGAGGCAAAGAAACTAATGCAGACTCTGAATTCAGTGGCTTAAATCTGCAATAAAGTCCATGATTAAAGAATCTATTTTGATAATCCTAATCAATTTGGAAAATCTAAAGACACTAAATAGTACATTTATTTATTACATTTATTTAATTACCTCTTCCTTTCTACAAATAATACCATTTTGAATTTGGATCATCTATTTCCACAAATTAAGCTCTGTTCTCTTAGCCTTTCCATATGTTCATATTAAGCTGTGTTTTAAACATTCCATAATCAACAAGTAGAAATGTTGACTTACTACAATAATTTATTCTTCTGCCCTGCCATGGTAAAACTCCAACTTTTAAAAGGAAACTGGCAATCAAGAAAGCTAGCACTTTTGGGCATAAAACTGAGTCATTTTCATAAAGTGACTCTGCCTGTCTTTTTTTAAATTATAAATTATTCTCAGTGCTGGTTTGGATAAAACTAAAATCTATTTCCTGGAGCATTTGATATATTCCTAAAGTGAGTCATAATCAATTTTTTGCAATGGGGAAAAAATCAGTAGGAATGAACCTAGTGATAAATTGAACCTCTTTCTAAACAGTTACCACATGAGGACAATCCCTTGGATGTTAAATATCAAGTGTTTTATTTTTTCTCCAGTTTTGTTTTGTTTTATTAAATTAATTCTTTAAAAATTACAAACAATAGTCTTTCCTTGGTTCTATATTAAGGGTAGAGGAACTTATTAAATATATCTTCTCCAATTTATTCCCATAATTTTTATGTCATGAGTTTTTTTTTTTCCTTTCCCTAACTAGTCAACCAAAAAAAAAAAAAAAACCCATAAATCAGCAAAGTTTAGGAGCAAAGCAGGGAGGCATTAAAGACCAGGATGATCCTATAGCTGCCATGAACAATTCAGAGCCCCAAGGCATGTCTGTCTGTCTGTCTCTCTCTCTCTCTCTCTCTCTCTCTCTCCCCCTTCCTTCCTTCCTTCCTTACCTTCCTCCTTCCTCCTTCCTTCCTTCCTTCCTTCCTTCCTTCCTTCCTTCCTTCCTTCCTTCCTTCCTTCCTTCCTTCCTTTCCTTCTTTTCTTCTTCTTCTTCTTCTTCTTTTTTTTGGCATGGCATTCTCTAGGACAGTCTGTACATGGCTGTTAAATAATGAACTTTACTTTAACAGTAAAAGGATAAAAGGAAGGATTTCATTTTGGGGGGAAACAGAATTTCTTTTTCTTTTTATAAACCTGAGATCATCATGGCCAGATGGTTGACTGAGCTGGTGCAGAATTTCGTACCTTTTGGGAAACTGGGACCAACCAGGAGTGTGCATGGTCCAGGGGGAACAGGTATAGATGGTAGCGTTAACTGACACAAAGATATCTCCAGATTAGGACTCAAGATTTAGTAGTAGCTTATTTTATTATGTTTGGGTATATTTACCAAGTAAATATACAAGATGAAATATGTAATATTTACAGGGTGAAATTTTTTTCTCAGGGGCATCTTTGATGTAGCTCCAATGCCAGCAGCTACAGAAGAAATATACCAGAAGAAAGGTTGCATGCCCAAACATGTGGTTGCCACAGGTATTACTACTTCCATTGATTTCTTTTGGGGAAGGATTTGGATAATATCCTCTAAGGATAAAATCTCCAATAAAGTCAGAGTGTGAGGAATGGGAAAAGAAACACAATTTCTTATAGTAGATAGCAACTGGATAGTGAAAATAATAGCTTATGTATTTATTATACTCTGCAATTTCAAAGCATTTTTAATGCAGAGTTATTTTAGATTTTATTCTGAAGATGTTTCTAAAATTCTTAAATAGTTGTTACATTGGTTTTAAAGTCTAACTCTTACTTGGAATCTATTTTTGACAGAAATAAGGAGTTATTAGCTAAAATTTTAACTGATATTAATAAGCGCAAAAGCTAATGCCTCAGTTAAACCTCAATTGTCCAGAACATTTTGGTAATTAAAATTAGTATTCAGATGTGTTTAAAAACTTTTCTAATATGTATTTTCCAATTCACTGTGTTTAAAACTTAATCTTTAGTAGATGATTCAGTCTTGGATTGTTTTAACATCGTTTTGAACAATTTTCATTCCACACAACTATAGATAATGGCAGTATAAGCATTTTTCAAACTGTCTATATGTTAGATTACTTTATAGTCATATAATTTTGCCTTCTGAAATTTTCATTTGTTGATTTTGCAGTTAGTGGAATATTGCTACTCATGGAGTTTCTTCTACAATTGTATTTTAATGTAAAAGTAATTACTATTTTGGGGGGTTTGTCCCTCCTGCTCCTTTTCTCTGTTTTCCTTCCTTTTTCCTCCATTTCTCCCTCCTCCCCTTTCTTTCTCCCTCCCTCCCTTTCTCCTTCCCCCCCTTTCTTTTCACTTTCCTTTTTGTTAACTATTTATGTGATGCAAATGTTGGCCTCTGAGTTATTTGAGAGACAGGATGGGTGAAAAAAGATGTTAACAACTAAACTCCTGATATTAAATGTCTGAAAGTAGCTGTGAGAAAGTGAGGCATGGTATGAAGGAAGTAGCTTCAGTCAATTCCAAAAGTGAAGAGATGTGTTACTGCTTCTTTTCAGATCATTGTAATTCTGAATGGGACAGTGCTGGTGAATACCTTGTTTGCGTACTGGAAGAAAACTGAATTGAGGGTTTTTCCAAAATTGTAAAGGGCTACAGAAATCCAAGATTTTCCAAGGGTTTAGATTCCATGGTGTGAACTTTGGATTTTCTCTAATAGCACACAAATCTCATTTTTCTTATTTATTCTTTTTACCTACCAATGCATTTGTGTCCCTTCCAACCCTGGGCTCCAACTCATTCACAGGCTCCTGGAAGCTGTCACCCATACACTTACACAGATCTATACCCAAATACATTAGTGGGCATGTTTCAGGTTCAGGTTCAGGGCTAAGTCTTATGCTGGGTTGAGGCCTCTAAGATTGTTTTCTCAGCCTGCTTCATGAGGTTATTATTCCAGATCATGGGAAAGCACTTTAATATGTAATGCCATAGGTCATCTTTGAACTAACAATGCATATTTTAAGGGATATGATGACTGGAAAGAAACACAGGCTTGGAAATTGGCCGGCCCTCAGTGGGACTTCCAGGCTCACTGGTTGGTAATTGTGACTTTGGGTACTTCTCTGTGTCTCAGTTTCCTCATTTATAAAACAAGGATATCAGTAACCTCTTCAGATGGCTCTTCATGTAATTATGTAACAAAGCTTGGTAAAAGGGCGATTGGCTAGCATAAAGGATATCTAGCCATTTGTTTTGCTTCTTTTTACTAAAATACCTAGGAATTAAATGTTTATGATCTACTAAGTTAGTGAGATAAAATACTCAAAACGGGAAAATTCTCAATTGATCTGACCACCAGGTTTATTTAATCTTATTTTAGTGACTATCAGACTCCAGATAAAAACTCCCTTTGAATTACAACTTAGCCTTTGATAGAAGACTTTCCCTCTATTTTGAAGTAACAGTTACAGTTGTGTTGAGAAAGAATCTAGTCATTTCATTTGCTATTAAAATACATCCATGGGAAAGATGGAGTATCTTTACTATGTCCATTTATAAAAGTGCAGATTCTTAAGAATAAGTAATATTTTAATTTTAAGAAGATCCAAAACAAATTGTAAACTGGGATTTATCTGTGAGTTGCTATTACTCATTTCATTTCCATGATTCTTATCTATGTTCTTGGAAATGATCACATGTGTTCACTTATATGGATATAATCACATATCATTATTCAGGAAATAAAATTAATTTATATGTATGACTTGTGGAATTAGTCGTTACATCTTTTTATTTATTTGTCTATGGAATAGTTGTTATTCTATTGAATGATGAAACTTTCAGTTTTCATTACAACCTTGTGAGAAGCATCACCACTTCAATTTTGCAGATGAAGAAGGAGACTCTGAGAGACACACAACTTTCCAAGGTCACACATATTACAACCGGTTAGTAGCACTATTCTAGCATTCACATAGACTGTTTAACTTGAGTCTTCTCATTTTCTTTATCATCTTGATTTGTGGGGATCTGCCCCCTCTTGGCATTAGCTGTATTTATGTGTCCTGTTCCCTACCTATGTTTTTCTATTCCTATGTTTTTATTACCATTAACATGAACCACTTATAACTTGATAACATCAGAGCAGCAGTGTTCAATCTTTATTCTCTGACAGTCTGTACCTTTCCACTTTGAGAAGTAGGGTTAGGAGAATTTCCAAAGGACACTGTTACTATTGAGGACTTATGAGGGGCATTAACCTGAAATCTGACAAAGGTCAAATGTTCCCTTCCCTGGGACTACAATGATCATTTCCTGCCCCACTCTTTGATATTGCACATGAGAAATGCGGACCCAGAGAAGTTATGTGACTTACCAATGGTTACACACCTGGGACTTCAACATAAATCTTCTGATGGTAGAACAGAGGCCACCCTCTGGTTACAAAGCAGAATTTGATGACCAGGTCAGGGGCCTGGATCAGACACTCATAAATTTTTGTTGCTGATTTGTCTCATTTCTCATTGTATCAATACGTGTTCTCATAAAAAAATGTGATTTGTATGGGAACTTTATCGGAAAGCTGCTAATGAATTTTTACTGTTTTGAGGGTTTCTAATTTGAATATCATATGATTCCATGTGCCTAAGCATCTATTAGGGTAGATTGAGAATTATAGCTAAAATTAATGTTGCCTTTGTCTTCACCCAGTGTATGTAGATCAATGTTAGTTTTCATTTCTTTTTCCTTGGTATTTTTACTTAAGTTTTGTATGAAGAATTTAGATCTCTCATGGTCTGGAGGACCATATGGGAAGTCATGTTAGTCCTTTGCCACCATTGTTATATCCTGATCCGCCCCTTCCTCAGGATTGCATATGCAGATAAAGACCTTCCCAATAAGTGCATGTTGAAAGAATAAGGACAATGAGAAACACAGAAAGAGATGCAAAAGCAATCTGGCTACTTATTTTCAAGCACAAAGATGGTGTTTGATACCATCCAAAAGTTTTAAAACATGGAGACAAAGCTTCCACCTAACAATTCTGCAGGATAATGTTTGTTTCCCTTAGCAACCTAAACTCTAGTTGAAGATAATATTAGAATTACTTTTTACATTGGAAACAGTAGTTTAAAGTAGTTGAAATAATTATGTTGTGTGGACAAAGAAAGAAGGACCAGAGTAAGAAGCAGGAATACATCATTTTCAAGTTTTATGTCTTAGAATCGGAAAACCAATTAAGCCCAGCAGTCCACATGAGCAGTGCAGTTGATGGAGAACAGGGCCCAGAGATAGAGAGACAGAAGCAGATTCACTGCAATTCTTCAGAAAGTAGACATGTTTGAGAGAGCTAGGAAGCATGGTGGACAGGGCAGCTGTATGTCCTTCCATTACAGCAGGAAGCCTAAGGGTCATGAGATTCTGTGGTGCATACTCTCAGAGGCCTCCTCCTGGACTGGCTTGGCTGGTCCTCTGTGAAACACTGGTGAAGCCTTCAGCTAGGGTGAAATCAAGTCCCAAAAGAGATCCACAGACTGAGAAAATATGGAGAAGAAAAGGTTAAACACTGAAGATGCAGGAGAAAAACAACATGTAGGAAAAGATGCTCATTTCTAGGCAAAGAAGAGGGAGCAGTGAGACCATTTTGGTAGGCTCATGTGGCCAAAACTAATTGTGTTGGTTTATTAAGAAAGAAAAATTGAATAAGTATCTCCTAACACTCTGTCAGTAAGTCTCCACTGGCTCAGATAAAGATGGATGCAAAGAGAAAACATTGAGAAACATTATATGCTTTGGATTACGCAGGTCACAGTTTCTCTGATTTGGCAGAATTCTCAGGTCTCTACAAGTAACAATGACTCAATAAAACCAACGATAAAACAAAGTGAACTAAACTTTAAAAACTATGAACAAATATATTTATTGTGGTGGCTTTCTCCCCTACTAGATACACCTTGTTAGAAAGTAGTATCCCTTTTAGTTCCAGGTGAACCATTAAGCAGGTAATAAAATCATTTTTCCCTCATTGAGAGAGAAAGAAAACACATGACTTTGCAAACGTGTCATATTCTCCTTGCTCTATTTTTTTTGTTTTCTATGACATCAGAGTTTTCTTCTAATAAGTATGATTTTGTTTTTGGAAGAAAGTTACAGGCACATGTTTACAGACTTATATAATCCAAGGGGTAGCAGAGGCTAAACCACACAGTGCTGACACAGATTGGAGACCTGTTCCAGGAGATCACAACCCTTCACAGTTTGGGAGAGCAAAAAAGTAATCTCCAGTTCTATATTTCTTCCACATTTTGCCTTCCTCCAATCCCATACAGTATATTTATCTCTGGTATGCACTCTCATATTTCTTGCAGAAGTATAGGATGCGGACAATAGAAGTAATCTTAAAACAGTTGTTTCTGTGATGATAGATCCTATGATTCCAAATGCCAGGCCCTAATACTGAGTGAGCATTCTCTAGATTTCCTGAACAAAAAAAACCACATTGTCTTAGAACATTGTTTTTCTCCCCCTGATCTTTTCTTTGTTTTCAAGGGATATGGCATCTTTGAATTTTCAGAATTATCTTCTGCTTCTTAAAACAATAGCTCCAAAAAATTTTTATAGGGAAAAGAGGCTTCTTCTCCAGATATCATCATTACATTAATGATAACTTATTGATAATAATGGACAAAATTTTCTTGTGTTTTAAAAATGCTTAGAAGCATGTAAGATAACCATTCATAAGTATCCCTTCTTTGAACTTTTGGCTCTTTGTTGTTAACTATGCTCATATGAAGAATATAGCAACTATTTGCAATGTTGTTTAGACAGAGCAATAACAGATATGTAGTCCATTGTTGTTCTAATGGCTAGAACACCTGTCCTGGGCATCTGGCTGAGATAGC
Source organism: Spermophilus citellus (assembly GCF_964194105.1). Lineage (NCBI taxonomy): Eukaryota > Metazoa > Chordata > Mammalia > Rodentia > Sciuridae > Spermophilus > Spermophilus citellus. The sequence goes on along the minus strand of NC_138186.1, from coordinate 134,130,639 downwards.
AGCATCATGAGTCTACAATAATCTCATGGGACCATCTAGTGTACTGTGCTGACTGATACCGATTTCTGTGTCTTTTCTTGAACTTTTCGCTTCTTCTGCTGTGGTTTGTCTTTGTTTTCTCGTTGTTCTGGGGTTTCTCTACTTGATTCCAGACCTTTGTTGTCAGGGAGAGCTTCCTTACTTTCTTCTTTATTAAGTTTTTTCCTTTTCCTCTCTCTTCCTTTTTTCCCTGAAATAAAAGGACACTCCTTTAAAAATTATGTTCAATTATGTTCCACTAGGTTTTTCTAAGTTTTTAAAAAATGTCTCATGTTTCACTTGAGCATGGCATATCATACCCATTGATAGCAAATATTTACTCTTTACATCCTTCATTCAAATACTTTTTTAAGTCCTTGCAATATTTCCAACAATGTAAACATGAAATGCATATACAATATAATGACACAACTAGTTTGAACGCTGCAGAATTCTATTCCTATAGGTTTGAGGTTTATTTAACATATTACTTATGTCTAGTTAATAAATAGAAAATTTCAAATATATTTCTTACCATCGAAAATATTTACTAATATAAATATTTTATCTAGCTCCTCTTTAAGGTATCATTTTGTATTCAGAATTTTTCAAGTAATATTTACATATTTGCAATCTGACAAGATATTTGCAAGCCCTCCAGGAAGAGAATTGATTATCATAACAAATATGGAAATAATTCGTGATGAGTACAGGATAAATTGTACTTTTTATTAACACAAATATCTGTATTTTGAAATCAATTTATATTTCAATTTCTCTATGTGTTAGGGTGCTATAGATAACTTTTCAATAATCCTGTGGTATAGGCTAAAAGGGCAGGGATTTTTTTATTTCTATTGACCAAATAAGTAGGTATTTATTGGATATATACTGGATTCCATGGAGACTCTGGACGTTGAACTGGATTTGAAGCATAGATTTCTTTAGTCAGATTCAGATTGTGAGGTATTTTTCACAAGAGGGACAAACAGTCCTTTTTCATGTGGGAAGACATATTGTAGCCAACATGGCACCAGGGTGAAGAACGAATTTTATTCCACTGACATTATAAAACCTCTGAGAATTTTACAGACAGCAATTTAATCAAATTATATGAGCCTGACACCAAATTAGATGTATTGTTTTCATTTCTTTCTAAAAAGTGAGTTAACTAAAGTTCTATTATGCAAACATTTTATATGTTTAATCAACAGTGGAATGGTTTTAGTAACATTCACTAACACATATATACCAAGGAGAAATTACTTATACTCAATTCAGTATCACAGTAAATGGAAACTAGGAACCAAGTATCCCTCAATGTGCAACAAATTCTGAATGTGTAGCCTTGTACACTGGGACATGTAAAATTTAAAATCAGTCTGTCTACAATAAGTAACTCTGGACTAGTTATTTTGGAAAAATTATTTGCATGAGAGAACCAAAGAATTTTCATGTTCTGAAACAGACTGCAAATATTGAATTCAGTGGTTTGGCCCTTCTTTTTCTGAGGTCTGGTTACCAAGTCCTAGGGAGCAGTATTATTAATATTGTATACATATCCTAGGCCAATAGTCTCCTTAGATTAATGATTTTATGCCATAAATATATCAGGAGATTATATTTACAAAACCTTCCAATTACTTTTATGAAAACTTTTCTTGTTGGGCTCAACATAACACATCTCTACATTTTGAACTCTAGAATAGTTAATAAAAATGAGAATTCAGATAGGGGTAAAGCAAATATAATATTATTTGAGGTATATAGAGATCAACAAAAATACTAGAGGCAATTATCACTTCTAAGTGGAACTACTTATCCACAAATTTGCCATTTCTATTATTCTTTTCACTGTAAAGAATATTGCTATGTTGGTGAGATTTCTATCTACCAACAGAATCCAGAGCCTCTTTTTCATGCTAGATTTAATGACTACATATTTGACTTGAACATGGTCATGAACTAAACAGAGAAAATTGGAGAGTAAATTTAAAGTAAAATTACTTCCTGAATATGCAGCATAATTTAAACTTTATAAAGCTACACAAACTGAAAAAGAGAAATGCTAGTTTTCATAGGGGGTACTTGGTTTTCAGAAGGAGATGTGGCAAAGGTTGGATTACATAATATTTCCATTTTGAAGCATATTTCGGAGGTGTTCAAGTTCAGCTCTGAAAAAACTGTGAATGAAAATCATTCCAAAGTTTCATAAAAATTACTGACCCTAAACAAAATGTTATTTTTATGGAAATTATCCAGAAGTTCAGTGTTTGACATTGTTCTCTTGATGATGATCCAACATCTTACAGCTGTGATCCCAACCATAGTGTTTTAGAAACTTAAGAAATATATTGTTTCTTTCTTGGTTACAGATTGATTTATATGTTTTTTTAGCCACTCTTGACAATATGCTCAACTCGCAGAGCATTTCTGTTTATTAGCAAGCTGATATGATTATTTCTTAAGACAGGCAGAAACATTTTTGGAAGTATCTTGAAACTCACTATTATAGCTTTATTACCCAAGGAAAAACTATTTAGTCTGGGCAGTGAGTGAAAGGGGAGGATCTGGTGAAGTAACAGGAAACTAACACATTGTACACTTTTGCTGCCCAAGAGAGGGTGATTGTGCAATAGAAAAATGGGATTATTATTATTTTTTTTACAGACCATGTGTTAGTGGTTGGAAATGCTAACTACCCCTCTGCATAAATAATATATTTTCCTCCTATCCAAGAAATAAAATAGAAATGCAAAAGAGTGACTGTAGTCCATTAAAAATCATGTGCGATTTAGGGTGATTTTGTAAGGTTTTCATTAAAGGAGACTTCTTTTTCTATTTTTGTGACTCGATGACTTTTCATTGATGTGGTTAATAGTTATTCTATGACTTAAAAAAACATTTCTGCAAATTAAGCCTTCCAGTAATAAAAAATCCACCATGTACATGTTTTGAAACTATGTGTGTAGAATGCACAGACCATGTGTGCCTGAACTGGATTGTGCAGTTATACAATGCATAACAGAATGTTCATCTCTCCTTGGTGTTCTAGTCATGAGGATGACAAGGACTCTGTCCTCATGAATAGATTACTACTGTTATGGGACTGGGTTTTTTAGGAATGAGTTTCTGATAAAAAGGATGAGTTTCATCAATTTCGTCTTACACATACTCTTTTGTCTTTCCATCATGTTGTGATGTAGTTTCCTAGTTCCCACAAGAAGATCTTCATCAGATGCTGGTGCCATGCTCTTGAATTCCTCCTCCAGAACCATGAATCAAGTAATCTTCTATTCTTTATAACTTACCCAGTCTATGATATTCTGTTATAGCATCAGCAAATGGACTAAGATAATCCTTGTAGGGAAACACTATGATGTAAGATTTAAGAACACTGTCTTTAGAGTCAGAAAAACACTGTGTTCAAATTCTAAGTCTGCCACCAATAGTTGGGTGACCTTTGGCAAGTTTCTGATATTTCTCAGGATGAATTGATATTTCAACTATGAATAATCATTATTACCTGTTAAACTTTGTAAGAATTAAATGAGGTGTTTGTAGAACAGTTGATTAATATGTGCCTGAACTACTAATCATCAGACAAATGAAAGCTGAAATTATTAACTCATTATATAAACATGAATTTAGCCCCTACTTCATGCCAAAAATATGCTAAAACCTGGAGATACAAATGAGATATTGAGATCAACACATTAGTCACACACCAATGCCAAAATAGAGACAGGCAAAATATCTATTTGGAACACAAGGTGGAGGGAGAACATTAAACTCTTCCAACAGAGACTGAAAAGGGTGAGATGATATTCCAGTTGAGCTTTAAAAACATGTCATGAGTTTTCAGACTAATAAACTAGAAGGGCAATCCAGGCAGTGAACAATATAACATCATGAAGGCATGCAAGGACAGTGTATTCTGGAGCACTGGAAGTAGACTTCCTCCATTTGATCAGAGTCTATATATAGGATATTACTGAGAGGCCTGGAAAGACATACAGGGCTCAATTGCCAAGTTGGGAATTTTTCCTGAGACTCAATGGCACTGGAGAAGGGAAAATATCAGAATCTGAGAGCAGGACAGAATTTTGATGGTTTATAAAAGACCAATGGAATATGCTAATATGTGACTTTGTTTCCTTTACAGAAAACTGATTTAAGTTATATGAATCCATTGAGGGAATATTTTCAGGGGCTGATATTTATATTTGAGCCTTAACTTTTGAAAGAGTAGCTAAAATCTCTGTGCAGACAATGACATCATTATTATTTATGTTGTACACTACCATTACATAAGTGAATGGATAATAGACATTTTTGAGCCTTTGAAATTATTCTATTTTTTAAATTTTTTTTAGTTGTAGTTGAACACAGTACCTTTATTTTATTTGTTTATTTTATGTGGTGCTGAGGATTGAACCCAGGGCCTTGCATGTGCTAGGCAAGCACTCTAACGCTGAGCCACAACCCCAGCCCCTGAAATTATTGAATTAATACAAGCATATACAAGCTTTTATATAAGCACTTTCTAAGATCTTTTAAAGACCAGGTTCCAAACAGATATGACTTAAAAATACGGATTCCTTGGAGATTGTGATTTGTTAGTTTCAGTTTGTTCTGATTGTATTCACATTAAGAACTATATTTGTAGAACAATATGAATACCCATTTTCCTTGAATAGATACAATTAAAGTTTATTTCAAATTACATGGTTACTCATTTGAATTACTTTTCCAAGTGGATATTTTCCTACTAATTTTTAGGGAAACTTTTCTAATTAGGTACATTTGAATAGTCACCCAGTTATCATATGAAAATCCTTGCAGAATTTTTCTTTACCAATTTTCTGTTAAAATGCAAATATGAGCACAAAAGAATAAACATATAAAAATAACAAAGAGATAAGAAAATGATCCTGAATTATTTTTCCCAAGATATATTTAAATTCCAAGTGAAAATACAAACCTTAGAAAATTTTCAATATCCTTTTAAACATACCATGATTATTAATAAAAGGGATGCCTTCCATAGAATGAGAAACCTAATTCATTTACCAAGAATTACTTAAATTATGAATGTGAGTTAGTGATGTTTAGAAATGATCTGTCCATAGTTTTTTAAAGGGCTTCTTTATGAAGTTCCTACAAAGTGTCACTAAGGGGAGCCAATGAGCTTTAAGCGGTTACACTTCCCAAGCTAAACTAGGTTATGATTTTTTCCCCAAAGCAAAAATGTATCCCACATTCTAGACTGAGGACTGAATGATTCTATGACTCCAACCATTCAAATAAATATCCAATTTAAGAGAAAAATTTTCTTTCTGTCCTTTACTTGTAAAATGAAATTCAATTGGAAGTTCATGGCTTTCAGCCTTCCAAAAAGCACAAATGGTGGGGAAAGGGATTCATCTGATGATTTTTAAATATGGAGCTGGCCTTGGTTTTTATATAGACAGGATAAAAATTTGAACAGCCGTGCTTTTTAATTAATATATCACTGTAGAAAAGATTTACTACAGTATTATTTTTAAAAAATAGCAATGATGATCTGTTATGTAGATACATATTTAAAGGTTTTTGAACTGTGCGCTATATAAACACAGGACAGCCTGACCCAGTGGTGAAAGACACAGCTGAAAGTCACCAAGGCCAAATGTCCTTCTCAGTTATATTATTACCAAGCATTTTGACTTGAGAAACATATCCAAACTTTTTGCTCTTTTTCTGTTTGCTTTTTTTTAAATAAAATAGATACACCCTTTGCCATAATTCTAAGAAATGTAGTAAAAATATCAAAGATTAGATGTCTCCTTCTCCTCCTTTTTCTTTCTTTCTTTCTTTTTTAAATAGGCAAACACTTCATTTCTCCCAACTGGAATTTATTTTATGGCTACCTGGATTATTTTTCTCTTACTTTGTATGTGATTAAATTCTATTGTTTTCTATTTAACTTCTAAGATGTTTTTGATTAATTATTTGAAGATCAATAATTCGCCTGGTGTGGTAGTCCACACCTGTAATCCCAGCTACTTGGGAGGTTGAAGCATCAGGATTGCAAGTTCAAAGCCAATCTCAGCAACTTAGAGAGGCTCTGAGCAATTTAGCAAGAATCTGTCTTAAAAAAGTGGGGGGGGGGGTGTTGAGGAAGTGAATCAATGGTTAAGTCCCCTGAGTGCAATCCCTGGTACCAGAAAAAAAAAGTAAATATTCAACTTATTATATATTCTCCTACAAGTTGTTAATTAGGACATTATCTTGAACTTATTTTTTGCAAAGATAGATCTGATCATTAAAATATGTTAAGATTGGAGTTGTATTTTGTCACCATTTGGGGAAAAAAGTCAATTTAAGAGATGCCATCTATTTATATCATGTTATTCTGGGAATTTGGAAATGAGAGGACACTTATTATAAAACACTGAATGTACATTTTACAAGGAAGAGAGTTAAACCTAAGCTTCTTAGCATGGCTTTCATGTCCAGGGTAACCTGTCACCCACTTGCTTCCTCAACCACTCTGCTGCCATCACACTTCTCTTCCTAGGCTCCCTGCACTTCCTCCACCATTATATCAACTGATGATATCTATTTTCTACATTTAATTAGAATATAGTCTCTAGAATCCTTTGTCCTAACTCAGACTCAGTGTTTAATTCTCTGGCCACATCACCTCTTCAAGGAAGCCTTTCTTGGTCTAAGTCTTTCTAGGTTAGGTTATTACATTTCTCTTTTCTGAGTACTCAGCCCCCAATTAGGATACTGCTGCACTAATCAAGGTGAAGATGACTTTGGTAGTCTGTTTCTTAAAACAGTAAGAATAATAATCACTAAAATTTGATGGAACACTTCTATATGCCAGACACATTTCTAAGTAAGAGTGCTATGTCTATAAGCTCTAATCTTACCCCCATTTTGCCAATGAGGAAATTGGGGCTCTTAACCATGGTCCCCTTCTGCTTCTGTGGTATTTCTCAACAGAGCATATGATACTCATCCTTGTTTTATTTCACACTCAAGTTACACTGAGTAGAAAAAGTGAGGCAAGGCAATTGTCCAGATGTGGACTAACTTTTTTTTTAATATTTATTTTTTAGTTGTAGTTGGACACAATATTTATTTATTTATTTACTTACTTACTTATTTATTTAATGTGGTGCTGAGGATGGAACCCAGGGCCTCACATGTGCTAGGTGAGCGCTCTACCACTGAGCCACAGTCCCAGCCCCAAGAAAACAGAGAGTTTTCTTAAATTCAAGGTTTGCAGCCAACTTATATAACCTCTTAAAATTTGAATTTCCTGGACAGCAAGTTGGTTATCAGAACCTGAGGGCATTTTGGAATAGATATTTTGTTACCTCATTTAGTTACCTCCCTCTCTTTCCTTTTATTTTTCAATGCTACAAATATAATTATTTTTTAGTATTTTTATTCCTCCTAACACATAGAGGTACGATATACATTTAATTTTGAATTTATTAATACAGCAGTCTCTACTTCTCTGCAGGGAATGTGTTTCGAGACTCCCAGGGGATGTCTGAAACCATGTACTGAACCCTATATAAAATCCTACAAATGGTTTTCTGTTGTTTACCTTACTAGGAGGAAGTTTAACTTGTAAATTAAGCACAGATTAACAATAATAGAAGAGTTATAACAATATAATAATAACAAAGTTTCATGAATGTGGCCTCTGTCTCTTCTTCCAGTTGTTTCACTGTATTGTGCTAACCCTCCTTGTGATGCAAGATGATGTATCCAGAGATGGAGTGAGGTGAATGACAGTATCCTGATGCAGTGTGAGACCGGTATGGGAACACAAACATTGCATATCAGGGTCCCTGAGAGGGTAGCTTAACAGACTGGCAGGCAGGTGTGGATAAAAGAAACTTAAAAAAACATGAATATGTTGGGCAAAAGGATGATTCATGTCCTGAGTGTTTGGAGCAGGACACAGTGAGACTCCATCATGCTGCTTAGCATGGCCCAGAATTTGTTTACTTCTGGACTTTTTCATTTAATATATTTGGATTGTAATTGACTGTGGGTAACAGACCACAGGAAGTGAAACCTTGGATAAGAGGAGAGACTACTGTATAAAATATAATTTACATCTAATTTAGAAACATTATTTTATCATCAAGCTATCATTGCATTTTTTGAAACCCCAATGAAATTATCAAATGTTTTTATATTCTGTCATACTTAATACCAAAAATGAGGAAAAGAACTATGCAGATCTTTGCTTTAAAAATCCCATTGAGTTTTGAATGTAGTCCTATTATGAATCATTTCATCTTACAGCAAACATCATAAATGTTAATAAAATCACAATTTTTTAGAATCTATAGTTTTATTGTCTGCTTTAAGCAATAGTTTTGCTTTGTTTTGTTTTTTGGGAATTTTTTTGCAGTTTTTACCCCCATGCTCAGAAATTTTTAATTTTGGCTCTATGGACTGACAAGTTTCTATGACCCTTTCACCCAATAAACTCCCTCCCACCTCTTGACTTCCCCTGCTGTGAACCCAAGGCTGGATCATTGTTTGCATTAAAAAGGGACATTGGAGTCCAGAAGTAACTTTTAAAGATAATGAATATTGCATACTAGTATGTCTTCCTTCAGTAAGTAATCAGTCTTAAAAACAATTAAAAATACATACTTGAGAAAGTTCCCAAAGATTTTTTAAAGCTATTTACAATATTTAAAATGTACTTAATTTTAAAAGTATAGGGTGTCCTGCACTTATTGGGTAATATTTTAAAAACCCAACAATAGTATAGCAATTTATGTTAAATAAACATTTTAAATTTATCATTCTTTAATATGGGATTATTTCTCTTGAATAACTGCTTTACATTTAAAAGTTGATTAAAAATAAGCAATTTCAATGTTTCTTTTTTTGGTGTAAAAGTTCTTAACTTTTTTTTTTTTTAAAGAGAGTGAGAGAGGAGAGAGAGAGAGAGAGAGAGAGAGAGAGAGAATTTTTTAATATTTATTTTTTAGTTCTCGGCGGACACAACATCTTTGTTGGTATGTGGTGCTGAGGATCGAACCCGGGCCGCACGCATGCCAGGCGAGCGCGCTACCACTTGAGCCACATCCCCAGCCCCAAAGTTCTTAACTTTTAAATTCTATCCACCAAATTAGGTTAGATCAAACAACTTGGAAACAGAATCAGATTAATTTACATGTTGAAATCCCATTAATTTACATGTTGAAAATTTCTTTATCTAAACACTTTTGCTTAACACATTTTGAACTAGATATTGGATCTCAAACAATACTATCTATTGGATAAACATGTAAATTTATTCTGATTCTCACTTGATGTAAAAGAGTGTGTTACAATCCAATTTTTGTTCTTTTGCCAGGAAATTCTGACTACCTTATAAAATGAATATTATTATTCCCTAAAAAGTGACCCTGCAGAGAATATTTAGATTGTTTCACATACTATTTATAAACTTAAAATGTGGGGATTTTACTGCTTATCTTCAGAAACTTAGAGAATGCTATGGCTGAGTTCTAATATTTCAAAGGCCTTAAAAATGTATTTGGGAACACTGTCAAGTGTCCTACTCAAAATTTTCATTTGGAGCCCTCCTAGTGACTAGGGAGGCTGAAGCAGGAGGTTCACAAATTCAAGTCTAGCTTGGGCAGCTTAATGTGACCCTGTCTCAAAATAAAAAATAAAAAGGGCTGGGATGTAGCTCAGTGGTAAAACACCTCTGGATTCAATCCCTCATACTGCAAAAAAACAAAACAAAACAAAAACTTCCCATTTGGACTGTATCTTCTCACAGTATTAGTAACTGTCTCAAAAATGAACAGACATGCTCATCTTTCTTTGTAACACACATATTCTACTCAGTCTCCTTCACACCACCCATTCTGGCTTTAGCTTACACTTAGTATCTCAACCTAGAGAATACCTGTGAACCTATGGAATGTTTATGACAAATACATATGTCTCTCGGTATCCATGGGGGTGGGTTACAGGACCTCCATGAACACCAAAATCCCTGGAAGTTCCAGTGTCTCATATAAAATGGCATAGTATTTATATATAACCTATGCACATCCTGCCATATACTTTACATCATCTCTAGATTACCTATAATACCTAATACAATGCAAATGCCATGTCAATAGTTTGTATGCTACATTATTTAAGGAATAATGACAAGAAAACAAGTCTGTATAGTTCAGTAGAAATAATTTTTTTTCCCAAATATTTTCAGCCCCAAAGTTGGTTGAACTCTTGAATGTGGAACTATGGATACAGAAACATGACAATATATTTTTTTCATATTACACTTTAGAAAATTCTCTCAGTAGGTTAAACAACAAAAACCAGTGAAAGGACCTCTTTGAAAATTCCTATCATACACATATTGCCAGACTGAAAGTACATAAATATTATCACCTATGAGTTTTCCTATAAACCAGAATACTTAATAATCATACCAGTGATCCCTTTGAGAAATCTGGAAAATTGTTCTCTTTATTAACGGACTACAATTAATTACTTTAAAAAACTTTTCACTTTATGATGAAGTAGTTTGCTTAATGTTGTTTTGGTTCAAAATTTAAATGTAACCACTTTATTTAATATATCACTACACAACAACTAAGTTGAAAGTGCTGCTTACAGTATAGATTGCTTTGAAAATATAAATTTTCTAAAGAATTTGCTACTGTGAATTTTAATTTTCTTGCTCTAAATTTTTCTGAGTTGACTCTCATGCACACATTCAATAACTGTACTCAAGTAACAATAAAAATCACATAAATTTGCTGGGGTTCAGTGGTACACCACTGGAATTCCAGTTGTTCTGAGGCTGAAGCAAGAGGATGGCAAGTTCAAGGCCAACCTCAGCACTTTAGCAACACCCTTTCTCAAATGAAAAAAATAAAAGGAGCTGGGGAATATAGCTCAGTGGTAAAATTCCCCTAGTATTGTAAAAAGAAAACAAAAGTGCTTAAATTTGTTGACTTTTCTAATGCACATACCTCAGAAAATCAGAAAATGAAATTGTATCAATATTTGATTCTAAAGGTTAATGTGTTTTAAATTTTTTTTCTTTTATCTGTACATGTTCCTCTCATGAGGAAGTACATTGAGTTTTCATGTTTTAGAGAAAAAATGATATTTGAGTTTCCCTATTTTTCTTTGCTTGAAATGGATGTTCTGGAATATCCTCATGGTTAATGTCCACCAAAAGAAAAGCTCTTTCATTGTTTTTTTTTTTTTTTTTTTTTTTTTAAGAGAATCACTAAGCCAAGAGCATTGTCTTCATCTTTGATGAAATATAGCTTTCCAATTAGCAGGAAAGGCCTTCATTTCAAAAGGCTGAACAGAATGCTACTTGAAAATTCATTCCAGCTGGGTAAATTGAAGAACTGAAACAATTCCAAAGAAAGAATATTCTCTGGGCATTTATCATTTGATTTTCATTTGGATAAATTTCCATTTGCTCCAAGAATTTGTTTCAGAATTTTGGTCTTCTGAGACAGAAAAGAAAGTGTTGATAGCCATGTTTGACTGTACTGTACTTCTTCCCTTACCCAAATTATCTGCTCAGTTGTATTGACAAGAGGGATTGGCCTCACACTTGCCGACATGTTTGCAATAACCGACCATACAAGAAACCTTGATGTTACTCCACTGTCTTTCATCATTTTATGCACTAGTTGATTCTGCTGTCAAATTCTCATTTGACCACAGCCCACTCTTTTTGGGGGGGCATTTTATTCTTCTATGGAGAAAAATAATGTAAGTCTAATAACAAGGGGAGAAACAATTACTAAGTCAATTATCTAATTTAGTGTGCTGTTCTATATTTTAGCTAAAGATATCCACACTTTTGTAGCAGTTTTTAATGTTTCTAGCTATATATTGACTACCTATGTGAAGCTAATTTATAAATGTACCTCCAATACAATTTAAAATGCTTTTTGCTTTGCATCAGTATTTTTTTCTTTTCCTTTACTGCACACCATTTCAAACCATTACTATAACTAGCTTGAAAAACATGAGTGGGGATGTACCTCAGTGATAGAAAACCTGTGTGACATGCACGAGGACCTGAGTTCAATCCCAAGCATCACAGACAAACAAACCACCAAGAAAACTTTACTCAGTCTCATTAAAGTTCTTAATACTTTAGTTTTATTCCTAATGTAAATAAAGTCATAAGGGGCATATTTCACCAATAACAGATAATGCAGATAGTTTCATCTACTTTTTCTTCCTTTCTATGGGATGAGACAAATATCTTCTCTAAATTAGAAATACTTCCCATATTCATTTCCATATCAGCAAGAGGGCTCCTTGTATTTCTTCATCAATAGGGGTACACATACTTGAGTGCAACACAAGTGCCTCAATTTCTTTAAAATATTTTAGCAGTTGGATGTTCACTAATTTAGGACTATCCCCCATGTAGTTAAGGAAGATTAGTAAGATTTTACTATATCACATTTACAGGTTTTCACCATACTTTGTCTATCACTGTATTTATGAATGTTGGATTGAGGGAGAGTTGGAAGAATAGACACATGTGCAACAAATGTGTGTGTGTGTGTGTGTGTGTGTGTGTGTGTGTGTGTGTATTTGCACATATTTATTCATAGGTCCTTTCTTACCACAGATGGAAAATTGTTCTTATTTTTGGTGTGGATTTTAAAATATGAATTCCAAGACAGACTATTTTCCAATTTATTTTTTAATAATCCTAAAAGGAAATGTGTCCTTTTTTGAAGAGTGCTTCAGAAATTTGAGGATTTGAATGATGAGATTTCTCTAGGTTATATGACTTTTATCTTTTTATCAGTCATTTTTTCCATAAACTAAATTATCATGTACCCTCTTTCTTTTCTTTTTCTTTTTTTTTTTTTTTTTTTTTTTTTTTTTTTTTTTTTTTTTTTTTTTTGCGGTGCTGGGGATTGAACCCCAGGGCCTTGTGCATACAAGGCAAGCACTCTACCAAATGAACTATATCCCCAGCCCTCCTCTTTATTTTTCTCTACAAACCTTCAAAATATTTCAGGAAAAATGAAATATTGTCCTCCAATAAGCATCTGATTGATTCAAAAGAAATAAAGAAATTACTTTCATTCTTTGTATACTCAACCTATATGAGGCCTTTCCCTCCCAACTTGATTGACATTATCCTTAGGAGTCCAATTTCCCTAGTACTTTCTTATGACTAACTAGGGTATTTCCCATTGTTTTGACAACCTCTGGGAATTGCAATATGTGTTTGCTAAATTAAAATCTATATTTTTTGTCATGTGTCAAGGTGATATTAAACTTACTTCCTGTATTTTCATATTATTATGAATTACTGCATAATAAAATAACAGTTGTAAATACAATGGGCTTACTCCTTACAGAAATTAAACGTTAATTACAAGTCATCTATTAAAATATTGAAAAAGGAAATACAAGTCACAGGACAGGTCATTTAGGGGTAGGATAGATGGACAGTAATTGCAACTTCTGGCAGTGGGTTCCTGGCCTATTTGCATGATTTCATGCACAAGGGGATGCTTATAAAGCACATATGCTTGATTCCTTGGTACATACTACCACTGTGACTCAAAAATTTATGGTAGCTCCAATTTTCTATTTGGCAAAAACCTTCATACAATAGCTACTCAATAAATATATGTTGACTACACTAAAGAAAAAGATAAATAATGTCTCCTTTCTTGATGTCATGGCTACTACTCAATTTGGGGGAGAGTTAAAAACAGGCATAGAAAGTTTTGGTCTTACTCTTTCCTATGCAAATATTCTTTGATTACCCAGTGTCCCAAACAACTTGTCTTAATAAGCCCCATTTATTATTATGAAGTCTTCAGCCAGTTAGCCAGTTATTTTCCAAGATTGACTTCAAGTGGCTACAGCCCAATCCAGAGATTTAGTCTTAGGTAAATCATTCTGGCCTGTCATAATCTAGTATAGTATCTTGGGACCAAGTCAGTGATAGCGATGAGTAACTAGAGTACTCTAAAGTACCCTAAGGCTGTGTCAAGAAGAGGCTTAGAGTCCAGGTTGCAACAGAAAGGTGATAGGGGATTCTACTCTCTTCTAGTCTGAGAAAGGGAAGACTCAGAGATTTGAAAGCTCTCAGTGTTCCTGAGCTTGGGGGCATGGGCCAGAGTCCATCTCCCAGCCAAAAACTGGGAAACAGTGGCCTAAGAAAAAAGTGTCTGAGATGGCTTGGAAAAAAAGAGTCAGAGCAATAGAAAGGGGAAAGGGAAGAGGAGAGGCAGGGACTTTGGGCGATTGTGAGAAGCTGAAAGATGCCAAAACAACTTTTTCTTTCTTGAATTATCTTCTATAGCAGCATAAATGATGCTTCATTTGGTGGAGTTGGGAATGTAGTCTTCTTTTAAAGTCCTGAAATATGATCCTGGCTCATCTTGCCCCAATCTTGGGGCTTTTGTATACTCCTTTGAAGTGGCACTACATAGTCTCAGAAGCCTGACTTCCCCTTGAGTTTTGAATGACTGTGGCTTTTGCTGTAATCCATTGAATTTTGCTTTCAGTGGAATGCCCCCAAAACGAAGGACTATTGGATAGTATGATGAAACTTCCATGTAGAGGATGCAGCAAGGGCAGCAGATGGCATGTGTAATGCAGTCAATGAGGAGAGAGAAAGTCCAGGGAAAAACTGAAGCAAATAAGCTGAGAACTAAAGAAAATGTGACAATATCTGAAGGAATAAACTCCATCTTATGCGATTTCCAGAAAAAAAAATAGAGTATTTGTTGTTTAACTGAAGTATCTAAGAACCAAATAAAATGATCTTGGGAATAAGAGGGCTGAATAAAATAGACAAGTATAGTTTTAAAAGGATAATAGGTTTTGATAAGCCATGTTTTTGTTTTTATTTTCTGAGCAAAGTGAACAGCTTCCATCTGTGCCTTAAGACCATGTTATTGTAGAAAAGAGGATCATATGTAAGCCCATCCCTTATGGCAGAGAATTTTTGTGAGAAAAGGTACTAGTCCGGATATGATTAAAAAGATTAGGGAATAAAATTATTGAAGGAGAGTGGAAGTAAGATTAGATTTGTAGACTTGTTCCTCTGCAATGCTGGGGTTTTGGGGGAAAGAAGAAATAATCCTTTCTTCTTCATTATACCTTGTCCAAACTTAACCAAACACATCTTTGGGCCCAACAAACTCTGTAGAATGTTTTAAGCTGCAGAAGACTTGAGGAATTAAGTACAAAATGTTTCCTGGGCAGACCTGCTGAGTAGGAACAGTTTGGGTGTGGGTGTGTGCGTCTGCCATAATAAACAGAACACAATACAGTGGCTTCTAAAATATTAGCAAATATTTCAGACATCACTGAATGACTTCTGATTTTTGCACCACTGCTTATAATAGCTGGAAAGAAGTTGTATCCTTTATCTATCTAGGCTAATGTATTTAACTTTATACATGGGTTAAAGGATTCATATATTTTACTATACTACTTTTAGCTATTGAAAATCACCCATTTAAGGTACATTTTGAAGGCTGCCTCTTTATCAGATCTTCCCTGATCATTCTCCAGCAGGTAAGGAGGGATAAAGTAAAATAGAGCTGTTATAACCCTGGACTGTGAAGTTAGAAAGATCTGAATCTAATTTTCTGCCAAGCCATTTAGTTATCATCTATCCTTGGGGATATTACTTAAACCCTCAAGACTTCATCTTTTAAAATGTTCCTAAAAAAGCATGGCATTGGGGCTGGGGTTGTGGCTCAGAGGTAGAGCACTC
Organism: Spermophilus citellus; assembly: GCF_964194105.1. NCBI lineage: Eukaryota > Metazoa > Chordata > Mammalia > Rodentia > Sciuridae > Spermophilus > Spermophilus citellus. The sequence goes on along the minus strand of NC_138186.1, from coordinate 134,114,825 downwards.
ACCTACCATGCGTGAGTCTCTGGGTTTAATCCTCAGCACCACATAAAAATAAAATAAAGATATTGTGTTCACCTATAACTAAAAAATAAATATTTTTTTTTAAAAAGCATGACATTAAATTTTAAAAAAATCTGAAAGAGATATCAGGAACTATGCATTTTAAACTAGTTATATTTTTTTTATCAGTAATTTGACCTTAAGTAAAGCACCCTTTGTGTTTCTGTTGCCTCATCTGTAAGATAGAATTGATAAATTCTTATTGTTCTCTTAATTTGGGGTAGGTGTTAGAAACCAGTGATATATAAGTACTAGGAAATATAAAGAATTATTTAAATTATTATTTAATTTAATATTGGTCTCTATGAAACTACAAAACAGCTGAATGATTTGCAAGCCACCTTTGAAAAGACATCAGCCTTTATCTGCCTCCAGTAAAATCTCAGCAGGAGAATTTAATTCCCTTTAGACTTCTGGTAAAAGAGCCCACTCAAGTCTACCTGCCTTAGGAAATTATAAAACATTTTACCTCTTGCATCTCTTTTAAATGAGTCATTTCATCTGTCCTCATTTAGTTAAAGCATCTCTAATATCCAGAATGTATTTTTGCAAAAACTAGATCACTGGTTTTGTGTGTATATGCGTATGTGTGTGTGCCTGTGTGTGATTCCAAGTATTTTCCACCCTATTTTACAGAGCATTATCTCTTTTAGCAACTTATTTTTGCTTCAGCCACACTATATATCTCACTATTATTTAACTTCATCTTGCTCTTTCCTGCTTTTATGCCTTGGTGAATGATGATTCTCAATGGAAAGTTCCTCTCCCCTTCTTTAGCTGGAAAAATTCTACTTGGCCTTCAAGATCCAATAATAATTTACCTCCTCTGTCTCCTGAGGACCCATTAATCTATTCTGCCTTTGTCTACACTCAACTTTCCCATGAAATTATGAACTTCCAAATGAGTCTTGCACATATTGGTACATCTTTCTTGTTTTCACTTCTAGTATCTAGTACAGTTCCTGGCGTATAGTAGCTACTCTACACCCAGCATGGAGTGGTTTCCTATACATAAAAATCAAATAAAATAATGGACAGACAATGTTCCACACCAGACTCATGCAAAGCAAGATGAATGGTGTATCACAAGGCTTAAATAATAATACAATTAAATCATTCTATTCATTAAAAACAAATTTTCTAGTAGTACAAGTCATTTAATGGGCTTTACTTTCTCATTGATATAATTATATTTCTTTGTCTCTTGATGTCATTCGTGGTAAGGGAATACTTGCTTTCAGTTATGTTATGATACAGTATGAAATGATTTTATATGAGGTATGGTATCAATGCATCATTCCAGCTGGGAGCAGGAGGTTGCAAGGCTCACTCATGGTACCATCACATCTAGCTTCCAAAATTTCTAGGCTTCAGTTTGACTTCTGACTGTTACGCACAGAACGTTATGCGTAAGTCAGCAATGTAAAATTTAGTCACATTTTTATACACTATGTTACAAGAAAAATTAACTTTCCTTTAAAAGTCAGTGAAAAATAGAGAATAAACAGTAATAAAAGAGCTGGGCAGATTCAGAAGAAATTTACTATAAGCATCCACTTCAAAAAAATGAGCAATGCCAGTTAATGTTTATCCTTGTCTTGGTAATCATTCTTACCCAGGGTCCATTAAAAATATTATGCAAATTGAGACCCCTTCAAATTTCTAAGAAACATGACCTTTTTTTTTTTCTCAAACAGTCCTATAAAATAATAACAACCTCTAAAGATAATAGCCTCCCAAAATACCCATGCCTTAGTCACAGGAGCTTGTGAATATGTTACAATACAGGACAAGAGGGAATTAAGAATGGAGAGTAGGCTGATCTTGCAATGGAGAGGTTATCTGAAATTTTTCAGAAATGAATTATCTATTTATTTAGATAAGTTTTCAAAAGGAGAAGAGGCAGAAGGAAGGTTCAGAGAGGTACCATGTGAAAAGGAGTCAATCTACTATGTCTGGCTTTGAAGGTGGAAGAGGGGACCATGATCCAAGAAATATGGGCAGACCTTAAAATCTGGAAAAAGCAAGTTTCTCACTAGAACCTGCAGAAACATAACCTGCTGCCATCTTGATTTTAGCCTGGTAAAATCTGGTTGGGACTCCTGGCCTACAGAACTGTTAGAAAATAAATCTGTGATGTTTAAAACACTATGTTTTTGATCACTTATGACTACAGTAGAAAATGAACACAATCCCAACTTTGTGGTGGATTTCTCATATTTCAGTTCACATATGCCAAAAGTGGTTTTAGAGACAACTGTCCCATTATTCCCATGCTCGAGGGCAAACTGTATAAGATCATCTTGGTGAAGAATACCACCTAACTTGTGTACACACACTATTAGAACAAAAAAGCCTTACTTTCCTTTTTTGCAAACTTTGTTCCAGTAAATTTGGAGAAATGGAATTTACTGATGATCAAATGGAAAATCATAAATCAAAGGCAGCTAAACGTTAGAAAAAAAGCAATATCCTGATTTTTATAATTACCAGTTCATACCTCTATGCTCAATCTAATTTTTAGGAGAAGCAAAATGATCTGATTGAGTATTAAATTGTGAACAAGGTAGTGTAGCACACTTGGGTACTCTCTGCCTTATTTTTCAATATATGGTGGATATCTTTTCATGTCAATTTGTGAACAAGAATTCCTATTAAGCAGAAATTCATCTGGACTATATCAACTGCAAGATCAGCTTTAAGACAAATGAAAGAATGTGAAAACAGGGAGATTCCTTAAGAATGAAATTATGCCTTCCCCCATCACCCACACCAGTGTGGTTACAGAACTATGGGGAATTTATCCCAGAGTTTTCACCACGCTCAGTGTTCACTGCTTCAGTTCTTCCTATCAGAACCTCCTGAGATTAGAAAGTTGTGCCCTTTTCAGAGACTTTTTTTCAGCTGATGAAGGCTTCTGAGTTAGCCAGGAATCAACATGGGATGCTGCACTATGTCAGAGCTGCATGTTTAGTCTGCCTTCCTAGAAATAATCAAGAAAAGTTATACGTGAAAAGACACAGATGCTCCTTTCTCAGCAATATTTTCATACTTTTGAAGTGTAATATAAAAAGCTAAGTACAGACCTAGAAGAATATATGTGTATTTTAAATATCCATATATTTTTATTGATTTCATTTGTAAAAGTTCACTACAAGGCAATAAATTTATATCATGGTTCTTAGCCTACCATGTTTTTCTTTGAAAATTGATATTTATTCCACTAGGTATCCTGACTTATTACCAAGCATATTTGTAGCATAAATAAGATTTTTATTTGCCAGACTCCCAATTATTTTAGGAAAAACTTTGAAGAGGTACCTAAAACTATTTCATCCCAAATTCAGTCATTCAGTTGTCATTTATTTTCATGATTATGAAAAAATAGAACTGGTGTTAAAGCTGCTGTAAGACGTATATCCTGATTTAGGATTAGGAAGCTTGTGTGTAGAGCTTAGAGAATCTGAGTTGTCTGTGATGTTACTGGGTGCTGTCTAGCCCCCCAAATGTAAGATGTTTTCCCCTGTCAACTACAATACATAACGTATTATTTAAAAATATACACAAGGAAATATAATTAGAACATTTCAATATTTTAACTTTTTATAATCAATCATCCTTTCAGTTGGATGCACAGCCACTGACATGCAGCCAAAGATACCTATTAGTATTTAATGAACATGAGGCTCATTTCCACACTCATTTCTAAAATAGAAATGAATCAAAGCAGGACTATATCCCACAGATTATAAAGCCAATACTAATGTGATAAAAGTTATTTTGCCATTCTCTTTTTGAAATCACAATAGAACTCCAAAAATAAAAAAAAAAAACAGAGAAATTTGTAAGTCCACTATTTGGCTCTCTCTGACTCCCTTATCTGGATAGCATTTACAATTGACTTTTGAGGAAAAACAAACACATGTGTAAAACAAAAGTTTGGCTTCTTGCTAGTCCTTTCCTCCTTTGTCTTTCAACTCTTTTACTCATGCTATAAAAAGAGTGAAAGTAGACATAAATCTTTTCAATTGACATTTTTCAAAACTTCAATTCTTGTTTCACCATTTTAACTTTGTTTCTCTGTTCTTACTGTTGACCCCTATAGTACGTGACACACTGTGCTTATACCTTATCACAAATTCTGAATACAGAAAGAAGTTCTTGTGATCAGCACTTATTACTGGCCTGGAACATCTGGTGCCAACCTCAAATCTATTCCAGATTACACTTGGATCTATGTTTTTTTCCGACCGGGGCACCACCCTCTGCTGTCTGAGGGTCAAATATGTAGCTCATGCCTTTGTAGATGACCAGTTGGTTTCCAGGAGTCAGAACCTCACAGTTGATGGCAACCAGATAAATGTGCCTCTTCTGTACAGCTGAGATATAGAACTGCAACTGGCAAATGCTTGGTACACTCTGGTAACTTAAAAGACTAGGAATTCACATTTATGACATTCAAGCAGATTTTAGTCTCATTGGCTTTTTGTCAAGAATTGGGTAACATGTTATAGTTTTTGATGATTTGTTGGTTGTTATTCTTTTAAATTCCCAAGGAATGAGCAAAATGCCCAGTGGGAACTTTGAAGTGAGCTTTAGATTTAGCAGTCACTTTCAGGAGCCATCAGCCATAGCACATTACAATAAAAGTCCCAAAGGCAGGCCATTCTTGGGTCAGAATCTCTCTAGTTAGAGGAAGACCTAACACTAGGGAAGAAACAAGTTTAAAAGAACTCTTGGCTTAAAATGTAAGATTTGAGAATCTCAGTATAGTGGGGGAAAAACAGTATTTATTGAAAATCAATTTTCTGCACACAGAATCATAAGGACTATCAAGAGTGTAACTTAATCTACAAGGAATGACAGGCAACACTTTCTTCAGTAGTTTGGAGCAGGTACCACCTGAGTCAAATGAAGAGCACTCTTTTATTTTGAAGTTAAGTAAATACACAAACCCTAGAGTAGAATATTTCTTCTTTAAAGTTTATCTTGAGCTTTTTCATTGTACAAATCCTGGATTATCCTAAATGGATCTTAAATTACTTTCTGATGACACCTGAGATAAAGTGCCTTTTTTTTTCTTTCTCCACATCAAAACCCATGGGGCTCTTTTAAAAGGTTACTCTCCATACCTGTTTATAAATGGGATTTTAGGATCCAAAGGAGCCAATAAGAAGAAGTATTTTAGGTCTATTCACAAAAAAGGAAATAGCAAGTTCCTTGATGTTGGAGCTCCCACCCCTTCTGTTACAGGCCAGTACTCTGACTTCCTTTTCTGCTTAGTCATTGCTGTGACTCCCACTCTGCGATTAATTGCGTGACCCTGGAGATGAATGATCTTCCACTTAATCTTAGCCAATGCAATCTGGACAACCTCAGGTTTGGTGAGGCTCCTCTTGGGTGGTTGTCATTTGTTTTAAGAACATTAAAAGTATCTCATAAATCTATATTTATTTTATTGGTGAGTAATCTACTGTAATTAAATATGAAATGTTAAAAACAACGTTAAGGTAAAACTGGGGTCACAAACCTCTTTTTATGGTTGTCTCATGGCTGCAAAAATACTCTGGAATTTGCTTTTGTCTTTATGTCTGGATCTGTTTAACATTACAGAGCATCCAACAGCATCTCATGTTCAGATGAGTACTTTGTGTTTTAAAATAATAAGAGATTATTTTTATGATGAATATTAAATGCTTATGAGTAAACAGCTTACCATGCTTCCACTTACAAAACTGGGAATTTGGTAAACCAGTATTATATCCAGGTTTGGTCTATTCTTCCTTGCTTTCAGATTGAGACATGCAGAAATCAGGCTGGATAATAACAAAATTAGCTAAAGTTCATGAATTTGGAATTGATGATTTAGAAGGGACTCTGGCAATTGTGCTAAAATTGATGTTCGCAAGACTGTCAGGAAAAAAAAAGAATTTGTTACACAGATTATAGTTTAAACAAATAATTGTTTTAAGGGTACTTAAATGATTAAAAACCATGATTTTTTTAGTACTTATTAAAAAAAAATCATGTTATCCAGATAGTATTATTTGGTAACTGGAGCTGTCACCTACCCAACTTTCACCTGGCAGTGAAAGACTTACCAAGGCACTCCTAGAAAGTGGTACAAGTGTGTCTTTTTTTTAAATATTTTATTAGTTGTTTATGGACCTTTATTTATTTATATGTCGTGCTGAGGATCAAACCCAGTGTCTCACACATGCTAGGCAAGTACTCTACCACTGAGCCACAACCCCAGCCACACAAGTGTGTCTTTTAAACATTTTATGTAATTCAGCCTAAAAAAATGGAATTACCCATTTTCTGTGTTTTGTAATAGTCAGGAAGATGCATACCTACTCTTCTTAAAATAATAACTAAATAATGTGCGTTGGGTCTCTGTCTTCAATAAAGGAAGTCTATGTTCTAAGTTAAACAAATGAACAAAGCAAAACAAGTGGGAAAACCAAAGATAAGGGAGCTTAACGGGAAGATATAGGAATATCTCCCACTCCCACCTGACAAATCAGTAACTTATTTTGGGGAAGTGCATATGTTGGATTATTCAATATGAAAGAATGAGGTGAGCATCAAGTGTTTTTGAGCATTGGTGACTATGTTTCCAGCTCTATGGCTCCCTGCATAATATTTCTACTGATTTTATTAAGTATCTGTGCAGACTTATATACTTAAACTGAGGAAAATGGAGCAAGATTAGTTTTTTTCTAATGGCTCTAGAGAATATAGTGGAAGTGAGGTTAACCCTCAAAGGTATTATTTTGTTGCTATTAGACCATGGCAACAAAATAAAACCTAGCATAGAAGCAGTTTTTTAAAAAATGTATCTATTACCCTGATTTCTCACATTCCATTTTTTTATGACTTCTTCACACTTCTTGGTCTTCTGATGGAAACATCGCTACTGTTTTAAAACTATACTAAATGAAGTGTTTATGAAAAAATACATAGGCAATGTTGAAATAGCAACCACAACTTTGTTCTTATTTCTATTAGGCCAAGCTTGAATGTGCAAATCTATAATTATATTTCAAGTGGTTTAGAAAGCTTAATAGACCACTAGTAGGTTTTTACCACATTTTAATTCTGAAAATCTGTATATAATTTAAAGGAAACATATCCATGTGTTTCTGACTAATTTGCTATTAAGCCTATTTTCTGAGCTCAATTTCATGTCTAAAAAGTATTTAAAAGGCTCTTTAAATTTGTAAGCCTTTCCTAAAGCAAAATATCACAAATATATATGGCATTAGAAATGAACTAGTGTTTGACAACCTAAAGGCTATAAATATAAATAATACTACTGAAGTAAAATATATATATATTTTTGCAAATAAATAGCTTACTCTCTCAATGACAGTTTCCCTTGTTTCCAACATTAAGCTATGATATTGTAGGAGAAATTTTGCATCATTTCCCAAGCCTCAGTCTCTCGTGCCTTCAGCAGATGTCTACAGCAATTGAGAGCAGCATGTGATTTTTCCATACAGTGGTGTGTTCCCAGAGAACAACCCAAAAGTCTTGCTGCATCTGCTCCATTTGCACATGCACATTGTGTTCTTTCTTGGAACTCTACCCACTCAGGGTTTACTTCATGCTGAGAAACCTCCTGGGGTGAGAACTTTGCTCCATGTTTGGCATGTCCACTGATTCACATAACATTTAGGAGTCCATATATGCTTCTAATTTGAGTAGAAAATTCCCACTTTTGAATACACATTTTAGTAAATTTTACTTCATTTCTTCAATGTTGCTTAATAGTAGCTGGATGCATTATTAACCTTCATAACCTTTTAAAACAGCAGATGCGGATTTTTATTAGGACTTATATTTAAGCAAAGCTCTGTAAAAATTGCACAAAATATTTACAGCCTGAAGGTCACTGACAGTGTCTTTGTTTAGACAACATGATATTGCCAATGTACCCATTTACTGCACTTGACTATGATATCGGTAATTTATGAAAATTCTCTGGCTTTTGAACACTAGCATGATTTAAGGCAAAAGGCGAATTATTGGCTAATTTATTTATAAGTTCAAGTTTGTTTTTTTGAACAACAGAATGGTTGTAAAACAGAAAGACTAAGCAAATTTGTGGTAGAAATGTAATGTTTTCAATTTTATCAGCACTAATAACAATAAGAAATAAAGGTTAATGTTCACCGGCATGTGTGATAGGTATAGTTCAAAAAGAGCAGACAGACGCAAATAAATGGCAATCCTGAGCATGTGGGAAAAGATCCAGGTTCTAGTTATGTCTGCCTCGCCTAATTATGCACTGACATTCATAAGATATTATGTCTTCTTTTCAGCCTCAGTTATTTGAAATCATACTGAACAGAGTCAGGTCTGGATTTTAGTCCAGTGTCTACCACTAACTTTGTGTTTTTAAGTCAACAACTCATACACAAGGCTTCGATTTCCTCATCTTTGAAAGGGGACTGATAATGGTCATGCATACATGTCTGGAATATTTAAAGGACTGAGATAACTACACAAATTGCCAAGACTTAAATAAGCAATTGGAAAGAATCTATGTTAATGAATATGATTATAGTTAAGGGATATGGTTGAACAATGATGACACCAGCAAATTATTTTCCCACCTTTTATTTTACTGCATGATTTTGAATCCATGTGAATTTTCCCTGGGAAACCATTTTACAGGCCCTGGAATAGCTATTTCATTTTTATTTTAAATGTCTTATCAGGTTCCCAGAATTATATAACCAGCTAACAGAACTACCGTGTACTATTTAGTGTACAGAGGTGAATAAATGCTTGTCAATGGTAACATTTAGGATTTAAACCTAATTTAGTAAGTGCATATTATTTTTTAAAGTTTCTGTTGAAAACTGTATGTTAAACAGTTTTGTTTCATATTTTGAGATTAATAGATAAATGTGTACATATATGGGCATTTTACATAGAACTCAGCAGCTACAAATGTGTTTATATGTGTAAAACAGATACACAATACATACACATTTATAAAATGATTCATTAGCCTCTTCTCTAGAGAGATGTAGACTTTAAAACAGGGATGTTAGTTTAAAGAAATAGAGTTTTGTGGCAATCTACTATTGAATATGATAAAATAAAAATACTGCTATATTTCCTTTATAAATTTACGTCTTTGCAGTTAAAGTATTGTGTCTCACATGCTGGCAGCTTTATTCTTTTCAACATTCCAATACATATATTCACATCTTTGGTATTAAACTAACTTTTTAAAAAGTTTTTAGTATTGCACACATATTTTTAGTTAAGCAATAAACATCTGTCATCTGCCATTTATTAATATTAATTAAAAATGGTCAGTAGCTCATGGGATCCAAGTCCAGCAGCTGAGATTTTTCTAAATCTGACCTTCTTAGAATTTATGTAAAAAGCGTTCTGAGTAGTTCTCCTAAGGCCCTAAGCAATTTAAGGCCAGTTTGCAACCTAATGTTTTAGATTATGTATTTAGCAATCAAAACAGGAGGGACGGATGACAGAAATTCTGTAAAAACCATAATGCCAGCATATTCCAAGGAACAAATAATGAGATGCTCAAAATGATATAGCACCACACATTAAACATTACTATAAGATAAGTTCATGTGATTGATTGATATATGTGTTAGGAGTGTTACAAAATTTCATCTGTTTTCCACAGTTTTCATGCTTTAGATGACAAATGTGGAAGGGTCATTTCCTATAAGTTTGCATAAATGAATATAAACTTGAGGAGAAGACCCAAAACCAAATAAACACAAAGCCTAGAATATTAGCCTATCCTGAGAGAGCTACTTTTCACAGCAGCTCACGTCCTGCCACTGTACAACATACTACAGCTACAGCAGAATGGACATCTGAAATAACCTCTGCTCAATGCCCTGGGAAGCACAGTGACACATTTTTCCCTTCCAAGATTTAAGCAATTTTCCTAAGAAAAAAATATTTTGCTTTTCTGTAGCAATATGTCCAGAGGAAAGTCAAATTCAGATTTTACTAGAATATAATAAAACAAAAGAGATTTAGAAACCACACTGTTCAATGTTTTTCAATATATTATTTCAGCATAGAGCTATTGGTTGGTTGGTTAGAACTTACTTCTATATAAGCACTTGTTTTATCTTTTATTGCTTTAATGGAGTAATGCATATAACAGTCTTAGCCATTTTTAAGTATACAGTTTAGTGGCATTAAGAACATACACATTAGCTGGGCATGGTGGCACATGCCTGTAATCCCAGCAACTCAGGAGGCTAAGGCAGGAGGATCAAGAGTTCAAAGCCAGCCTCAGCATAAGCAAGGCGGTGAGCAACTCAGTGAGACCTTGTCTCTAAATAAAATACAAAATAGGGTTGGGATGTGGCTCAGTGGTCAAGTGCCTATGGGTTTAATCCCCGGTACAAAAAAACCCACAAAAAACCCAAACATTCACACTGTCATGTCACCATCACCACCATCCATTTTCAGAACTCTTCATCTCGTAAAATTGAAACTATCTATTTAAACAAGAACTTTCGGTTCCCTTTCCCTAACCCCTGGTAGCCACCAATTTACATTCTGCTTCAATGAATTTGCTACTCTTGGTACCTCATATAAGTGGAATCATACAATATTTGTCTTTTGGGGATTGGCTTATTATACTTAACATAATGTCTAAGTTTTATTCATGTTTTCAGATGTGTCAGAATTTCCTTATTTTTAAGATAATGATGTTTCATATTTGTTTATCTAGTCATCCATTAATGAACACTTGAGTTGATTCCAACTTTTGGCTATTGGGAATACTACTTCTATGAAGATGAGTATACAAATACCTTTCAATTATTTCGAGTATATAGTCATAAAAGTTGGTTTACTGATACACTTTAAATATCTCTACCAATTAAATAGCTCTACAAATCCAATTAACAACATCAACATAATTCATACAAAAAATTAAACAAGACTACACTAAATACTGTGTCTATAAAGCAGCGTGTTATAGTGGAAACTGTAATGTACTAGGATAATTTTTCTTCCTTCTTCTGTCGCTACCAGCCTTGTGATAAGGTCATTTGAGAAGTCACTTAAACTATCTCTTTTTTTAAATGGATCTCTGTATCTCTCTCTCTCTCTCTCTCTCTCTCTCTCTCTCTCTCTCTCTCTCTCTCTCTTTTAGTTGTAGATGGACATAATACCTTTATTTATTTTTATGTGGTGCTGGGGATCAAACCCAATACCTCACACATGCTAGGCAAGCACTCTACCACAGAGCCACAACCCTGGCCCATCACTTAAACTTTTTAGTGTCATTTAATATAAAAAGAAATACAATTTTAAAAGACCAATGAGTCTTAAAAGGTACCTTTGAACTCTTGCTCTCATTTCTTGAATGTTGCTATTACTACAAGAAGCCAAAATCTAGAATACGATTAACTATATCATAAGACTTCTTAATTACAGCAACAGAGGCGGAAATGAGTTTATGGAGGGTATAAGGCAAGATATACATCCCTTATAAGTGTGTATGGATCATCATATATATAGACAAATCCATTTACACTAGTGTGCCTGGCACTATGTTTAACACACAGTTGCTGCTCAAGAAATGTTTGCTGATTGAACACGCACCCATACATAAAAGATTATAGTATTTAGTAAATTAAAAAATCAGCATTGCCTAGGAAATGCAATTACTTAAAATGTATATAAAACCCATTATAAATGTAGCTAAATAAAATAAGAAAAATGTTTGCTGTACACATGACCCAACATCAATGTTCTTGCTATAACAAAGAGTTCCTACAACTGTTCGCTCATTACAAAAATTAGAACAAAGGGCAAAACAATGGGCACTGTTTATACATAGGCATCTATGGAAATCCAAATAGCCACCAAACACACAATTACCCTCATTAATAATCAAGAAAATGTCTATTAATAAAACAATAGAATGTAATTTGTTAATCTGATAGATTGGCAAGAATTTAAAGGATTGATACATTCAGTGCTAGTAAGGATATAAGGAACCAAACGTTTCTGTTTTTGTCAAGTGTTAACTGTTAAAACATTTTTGAAAAATAATGTGGCAGAATACATTAATATTTAAAATATTGACATCTGGTCTAGGCATCTCTGGGTTCAATCCCCAGTACCAAAAAATAAAATAAAATACTGATACCTTTTGCTTTATTCATTCAAAGTTTGAGACCCATTTGAAGTTAGAATTTATAATTACTTCAAGTTCACTAGGTCTGACATTGAAAATATTAAACATAATTTTTTGAAGATTGTGAATGTGAGAAGAAATTATGATTCTATAAACACAGGTAATTCTTATTTAAAATTAAGGAAATATGCAGGGAAGGAGAAAGGATAACAGGGTGAGAGAAGAGGAACTTAGGGGTATATAACATGGTAGGAAGCCATAGGGCTGAGGGGCAAAATTAAATATAAAAACTCCCTTCTCTTACACATTTAAAAGTAACACTTAACACAAATGTCTATTACAGGCTTGCCCATGTAATACTTTTATAAATTGTATCTTGGCTGTTGAAATGAATCAAATTTTAAATAAGACAAAATCTCTGTATAATTTTGGTGTGGGCTGGAGAACACACAGTCAGCAAATGTAAATATCTGAGGGATATTTCCCTATCATATATACATATTTCATAAAATAATTACTTAAAAAATAAACATTCTACTAATTTTATTATGACAAACGAGCTTATTATTTGTTAAATAAGACAATACTTTTTGTTCACAGTTAAATTAATTTGACAATAACTTCTAATGCTAAGTAAGCACATTTTTATATCTGCTTCAGTTTTGAAATAAGCAATTATTTGTATCTCCCAAGAATGAGTTTAGTATACTATTTTCTTATCTAAAATGCAACATTATTCAAAAAAGTGAAGTGTCATTGTGTTTCCAGATGTAAGATTTCATGTAATACAAATGTAAAAGAAATATCTCATTTTAATATGTGTGTGTGCTATCTTGACACATAAAATGTAATTGGGCTTGGGTCACATGTCCACCCCTTGAACCAGTCACTAAATTTGACTCTTTGCAAAAATAGGAAAAACAGTCTCTTCTAGCAGAAAAAACAAATAAACAAAACAACTCTTTGTAAGGCATATGTTTCGATGATGGCAGCCTGGGCTCACAGAGACCAGAGTTATGACCTGATGGCACATGCATAATATAAACACAAGAGTTCAGTAATTGGGTTTGAGTTAATCTTAAAGTTCCAGTGGTCTAGTGCATAATTAAGTCAAAGGTCATTACCCACACTGGTGCATTTCACACAGAACTCAGCAGCTACAAATGGAAATGGTCATAACTTTACTTAAGCCTGCACAAATCAGTCCCAGAAGCCACAGGAGTAGTGAATTCTTTTTACTTTCAGTTAAAGCCAGTTTACTCCTACTCCTATAAGAAAGTTTCTAGAAAATTCAGAGATATTGGAAACAATTACTTAAAGTATTATTAACATTATGTTGGACATGCATGTTCTAGTCTAAATTAAATTGAAAAACATTTAGATATTCTTCCTTACTTACATTATTTTTAATAATTAATACTGGACAGGAATATCTTACAGAAAAGGATGTTTCTATACTAGGTAAATTTAGAACTTCTTCTTTGACACTACACCCTTATTTCTAAGTAGAATCACCAATCACAATTGCTCATAGTTTCAACTGTAGGAATGTAACCTAGGCAGACTAACTGCAGTATCTAATTCCCCACCAGCAACAGGTTCATGGGGTGAACATGTGATACAAGCCCAGTCAATTAGAATCTTCATGCAATTGAATGAATGGACACTGAAAGAGTGGGAGGACACTACCCTTTTAAGTTGAGATTAGTGTAGTTATAGACTTGGAGTGCTCAGAGTCAGGTTTCCTCCTAATTGGAGAGAAGCCCTACATCAGGGAAGAACAGATACATAAACAAAGAGAAAAGGAGGCAGGCTGTGTTGAAATGGTGAGAAAGAAAGGAGAAGACGGATCTAATCCTTTGTGCACTTAAAGCAATCTGAGCTTGATGAAAAGAACTGTCAATGGGGTATAAACACTGACAATATTATTTTTCTATTATAGTAATTATTTCAGACATCATGTAATTTTTTAAGAGAAACTAAGAATCACAAAGAAAATATAGAGAAAAGTATTTCCCATGTAGAACCTTGAGAAATGGGTGTTTTGAATAAAAGGTAAAAGGGACTAATAGGGAGTGAAATAGAGAAGAATTTGTGGAAGAGAATGCGAACATAGAGGAGTAAAAATATACTTCTATATACATTTTGTCACATTAAAAATAGTTAGAAACTACAATTGAATCTGTCCACCAGTAAAACACATACTTGGTCTATTTGGAGTCTAGTTTGGTACCAATGTAAAATAATTAAACTATTTGAAGGCTACATTCTCATTTGCAATGTCCAAAAAGATACAATTGATTTTTACATAACCAAGTATGAGGAGAATGATTCTTTCAATGATGTCACAGAACTTCATGATAACCTTCATTTTTGCTTGGTCACACCTCCTGGGAAGCCCAAGAACTAGGTATCCAAACCTTTCTTTCAGACAGTAACATCTACAAAGTTAGCCTGTAAAGGCTTCCATGAAGCTGCTGGAATAGAAGAAAAGAGAACAAGATAATGATCTACGGGAAAATAATTCTTTTGTGTTGTCAAATGTGGGGTGGCTCCTCTGCCAAAGAGGTTTCAGCAACACCAGCAGTTTCAAGGAGTGACTGTCTTAGGGATGTGGGAAGGAGGATAGGAGCATGAAAGAAGGAAGTGTCTTTTTGCTGAGAAATGTTTACTTTGTAATTAGCAAAGCACAAGAAGGCCCTTTTGGAAACCATATTTGGGGGTCCAGAATTTAAATTTATGCTGAAGCTCTCTGGAGTCTCTCTCTAGGGAACACTCCTAATTGGCAGGGAACACTGTTGGCTAGAACAGGCTGCAAATGAAGCCAAGGTCTTGGGGTCATTTCTCCAAAGGTCCAGTTAACTCAGCTCTATTCCAGAGCCACAGGCTGTACCTTTAACCCCACATAGGCCTCTTACAAACCCATTGTAGCACATCAACATGGTGGTTACAGGAAAAAATGCATATATTTTCCTTGAGAACAAAACAAAACATAGGCAAAAATATTTTGCTTTTGCCAGCATAAAAAATGTCTTTGGAAATGTGTCAGCAAACTCTTAATGAAGGCGACAGCTACTTCCACTTTGAATCTGAAGATGAAATCTGTCAATATAGGTAGTTGCTGCAAGCAAGCTGATCATCAGTGGTTATTAATTTGTGGAATAACATAAACCATGGTACTAACATCTAGAATGTAAGACCCATGGTGAAGGAGAGCTTTGTCTTTCTTGTTCTCTGTTACTTCTTCAGCACCTAAAACGGCTATCCCACAACTGGTGCTTTAATAAATATGTGTTGAGTGGATGAATGTCTCTTGGTCTCTTATTTTTATTTTTCTTCTTATTCTGCCCTTTACAAATTGGAAAGTACAATAGAAATGGTATTCTGTACATCTTCTGTATCAATCACTGACTGTGTGTTTACAAAGGAAGAAACATTTAACTCCAAAAGTAAGAGATAGTGGAAAGATTGAGCAATCATATTAATCAAACTGCAAACAAGAGAAAGACCTTTATGGTAGATTGCAGAAAGGTTGCAATTCTCATCTGTTTCCCGAGCATGCCTAGCACCTTGGAAAACACTGTCCCAGCTTCTCCTGCCAACAGGTGCAACCTATTTCTTCACCTCCTGAATCAGGACTGGTTTTGCCACTGGCATAAGCTAACAGAAGGCTTTGAAGTAAAAGCATGCCAATTCTAAGTTTAGCCTCAAGAAAAAACACTTCTGCTCTCCCACTTAGACCCCTGAAGACCCTCTCAGCATCTTGATAGAAACATAGTCCAGCTTCCTCAGTCCTCAGTCATCCAACCACACGAGGGAGCAGAGATCAGAATTGCTCTGTGGATCTCAGCCTACCTTGCCTAGTCACAGATTGTTAAGTCTTTATCTTTTTTTTAATGTTTTTATTCTTTTAGTTGTTGATAGATCTTTATTTTATTTATTTGTATGCGGTGCTGAGAATTGAACCCAGTGCCTCACACATGCCAGGCAAGTGTACTACTGCTGAGACCCAGCCCCAGTCCAGTTTCTGTGTTTTAAGTTTAATTGTTGTACAGCAAAAGGCAATGGAAACAACCTTCCCACACAAGATCTAAACAATGGCAAGATTATTGTTGTTGGGGGCCATACCATTATAGTAGGGAAAGTCTACAAATAATTTTTCTACCACCATAGGAAGGAAGGGATTATATGAGTAACAATAACACTCATGAATTTCCCACCATTAATAACAGACACCATGAATTCTGATCATCATTAGTCGTATCCCCCAAATCTTAGGGAGCCTATAAAATGGGATGATACAAACATGGTCTTACTTATAAACAAGCAATAATTGCTGGTTGAGATATAAAAATTGATAGTCATACACAGAATTACAAAGAGTGAAATAAAAAGCTTCTGATTTTCTACAGAGTTTTTTTTTTCTATAACACTGAGAAGTTTAATAATATACAATGGGGTTATAAAATATGTTAGAGTCAAGAAACCTAGTTACTGTCATTCACTTTTTTTTTTAAATATCCATCCAGGGATGACTGCAGTCCTTCTGCTTCATTATGACAAATATACATATAAAGGATTTTGGTTTGGTCTTCACCAACCAAACCCACACAACCGGACACCAGAGAATCCTTACACAGATCCTGCCTTAGAAATGCTAATATCAAAGGAAGCAATGAGAGGCTGGGGCCTATTGCTAAAATTATAGATGCTTTTATCTACATGTATATTAAATTCTGATTCATATCCAAGAAGTTTTTAAGCTGATTTAATGTTTCAGTGATTAAATTGGAGTTGTTAGGAAAGAAAAGGGAGTAAGAGTTGTGTAATATGGGTAAGGAGAAAAACTCAAGTAAGACAAAGAATGAGCCAGATGTGAATATATCTGAAAAGGATGGAGGATAAGGTGATTTTTTTTTATGGGACTCTTTACAGATCAATAATACCTAAATTCTTTCAAAGACAATAGGACACTTGTGTTATTATTAAAGATCTAATATTTAAAATAGGTTTTAGCACATATAAACTGTAATCTTTCAATATGTAACAATCTCAGATGGGAATAAAACTACCTCATATTTTTTACCAAAAAGGTAGATCCCAACTGCATACTCTAGGTCTAGTTCTCATATTTGAAAAATTTAGAGATTAAATTTTAAAGTATTATGCTGAATTATCTAAAACTGCTAATATTTAGACCATTTAAGACCTACCCCAAAAGTCAGTTGCATATAAAGTCAAACTTATAGAACAATCGAGTAGAACAGTGGTAACTAGTGACTGGGAAAGGTAGTGGGGAGGAGGGAAGAAGGAAGTTAAATGAGAAGGCAACAAAACACAGAGCAGAGGAATTAGTTTTACTTTCTATAGCACAGTAGGATTAGTATTGTTTAAAACAATTTATGATAGATATGCTAAAATGATCAGAAGAGTATGAAATTCCCAACAAGTAAAATGGTTCATGTTTAAAGAGATGGACATGCTTATTACCTGATTCAATCTTTATACCATGTACACATGTATCAAATTATAATGAACCTCATGAAGATACACAAATATTATGTCTTAGTAGTAAGAGGCAGCTGCATATGGTTCTACTCAATAAGAGAGAATTATGAAACAAGAGATGGCTATAGTTATATAATGAATTTTGGTGAAGAGAAAGATAAGTAGGGTTGAAACAACTAGGAGTCCTCTCCACTGAGGACATTAAATGAAAAATTGGGCTCGGTTTTTAAGAAGTAACACATATATTTGCATTAAGGAATGGTTCTCTAAGAATGAAGGTTGTTATTTACTACAATGTAAAGCCTTTCATGAGGGTTTTAAGCATAGCTGTATATTTTTATGTTATACAGGAATATTTTAAATTAAAATATTATTAAGTTTTAGGAAAATTGATTATTATATTCATATTGTGAGGTAAAACTTCTGCCTCTGTCCCACCATTTTGTCCTAGTTAACATGTCTTCCTATGAAGTGCAGGTTTTTATTGGTGGCAAGTGGTCTTCTCCAGAATCCAAACAACCCAAGGAATATATAAAAGAAATTGTTGAGTTTATACCACAGTTTCTTATTCTTGATACTTTTAGCAGTTAATAATTTTTCCTGAGAGCAAAGTCATCCCTGGTTGAGAACCATAGTCTCTAGTGCCATTTTATCTGAGCTCTATATTTTATTGACATTTCTTTTACCTGTGTCAAGGCTTCAGTCTAATAACAGGTGTAAGGAAAGAGCAGAAAGTTTCATCCTTCAGTGCTTAAACAGAATGAGTGTCTTTAGTCCAGTTGGCCTTCCATGAGGATGAGAACTAGTAAAGGGCAAAATCTAAGTTCTTCAAACCAGTTGGCATCCTACAATTTTCAATGAATAAAACCATCTATTTGGCTTTTGATGAATTGTTCTGGAAATCTTGGCCATGTACCTTGTTTTGAATTGAATTACTAGTTAATCTAATTCCTTCCTGTAGTAAATTCAACTATAAGTCATTGGAGTAGTTATAAAAATTTAGGAAGCAAACTAAATGACAAAGAAGCAAACCTAGAAACAAAACAGATTCACTGTTGTTTTTTGTTAGAGTTTTAAAAACTGATATTGTTGTAATTTTAAATAGACCATCATAATAATGCATATTTATAATACTGATATTATAAGTTAGCATGTAAGACCTTTCTTTCATGTAATAACCAATAGAATTATTATACTTAATTTTGGGGAGGTACACAAAGCAACCTATAGTATATTAAATCTATACAATAATTTCTGTACTTATTTCCTTGGACATTTTATTTACTTCTATTTTAATGTACTCCTTTTCTAACTAAGATGGGAATAAAACTACGTCATATTTTTTACCAAAAAGGTAGATCCCAACTGCATTTTTCCCATGACTCTTCTCTCTTCTTTCAATTTCAAGATCACCCACTACCTGTAATTAATGAGGATCTTCTTCATGAGTTAGTCATGAATGGAATTTCTTCATTCCTGATGAACTGCACTAAAAATCATCTGTAGGAAATTCTCTTCAGTGAATTAGAGGAATGATAAAATAAGTTAAAAAATACTAACTCTCCTTCCACCTCCATCACACATACAAACACACTTTTGCATCAAATGCAGGCATACACGCACCTCCTGGTTTCACTTCTATCTGAGATGGTTATATCCCATATGTTGAAAAAGTCAATAATTATAAATTGATAACCATTGAAAGTATACTTTCTCCTTCTTTTCTTCCATTTCAATATATTATTTTAATGCCTATATAGTACTTGTCTACATGTTGGTTTATGTAGTCTCTTCAAATATATCTCACATATTTTTGGTATTTCAAATATAATTCAGTAAAGTTTAATTTTTTTATTTGGGCTAGTAATTGATGAATAAGCCTGATAAAGATATCATGTTAGGTAAAGAGGAAATATATCTAAATATGTTTAAAACAGTACACTTATTTACTTATTTTATTTTTATTAAAACTTTGAGTTGGAACTATGCAAATTACATTTATCTCCTTGCATTCACTTACTACATCTATCCTCAACAACAGAAGAGAGATAGGAAAGAAAACTGTGTACAAGATTTTGCAACTTATCTTTTCAACAACACGTATTAATTGAAAAACATCTCACGACTAGGATAAGCCATTCTGTTACTAGAAACTATTTTCTTCTATTCAACTTCTTTGTGCACATTTTGGAAAGTCATTTCTGGTTCTTATCACTCTTCTCTAGGGACTCTGCCTTTGGCAATTACAACACAGCAGAAAAAATCCTGAACACATGCTCCATACCTAGTCCAAATGAGTTATCTACCTCTGTCTATTGTTAACTTCTTGGGCAGGGATCATAGAGGTAAGTTTAAAATTTTAGGCTAAATTTTATAATAAAAACTTTACCTTTTAGTTTACTCACTAAACGAATGTTCCTGTTTTATGACTCTTATTGGTATTTAGGAGAATTCAAATAATAAGATATTTTAGTGGTAGGAGAGATCATGTCTTTATTATTTTGTTATGTTTATCTTTTAAATTACCTAAAGGTTTCTAATGCTTACTCTAATTAAAATAAGAAACATCAGATGGTATAAAAATTAAAAAGAAATTAGTCTTTTACTTTATTTGGCCTGATAATATTCTTCCTTCTATGCATATTTGTGGTTCTTACCACTAAGATGATATATTCAAGATGATAACTAAGTGTTTTATTATATTGTATATGTAACATAAATTTATATCAAACCCTAAATGAGGACTTGCATGATTGTTTTTGTTATTGTCTTGATGGTATGCTTTATATAGTTAAAATTGTGGGATGTCCAGAGGTCATAATTACTTATCTATTTGGTTTCTCTGTGTTCATATAGAATATTTGACAAGTAAACCTCATGGAAAGAAAGGTATAAGGTTAGGGAAGTAGTGAATGAAGGGAGAAACAGATTTGTTCCTGAACTACTTGAAATAGTTCTAAAGAAAACACTGAAAGATGAATGAAGAGTAAGTAAAAGTGAAGCTAGATCTAGAGTTTAATTATAAGTGATCCATATTTTCTACTAAATAGTCTATGCATTATTAAATTTAAAAAGGAATAAAATGACTGAATTCTTTCTAATTGTATAAATTCTCTTGTCAATGTAAAATGTCACTATATCCTCCGAGGCAATCAGAGGGAAATTTTAAGCCAAGTCTTATGTCACAGGTTACTATTTCAAATGCCTTGTGGCTTATTTATCTTATCAGTTACTCATTTTAAGAACTGACATTTTCAATGTTAATGTTTAGATCAAGTTCCAGCCAAATATATTAGAAGACCACATTCTTAAATAAAGGAAATAAAATGTTCCTAGTGTCTTACTTTGATTTTTTTCAATTGGATAAACTTTCCTTAAATTTTAAAAGTAAAGTATACTAATACTGATTAGTACTGTAGAGTCTTGTGGAAAGAATGATATGAGCAAAGACCACCTGTAAGTCATTAAATTTCAAGAAAATTTAGTAAACATAAGTAAACATAGGGCTATGGGAGCATACACATAGTACAGTGATGAAATATTTGATTTCCAAATCCAACTTTTAAAATCTAAGATGTTTTAGATTAATTGGTAACAAATGCCAGAAAGACCTTTTTCACTAGCCAATTTCTTCTTCTTCATCTTCTTTTTTTAAAAATATTTTTTAGTTGTAGATGTATCTTTATTTACTTATTTTATTTATTTATGTATGGTGCTGAGGATCAAACCCAGTGCCTGACACATGCTAGGCAAGTGTTCTGCCACTGAGCCACAATCCCAGCCCCTCACTAGCCAATTTCTATTCCCGAATCTAAATTTTAATCAAAACTTCTTACAAATTTACAAAAGTTTGAAGTTCTTTTTAGAATAACCCATGTGTTCAAGAATATTATCACATTAACTACTTGATGTAATGGTAACAATAGATTATACTTTCTGATGATGGCCATTTTGTGTTGGTATAATGAAAGGTGCTTTGAAATGCACAGGTGACTCCAAATCTTTTTTATATGAACAATGCTCATGTGTGCACAGAGCCCTTCACTGTGCTCCATTAAACTTAGTTCACATACATATAAATTCCTGTAGTACATGGTTTGTGATCATCTGTTCAAATATCTTAACCCTTCACACGACTTTGAGTATACTCTCAGAGACAAAATGCTCTGACAGTATTCTATTTAGATAGGAATCCCTACAGCTAGTACTATGTATGGCCATGAAGTGAGAATTTAACAAAATATGCTGAAAGAATGTGTGAAAAAACTTAGGAAGTTCAATCCAGAGGCAGACTACTCCTTACAAAAAGCAATTACTTGAGAGGCTCATTAACAGGGTCACCAGAAAACTACCAATAGTTACTCAAAGCTACATAACATATTTGTAGGAAGTGGTGCTATGTTCATGAGTGAGAAAGTCAGGAAAATGATATTTTAAAGGTCAACAATTGTGGTTCTTCTAAATGGAAGTTTATTCACTCTCAAGAATCATAATATATAGTATATTTTTCCTTGGAACTCATAAGATTTCAGAACAAGTCCGTGAATAGTTAATAAATATCTAATAGATTTTATAATCTAGTATTTAGAGTTAGTATTACATGGAAAAATCAAACAGACAACCAACCCCCACCTCCCCCCCCCAAGGAATAGAGCATCATTAATGATTGTGCTAAACTCATAAAATACAGACTTGGGTCATTTAATTCAGAGGTAATGTGTGTGTGTGTGTGTGTGTGTGTGTGTGTGTAAGTATATATATATATATATATATATATACACACACATTTAGAGCTGGGGTTGCAGCTCAGTGGTAGAGAGCTTGCCTAGCATGTGTGAGGCTCTGTATTCGAGTCTCAGCACCACATATAAATAAATAAAATAAAGGTCTATCCACAACTAAATATATATTTGTTTTGTCACAAAAATTTGCTACCTAATTACACAACTTTGATTTGTATGCAAGGAGGAAAGGACTAAGTTGGTGTTGTCTCTTTGCCATAGTATTACACAAAATGGAATCAGAGCTTGTGTTATAAGACTTTTAAAAAGTCTTCTAGGCACTAAGAAGGTGGATCATAGAAAAAATAATTGCCCAGATGCTTATAATATAAACTCATGCATCACAATTCAGTTAGCACACTTTTATAGTAGCATAATGTTCTGAGATTAGGCTCCAGTTTTTAAAATTATCAGACCTATATTCTATAATGTAGGGTAAACATATTCTTTGTTTGTACACACTGTAGGATTTTAGACATGAGTAACATGGCCAAATATTTCCTAAGAAATATTTAATGCATAAAGCAAGATATACATCAAATTATGAGAATTCAAACAAGCACATTTTGTATGACTGTACCTCGTTCTCCCTTCTGACACTTCTTTCTTTGCACTGTACACTTTCTTGTCTCACTCGTAGGTGGACACAGGTTACCCTTGGCTGAAGGATGCTGTATTATTTCTCGGACCCGTGTTTCAGTCCCTCTTTTGAAGCCACATGTTTTTCCTTTCTTCATGCATGGACTCCAAGGGCTCCATTCACTGGCCTCACAGTGCACTGAAACAGAACAGCAAAAACAGTCTCAGTTGGCTTACAACACTGTCATGATTGTTAAATAAGAAAGATTTGCTTCCCTCAATACTTGCCCAAATTTTGAGGATAAAACCTGAAGATCAGAGTTGGGTAAGATGACTTAAGTATAAATCAGAGAATTGAAGAAGCAGAAATAGAATGCTTTCAGGTTTTTTCATAATTCTTAGGTAAATTCATTCTTACATTGGATTTACATTTTGCTCTAGATTTGATTAACTCAGGCAATAATACAGTTAATCACAACTGATCAATGCTTTATAATTTCCAGAGAACCCCTACAATTATCTATTGATTCTGACCAGAACTTGAGAGAAGATGTGATTATTTGCTAGAGAATTGATTTTCAAACTTCAGTATGCATCAGAATTACCTGAGGGTCTGCTAAAACACAGAATGCTGGACCCCACAGCTTGAGTTTCTGATTCAGTTGTCTGGCATGGGGCTGTGAATTTGCTTTCCTAACAATACAGGTGATGCTGATTTGTAGATACTAAGAATAGCCTTTGAAAACTTCTGTACAATAGAATGATTGAGCAGCAAATGAATCCAGGTCTTTGGCCTACATTCACAGCCTTTCTTACTTCTGTGCAGAAGAGCCCTTAAATATTGCCATTTATTACTGGGTATGGTTCAGCATAACAGCATCTATTATAAGGGAATTCTGGGATTATTTCAGTTGATAACCTGCTTCTAGAATGAACTTGACTGAGTGATCCCTAAGAGAAATTGAGTTACCTTTTCTTAAGGTTTTAGAGATTTGTTTCCTTTTTCTGTATGCAGTATTCATGTCTTTTCAATAATGACTTTCCCAAGTTTTAGAACAGATATTTGTACTTCCAACAAAAAAGAAACATTTGAAAACTTCTCTTCTTATATTTATAACCACTGAACTTCCTAACTTAGTAACAAGTGACACAGATTCCAACAGCAACACTTTCCCATGATACAACCCATGCCAAGTTTCCTAGAAAACTCTTCTGTCTTAATGAATCCTTGTTTTAGAGCAGAATGCTCTTTGATAACAACCTCAAGACACATGACCTTGTTGGGCATGGTGACACTACTTTGAAAGCTGAGGCAAGAGGGTTGCAGGTTCAAGGCCAGTCTGGGCAAATTAACAATACCCTGTCTCAAAATAAAATTTAAAGCAGGTGTGAGGTATAGTTCAGCAGTAGAATGCCCCAGCATTGTACACACGCATGGGTGCACACACACACACACAGACACACACATACAAAAAGAAACATAACCTAAGTATATTATAAATTTAAATCCATTCATCATACATTTCTCTCAGGCTTTTTCAGTTCCTTTCAATACCTGAATGTAACACAGAGTTAAATAAAAGTGATTACACACTAGATACTTGAATTTAAGTTTCTGTGATCTTGAGCTTTAGTGAACCACTTTCAAAATAGTCTTCATGATCAATTAACCACCATAATTATGGTTAAAGAATAGAACAACCATTAATAACATCATAAACATTTTCCAGTTATGAACATTATCTTCCAGCATCCCATCTCAAACTTAACCATTGAAAAAGTAGCGGATCTTTAATACATAAAATAAAAATATGTCCAAAATGAAAGTAAAAATATTGGAAAGATTGTGAGCTCTAATTTTGTCTAGTATTCATTTAATGCCATAATTAAGAGGACTACATTAGGAAACATTGTTGAATGCAGAAATGACCAGACCTGGGTGTTCTTTCATAGTAGAAAAAATGGTAAAGAAAAATGTGTATTTAGCCTTCAGAAAACCAGATTTAAAAAATTACAACATGGGTAAGTATTGGTCTATAGTCAGAAAGTGAATGGTGCTGAAAGTGAAATTGTAATGACACCCTTTGACAATTACATTGGAAGAAGAAGTACATTCAAACTAATGGGGTTAGGTATTAAAAAGCTCTAATAAGACAAGAGAGTTAAAATGCCAGGAGAGGAGAATCACTTTTTTCCCATAGAAATAGTAGAATAAACTATATTAGCATCCAGAAAAAATGGAAATTTTGGAGGAAATGCTAAAGATAACAAAAAGGTTATAGTCAGGTTACTAAATGAACAATGGAGAACTGGAGCAATACTTGGTTAAGAGATAGTTTTTTAAAAAAAAAAAGCAGAAAATCACTTAGTTTCTGTGTTTCTTCTATCTTCTGTAATAAGAACAATCTCAACATTGGAAATCTCTAGCTATTCACTAATGAAGCAAGTGTCTCAAAAACAATAATGAGCTGCCTTCCCCTGGTACTAGTTATGTTGAAATTGACCATTAGTCTTGGGTAACAGTGAAGGGGAGGAAAATTGGGAGGAAAATTTAACTGGATGTCCTACCATTATTGGTCTTGCAATACCATTTTGTTTTTGCTCAGTTCTTGCTGATCAACTACATGGTTCCACAGAAAATCTATCAAGGACATCTTCTTCCATCTGTGACTAATAGAATAAGATCACTTCTCCAATGAGGATGACAGAATGACAGTGAAGAAAGAAAGCTAATAACTGAGCACCAACTGGAAAGAATATGTCCTCTTATAAAATTGGGTACAGTGGATGTTTATGCTTATTTTGACCTGAAACCTCGGGGAATACGTATGTGATGGCAAAAGACTCCAGTTCCACATCAGGGCAGTGTTTTCTTTGATTTTGACCTTTCCACTCAATTTGAAATCTAGGTAGGAAGCCAGAGATACAGTTTTTATATTTTTAGCAAAGGGAAAGACATATTTTGTTGGGTAGCCAGTGGGGAGCTAAGGTTAATGTACTAAGTATAGCCCTGACAACATGCAATATGGCCTGGGGGTTAAGATTTCAGCTCTCTGGGTCCTATTTTTCATGGTTGTTAGGGGAATAGGCTTTCATTTTCTTCTGCATGGTGAAGTAGGTCATCTTCTTTCCTGAAATTCTGGGGCAAGCCGATATGTGTGGCGCCGGTAGGCCAGATGGCACCTGATGGGAGACAGCCCTTATGGACAAACAAGAGCCAACCCTGAAATAAAGTCTCTGGTTTGCACTACTATTGTGTCCTAGGTCCTTTGTACCTGGTAAATGAGCTAAATGAAGTTAAGTGGCCTTTAGACTGCTAGTACATATTTTAAAATATAAACCTCCTAAATTTGTGTTAAAAAATAATCTAGTTTTACTGGTAGAATAAAACTAGGAAACATTAAAGGCTAACCCAACAGTACCAAATGTTAAATGCTCTTTCGGATAAGAAAGCTTTTAATACCTTTAATATAAATAATATCTGAACACAGAGTGCTACACCTTCAATCACTAAGAAAATTTCAATGTGGGTCCTTTTTTTCTGGGTAAATAAATCCCACAAACTCAGTAATTCATCTTGAATTTCTATCCTTGAATATTCCACAAGCATGTTCCCATTTTTTTTTTTTTTATTCCAAGTTTGGAACTGATTACCTCTAATCGTCAGCCCTCAGGACCTGTAAAGAGATCAACTTGAAGTGCTTTCTCATGTATCTTTTACCCTTTCCTAAGCTGTTTTTCTGAGTTTTTATTGAGAAGAAAAAAATGTAATCAGAAAGAGTCATGAACTGGTTCAGGACTGTTATTTTCCAGATGCTTCTGAGGTTACTTTTAAAATATCATCTATTTGTTTCATTCTACCCAAACCATTGTTCAGAAATAAAAATTCTATGGAGGACCTGAAATGGTTAAATCACCACCTTATATTTACTGCTCCAACACTTAAATTCTGAAGGGTCTGTGCTGTGGCCCCAGGGCTGTCCTGGAGACTATCTTGTACTGAATCAGGAGGGCTGTTGTGTGCACATGCCAACCTCAGTGCAGCATCAAAGGTTCCTGCAGTTCTTGCCCAGGGGATTTTGAGCTTTCCTATGCTGTTTTCTCATTAGGTTTAGCATCTGCTCCCCAAGTGTTCATAAAACTCATAGCTCAAGTAGCTGCACAACATTTAAAAGAGGGAAAATATAGCCTGACAGTGATCTGTTATTTAGACAAACAACTTGTCTCAGGGACCTCCCCTCTAGGAAACTCAGCCTGCAGTTTATCAGATCCCGGGACTCTCTCCTTTTGTTAGTTTGAGTAAGTCCAAAATATTTCTTTTTTTCTTTCTGAATACCTGTGCAAGCAGAACATTGAAGCATTAATGGACTTATCAAGAGAAAATATTCCCTCCTTGGAAAATAACTTTGGTTATTGGTTGATATTAGACCTAGGTGTTTTGTGAAATCATTGCTTTAATTACTTCAAGATACAGAGACTAATTCTAAGTAAAACTTCATTAGGTAATGATGCAAAATAAATCTACAGTGTTCAGAATAGTTGAAACATACAAACAGTCCTTAAGAAATAATGGAGCACTCATTGGATGAAAAATGTTACTGTGATACAGGCTAGATAATGCTATGAGAGCATCTTTAGAATAGGATCTTTGTAAAGAAGGATGGAGAGAGCCTCTTAAGAGACAATTGTTGAGGCTCTTGTGAGACTGGACTTTGAGAAGCACCTTCATGGAGAATGACTATCATGTGAGGTGTTTCTCATCCGTTCTAAATTTCAGAAGTCCTCCTCACCAATACTGATGCACTCCATGGTATGGTTGTTGGCTTCCAACCCTTCTGGGCAATTGTCAAGGCACTTTCCAAGGTGTAAGTAAAATCCACTTTTACACTTTGTGCAGAAATTTTTGTTGAAACACGTATCGCAGTCAGCCTTGCACTCTGAAAAAAAAAATAGAGAAATATGCTTTCATGATCTTTTCATAACTATTGTTGGACCATTTTTCCATACACAGGCAATTTTGTATCAAAAACACACTTGGGGTTCAAATTTATCTTGCTAAAATGAGTTAAAGATTCCTCTATAGTCATTTAGTTGACGTATATCAGTTGTTGATTTAATATCATGTACTAATTACCTAATGAAATGTTTTGATTATATAGGATGAGTATTCCCTTTCCTAATGTCTAAAACCCCAAATGCTCTGAAATAGGACACTTTTTTTTTTTTTAGCACCACACTAATGTGACACTCAAAATGTTTCTGATTTCAAATGTCTGAATTTGGGATGCTCAACCAGTAAAAACTACATAAATATTCTAAAATGTAAAAAAACTTCAAATTCTGAAACACTTCTGGTACCAGGCAACTCAGATAAGGGATACTCAACTTGTACATATATATTGCCAAAACTGGTTACAGGACAAGTATCTATTTGTATTAAACCATAGTGAAGATGTCTCATTAGAACTTTTACAAACTATACTGAGATACTCTCTTGTACTGTTCTTATTCACTCAACAAATATTTGATTTGCAGTATATGCCAGTGATTATTCTAGATATTGGTTGATAGCAATTCACATGAGAAAAAAGATTCAGACTGCACAAAGCTTGCATTCTAGGAGGAAATATAATAAAAACAACAAATTGACCTTCTTGTAGTAATCCTATAAGCCAGGATTATCACAAGAATTTTATAATATTAAGTTAGTTAAACTTTAAAACAACCCAACAAGGAAGTCCCTATGATGATTCCCATTTTACAAATAAGGTGCTTGAAGCTCAAAAGGTTATGTAATTAGCTGAGAACCAGAGAGGTGAATTGTTTTTCTAAACCAGGCAGTTTGATTTCACTTTTCAGTGAAAAGCACTCTGAAAAAACAACAAAACAACCACAAAAGAAAAGGGAAGAAAAAGAACTGGGAAATAACTGACAAAGGGAAAGACTGATTATTTTGAATAAGATGGTCATGGAATACCTCTCTGGGAAGATGGTCATGGAACACTGCTCTGACATGTGAGAAGAATTCCAGATGAAATGGGAGAGCTAGCCATGCAAAGGCAGGCAAAGATCTTTCCAAATTTCCAGAAGAGCCAGCATACAACAGTAATTACAAAGGCTGGAGGTGGGAAGGCCTTGTTAGGAGACCAGATGAGGCTGGTGCAACATGGTAGAGAGGGAGTCCTAGGAGATGATCGTGGAGGGACAGATAGACAGCTATATGGTATTTCCTAATTTATAGTTTTGAAAGTTCACTTGGGTTCAGTGTGGAGTGCAGACTCCCTGGGTCCAGAAGAGAATATATCCAATGGATGAAATAAATGTTTGAGTTGCTACACTCAAATCCTTTGGTAGCCTAAAAAGCTACAATGATTCAAGTAATTAAATACCATTTTTGATGGTCACGGGAACTAAGATGGTATTGATGCTTACAGTACTTTTCCATAGGTTCAATAAGTAATAAACATGTTCTCAGTCTTAGCTTTTCAATTAAAAGAAAACCACATGATTTTTGCTTTATCTTGCTAAATTTAAGTATGGTTTAGCCTAATCATCAGGTAAACACTATTTACTTAACACTATCACAGATATATTAGAAGCGATTTCAATCTGAAAAAGTCCCCAAGGATGAGATAAAAATATAATGTTGTGTAGGTACTTACTTGTACACTTATTTATATCTGGATATCGAGTTCCATAATATCCACTTGGACATGAAGAGAGACACACTCCTATCTGCTTCATGCCAATTCTTTCCAGAACAAAAAATAGTCTGGGCTTACATGACAAACATCCATTGTAATCTGAACACGTTGCACAGCCTCCTTGGCAGCCTTGACTGACATTAGGATGCACTGGGGAGACAAATGAAGAAAGACAAAAACAAAGGTTAATTTATAAACATAGAAGTTGCATGACATTTTCTGGTAGTGTTTACATTTCTTTCACTAGCTTTCAATTTGGTGGTAATGGTTGAATGAAGCAGAATTTTTTTCCGACCTTTTTTTTTTTTTTCGGTGGGATATGATATTCCTTTTAACACATATGTTGCCTGTAATTTCAAAGTTCATAAAATTTGTGCATTTGAAAAATAGCAATGCATTTGGCTTGAACAATCTGTAGAATACATATGCAAAATACCCTTACTAGTTAGTTCCTTGGGAAATTAGGGACTATATGTAAAATATCCTTACTGAATTAGCTTCTCTGGAAATTAGGGACTGGCAATTTTATGCTCACATGTGAATTGAAATTAATACACATGGCTTTAGTTTTTCATTTATGTGGTAGGTGATAAGCACATGTCTTTAATTTCTTCAGTAATATAATTACACACACTAGGGTTTGAGAAAGGATACTAAGATATTTATTTTCAACTATGGTATATTAGAGAACACAATTTTACTCTTTTTGATTCAGTGCAAATTGATTCTGAAACTATGTTAGCTACTCACCACCCTCCAATGCTTTCTTGAAATATTTCTTCTCAAGTGGGTTTAATAATTGCCAACACAAATTGATACAATGCTGTAAATTTAATATTACTAGTATTTCCATGAGGGCCATATGCAAGTGCTTATGGTAATTTATTCTCAGTATTGTATATTTGGGACACTCTTACAATTTCTGTGCCCTCGTTTTGTGCTTACTGAAGTAAAGACCTTATATGCTGAGGATAGACGAGTCTGTCCTAAGAATATGGCTACACGTATTCCCAGGTTTCAAAGAATCACTCATGTAAGAGTGTCCATTATTAATTTAGAGAAAATATGAATACACATCTGGGGAGATTGATGTTTACCTCAGGTCATCCCCACTTTAACCTTCTTATGACTATTAACTGTGTGTGATGTGGTAGAAACTGCTGCCTAAGGGACGTCTTCCTTGTGACCAGGGTTTGGGATGATTTCCCCTGCTAAAATATTCTCTATTCAAATATAAGATGAATAGCGTTTTTTTTTTTTTTGTCATTTCAGAATGCTAGAAGGGAAAAAATGTTCCTTTGAAAAACAAAGGTTGATGAACAGGAATTGAAGGTATCTCCACATATTTCTGACTTCCTTTGTTGGAAAAGGAAGGTATAGCTCTGATAGGCCATGCTGTTATTAGTCTGTATTCAGTAATATTTGGTTACTAAATTCTTTCTTATAAAACAAAGAGCTTCAGACTTACCTAGTAGGGGTACCCATAAGATCAAAGAACCTTACATAGGGGTGCATGGGTGAGCTACACAGAGGTCATTTGGTTGACCAGCATCCTCTGTCTGTAAGAAGCCATCCTGGAATCAGCCACAGGAACCACAAACAGCTCATTCTCATTCCAAGACATTTTGTAAATAAACTGAGGAAATGTGTGGGGGGAAGGGAAGTCTGCTTTTCCTGTCTATGCTCTTCTGCAGGGTGGGACAATCATATAAAGTGGCACAGGAGGTTTAGACATTATAGGGCCCTGGGGACTTGTAAGTGAAAACTGCTTTCCAAGTAACAGGGTCATTTTTCATGCCAGTAACTCAGCATTGGAGACTTACAGAAAATGTGTACATATTTTAAGCAGGGAAACACCCTAAGAAAGGAAAGGGTCAAGAGAGCTCTATGTTCAGAATATATTAGAGTTCATTTCAAGAAATGAGAGGTGTCAGTAAAAACCCGCAACCCTTCTTCGAAAAGAATTGCCTATGGAAAAGTGGACCTCACTTGAAATAGAACTGCCTCAAGTCCCCAGGCACTAAGTGGCTCTGGGTTCAGGGAAGATGGATCAGGTTGGTCCATGCCAGCATGTCCTTATTTCTGAAATGCAGCTGCTTAAAAGAAAACACATTTGCAAATTTATATATCTTGAAACGTTTGTCAATTATAGTATAAATTTAAATAGATCAGTTGTCAGTATCAGCATGGTTTACATATCAAAACCTCAAATACTGGGATTCCTTAAAATAAATTTCACTTTTTAAAAAAAAATGGGTTTGGGGTGTTTGGAAAGTTCTTAGGAGGATCTCTGTATGGGTCATGATTGAAACCAGTATCCATTGAAATTATGAGGTATGTTGAAAATACCTCACTCAATTCTCTTTTTTTCCTGAGCCTTTTACTGATGAAATGTACCACAGTTGACACTGTGCTACAGTAAATCTTTTCACCTGTCTTTTTAATATTTTGTCTATGAAGACAAAGGTTTTTGAAAAAATACTTTTGAAAAATCAAGGAAGACCCAGTTGTCCCAACTTGCCAGGAAAATTTGTTTATTTCTTGTTAGTGAACTTTCAATGGGGGCAGTGAACTTTGAATATGAAATGAAGACAAACTTTATTTCTTCAAAAAAGCTTCAATGCTGGCTGTGGACATAAGAGAAATTGAGATTATGAAGTCCAGATTCTATGATCCTATTTTTTTATTGTTGAATTCTGTAGTGACTGCTTTCTTGAATGCTGTATAAGGATCACTCAAATTATACAGTCTGTATTACACAACTAGATACAAATTTCCCAAACTTCATCTTAAGTCAAGAGCTTTTACTTTTTATATGGAAACCACAGAAAACTTTGGTCTGGATTGACTGTAACAGCTTTTTCAGCCATAAAATCTTGTGATCCTAAAATGGAAAATAGAATTTTACTTTGTTGTGCCTCTTCATAATTCCTATTCTAATAATAACTTCATTTTTATTTGTAAATTTCTTTTCCCAAGCAATATTTTTCTACTGTATTTTATATAAGCAATGTAGATCTTGGTGGTGGAAAGCAAGGGGAGATTTCATGGAATATCTAATGCTTGAACTCAATTTTAGAAAGTGAGTTGGAGTTTACCAGTACATAAATGGTCCTGTGGGGCCAGGGGAAGAAACACCACAATCACCCAAACCGAGGAGACTGGCATGAGTTCAATCCAAGTGGTGCATAAGTAGTGGGTTATGGAAAAATGAGGACTATCAGAAAGATTGGTAGAGAGTAGATCTAAATTATGGAATGCTTTGTTGGCTGTGCCAAAGAAATTATCCTGTAGACATAGGGGTTTCAATCCAATGGGTGATACATCAGTTTTCTGTTCAAAAGGAATTCTCCTAGTAGCATGGGAGTCCTGGAAACTGGGAGATGAATAATGTAGTGTTCAGGGTAAAAGACAGACAGTAGCTTATATGGCTGAAACAGTATAATCTGGTGAGAAAGGGATGCATGTTCTAAGGATATTTAGGAGATAGAATCAATCAAATATGGCAACCAAATAAATGTGGCCTGAACAAGAAAGGGGATTTGGGAAGCTTCTAGTTCTCACCAGTGAATAGAGAGGGGAGGAGCTACCAGGTGAATAAAGCCTGCATGGGGAGGATTAGGACACAGTGTGTAGAATAAAGAGGTCAGAAAATATAAATATCATTTAAAGTCACTAATTTTCAGGAATGGAGCTTACTTTGGGGTGGTTACTGGAGACATACATGGGAGTGTCTGGTGTTGCCTATTTAATTAAAGATGTTCTGAAAGTGGAGAACATTGATAAATGGTAGGAAAAAAGACAATTCCAAATAAACAACATTTGGTAAGAGA
This sequence comes from Spermophilus citellus, assembly GCF_964194105.1. Taxonomy (NCBI): domain Eukaryota; kingdom Metazoa; phylum Chordata; class Mammalia; order Rodentia; family Sciuridae; genus Spermophilus; species Spermophilus citellus. The sequence goes on along the minus strand of NC_138186.1, from coordinate 134,081,203 downwards.
AAAGATGTATTATAAACAGATTTTAATAATACTTTACATTTCTATACCAATTTCAAATAAAGCATCTCATTAAAAAACTAAGTTAACTGTGGTAACTGTCCTATGATGTATATAAGTAAGTTGGAGCTATCATAATTACTTATTTTTAAACCCTAAAATAGGACTCAAAGAAATACTACAAATCACTGAATTAATATTGAGTTTAGATCAAGGGCTAAAACACATATCTTTGATATCTGGTACTTATTTATCTAAATACAAATAAACTTCAGATGTGCAACAGGGATAGATATGAGTGGGAAATGGACAAATTCACAGGAAATTTAAATTGGGATCTTAAGATTTTACACAGTAAAATTAGTATGCCTTTCTTAAAATTAAGAAAGAGGTAAATATCTTTTCTCAACCTATTTATGAGGGTTAAGTGTATGAAAAGGGTATATATTAATGCATAATTTAAAAACTATTTGCAGTGTCTGAATTGTCAACACTCCTGAGTTAAATGACTTCAGTTTCTCTAGCTTTTAAACAAGCCTTCCTACTATCTCCTTGATAACCTTCAACTTGTGATAAATAACTGATGAAACAGTTCCTAAGGAACTTACTATTGGCATGAGAGTTAATTCAACTGTGATATTCAGAGCATCAAGTGTTTTCAGTTTTGTTGTTTGATGCTGAGAATTGAACCTAGAGCCTCATGCATGTTAGGCAAGCATTCCACCATTGAGCTACACCCCCAGCCCCAGAACATAGAATTTTAGAGGGTACCAGCGCATTTGGTAAATATACCATGTTACTAATTTTCAGTGTTTATGATATATCAAACCAATTACAATATTGAAAACTAAGTTCTCCTTCTTTAATAATTTAAGTGCAAGCTCCTAAGATTTGTCTTACTCTAATGCCTTTCTAAAGCTCAACTGAAAATGTACCACTATCTATTGTATATTTCTATGTGGAATAATCCATTATTTTATGCTGCTAGTTACCTCTGATGGTACTTTATTTGTGGCTAGAGGATTTAAAAAATACCAAATTTGATAAATTAGGCTTGTAAGACAGGTTTGATTGAATTCAAAGGGAGTTCTAAATAAAGAAATGGTTTATTGATTTCATAATTTATATAATTAAAAATTTATAGTAACAAATGTGATAAAAGTTATTTTAAACCAAAAACAGCATAAAACTTATACAAAGTCTTCTGAAAGAATTCTTGTTTTCACATTTACTAATTTCTTTCCTGTGTGCAGGAGCCTTATGAGTCAGGGTAGGGAAAAGATAGCAATGGAATTCCACAGTTATATTTTACATTTGTCCTTTTCTCCAGGTCTTCTCCTTTTACAAGGATCTTCACATTGAACATAAGTTTCTTGAGGGCAGGAATATGATTGCTTTGATAATTTCCTGTTAAGTTTCTCGATGATTCCCAGTTTCTACACAGCGTGGCTATTTATTGAATAGGTTCTTGATAAATAATAATAATAATAGAATATTAATAAAATAATTAAATAATTAAATAATAATAATAATTATTATTATTTTACTGGAGATTGAAACCAGAGACACTTTATCTTTAATTAATGAAGGCAATAAATAGAAAAAAATAGGGCTGAGGTGGTAAGTCGGTGATAGAGTGCTTGCCTCTCAAGTGTGAGACACTGGGTTTGAATAAAATAAAGGTATCGTGTCCACCTACAATAACAACAACAACAACAAATTTAAAAATTAGAAAAAATAAGCTACTGTATTTCACCAGAGTTGTTATATCAGTCCAAAAATTGGTCTTTAACTTTGCATCACGGTATTGTCCCATGGCACATTTCTGTTCAACACATGGCTTAAAAGGCAAAGATAGCAGCAATGAATTCACCAGTGGCCTATGGAAGTGCTTTGTCTTCTTGGAAGCTTAAGCCTAGAGCTCTCAGCACTCATGCATTATCAGTATATTTCTGAAAGCTGAAACAGCTAGTTTGTCAGATAAGGAAACCAATAATAGCAATAGTGGTATAGAATCTTCTAATACAAAAGGTTAAATTTTCTAAGTCCATACTTTGCAGCACAGAAGTGAATTTTCTTAAGTGTATTGATAATAATGCACAAATCAATGACAACTAATGTATTAGCTCCCCCCACCCCAGAGCAGAAAAATGTTCAGTAAACTGTCATGAAGAAATGATTTGGGCTATTTGGTTTTGATATATATTCACAAGTATTCTGTGCACCTTAATCTGTACCAAAGAGAGTTTAGTAATAAATGATTTTAGCAATACTAGCAAATTTTTAAAAGTTTAAAAGTTTACTATAATGGTTGCACTCCACTTTTTTGCAAAAATATTTGATATAAAATCTGTAATGATTACATGGTAAAATATGGTATCTGTGCTTTTTAAAAATAATAAAGATGTTAAGTCAATAAATACTTAAGAGAAAGTATCTATAATAACTTATTTTTATGTGGGCTGTGCCTATAGACTTCTGGTAAAAGAATCAAGTTCCAAGTCACATACAATTTGAAGATGTTTAATTATGAAATAAATCATTCAAAATGAAATTATGAAAATTTTCTAAAGGTCATTTAGTTGAATAATACATTGACCTAGAGAAAATGTGGGATTTTTTTTCTTGCCCAAGTTAGAACAACACATTTCTACCATATCTGAGAACTTGATTGTTACTGAACCATATTTAAGTTTAGTGTAATGCTACAGTTAAGATGTTTCATGGTCCTTATGGAATGCTTGGCAACATCCACTTTTAGAAAAATCTTATGTTAAAAATTTGAATTACTTGGCAGTCCCCTTCAGATTCTGTTGTGTCAAATAAGAAAATACTGAAAGTCAATTTTTAAAAATTTATTTATAAGTTAAAAAGCTTTCAAAGTAGAACTGACAATGAACAGGTCTCCAGAGCCATTTAAACAATTAGGAGAAGTTAGGTATAGAAAGCAAGATATGTACAAAAGTTTTCTGAATAAATATAATTACTTTTTGGGATTCAACTCTCTTTTGGCATTCCCAAGCTATGAAACTGCATGAATCAAGGTTTACTCATAGTCCTCCATAGTTATTATCTATTAATAATTTTTGAAAGAGATATATGTTTATGCATCTAAACATATATACATCTTGCTATTTTTGAAATACTGTTTATCGCTTGATGGTTTAATGGTTTAATAAACCAATGTCTTAATCTTCAAATGAATTAAAATTCACCTATTATTTACATGACATATATATGCATATGTGATTGTATATATGTGATATGGAAACATATACATAACAGACATGCACATGCACACCCATGCACACATACACCTATGCATATTATTTGGCCTATTATCAAAGTCAATAGTATAGACTTTAATTGAACTATAACAGGATAATAGTTTGTGCTGTATGTTTTAGTCCCACTGAATCAATCTCTAATCTGAAATTTTGTTTTTACACCAGTGAAACTTAGAATTCCTAAGTCTGAGAGAGAAACATACTCAACAGCTGCTGAATACAGTCCAGTTGGTGCTCCACCATTATTATGTGGGGAAACACATTATTTATAATGGAAGTGATTTCTTTGACAACTTGGTAAATCTTTCCTTTTCACTTACTAAATAATAATTTCCTAAAGGAGTCTAATATTTGTATTCTATAAATACTTTAAGATAAAACCACAGCAATAAGACAAACCTAACATTAAATAGCAACTATCTTTTCTTTTTACTTGAATCAAGTCAGCTCAAAATATTGCAAAAATTCTCAGTAAATGATGTTAGCTGTAGAATTCCTGAAATCTAAGGTATGATGAATACTTGGTAGCTAGATGTGAACTTGGTGGGCAAGGGCTTTATTTTGCCTCATCACATGTTGTAGGATCAAGACTAGAAACAAAAGATGGAGATGGATGCAGAACCAACAAGTGCAATGATTTTTAAGACTGTGGGAAAGAACCAGGCCTGAGGATCATCACTATCATGAGGAAATCATGAGGCTGTAGAGATGTGAGTGATATGACATAAAGTTAGAGAAGGGCAGAGCCTGATCCTAAAGGCCCTTCCAGAGGGAAGTGAATAGTCTCAGTCTATTTACACTCTGCATTTCTAAGTAAATCTCAAAAGGAAGGAAAAGAACCCATGTGGCCTGATACAGTTATTCACTTTAATTTTTGTTAATTTCATGAGTCTTGGAACAGAACCAGTATGTTGTATTCCATGAAAATATGTTCTATTATTAATTTTTACATTAGAGGAGAATGTTCTAATTAGTAACAAACATGAGAATTTACATTCAGATCCCAACCTTTGAAGAGACTGTGCATCCATCTACATGCTCTTTGCTCTTGGGAACAGTTCATTTCTCCTTTGTCCCTCCCCATCTCCCACCAGCAGTAATTTTAGTCTGCTTTGGGTTTTAAATTTTCACTGCTCTTTTATTGGAGGGTATGTGGGGGTGGGGTAGAGGAAGAGAAATGGTAAAATTATGAAATATGTAAGCAGTCATAAGAACAAAGAAAGGATAAAAAGTTTAAAAATTACCATCTTGCACATCATCTTTTCTTGCATTTTTCTAAACTCTTGCCATTAGCAATGCATATGAAATATCAGTAACAATAATGTTATGGCTTTCACTTTTAATATAATCTTTTAAAAAAACAATTTCAACATTATGTTCTTTTATTCATTAAATGAATTAATAATCCACAGAGTAATTTCGAAACGGACCCTTGAGAAGTAGTGAAAACCCATATTAGTTTTCCTGTAACCAACCAGGCAGCTATAGTTGATACTGCTATAAAGACTGTAACAAAACTTTTGCAGGATTAAAAATAAAGTCCCCCCCCCCAAACCACAGATAGAAACTATCATAAAGTTAATGCACTCTGCTACGTGTTAAAATGTAAGGTACTGAATCAGCATCTCTAGCTGTTGCTAAGGCAGGGAAAGCTTCCCCTTCTCCAAGTGGCCATGTTCCCAAGTGGAGGTGAATAGAGGACAAGAGGGGGTGGAGAGGGGTAATGGAGACCCAGGTCTGTAGAGAGCCAGGATCTGTTGATGAGTTAGTGGGTGGTAATAACAGCGTTTTTCATGAGACAGATCCAACAGTGTTCATCCAACAGTGGGAATCATTATGTGCTCTGGTCTGGCTAAAAGAGCCATTCCTTTTTTTTTTTTTTAAGGGGAGAAATAATTAGAAATCAACACAAACAGAAAATGTGATAGTTTAATGGTAATGAATCTGCATGGGTGAGTCTATAACTACTAACTTCACATTCTTAAGTGAAACAAACTTCAGTTTGTGCTAAAACACAAACTCTGCTTTGTTTTATTGTGAATAAACTTGGATCTTCCTGCCACGTAGCATGTTAAAGTAGCATATCTGATGGCTGGAGCCTTAGCATAAGCAAACAGCAGGAGAAGCCTTGCGGTATTTTAACAGGCACAAGAAGATGTACAAATAGTTGGTATACCGTTTAAAAAAAATCCTGCATCTAAAGTCCTGAGCAGAGAAAATAGTGAATTTTTCTCATAAAATTACTAACAGAAAAGAAATACACATGCACCTTTGTGGGTCTGATGAATTTTTATGATATGTGCACAGCTTGCTGCACTGCCACCTCAGAAGTGAGCCCTGCACACTTCTCAAAGGAGCACAGGGACAGGGTAGTGAGGCACTGGCTCTGGACTCATGCACAGTCTGTTTTGAATCCCAGTTTTGAGATTTATCTAGATAAATTGCCAACGTTTATCTCTTCTTCCAGCTACTAGTTTAAAAAAAAATTAAATTGTTCAACATCCAGACACCATCAGCTAGTAAACCTACAAAGATGAACATCTCTAATGATTTGTTTCAAGGTGTTCACAATCTGATTATTTATTTACACAAAAGTTGCTTAGCCTCTTTGAAGCAAGCCTTTCCCATTTAGAACATGGGAGCATCTAGGTAATATAGAGGATTAATGAGTGGATCCAGGAAGACACTGTAAAGCACCAGCATCTTCACAGACATGCATTCAAAATCAATAGGTATAGGAAATTTCGTTTTACTCAAGAGGCACTAACTACATCCCGTGTTACCTCCATCCATATTCAAGGTAGCTGGCAGATTTACCAATAATAAGTCTGAGAAACCACTCAGCAAGAAAACTGGAAAGAGGGCAGGTGCTGATGCTTTTTTGTACAATAGGATATTTGATAACTTGGAGAGCCAGAAACTCACAGTCTGAGAAAGAAGCTACTTTCCAAGGACCACAGATATAAACTGTAATGGGAATCCCTGGTGACCTCACACAACATTCTGGGTAAGAAGTCTTAGGAACTCTGGCAACTTACCGAAAACAAACATGTACTTAAACAGACTGAAAGACATGACATAGAAATGCTACTAGTACAGTGCAGAGGACCAAAGGTCTGTGCTTGTGGCTACAGAACTTCACTGCATGGAAGAAGGACCTGTAGTGCTTATTCAAAATGCACATGCATAGGTTCCACTCCAAGAATGTTGATTTGGGAATGGAGATGGCGGACTTAGTTATACTTATAAGGAGCACTACACTTGAATTTGATGCAGGTGACATAAATACCACACTCTCAGCATCATATCATCACCATCTTCATAAATAAGTGATTGCTGGAGGCAATCTTCTAGGGACTGATTATATTGAGAAACAAAACATTGTTTCTGACTCAAGAAGCCTACAATGGAGTTAGTAAAATAATCTTTTGAAATTCCAAAGACCATAAATATATAGACGAGAAATTTAATACAACAGATTTTTGTTTTTTGTTTTTTTAAGTAGGAGCAATTACCAATGGTTATGTGAAAACTACAGAGAGCAGTTAGGAATAGTTTATGGGACTTTAAGGGAAAAGAGGAACTTATATAAAGGAAAAGGGGAAAAGAGGTGAAGTGTTATTAACAAAATTCTTTAGATAGGAATACATAAATAATATTTGGGAGGATGGGGAATATAATCATGGAACTTGCTCTTTCTTAACCCTATTAGCTTTCAGATTTGAACCTGAAGTTAATTAGTGCTCAGGTGGTAAAATTATAAAGCTTTGGAGGGATCTACTTCAAACTGATTCCCCAGAATCATCTACTTGATTGTGTCTATAATAACAAATATCCTGATATTTGGGAGACATCCATATAATTTATTTTTAAAAATTCCCCTTATATAGACACTCAACCTCTTAGGAAGTTCTAGTTCCACACAGAACACTTCTTCCTTAGAGAAGCTGGTCCAACAGTGCTGGGTGCTCTTGCCTCCTCACTTCCTCCCCATGATGAACTCTAGGGGAACTGAAATGGGACAGGTCCTTAAGAATTTGCCAACTCAGCTGTCAGCTAGTAAGACTCTCATCCACAACAAAGAGTTTCCCTAACCTTCAAGCCTTCACAATCAAATCCAAAGAAATTCTACTAACAATAGACACTTCAGTGGAAATACATGTGGATTGTAGCAGTGCAGGAAAGACCACGGAGTTTATAGAAAAACAAAACAAATATCATCCTACCAGGACTTGTAGGGGGGTATTCTGCCACCCACTAGTCTTTGATGCTACACAAATGACATAATATCATAGAGCTTTAACTATAAAATGATTACAGTAAAAGTTACTCTATTCATTTAAAAGAGGTGTTGAAAAAATTAAATAAGAGAACAATGAGAATGTCTTTCTATACTGCACAAAACTATATTGATATAAACTATATTGATTATTGTTAATAATGGACATAAATGATGATACTTTATGTAACTACTTGGAGCCAGATCTGAAGCTCCCTTTTTCCTAAGAATAGTAAGAAGAGAAAACTAATAATGGTATTTGATGAGAGCAAAACAATTGGCTTGTTTTTTAAAATGATGCCCTTTCATGAGTCATCTGAGGTTATTAGGACAACAGGTTACTGGAACTTTTTAAGGCTTGACAACTCTTGCAGTAAGGAAATAAAGAGATTGTGAAATAAATCCTTAGCCAATGAACAGATAATTTTCTTTGAAAAACTCATTAATTAAACAAACATAAAATCAGATTGCCAGAAAACCCACAGAACACTTCTCAGGAATGTCTGTTTTTGGAACCATTTGCTGTGTGGCCTTACGTGCGACACAATGGCCACAGACTCTTTTCTACTCTTGGCTCTGATGCAATGTGACATCAACCAAGTTACTTACCTCTTTGGCCTCTCTTGTTTGGCTTCAGTAACCCAAGGGGCTTAGGCTGCAGACATCATTTCCAAAACTCTTCCTAGCTATTAAAACATATTGTATATCTTAAATAAATGCTGCTATTCATAGTTTATTCCATAATATTTTGTTTCAGAAAAATGGCACCATCCAGTTGATGAAGCCAAAAATCTAAAATCCCTCTTCATCCCCATCTGCCATCAACCTTTCCCATGGATTTTATCTCCTTTTTGAATAGAGTTCACATCTATCTACTTCTACTACTACTAGTACTTTAACATTTAGCAACCAGATGAACCTTTTAGGAACAAATGATGATCGTATTGAGCTTCTGCTTTAAAAAGAGTTTAAAAGCTCATTGCTCTTCCCAATTAACCACTCTGTCAATTAGCACAGTTTGTTAACTCCTTCTCTCAACCTCACTTTTTGTCCAATGAGGTAATAGTTCCATCTCTACTGCAGAGAGAGAAATCTCCTTCATGTAAACACCCTGTAGAAATTTTCTTTCACAGACTGAGTGAAAAGTAGTGTCACAGAGAGGGCTCTGTGTTCAGTCAGAAGATCTGTGTGTAGGTTTTAGGTCTACCATTCTATCCATGTCATATCATTTTGATGTGTTCCTTAACCCTTTTCAGCCATTTTCTTCAAGTATAAAATAAATGGCTAACAATATATCACAGTAATTGTTGTGAGGGTTACTCGAAGTAACACTTGTAAAAACTGCTAATAGTTGCTCTCTTTACTAAAATTCCCTTCACAAGTTAGTGATGACATACAAAAAAAAAATTGAATCAACTTATTTTCAAGACACTGGATTTTGGGCCACTGACATATTCTAAGTTCTCAACTAATGTTAGAAAAGATCCTCAACAACTAACAAAAGAAATCCAAATAACTTGTTGACATATGTTTGCCAAACTGATACTTTAAGTGGATTGGACTGTATGTTCTATGTAGTGGTCAAGGGTTACCATAAAAGGTTTGAGAAATGCGGCAGAGAGATGAACAAAAATGCACTATTTTTAAACATACAATATTTTAGTGTTTGTTTGGTAAAACTAATTCCAGTTAATGAACTAGTGTGAAAGTTCAGCTATAGAAATTAATCAATGTGCCAAAAATGGAAATTCACTCAGCCAAACTATGCTACTCCATTACAAGCTTTACCTAACAATGCCAACTACGTTTACAGTATGCATAGCATACTTCCTATGATTGTCACAAACGTCATGCTAAGTGATGACTCCTGTTCATTGGTCATAAATCTTTTGACAAGAAAATACTGGGAGGCCTAATAAATTTCAGTGTTTTCTGTTGATCTTCCGTTCACTTTCCAGCTTCCTGCCCACAATGGTCTCTAGTATCTTTGTTTTCCAGAGGGGGAAAAATGTGGGTATAAATTAGATTCATTGTAAATTATTTAATGAATATCTAATTTTATTTGAACGAATCTAACAGGGAAGTATTAATAGCTTAGAAATGGTATCTAAGTGTTCTAATTTACATTTAGCCAAATATTGCTTTTTAATTATGGTTTCATCTTTTCTATTTTAACTACTGTGCAATGTCACATGGGCAGATTCCAGGTTTGTTTTGCTCACTTTTGTAATCCCATAACATTAAAATAGCTGTTCAATGAATTAACAAATTTATGGTGTTTTAGTCAGGCCTAAGTTCAGTTGCCATTTCTTTTCCCAAATTCTTCCCCCAACAAGATTTCTGGGTTTTTTTTATTAGTTGCTCAAAACATTACAATGATCTTGACATATCATATATCATACATTTGATTCAAATGGGGTATGAATTTTTATTTTTTCCACGTGTACAAATTGCAGGATCACATTGGTTATACAGCAATGTTTATACATACTGCCATACTAGTGTCTGTTGTATTCTGAACAAGATTTCTTTTTCACTTGTTAGCTTCTTGAATATGGTCTAAATATTCTGAGAAACTACCAAAGGAAACTTACATGTTTGAACTCAAGCCCTAACTCCACATTCTTGAAGTTTTGACAGACAACTTAAGGTAGAGCATGTTCGAAGAAGGAAAAGGGAAAGTCTGTTGATTTTACTGGTGGAGGGACCTCAAGGTCACTTTCCTGCCTTCAGATAAATTAAAGAGTGGGCCTGCCACTTGATAGTGGATGCAACAGAATCACAGACTAAATGGTTTGCCTCAAGTGCACAGCAGGGTATAAACTAGAAATCAATCTCCCTGGCTTCTAACGTGTGATTTCTCTCACAATAGTCTAAACTCAAGAAGGTAGTTCAAAATATGTGAGTCTCCTGCAATGAAGTTTATGAAATTTCCATTCTATCCCAAAGGTCGCTCTTTAGTGTTTTCTTTGTTGAATCATGATATATACAGGATGCGAGTGGGAATCAATTGGAAACTCAGTAGTGAATTATATTTGTTATGTCTGAGGCAAAACAAGGAGTAAAATCCCTCTGAGATGTTTCAATGTTATGGACATAGCATCTTTATTTGTTTTTTTTTTAAATGCTTTCTTAAAGGAAAAAAAAATAAATCTTAATGCAAAGTTTAAAAAAGAAAACTTACTTCATAAAGAAGAAAACACCATAGATACCAATGAGGGATCTTAGATTTTGATCTGTCAACAAGTAAGTTGAATTAAAATTCATAGCTTGGGTCTGGTGCTATGACAAATGCCTACAATCCCAGTGACTCGGGAGGCTAAAGCAAGAGTATCACAAATTTGAGGCCAGCCTCAGCAACTTAGATAGATTCCCCTGCCTCCGCCCCCGAAAAAGGACTGGGACTTAGCTTAGTGGTAAAGCACCCCTGAGTTCAATCCCAACTACTAATAAATAAATAAATAAATTTATAACTGTTAATATTTTTGTGTAGCCTTAGATCATCAAGGGAAGGAGAAAATAACTTGTGTAAGGGATATATACCTTTTCCAGTCAGGTATCCCAAGAATCGTTAATATTGTAGAATTAATATAAAATGCAGTTAGTGAAGTTTCTGCCACTTTAAAGTGCTTTGCTGTTTTCCCCTAGTATAGTTGGCTCTTTATATCCATGGGTTCTACATCCATGCCTTCAACAACGTATATGTTTTTAAATTTGTGTTTGTACTAAACTTGTTTTTCCCCCAAAACCACAGCATAACTATTTACATGACATTTACATAGTATTAGGTATAAGTAATCTACAGATGATTTAAGTATACAGTTGGCTGTGAGTAGGTTTAAATGGAAATGTGATGCCATACTACATAAGGGATCTGAACATTTGAGGATTGTGTCATCTGAGATGGGACTTGGAACCAAATCCCTGTGGATACTAAGGGATGATTCTATATAATAAACACTTGAAAATGCTGTGCAAATGGGAAACATAGAAAGGGAACATTGGTAAGCTTTTACTTCCCAGGGCCTAGGATGCCACATTGTTTTAACAAGTGATATTTGATATCAATATTAGAGCTTAATCATTGTGTCTTTTAATAGTTCTTAAACAATACACAAACCAGGACTTAGATCAGATCTCAGACATGTGATTGATTTTACTTTGGTGATCATATGGAAAAATAGATAAGGACTGCATTTGAACTTGCAGAGTGATAAGAAGATTTGTAATTGACCCCACCCTCTTTTAAACACAAGTAATTACTGTTTTCCTATTTTAAATATAAATGAACTCATTTTCTCTACATTCTGTACACTTTGCCATTCAAATTATATAAGTCCATTCTAATTTCTGTCTTAATTATTTTGCCTTTAATCTTTTCTTCAGTGTACAGTATCAAAGTCTATGCCTCAGATAGCATAAGGTCTGCTGTTGCAAACATTAATAAGATCTATCATTTAGAAACAGTTACTTACACTTTGTTTAATCTCTAATGGAAAGGGTTTCTCTAAATATTTACACCAGAACAGTTGTCAGAATGAATCCTGCAAATTTGCTGGCCTACTCCCAGAAGTAGAGGGCTGGTGTATGTGGGAGGGGCGGTGGGGGGTGGGTTCTGGTCATATAATTTTAAGCAGCCCTAGAATTTCAGGGAGCTGCCTGTTAGAATATGAAAGGTTTGTATTAACAAAAAAGGTACTTCAGTGTGCAGTGCAATTCAAGTAAAGTATTTGAACAGCCACTTTAGTTTATTGCTCTTATAAAAATGACTCTCTTTGCTTCAGGTTTAAAGAAAGAGTATTATGCAAGTTTCAGAGAGTTGGTGAATAAATTATCAATAAGAAAAGAAACTTGTACCAAAAGTGTGAAGAAACATCAAACTTATTCTGTGCGATGGCTCTCAAAGTGTTTAATACATAGAAATGACTTGTTCCTTCTTTGAGTGCTAAGTGCAGTCAGCATACAAGAGTTGTACACTGGGGAGAGAACTGAAATCTGCCAAGATAAATGCTAAGATAAATGCAGCAGTGTTTTATAAATTAACTCAGCTGTCTGTGTGTTTATTTTTTCTTTGGATTCTAAAATTAAAACTGTTCAACTCATCTTAGCAGTAGTTGAGAATTTAGGGAGTGGATGAGGAAGTAAGTTTGGGCTAGGAAGGATGAAGAACATATCCTGCACTGGAAAATCTTGGCAATTTTCATTTGAAACATGCTCTTATCTCATGAATATAGTGCTTCTGCCCAACAGTCTATGAATTAAGTAGCTTGGCTAAAAATTTTTACATGAAGGTTTCTGGGATCGCAAACATCCATTTATAGCATGAGTAATATATTAAATTCAGACATAGACAGTTTTAAATGAATTCCTGGACTGTCCATTGGGTGTCCACATGGATGTTTGAAGATGGTAGTGGTGGCCTGAAATAGTTTGGAGCTCCTCTTACTGTAATTCTCTCTTTCTTTTTTATAAATTAGACTGACATATGGGCACATGATGCCCACAGGTCTGAAAATACATATGAATCAGGGGCTGGATCCTTGAGGCTTGATAATGGGTATAATGACAAATGCTAGCAATTGTTCTAGGGGTAAGTGTGCACCTACATGATCCTGTAAACCTAAATGGTCTCTGAGAAAATCCTACTGATCTCTTATAAAACTTGGATCTCCATCAAGCTCTGGATACAATTGAGACATTTTTTTTTCCTATGTGAAAAAGCTCTTTTAAGTTGTATTCAGGCTTTGTATAAATAAGAGTTATCAATTTAAGGATGGAATGAAATTGTGAATTCAGGTCAAAGGGCCTAAGGATACAATATTGGGTCTTATTTCTTCTTAACAAATAAGTAATGAGAGTCCTTTTAGATTCTGGATCAAAAACATTGTCTTAAATTGAGAAATAAAGCTATATTCTGTAAGAAATATTCAGCTGCCTAATATGTGCTCAACTAGTTTGTAGCCAAGCAACTTTTGTCTGTATCTTTTGTTTAATGGCAGAAACTATATAGCACCAAAAGATAAGAGTACAAGTAAACAAGTCAAAATGTTACAGCCAAATTAAAAAAAAAATGATTCTTCCATTTCATGATGATGATGATGATGATGATGATGATGATGATGATTTGTAGTAGGGATTGAAACCAGGAGTCCTTTACCACTGAGTTACATTCCCAGTACCTTTTTTCTTCTTTTTGCTCAGAGATTTACTGAGGGGGTTGCTTAACTACTGAGCCATATCCCCAGCCCTTTCACTTTTGAATTAGAGACAGGTTGTTACGTTGCTTAGGCCTCACTAAATTGCTGAGGCTGGCTTTGAACTTGCAATCCTCCTGCCTCAGCCTCTCAAGCCACTGGGATTACAGGTTTGCACCACAATGCACATCTAGCCCCAGTCCTTTTTATTTTGTCTTTTGAGACAGTGTGTCACTAAGTTGCTGAGGGTAGCCCCATACTTGCAATTCTCCTGCCTCAGCCTCCTGAGTTACTGGGATTACTGGTATGTGCCACTGCTTTATTTTTATATTATTTCGAACTCAAAACTAAAGAAATCAAATGTGTTATTTTTCTGTACTCTCCATCATAATAATAAGCAAATCACTATAACTATTAAGTTTGTGCATAATGCATGAGGTCAGGGTTTATTTACCACATGATAATGGATATTGCTAGTTGCCAGAAAAAGTTGGCCAGGAAAGGATTTTGACTTCCTCTCTGTTTCAGTCAGCTTTTTCATCACTGTGACCAAAAGACCTGATGTGAATAATGTAAAGGAGGAAAAGCTCATTTGGGGTTTCAGAGGTCTTGGTCCACAGATGACCAACTCACTGCTCAGGGCCCAAGGTGAAGCAAAACATCATGGCGGAAGGGCATAGTGAAGAAAATTATTAGCTCAGGACATGGAAAACAGGAAGCAGAGAAAGCTCAGCTCACCAGGGACAAAAATATAGACCCCAAAGGCATGTCCCCAGTGACTTATCTCCTCCAGTTACACCCCACCTGCCTACAGTTACTGCCCAGGTAATCCTTATCTGCAGATTAATGGACTAATTGGGTTAAGGCTCTCATAACCCAATCATTTCACCTCTAAACTTTCTCACATTGTCTTGCACATGAGATTTTGGGGGACACCTTATAGCTAAACCATAACACTCTGTATATTAAATTAAGCAACATGACTCATCCATGTCTATAAATAGAACTAGTAGTCTAAGCTTGAGTAATATGACAATATACAGAAGTCATTCTGAATAATAAAGGAATTTGAAATTTTAAGGATATTGACTAGCAGGAGCTTTGTGTCTTTGCTAATTGAAGATCTATCAAATGAGGTTATTACACAACAGACACATGTGCTTTTTGAATATGTTCCTATGAAAGGAGTAAATTGTTTTCCAATTTTGTCATATAATGAAAGTTTAAAATGGTAACTCCACTTATTTTTTTGATAATTTCTATTTAGCCTCCTCCAGTACCATGCTTCTAAAAGGTATTATTTGAAGTGAAAGTGAGTTTAGAATTTTTTTTTAATTTTTAAGAATGTTTTATTGTGAGTTCACTCTTGGCCTTCATTCTGGGGACTTTAGAGCTCTTGCTTTGGTGAAATGCACTGCCATCTTCTTATTGCCAAGTTCCTTCCATAATTGTATCTAAATTGACCTGAGAATGTTTATAAGGATCTGTTCCCTTCCCTTTTTCTCCTTGTCAGTTAATGCTTTGGGGGAAGACTTTGACTATATTCCTGGGGTTCTTTCTATCTGCTCATGAAGGCAGGAGGATGTGTGAGGGTGACACAAGTCCTCACTGTGGGGTTTGCACCACTGCAGGCAGACAGGTGGTTTATAAGAGGATGGTGACATGAACTATGCATGTACTAATGGCAGGTTTTCATCTTTTGAAAGCTTGGGATGAATGACATATTGAGAAAAAAAAAACCTAGGTGAAAAAACATTGTTTTCTTGTGGATTTCCTGCTCTCTGTAACTCATGATTTCTCCCAATCATTAGGGACTAGTAAGGAGTTCTAACCATGGAGCAATGGCTCAAGCACGCTATGATGACCCTCCTCCCAAGAAGCCTGGCTTTGCTCATTTTAATTACTTTTGGCAATTGTGGTTATTGGGATTTGGCCTAGTGACTCACTGGAACCCAGATTTTCCCAAAGAGCCCCTTTAGCAAGCAGAATTAAATCTGACAGGAAGCCCAGACTTCCACCTCAGTTTTTCATGGAGCTTTCCCCGATTTATGGCAAGGTTTGAAAATTTTTCATGGACGAGAAAAGAATAAACAACAAGATTTAATGAAGATAACTACTCAAAGAAGAAGACATTAGGAGTGAAGTAAAAAACAGTAAGTTTTTTTTTTTTACTACCACAAAGCTTTATCCATTAAGTTAGAGCTTAAAACTATGCTATTTATAGTAGTTTTACTGATCACCAGTAGTCAATCTAAAGTTAGTTAGGAATTGTAGAAACCATAAAAAAGAAAAGGATGTTTATTTCTTGGTAGGCAGTCATCTAACCATTAGGATTTTCCTAATAACAAGGAGGATACTAGGGCCCATGACCAATCAAGTGGTTAGACATAAAACAAACACACAAACAAAAAACAGCTGTTTATTCTGTAGTTTTGAAAAAAGGTTGAGTATGGTTGTAAGGCTGGTACCCATCTTGTATAGTAGCCTTCTTTGTTCCCTCCCCTACCATAGCAGAGCCCAGGAGCAAGCACTCACCCATGAGCCAGTGCTGGTATTCCAGGAAGCCAGTACCTATGAAATGCACTATCATGCCACTGCCCACACTTTACTCAGACTCTTTGAGATAAGTCTCTATCAGGTAGTTCTATCTGCACAAGTCAGTGCCTCAAGTTTATCAATACTCTTGGTTAAAAATAGAGCACTATCAGATTGCTTTATATTTCCAACTAGCATTTGCTCAAATGATACATAGCTCATTTCTTATCACACACTCCGCACAAGTTTATTTTGTCCGTCAAGCCCTCATAAAACTGGCATTGTTTTCAACAGTTGCTCAACTGCAGTAGTTATTCTTGAATTAAGGGTCTGGTGATATTTCCCAGTCTCAGTTCTGCTTTAGTATCACCAGAACTACTTTAAAAAATAAGGATATCTAAGTCCCATCCCCAGGGATTGATTTATTTCATCAATGATGGGGTCTGGGTATTGGTTTGTTTTTAAAAAGATTTCCAGGTGATTCTAATGTGAACTCAGCATTGAGAATTTACTGGACCAAGACCCATAAAGAAAAAAAATAAAGAGTGGAGGTTACTATTAATGCTGCTTGTGGTAAAAATGAATAACAACAACACATTTTATGAAACATCATAAATATAACTTTTCTGAAAACAAAATGTAGGCAGTGAAATATCTAAATATCTATTGTGGTTGTAAAGATTTTGATATTTAACTATAAAATTATAGACTTTGCCCACATCCTCATGCCTAGGGTAATCTTCTCTTGGACATGTGTATCATACTTGGGAAGAATAATTTCAGAATATTTCAAATAAACTGTGCAATCCTATTGCTTCTTATGAAAAAGACCAGCAACTTTTCAATTCTTAAAAACATTATAGGGCAAGTTTAAGGAAAGGAGGATAAAGGGTAGAGAAAATAAAGAGATGTAATACCAGAAGTCACCCACACAATTAGTGTTTAAAAAAGATTTGTGGTTTGTCTTGTGTGAAATAAGAGACAATGACCAAAGAAAAGTGGGTAAAAGAAAGAAAAAATAACGTAAGGTTTGAGAAAAGGCCCTATGGTTGCCCCAAAAGTTGAGTTGGCAATTCAGATGTAGGCTTTGGAGCCAGACTAGACTAGAATCCAGATTCTCACATCTTTATTGCACAGTGGACTAAGGTGAGACCATTCAAAAACATTCCTCCAGGGTGTGTATGATTCAAAAACATTCCTCCAGGGTGTGTATGAAGACTAAATAAGATCGTTTTTTCAAAAACATCACCTAAAGGGTTAGCACCTCTTAGGTGACTAAAACATGGAAGCTCTTTAAATAAAAATTGTTATCAGAATACTTTAAAAAAGTATTCATGTATATTAAGATAAAACATACAGGAATATAACAGTGATTCTGGGAGCTATAGTTTACCATGAGGCACTTAACACGCTTTGACATATTAGTTTGTCGCTTATTGGTCAAATATGACTTTCACTCTGTCTGATTATAGGCCAGCTTTGTCAAGATGACAGTGTTTGTACCTTTAAGGTTGCTTTGTATGATAGAGAACAGAATTAGTCAGAAACTACTGATTTTTCTTACTGACTTATTGAGCATATGTTAAGAAAACAGTGTTCTAAAATAAGCAGTTCACAAATTGTTATTTTACATTGTGTGGCAGTGGTTTGTGTTATGTGGTTATAAAATGGGGGTTGTTTTACCACTTACTTTTAGGAATGTGCTTTGTATTGGGGTATAATTATAAATATGCTTACCAGCTAGTTTTCTGGGGACAATTTTTGGGAATGAATACAGTATATTTCATTATTATGTATAGATTTTAGAAAGCTGTTGGAAAGTAAGTAAGCCTAGTTCATGACATGCCAGGTACTTGGAAGACTAGGGGAACAGACTTCTTCCTATACAGAAGCCTGGAAATGAAATGAATGAAAAAGGAAGCCCGGGCCTGGTTATTACTGAGGCTGGACGATTCCTCAGTGGGGGATGTTGCACTGTGTAGAGGGACTAGATTCCTGCAAGTTTTATCCCATCCTGAGATTCTCTGTTTTTAAAACAGCACACTTCGTAGAGAAATCTGCTTGAAAGTAGAATGCTACTGTTATAAATAGATGCTAAGTCCAAATGGAATGGTTCTAAAATCATTTTTACATCCTACAAAAACTTATCTTTTATTACCATAAAGTTTTCCAAGTCTCCTGATGCTCTGTGGCAAAGTAACATAGTCCCTCAGGTAATGGCGCTTCCAAGTATAATCTTCAAGTTCAAGATCTGGCCACTGACAACTGCAGCTCATGATGCCAGTGACCATTATCTTATATAATATAGACAGTACTATGAAAATGAGGAATTGCAGTTGAGAATGTATTAAACCATTTAAATTGTACAGTGTGCTTTAATGTAATCAATTTACACAACCACGAACAGTAAGTCTCAATGTCAGCAATGCAAACATTCTGATAACAATAAAGAAGGCATCATGATATCTTATCTCACATGTCCAACTATCCCCTTTATGTGAATGACTCTGAAGCTCTTGACTTCAGCCCTTGATGCTCTCTGAGACTGGTTCAGACTCCCTAAATGTCTTATAGGTTCCTCAAAGTGAAGATAGTTCAAAAGAAAAATAAGTTTTCTGTCAAATCTGCTTCCCCTACTTGTATTTGTGTTTGTCTATCATTTTTCCATTAACCAACACCTATGTCTTTATATTCCAAGGTATGTGGAAAGCCAAATATGACTTTCCGTCTCTTTCCCTGTCACATCCAATTAATTGCCCAGAACTATTGATTTGATCAAAATAAATTATCTGCTATATATACTCTCACCTTCAGTTAGCATAGAACTTTTTGCCTTAAACCTGGACTGTCAGAATTAGCTCTCCCTTGTCAACATGGGTCATTTTTGAAAGCCTGCCATGGTACAGGAGCTCTGAAGCATTACTCTAGTTGGTATTTATAATCAGCTCCCTATGATCCTAAGTCTATGAACCTGCCATAGACTACTGACGGATGCTTCAGCTATGGTTTTCGGACACTATAAACTGATGGATGAGGCATATCATAATTAATGCATTCTTCAGTTCAAAAAGTTGCCCATTAGTTAATATTTACATGATAAACCTTATGGGATAAATTTACTAATAGTAAATTATAGCTTATATTTACAGTTTTATTAGCTTAATTTAGTTGAATAGAACAAGTAAGCTTAGAATGATTATTTAGCTTACTAGTCATGACTTATGTTCTCATACCAAAAGATTCAAAGTTGAGACGACTAGTGGATGCTGTAGATCTAAATTTTTTACCAACTTCCTCATTTTTCCATAGAAGAAATGTATCTGGGGTAGTAATGGGACTTGCCTGTGTTATCTAATATTGGTAACAGAGCTGGGTCTAGAACCCAGGTTTCAGTTTTTCAGTTTCTGCTTCCGCACTTAAACTGGAGATTCTCCTTCTCAGGTCTCAGTTTTTATCATGAACATAGGATACTTGCCATTCATGAAATTATTGATTCAGATTGAACACTAATAAGGCAATGCTTGGAGAGTATATGAACTTCTGCATGAAATATAAAGACATTTACAAACTATTAAATCTACTTAATTGAGCAATCATATTCTTTAGTACCTTTGAATTTTCCTTTAAAAAATTCCAAAAGAATTTTAGTAACAACAGATGGTAACCAGCTCCCTTGCCAAGATTACAAAGGCAGAAATGGTCTTATCAGATAAGAGACACCTGCAACTATATTTTTAAAAATGAAATTTTAAACTAATCAAACTGTACTTATGTGAAAATACTACAGGTATTTTGTTTAAAGTTATACATTGTTGAAACTTTGGGAGCAGAGAATGGGATTTCTTAGCATTCAATGACACCTATGCATTTAGCATTTTCAGTAACCCCACAATCCCTGACAATGGAATATTCCATTATTTTTAGTATTGCTTGAGTGACAACTTTCATTAGAATGTTAGTAATATTCCTGAATGGAAAGATCTAAAGGGATAAATTAAATAAACAGAAAAATATAGGCAGCACTTTTCACAAATGTATATTTTATACTTCATGTATTATATATACTTATTTGGTGGAACTGGGGATTGAACCCAGAGCTTTGTGCATACCAGGTAAGTGATCTATCACTGAGCTACATACCCAGCCCTTTATTAAAAAATAATAGCAAAACATTTCAAATTTACCAGGTTCCCCAACAGATGGTAAATTTTAAGACAACCCAATCATGTTAATCCTTGAGAAAAATTCACAACAAAGAAAAAAATCTATATTTTCCTCTCAAAATCTAAAGCAATACCCCCAAATATATAATTTATGACATAACATTTCTTCAAATTATCATTTTTGAAAGAATGCCAGTGTACAATGTACTAGTAGGAGAATAAATAGTCATAACCAAGTCAAAAATACAATTTCAACACTGTCTTGCCTGATCCTTACCATGCTCTCAAAACTGAATGATGTTTTCCTAATGGTAACCAAAGTTGATTCTTACATTTCATGAAATACAATATCCACTGTCCTGGCATTTCAAGAATTCACTACTTGGAAAAGGATATTTTTGGAGGTAGGGATGTGATGTGTGATTAAATCGTGAGGAACTGAGAAGAGAAAGGCCATGACAATGTCTAAAATGAAACTTCTGGATAGAGATGAAAGGGAAAAGATTATTTAATAAATCATCATATCTATAGTAGTTTTATTTTTTTGTAGTTCATTATGATAATTGCAAAGGAATCTTTCCATCTCAACTCAACATATTAAAAACTCTACATTATCTAGGATTCGAAAAAAACCACTGCATCTAAAAAAGATCTGGCATTTAACTAGAAAATATTTTAGATATTTAGTAGCAATCTGGAGAACTCTGTCCAGATTCAAATAATCTAAAATGATCAAGTGACTAATAAACTCATTTTGTAGTAGCATAGCAAGAGTTTTCTTATAATAACTTGAAAATCAAATTTTACTACAGGTTGTAATTTCTATTCATTGCTTTCTGGGGACCTAATTTGTAGAACACTAAATACCAGGGAAATCTTTAAAGGAGAAAGGATTTAGCAAAGCTTATCTACTTATAAGTTGAAATATTGTTCATATTTCTTGATTAAAGGAATATTGAAATAATCACATTAAATCATTTTTACACCCATTCCTATATTCTTAATTATTTCAACAACTTGGGGCTAAAATGACAGCATTTCAAAATTACTGTTTCTAATGTACTTAATAAAAATCTTACTGAAGTAATAAACAATGAATTAAAATAATATAACAACAGGATATTTTAGGAAACAAGCTTGAAAATGTAATGATGATTAAATTAGTTTCACAAAGATAAATGTTTTTTGCTTGTATTTAGATGTTGTCACTACTGTTTGCGAATTTGAATTTGTCTTTGATTTAAATGGATACCACATGATATGTTACAGAATACACTCTCTCCAGAAAATTTTGTTCATGTCTCAATCTGTAAATCCTTTTCTCAAAAACAGGTTAGACTGGTGAAAATTGTTGATAGGTAGAAAAAGAACTTTCATAGTCAATATTCAAACCAACCTTTCATTTAATATTAATATTATAAAATGTATAGTAGAGTGAAAGATTTTTTTGTTTTATCAGATAACTTGTTATTTTCCAAGATTAGCAATATGATTGCTAAGCACATATCAGAATCTCAAAGAATAATTTCATATCTGAAAAAGTGTCATTAGCAATGACCGGTATATTCCAGTAAGTCCATTTTTAAATTTTATAACTATTAATATTATTTTCTTGTTTCTTTTTTTCCAGTCTTCTTTATGAAAAACATTAAAAGTTTTATAGACTCTGCAATAGGGTGTATTGTATTATGTACACAATGGTTTTTCAAAAATTGCATTTATCTGGAATCTGAACAATTAAAACCCAATGAATAAATGGTAATAAATAAAATGGATTTTAACTGGTATTTGATGCTTCTAACAATAGTCTTCTGACCCAGTAATATCCCACAATGTCTTCTGGATAAGTAAATTATATTATATTATATTTAGCAAATTTCACTATCACTTTAGATAGTTAATTCTTTGAAAATGGTCATCTTGTATAATACACATTAATATCAATTCAAAAATTCCCAGTCAAGCCGAACAGCTTATTTCTCAAACATATTGGGAAAGTGATAATCTGGAGAGAATCAAATATCTTACTTATTCCTGATATCTTCTCCATGACATAGATCAGCATATAGTATAAATGTATGAATAACTGAGGCCCATGACCGAAAGAAGTTCTACTTACTGACCCTATGACTTTGAGGAGATCTGTAAAATAGGAAGATCAAAACCTGCTTCTATACTTCAAGTGACTATTCTGAAACCCAAGCATATCATGCAAATGAAAATGTGGTGTAACAGTAAGGGATTACAATTATTATTATTATGGAAAATATATTTTTTTATATTTTATTTTTATTTTTCTTAGCACACAACCTGGAATTCCAAAGTTGGCACTACCAAGCTGCAAAGGCTAAATCTGAAATGAGTCAAAAGCTGAATTCAGGGTTCTTGATTGAGCATCCTGTACTTAAAGCTCATGCTTATCTCTAAAAACATTGCTATAAGGGGACTTTTGAATAGGAATTGCATTTAATTTTTATCTTGAATAAATTCAGTTAGGAACTATATATCAATCAAAATAGATAAAATGTTATTGCTCATTTATTAACCATAGTTACATAGATATTTGCAAGATACAAGACTCCTGTTTTAAAACCTGTATATTTTATAAGAGGAAACACCATTTGAAACAACTAGGATCACTAGTCTGTAACAAAGTATAGATAACTGAGTAAGGGTTGTTTAAGTGAAACAGGAGAATGCTGACATGGCTCTGTCTGCTATTTCTGAGATAACCCATGGTTCTTTAGATCCTGCAGTGTTTAACACTGCAAGGGAATGTCTTTACTTACAAGAACTCTGCTAACCCAACAATGAAGAAACCATTAAAAAAAAAAAACTTTGGAAAACAATTATTATGCCTTTATTTTCTATCTCTATTTTTAGTAATGGTTTTAAGCCATTAGTAGGAAGTTTAGGAAACTGAAACTATTTATCTACAAGCCAAAAAAGAGGATACTTTAAATATCCACTTTAGTATTTTAGTCCTGTTGAAGAAAAATAGAAAATAGATTTGATACCAACTTGTTTTTAATTTTAAACACCTCTTCCTAGTTCTTATTAAACTTTTTATCCCCCCCCCACCACAAGAGAGATTTCCAAAGAATTGATCCACATGAGTTTGTGAATGTGCAATTTGACTTTGAGTTTCTGGGCATTCAACAAGGATCTTTCTATTCTCTACTCCTTCCCCATTCTCTGAGTTTTGCTGCACCTGCCAAAAGTCTCGTCTGTCTTCTCAGAGGACGCAAGGGGTCGCTCCTCTCCCAGCATTGCACTAGCAAACCAAGCCGCAAACGCAGACTTAAGTGTGAAGGCGCAAGGAGCGTCGCCTGCAGAGCTCTCTCCCAGACCCACTCCCACAAATCACTGAGATTTCAATCCAGACCCACCCATTCCCTCTTTCATTCCGACAACACAACCAGAGGGAGTTTTGACTTGGCCTTGAGAAGATTAAGGCGGGTCGAAAATCAGCTTGCCTTTTCGACTCCTCAATCTTCCTTTAGTCCAATCCTAAAGGTGCACTGTCTCACCCCGCCTCAGATTCCTACCCCATGGTGGTACTCGTTAGGGAAGATGGGGACTAATGGACAACAAGCTTTCAGAAACTCGGGCTCCAAACCCGCAAACGAAGACGCCAGTGACACTGACAGGACCTTGCCCTACCCCAGCAAGTGTGTAGCTCCCGATTTGGGGGGAGGGCGTCCCCCGTGGGGTGAAGGAGGGAACAGGCTGTGAGTACCCAATAGGCACCTATTGTAAGAAAGGATGGAAAGCGGAAGGCTGAGCTTCAGTCCATCCTCGGTTTCCCCACTAACTGTACAACTCAATTCCCTGAGACGACCCTGTGGGGAGACCGTTCAAGGACCAAAAGGGGTCCACTGAGTCCAGGGGCGGCTCCTTCCGCGAGGCTGCTGCACAGCCTGAGCAAAAAGAGTGGGTGGGAGAGTTGCGAAGAACACAAACCATTAAGAGGCCAAGAATAATAAATCGGATGCCCTGACATGTTTAGTTTAGAACCTCCTGCACCCTGCTTCGCGATCCTAGAGGCGATGAAGCCAGGCCGGAGCCCCTGGCGCTAGGGCCCAGCCACGTTTTTTAAAGGCAATTTTCAGGTGAATCAAACCTTGTCTGGCCGAGGCTAGTGGTACAAAGGGAGCTTTCAGGGGACCCTCATGCCCATGGGCAGGGCAGAGACAAACAGCGGCCGAGAAGCGATTACTAAATTTCCATCTCACACAAGCGGGTGTTGTGTCCAACGCGCTGCCCCTAAGTCAGCCCCAAGGAGCTTCACCAGCTGGACGCTGGGGAGGGATCCGCCCGGGGGAACCAGGCACCACACGGATCTTAGGCTGCGCAGCCGCGGAGGTCCGAGCTGCCAAGGCAATAGCATCGCTCTCTGAGCCACGAGAACCCCCTGACAAATTTTTTTCCCTCCCTTTTCCCACCAGCGCCCCCAATGATAGAGCCCAAGTTGCCCTTGCCTCTACTGATCTGCGAAGGAACTCCCCACGCAGGCACAGCAGAACAGCGCGCACGCGGGGCGACCCCAGGAGTAAGATGCAAACCTCATCCTCACATCTGTCCTTACCTCTGGAAGACGTCACCTTTCAGAAGGATCAACTTTGGTTGAGACTGCCCTAGGGGGATACCCTTTTATTCCCACCTAGGGCACTGTTTTATGAAGCCATCACAGACCAGTTCCTAAATAACTGAAGAAGGGGCAGCGAGAAGGCGAGCTCGAGTCTATAGGGGGAACCCCATCCTCAACATGTTTCTGTCTCAGGGGACCCACATGAAAGAGTCTGAGATGGCTAAAACGCTCACAGGTGACAAGAGAGTAAATGGAAACCCGCATCTCTGGGATTGCCCTGTGTTCAGACCCCCAGGCGTGGGACGTCGGGCATTTCTGCAAACAAACACGCGAACTCCCTACGCCTGCTCCACTAGAGCGGCAACTCAGCCGCTCTCTGGCTAGTTCCTGGCCTTCCTGGGGGGCGCTTTACTACCCGAGCGCAGCCTGGGGACCCAGTCAAGGTCTTCCCGCTCCAGGCGACCATGCAAGGTAAGCCGGTGCCGCGGCCGCGCCTTTCCTGGTGTTTGTCCAACTGCCAAGAGTATTCTGCAGGCCGGGCTCCCAAAGGCTTGGGGCGCGAAGCCTCCATGGGAGCCTCATAAGATAAGACACAAATCCTTTGAGCCAGTCTAAAGAAGGATGAAACTTTCCCAGAACCTTAAGTTGTTAGTGGGCGGGAGCCACACTAGCGCTCGGTCTGCCCAACTCCAGCATCTTCCAGGATGCTAAGAGAGGAGCTTCGTCAATGTTCCCAGAGCCCAAACTATATCGTCTCCTTTGGGAGGCGTGGGGTGTATGGTGGGAGAATTGTTAACTCTGGGAGCAGAACTCAGGACAGGCAAAGCGACCCGACAGGTGAACGCGGCAGAAGGGAGCAAATGCGTAAAAACCCCTGCACTTACTTCTTCGCTGGCGCCTTCCCCGGGAGGCGTTTTGGCTGCCGATGTATTCCATAAAGTTCAAAATGATAAAAAACCAAGAAATCAGTCGCAAGTGCATAGTAACCCAGTAATGTTTCCCTTCTTTTTCCTCCTTTTTCTTTTGATTGTTAATTATATTTAATGTTTTAAAAGTACATGTAGGTGTTAGGCGTATCTATATGGAGAGCGAGCGAGCGAGAACCCAAGCAGCGGGACTTCTCCACTCAGTTCCAAAAGGCGTGCTGTGATGGCAAGCGAAGCGGGGCGGGTGGACGGGGAAACCAACTATTGTACTTTCAAATTGTCCGAACACCCAACACTGACGGCTCTGCTGGGGTGGCTGTCATCGCCGCAAGCGAAGGTTCCAGGAGCCGCCCCGGCGGCCGCAGGTAGCATGGTGCGCGGCGGCTGTGGCCGCGGGCGGGATCCGGGCGAGCAGTGGCGGCGAAGGCGGCCCCTAGGGCTCAGAGGCTGCGGCGGCTGCGGCAGCGGCTGGGGCCCCGGGAACGCAGGGGAGCGGACGCAGTCTGCACTGCGGCCATGGCCAAGGGGCGGCGGAGAGACCCCGAGCTGCTTCTGGCGTTCGCGAGCAGGAGCCGCTCCAGTGTTGGGCTGGGCTCCGGGGAGCACCCCATAGGGGAGGAGGGGAAGGGAGGGGGGAGAGGGGGAGGGAGGGGGCAGCAGGGGAAGGAGGGGTAGGAGGGGGAGACAGGGGGATGGCTGCGGGGGGCGGGGGGAGCTCGGGGGCGGGGAAGGAAACTGCTGGAGCAACAACCCTGAGCGACCTCAATAACTTTCAATTTCAAGAGGGAAAGAGGGAGCTGGAAAAGTACAGGCGTTGCGATTTGGCAGAGGGAAGGGAAGAGGCGCCTAAGGGGTCCTGGGTCTGCGGAGGAGCATCTCTGGACACTGCAAAGACGGCTGGAGAACCCGGGCTGGATGGGATAGGGGAGGGACTTGGGGGAGGCCCTGCTTGCGGACAAGAGCCCTTCAGAAAGGCAGCTCCAGCAGGGAGAGGTGGGCGCCCTGGCACTGGGGGTATTGGTGCCGAGGGTCCAGCGGGCGGGAGTCCCCCACCCCCACCTCCCCAGTCCAGCAGGTCTCGGGGTCTCAGGCTGGGCTAACCCTGCTCTCGGTGGCCATTCTCCCCTGCGCCACTGAACCCCCACCTCACCCTCGACTGCTTCCTGGCGGCCCGCCCCTCGCCCCTTTGGTAGATAGCTGTAGGGTTTCTGGCTGCGGACTCCTTCCCAGTTCTCCTTAGCCTCTCCTCCTCAGTTGCTTTCCTTCCTTCCTTTCTTTCAATAAAAGTAGCTGCGGTTGGACGTCTGTCGAGTGATCCGGAGGGAACTCAAAGGGCTCTGCGGGTCTGCTTGGCTGTGGTTTACCTGCTCGGAAGGGGGAGAACCCAGAGGTGTAAGCGCTCAGGACCGTCCGTTTGGGAATGCCATTGTGCTGCGGCTTTCTTCCAAACCGACCCTTTACTGTGGTTCTGGAAGATTCCTCCTCCCCTCAGGCAATTCCCTCAGTAGTCAGCTCGCCCTCGGTAGACTCTGGCGTGCGCTCGGTCTTGCTCCCTCTCCCTCTCTCCCTCCCTTCCTCTGTCTCCCAAGGTTCTTGTGAGATCTGTTGGCATTTCGGTTTCTCAACTGGGTTACTGGGAATAATATATGGAAAGATTTCCCCTGTCTTAGGGGAGAAGGAGAAGTTCCATGACTTTCTATTCGAGCGCAAGTGGGGGCTCCTGGCAGGAAAGAACGAGGTTGCCTGGCCCCCAGAAAGGTGGGAGAATCAAGCGCTGGCGCTTCTAGGCGGTGTGAACCCTAGCTGTTAGTCAACGTTGAGCTTCCCATCTCTTTTCTCCAGTAGCATAAGCCCAGGAGCTTTCAGAAGTTACTGAAGAAGTATTTAGTTGAAGATCGCAACCCCCAAAAGCTTTTTTTTTTTTTAAATATTAAACTGATCTATGTATATGTAATAGAATACCTGAAGGACTGCAGTCTTTAGCGCTGCAGCTTTAGACAGGACCAAACTTCTGAGAGGCCACTCTGGAAAAAAAAAAAAAAATCCGCCAGATTCATAGATACTTTACAGATTCTTATGCTCGAATAATTTAGGTTTTGAAAATCGCCCAAATCTTCCTGGAAAACAAACAAGACTTGCAAGATTGCTTTCAATTTGCAGAGGAGAAACAAAGGTTATTAGCCATATCTGTCCCATTTTGCAAACTTGCAATGCTCCCGGGTTTTTCTATGCCTCTGGAATGCTTTAGTAGTTATTTGTTAAATACCCCAAAAGGAAGATTGAGGAAGGTAATGGCCTGGATGCAAATGGAAGGGAACTGGAAATAATTCATTCTTTTTAAGGTTATGAAAATTAGAAGCTTAGACTGGCCTTTTGATGCTAATTCCTTACTTGAATGTCATTTATTCTTTTGAAGACTTGTATTGGAATTCTAAAAGTAGGTATAATTTTCTTTAGGGTTGGTGTTATGAGGGCAATAACCCTATTGGTATGATTTTTGCCTTATTTTGAAAAACTTCCATGTACAACATTCCTCTTTGTGGTGGGACTGTCTTCTGGACAGCCTGTGAATGCACAGTGAGCATGAACACATGCACATAGCCACCCCCATCTGTTGCATAATGTCTAGTTGTAAATGACTGAGTTTATCACTTTGAACCAGAAAAGTTACAGATAACCAGACAATCCCAATAATGATTATCTAGAAAAGAAGCCACTCTATTTTTCTGTGCCTGTCCCCATCAGCTTTGCTTTCCTTCTTGCTTAATACCTCAGATCTTGAATATCTGCACCATAAAATGTGGGGGATTTAAAGACTATGGGAGGCTCCCTTTGAAAAAGACTCCAGAGACGGTCTTTCTAATCCTGGATACTTGAGCCGGAAGGGATGAGATTGCAAAAGGGATGTAAAAATGCAATTTAGTGAAAAACTTCAGGGAAAAACCATGAAGCCACTTCTCACTGTGTGTTGTGCAGACATATGTTAGCTTGGATGAGAACAGGGATGGCAGTGCAAATAAATAAACAAACCCAGAGAGAAGCTCCAGTTCTTGAGCCATCCCAGAAAAGAAGTGCTAGATGCAATGGGCAGGAATAACTTGTCAAAGAGTAAGCACTCTTCAGAGGAAACATAAGGAAAACATTAAATAAATGTTTCAGTATTCTTTCTTTCCTGATGCTATGCCTTAGAATAACTTTTTGCCTGATCTATGTTACCTTACTGTTAAAAGTGTGTTTACTCGTCTGGCTGTCTTGCATTCCCTTAACTGCTCTAAGATCTTACATAAGGCATGCCATGGTTTATTTTGTCCAGCATAGTACCTATTTTTTTTTCTTCAATAAACAACACTCAGGAAAGCCTGTGACTGGTAGTGGATTTCAGAGTTCAAACCTAAAGCAAATTAAAAGCGATAGGCTAAGCATGGAGGTAGACAATTGCTTCTTAGTTTTCTCTAAAAACATAAGTCCCAGAAATTTTTGATTCCCAAGAATCTAAGAGACTCAGGCCAGGAGAATCAAACAGTTTTGGATAAAAATTAGAGGGTTAAACATATGCAAACTAACTAAAACAATTTCTCATATCTCTTCTACCTCCTCCCCCCCAAAAGGCAGTGACAACAGTAACAAGTTATTTTTATCCATTGCAGCAGTGGCACTTTAAGGAAAGAAAAATGATTCTCATATTGTTGAATCCATACAGCAAATATGTAGAAGAGGTTGAGCTCCAGAAACAGAGAGCAAGCCCAATAGTTTGGAATGGGATATAACTAATAGTGATGAGAGATGTTTGGCAAAGTTGTGGCTGACATCAGTCATTATACCACAGAGCTAATATGCACATTCTGAAAATGCTCAACTCTCCAGTTGCTCAGATCTGGAGTCATTTGAATGTGTAAGTCAAATAGGGTGCTGGCTGGCTCTGTGTTACTTTTGTAGCTAGAAGTCATCTCTGAAACCCAGAGCAGACAGCAGTATTTCAAAGCTATTGAAATTGGTAGACAAAGGACAACTAATATTTTTAGAGAAAGAAAGGTGTTACAATGATTATAGCCATTTAAAAGTGATTCAATATCTACATAGCATTAATAAAATGAGAAGATCAAGACCCAAGGTAGATCACTTTCTCTCAAACAAGAAAAAATGTTCTTCCTCCCATTTATGAAGTTATGGGGCATTTACAGAATTGCATGCCTGTTTTAAAATTTCTTTCTTTCACAAATCAGTTAACTGCTGGGATCACTTAAAAAGTGAATATTCAATAGTACTCACTATAAAAAAATCTAAACTCAGAAAGTTTTGCATTATTAAAGAGCTTTAATGTTTAGAGGATATGTGTTGCAGTAAGAGGGCACTGGATTAAGAATCTGGGGATCATGGTGAGTCCTCATTCTATATTATTATTGTGTACCAGGTTTCTCCATCTGAAAAATGAGCAAATTCAACTAAGTGATTTTCCAAGCCCCTGTTAGCTCTGAAAATAATGGCAATATCTGCAAAAAAGAAAGAGAGACTTGTAATTGTAAATGTCAAAGCTATTTCTAGTTGTGTGACATCACAGCTTTCACTTACGGAGTTGTGTTTAATTGAATAGGTCCAGATTTAGAAATTTCCTTTTAAATGCGTTGATTTTCTGGAAATGCCTAACCCATTACAAGAATCCTAGATGACTCTAGCCCAGTAAAGATAAATCCAGGACTAGTTTAATCCATCTAGATGTCTGTAGACTTTGGGATAACAAGGAAGAACAAATGTTAAGCCCTGGATTCTGGGCAGACTCCTAGAGAAAGTAGGGTAAAGGACTTCTATGTCTCATGGAAATAGCACTCATTTCAGTTTGTTTTCAGGAATCATAGGTGAGGGAGGAACATGAACTTTATTGAGTAAGGGCCTTTATTTTCATTTCATGGTATTCCTTACTTTTTCAGAATAAAAGTTCAGAAGTAAAAGTACTTTTTGTTTTTTCTATTCATATCATATTTATAAGGATTTATATCCAGTCTCTTTTGTCCCAGAATACCCTTGGAAGGTCAGCAATAAAGCTAGAATGACTGTGGTCGCATCTTCAGATTGAGGAATGACTTTCAAAGGAATGAAGTATTTTATGATGTAGAATATTCAACTGAGAGAATACTAATGAACCATTTTTGCATTTTCATTTGCATGGGTTACCTCAAAATAGCTTCAAAACACATTGTGTCTTCAATAGGATAACTGAAGCCAGAAAGGTAAAGTCACTTGCTTAAGCTTAGGTAGTAAGTATTCTGGATAGTTTATATTCCCCAAGATGTATTTTCTCTGCCTTCCTTGTCCTTCAGGATGTTGATTGCAATGGACTAAGTCACCGGAGCTCCCTTCCTCTGGTTTCCTGTTAAGTTCAGCCAGAGGGGGTATATGCAGAAAATCAGAGCGTGGGAGAAAAGAATGATGCTGCTCCCTTCCTGCTTTGGCATCATTCTGGAAGTGTCTGTATCCCTGGGATACTATGGCTGTGTGAAGCAATGCCCTTTCCATAGCTCTAGCTCTCAAATAGATTTCAATACCATCATTTATCTTCCCCAAATCTTTGGGCCTAGCAATAAAAATAGGTTCATACTATAACTAGTCCAGAGATGCCTCAACGCCTCCTATTGATTTTTTTTACCCCATCTGCACCATTAAAAATAGTCATTTTTTAGAAGTATCTTCCAAAAATATTTGCTGCATCTCTAAGTACACAGAAGAATCAGCTGCAACTTGAAATGAGGTGGTCTGATTTAAAGCTAGTGCTTTTACTACCATGTCATCCTGCCTTTTCAGCAGAATGCATGCTTATTAAAAGTGAGTTGGCTGATTAAAAGTGAGTTGGGGGTCAGGTTGGGCAGGCGAGAAGGCTTATAAAATAAGGAAGCAGACACACAACAGACATCAGAGCCAGGTCATTGGTTAAACCAGAGTGAAGAACTAGAATGAGAATGACAAGAAATGAAGCAAAGTTCAAAGTTACAGCCAGGCAATCAGAAACAAGGAGACAAACAGGAAAAGAAAGAGCAAGGTAGTCAGGAAACAGCAGTAGCAAAAGTGAAAGCGGACGTTGATTTTAAGGCATGTTTTGACTAGGTCACTATTTTTTTCCAGCTATGTCTAAAATGATTCTTGCATAATCCACAAGCTAGTAAGGGTACCTCATTGGAAAGGGAACAAAGTGGTATCTGAGGTCAATCAGCCATCCATTTATTCCCATGAATATTTGTTGACAGTGTCTTCTATGGGTGACTCCAGTACAGACACAAAGGCAGGGTTTTATGTAAAGCTTATAAGGCAAGAATATTGAGGGGATGACTTTATGGATTGAATTGGTGCTTGGATTAAAAGCCATGCCTTTGCGAGGCATGGTAGTGCACACCTATAATCCAAGTGGCTCAGGAGGCTGAGGTGGGAGGATCATGAGTTCAAAACCAGCCTCAGCAATTTAACAAGGTCCTAAGCAATTCAGTGAGACTCTGTCTCTAAATGAAATATTTAAAAAAAGGGCTGGGATATTGCTTTTTTGGTTCAATCCCTGGTACCAAAAACAAACAAACAAAAAACCCTTTGCTTATGATGGAAATAAAATAACATATAAAAGCACATAAGGACATGCTCAACAACAGGTTTTAAGAACTCTCTCTCCAAGAGTCATATTTAAAACCAAGACAACAAAACTTCTCTCCACATAAACCATTAAAGCTTACATGTGATAAGGGATATGCTGATGATAAAGGAAGAGGAAAGAGGGACAATATGGGAGGGTGGGGAGGCAAGGGGAACTTTTTGTCTAGGATGTGCAATGTTTGAGGTACTAATGGTGAGTACTCATGAGGATAAAGAAGGGTTCAGATTCCTTCCTGTGCTTGAGGTGGGCCCTGGTTCAGAGGTGGAGGGGGAAACTCCTCTTTTGTGGTGTTTGGTGGAGGTGGCTGGTTGCAGCTGGCTGCCTGCTTGCTTAAGAGGCAGCCCTACCCCAGAAGTATTATCAGCCTCCTTGTCCTCCCAACAGTTCATTGTGGCTGTGTTGACCATGTGGGAGTGTTGTTAATGGCTGACACCCATGTGGAGGTCTGTGTAGGTTAATGATTGGACCACTTTACTGTAGCTACTCTGTGGGCAGATTCCTCTCATATGAGAAAAAATGCTATTTTGTTTCTCCTATTTCTTGAAAGTGTTTGAAGAGATTTGGAGTAACTAACAAAGAAATGAGGACTGGCCATCCCAGGGGTCTGGCTATTCCCACTCACCTGCTAAAGCTCTCTCCATACTTTCTTGTGTTCCTTTGGGACATGTTCTCCCCAGAGGGGTTTTGTGCATCCAAGCTTATCAGAAGTCCCCTGCTGAGTCTCATCCTTTTGGCACACTGGCCCTCCCCACCCTAAAAGTTCCCTACTCTGAAACTTAACCCTTGCTCACATATTAGTGATAAAGGGCTGGTTCAAATTCCTTTCCTTCTCTTCCACAATAGGGTCTGTTCTTTCTAAAAACCCATTTTGATTTCATATTGTACTGTAGGTTATGTCTCACATGTGGGGAACTTCAAGTCATCATGAGGAAGAGTAAAAACTCTGATTGGCTGTTGGTCCTGATATTTGGCTCAATGTTCTTTCTTTACAGGCAAGATTGCTTCAGTGAGAAGTATTTGGGAAGTCCTCCAGTGTCACTTATACTGCATTTTGTAGGTCAAAGCAAGTGACTGGGGCTGGTTCAGATTCTATGGTTTACCCAATAAACCTCATCTTTTGATAGGAAGGGCTGCAAATAATTGTTGGCTACTTTTAATCTACCGCAGAACTAATGAGTAGATTACTGATTACTGTATGAAGTCAAGATTTTGAATTGCCCTTCAACCAATTGTAAATTGACACTGAATTAAAACAAGAAAGCAAAACTGAGGTATTATATGCCCTATTGGACCACCTATAGAGTGTTTAGTTCTAGATTAGTTAGTTCTTCCTCTGAACTGGGTTTTCAATACTAGACTTAAAACCTCAGAATATCAAAGTATAATGCTCCAGGCCACTTCTGGGAGACAGTTTGGCTTTAGGTTCATAAGTAAAAACAATTTTGATTTGGAACTTATAGAGAAAGATCTTTGTGTCATTTTCATCTTGAGGAAAGCACAAGGGTTTCCCTCATAGAAAGGTAACTTTAACTTGTTATTTCCTTTCTTTCTCTTATGGTAAGAACTCAGGCAGCATTCCTCAAGGTTTGTAGCTACAATTAAGAATTCTTCTCATTGAAAGGAACTTCATGTAAATACCTCTTTGCCAGGAATTCTTCTTTTTGTCTGTTAAGATTGATATGATGCAGTATAGAGCCATCAGCAGAAGCCTGAAAGATGTAAAGGCCATGCTCTTATAACTCTAGGACAATAAGTCATAATAAATCTCTCTTCTTTATAAGTTATCCAGTCTTGGACATTTTGTGGAGTAAGACACACAATGCTATGGATTGAACATGTCCCCACCAAATTCTTGTATTGAAACTGAACCCCCAATGTGATAGTACTAAGAAGTGGGGCTTTTGGAAGGTGATTAACTCATAAGGATATGGCCTTCACAAATTCATTTAGTTCCCTTATGAAAGAGGCTTTAAGAAATACCCATGCCCCTTCTACTATGGGAGAGTATAGCAAGATGGTGCCAACTTTGAAGCAAAGAGCAAATCCTCACCAGATACTGACTCAGTTGACGTTTTCATCTTGGACTTCTCATCCTCCAGAACTATATGTAATAAGGTTCTGTTGTTTCAAAGTTACCCAGTCTAAAGTAGCTTGTTATAGCAGCAGGAATAGATTGAAACATAGTGTGATATTGAGAAATTGAGGTTCAACCTAGATTCCAATAAGTAATACCTTGAAGATTTCTCTATCAAATAATTATATTAATATGTAGCTTGGTTTTCTTTTCTGTCTCTGTGAGTGCATGTGTATTGGTATTTTTCTCCTATTTGTTCTAGTTAATGAATGTTTTCATATCAGTATGTGTACCACTCAAAACCCTCAAAGTTTATTTTAAAACAAATAGGACTAAGAAACTTAAGAGCTAGTGAGTTATTTTAATAGATTGTTTTCTTCTTTATTTCTGATATTTGGCAAGGGAAGAAGGCATGATCTGTGCAGGGTATTCTGAATGTGAATGTGTGGAATAGCTGTGTCTAATAAGGATGCTGAGTAAGTATGGGAGATGCAAAGATGAGGGCAGAAAAAGAAGCTACCAGAAAAAGCAGAAACACAAGAGAAGGTGTGACTGTTTCAAGGATGAAACAAGTGTTTTAAAGATGGCCTTAGGAAGCATTAACAGAAAAGTTTAATTTATCACCTTTTTACAATCTCTTAAACATAGATGGAGATTGTATACAATATTACACAATGAATTATTCTAAAAATAATTTAAAAATCCCTGAGTGATTCACCTGAGCTTTGACATATCTGATGAGATAGGAATGAAGAAAAATTATCCAGAATATTCAGTGGTGATTGAAAATAAGTACACTTGAACACAAGGAGGTGAGGAAAAACACAGAATATCATTTTTGCTCTTCATCCATTTTTCTGCTTTAAAGTAATTATTATCAAAATTGATGCTGTTATAGGTAGTTAGTAGTAATGATTATATGAAAGGATTTTCTCTGCCATGATCAGCTTCCTTGGGGGATCCTCAATGGCAATAGAGAATTATATGATTAGATGCTAGTATGTATGTTACATTCTAATTTAAGGATTGCCCCAACTAGTGAAAAATATATTAACTTATACCCCAAAGTTTAATATTCCACATTGTTTAATTTGAAGATAGTAGTTTTCAAAATGTTACGCAGATGCGTTTTTCATTCCCAGAAAAAAAGATTGTGTATAATTACCCATTGAATTAAGGCCATTAATTTTTGGAGGAAAGGGCATCTTAGACTGCAATTTCATTGTGTTGCTTTGAAGTCTCAAAGCTGTCTTCCTTCAATCCCTAGTAATAGTATTGTTGCAATGGATCTGTTGAGAAAAGTAAGATATTTTTAATGTCAAATTTTCTTTTTATATACTAGCAAAGTTATGAGTCCAAATAGACAGTTTCACTGAAAACCGGTTATCTAGGAATCAAAATTTAAAAGAGATCCTTGCCTAGGGAAGAAGAAATGGAGAACCCTTCTGGAGGGAGGAGAGTGAGAATGTAGGACAAAGAAAGCAGAATCTAATCTAATCTCTCTCTCTCTCTCTCTCTCTCTCTCTCTCTCATTTATTTATTTATTTTTTAGTAGTAGGGATTGAACTCAGGGGCACTCAACCATGGAGTCACATCTCCAGACCTATTTTGTATTTTATTAGAGACAGGGTCTCACTGCGTTGCCTAGCACCTTGCCATTACTGAGGCTCAATTTGAACACGTGATTCTCCTGTCTTAGCCTCCTGAGCCACTGGGATTAGAGGCATGTGCCACCCTGCTGGTTTCTAATTTCTTGATGGCTGATCATTCATATGGAATTACACAAGAGATGGGATTTACACATTTAGGGCATTGTGTAAAATGTGTATAAAGAACCAAAGGTCAGAGGATGAGATAAATTCATCCCTTTGTTGGTGGGAATAAATATAATTTTTTCAAGAGTAAATTTCCTTGGAGACAAGAAACATTTTGTTTAGCACTTAAGTATGAATGAAAAGTAACCAAAGGAGTTTCCCTGTAATACTGGCCCTGGCATGACATTGTTTGGCAGCCACAGAGCTGTTTAGCACATAGTTCTGTCTCTCTTCATGCTGCTTTCTGGACACGTGTAGAGATTGCATCTCCTGTGCCTTCTCACCCCCTTTAAAGTTAGGCCTGGTATATATAAATGGAGAGAAATGAGAGCAGAAATGGTACTAGTCATTTCCAGATAAAAGTCTGAAGAATCAGATTTGAATTCACCACACTCTCTGTCTAGTGCCTTTGTGACCAAGGAAGTACACGACAGAATGAAACCTCCTTTACCTGAGGTCCCTGAGTAACCACAGTACACAGATTTCTCATTCCCACTCCCCTCCTGATCTGTGAATGAGAAACACATCTTTGTAGTTATTGAGCAACTGAGATCTCCCTTAAGTCAGATTCTGAGTCCTTCAGTCAGAGTAGTTTCTAGCATGTATAAATCAAGACATTTGTTCAGAAAGGGAATAAACAAGACATTAAAAATAAGGTAATTTCTATCAAAGTGTCAAAGAGACAAGTAATGGATAATTTACAGAAGAAATTCAAAAGGACCTCATTGAGAATGGGCAAAAATGACTGAATGATGGAGCAGCTGAGTCCACTGAAATAAGATATATTTGCTGTTGCTGAATTAATAGGCATTTAAAAGTTAAATGGACTCTTTCATTTTCTGTTCTTTGTTCAATATTGATTTTTCTATGTTAGTCCATTTTTTATTACTATAATGAAATACCTTAGGTAATCACCTTTATAAAAACAAAAGAGTTTTTTTTTTTTTTTTTTTTTTTTTTTTTTAGCTCAGCTCTGGTGAGAACCTCATGGTACATGGTAGTAATGAGCAAGAGGGAAAGATCACATTTCCAGAGTGATTGATGAACCAG
Source organism: Spermophilus citellus (assembly GCF_964194105.1). Taxonomy (NCBI): domain Eukaryota; kingdom Metazoa; phylum Chordata; class Mammalia; order Rodentia; family Sciuridae; genus Spermophilus; species Spermophilus citellus. The sequence continues at coordinate 134,043,662 of NC_138186.1, read as the reverse complement.
GCTTGCTTTTAAAATAATTCACTGTCACTGTACAGGGAGCTCAGGGCGCCTACAAAATGTATCTTAATCTCTTCTGAGGTCAGCTTTCTCAGTGACCTAAGGATCTCCTACCAGGTCCCACCTCTTAAAGGCTTTATGCCATCTAATCCAGCCTCACTAGGGACTGAGCTTCTAACACACAAGTTTCCTAGAACAGAGCACATCCAAATCTCAGAAATTATCTTTAAAACCAGGTTGAGATACATATATTTCAAAGAACTTGAAGAATCCTTGTTGGATCTTTTAATTAAAATTTTCACACTTGGCCAATATTTGAGTGTGGTGCTGTATTCCCTCCTTCAGCAGTGCACATTATTCAGGCAGTCTTGGCACTCTGCATCACCAGATCCTAGGAGGCTTTCAAAACATTCCTACAAGTGTTTCATGCAGTCCCCGCCAGTGGATGGGAACTGGAACACAATAAGGAAACCTATTTTCCACCTGACCTTGAGGTAAGGAAACATTTAAGCATCCTTGAGAGACAAAAGTGTATGCTGTTCTTAAAGACTTTGCAGAGAAGGAATTACAAATCTTTTTCATAAGCTTTTAAAAATAGAAAGCAAATTTCATTGTCCTCGAATGGCAAGTCAGGACAGCATAAGGTTTCTGCACTGAACTGAAATTTCAAAAGCAAGCTGGAATATCTGCCTAGAAACTGGTAAAACATTCAAGTTTAAGGGAGGCTCTAGTTTAGTTGGATTTGCAGAAGTCAAGAATTCTGGAACTGGAAGTACTAGCAGAGCTCATCCAGTGTAGATTATTTTTATTTTGAATATGGGAAACTGAGAAGTGAAAGAATAAATGGCCAAGGCTGTCCTGGCAAGGTTGAGGCTAAAACTCTTTCCTTGGTACAGCTGGGACACTGTTAAACACACCAGAATTCTGAATACTGTGCATTAAGCATTCAGAGTTTTATCCCTCAATCTGTTTTAGAAATCCTTTTCATCAGTCCATATCCCTGAATGAAAACAGTCATTTTATTAATCAGTCCATTCATTGATTCACATTTATTTAACATTCCTTTAGTATGAACTTTGTTTGGCCTTGTCCTTCACCTTCATCATTATTTCAAACTAAGAAATCTTCAAAAAGTTTTAAACAACTATAAATGTAGCCATTTTCTTTTGGTTAAACATTTTAATTCTTGTTCTTTTAATAATTTCTCACTGACTTAGCTACACTTCTTATTTTCAAAGTCTATGGTCAGGTGAGTTTTGAATATACTAAAAAGAAGACCTAACATTTCTGCATTTACTTTGTAACTGAAACCCATATTTGTTTTTATAACTAAAGAATTCCATATGAATTTTCTGTACAAACTGATCCCAATTTTATTTTTCAGTCATACTTAAGGAAAACATAAACCCCTCAAATAAGGCCATGTGTTTATGTTATTATTCTATTTTTGTTCTGCTGAAATCCATTCATTTATTTTCAAATTGCTGTAATGTATAAAAGTCACTTTAATTCTACTTCCTTGCTGCCAATCAGTGAGCATGCTGAGTACCTACTTTGTGGACAATAAGCACGATGTATTAAATGTAGTGAGAATAACTTTTCTTATTACTGGAAAAAAAGTCACTCTCTTAGACTATAGATAACTAAGAACAAGGCCAGTTTGAATAAGATACTGGTTTTTGAAGACTTGAGTGTTAAGCCAGCTTTTGAAGCAAATGAAGTCTAAATCTCATGATGTTACAGGAATTGAGCAGCGCAAGTGTTGAAGATATTCCTGTTCAAGGGAAAAACTTATGTAGGAATTCATATTCCCTCCTCTAAGGCCAGTTGAATGGCCAGTGTCAGCTGTCCCTTCAGAATGTTCAGCCTCGTGTTCTGCAGCAATTCCTGAGAGCTCAGGCACTATGGCATGTCCTGGCCTCCATATACCTAATCGTTTTTCCTTCTGAGTAGGTTGGAAGTTATTCTTAATCTTCTCTTCCATGTTGTGCATCTTACTCATCACTGGAATCTAAAACACATAAATTGTGTGTGTGTGTGTGTGTGTGTGTGTGTGTGTGTGTGTGTGTGTTGAGAAGGGTGGGTGAATGGATACCAGCTGTAGCTCTGGTTTCATTCCCAAGTATATTCAGCTCAATAGGCCTGGTACTTAGGGTATCCTCAGAGCTACAGCACCAACATCACCTAGGAACTTGTTAGAAATGCAGACTTTCATGCCTCACCCCAGAACTTCTACATCACAATCTACCCCACCATTTTAACATTTTTCCAAGTGATTTGTATGCACACTAAGGTTGGAAAAGCTGCTTCCTGATACAATCATCTGTGAGAGCCTTTAAAGATACCAATGAATAGATTGAATTTCAACACATTTAAATCAAAAGCTGGTATTACGGTATCATCATGATTTAAACACTGCCCAGGAGATTCTAGGGTGCCCTTGGGTTGAGACTAGCTGCTCTATTCTTTTCCAAATAGTCCTAAAGATAAGAATCACCTAAAGCCCTTGTTTCTTTTTTTTTTAATATTCCATAGTTTAGGTATAGGGTCTACTGAATCAGAAATCAGAATTTTTAAAGGAGAGAGTTGTCCTTCTGCATATTTAACAGATGGTTCAGATTCCATTCCTTTCATCTGGTGACCTTGGGGGAACTAATTTTTGTCTGTATCCTTACATCCTTCATCAGGTGATAAGAGAAAGTAGATTCACAAAGCAGGGAGACAAACACGGAAAAGAGAGAATGTGGGATGAGATATAGGTCCCAAAACATCCAATAGAATGGGGCAGAGGTGGAGGTGGGTCTCCAATCAGCTGACACCACTTTATCATTATCAAGAGCTGTTGCTGTACCTAGATCAGTGAATGATTCTCAACAACTCTAAATCTCTGTTTGGGAAAGGTTTGGTGCTGAAAGGGTACATTTCAGAGAAGATAACCAGAGTTTGTGGGGAAGAGGGAAAAGTCATCAGAATAGTTAATGTCTTATGATTAATAGTTAATAGTCTTATGATTCAGTGCGAAGGAAATAAGAACACGTTCTTCAGACTGGTGCAAAGCTACGTTTTGGATTCCTTACATTTTTATGTGATCCTCAGATTGAGGAATACTTATTTCAAAAATGTGTATTTTTTATTGGTATATATGACACAAAGGCCAATAATACATTTCAAAGAATTACAAGGATTATATTTATTACATCTGTATAATGGCCATCTCAACATAGAATACCAGATTGATTTGACAGAGTGATTCTTCAAATGATTATATTAGATTTTGTTTAAAAATGTCTTCTTTTCAAAATTGTACTTGCTGTATAGAATTATTTGTGTGTGTGTGTATATATATATATATATATATATATATATATATATATTTTTTTTTTTTTTTGTATTTGTAGTAGGATAAATACCCTGTATCTTAAGTATTTACATATCAGAAGTATATGGAACACTCTGTAAGGGGCTACAAAGAGAAGATACTAGAGAATACAGTGCCTGTTTCTAAAGGGTTTAAAAATTTAGGGAGTGGTTGGTTGGAGGTCAGGACTTGTATGCACAAAAAAGAACAATAATGGATCAAAGCATGGATTGAGAACCAAATAAGAGATTCAGATAGGACATACTGAAGAAGTTGAGAGTGCTGTGCTGCCTATGAATGCTATGTTACATGGAAAGTGCCATGTAACAGGGGGCTACTTTCTGTTTCATCACAAATTTGTGCTATATGACTTTAACAATTATTTACTTTCTCTCAATATTAGTTAGTTGAAGGAAAATACAATAGGAAAAAAAGAAGGAAAGAAAGAAAGAAAATTCTTCCTGAATTTCCCTTGCTGAACTTAAGAGAACTTCAGGAACACAATGAGTTATCTTATCTTGTGTGAATATCTAGAGGAATTACAAGACCCTAAGATAATGAGCACCTTTGTAATAAACACCCAAACTGGACATTTGGCTGATAACATTGGTCTGCCTTCTCCTTCTAGCAAAGGGTCGTGATTTCCCAACAAAGGGAGGGGAGTTGCAAAACAGCAGGACTTTGCTACAGTCAGTAATTAATGAAGTGCTAAAAGTGTCAGAGCAGAGGCTCCCAGACTAGTGTGTGACTCAAAGGGATAAGAAGCACCAAGCATTTTAAACAAGTGTCACTTAAATAAACAGTAAGTCAAGTGAGTCCAGTCTGTGGAATGGGAAACTGTCTATTGATATCAGGAGTCATTGCATGACTGGGTAATACAATATTATGAGGATTAGTCATTCTATTTTGCAACTTGTGAAAAACTGGAGATTTTCCCTCAGTTCTACAGAAGGTGAGCAATTATCTGCTTCTCAGTATTCAAGGAAGTCAAAATGAACTCCTCACACACAATGGTGTTCAAATAAATAACCAATCCGTTACAGTTTCCCACAGCATGACTTTTCTTTACTCCTTTAATGAATATGAATCAATCAAGTTAATTATTAATATTTGTGGACAAGTCAAATTATTTTGCTAATCAACTAATAGCTGGGGACTCAAGGCCTAACAAGAATTTTCTTTACTGGGAGGAACATTACTGAGAAAAAAATGACGTAAGTGGTCACTTTGCCAAAAATGAAATGTGGTTTTCTACATAGTAGAAGAATTCCTGACTAAATTCGGATACATGTTAAGATATTGTTCACATTAAAATTTGATGGTTTCTTATATTATCTCCAAGTTTCTTTATGTAAGTATTTAAAGTTGGGGGTTGTCAGTACTAAAATAACAGGATATTTGAATTTATCAACATATGATGGCAATTCCTATCAAACAGAACTCACTAAAATATCTATATCCATAAGTATATACATAAAATATTGTTATTCATAAAAATATGTCCATTAAAAATAATGAGTCATTTTGACTTTCTTTTCTACCTATAGTGTTTCTACTAGAATGGGAAGTTAAAAATGATCTGATGAAACTTGATTACCCTAGAGTGAGTGTTATTTCAATGAAGGATTTCATACTACTTCTGTATAATTCGTACAAATTGAGGAAATGTTTATATTGAATAAGTCTACCTGAGATTAAAAATGCAAAACAAATTAAATAACTCTTAAGTATGTTCAAATGTTAAAATTTTAGAAGTAAATAAAACCCTAATATTATTCTTTTCTTTCTTTCTTTTTGTTTTTTGCAATATGGAATATATATATTTGCAAATGTTTAATGTTCCTTTAGGGCAAGATATATATCTTGCCCTAAAGGAACATATATCTTGCCCTAAAGGAACATTAAATATTTGCAAATGAATATCTATTCATTTTAAGTATGAAAGACTGAATCTCATTGAATTGGTTTAGTGAACATTAAATTATAGAAATAAAGGCTTAGTGTTTGGTTGATTTGATTTGATAGCATTTATTAAATGTAAGCTCATTAAAAGAAACTATCTGCCTTGTACTAAAGCGATTACTGTGAATTTGGAATTTTAACACTTTAAATCATAGAGGCAGTATTTAATGACTTGACCTTAGAGATCTTTGGTTCTGGCACCAGTAACTGAATAAGTTAGAGACATAAATCAGTAGTCTATGCAACAGAAACATTTGAGATCTATCCATGGAAATACTCTGAGTTGTTTTGACTTTTTTTCTCTTATAGTTATTTCTTGGGAGGCGGGTTGCTTTGAAGATTGAACTTTTCATGTTTTAAAATGTGTATTGAAAAAGTATTGGATCAAGTCTTTTCCTTCAACATACTCTAGAGGGAGTCAAATCTAAGAAAGTTATGTTTGATGCATTTCAAGTACTGTTGGTTCTTTTTATGAGTTCCTTTTCTTGGTAGCAATCTGTTTTGACCCTCTTAGTTAATAAACCCCCAGTCCTTGGTTAGAACGTGAAGCTAATGAGACCAGGGAAGACACTGAGCTCCTGGGTGAATATCTTACAGAGAAAATCTCTCTTCTCTGGTCACAGCCCACTAGGGTCAGCACATGTACCAGTGCACAATTTGGCATGAATGAGGAGAGGGGGAAAGGTTGCACACTCAGGGCCAGGAAAATTCCTTCTTCCCCAACAGGAATAACAAACTCCAATTATAGAATTGTCAATTAGGGGTGTCAATAAGTAGCTGTTTGAACTTAGACAAACCACTTAACCCCTTGGAAATTCAGTTTTTCAATTCTGCTTAAATGAAAAGTTGAGTTAGACGGTCACAGGTCTAAATTTTATATTATTTTTACAGCAGATAGTTGTTTACTTGTATAAAAACATGTCTTGAAAATCTGGGTATGAACCAGAATCTCTTAGAAAAAGTTTGGTTGTCTGTCATTTCATTCTTAATATCTTTGTGCCAACACTACATACACAAAACCGGACTGCATGTATTCTCCCCAAATACCTCCTGTGCATTTCCAATATTTATTTCTTTTATTGCACTACTTCTTTCACTTGAAATTCCGTCAACTTCTATTGACACTTGTAGAAATCCTACGTGCTCCTCAACTGAGGTGTATGTGCTCTGTGAAAAAAAAAATCATTGTTCCTTCTCAACATGATGGGCATGATTTCTGCTTCTTCTAAATTTCACTTCAATTTGTGTTTTTTCCCTTTTGTCTTTCTCTTTTTAATACTCAGGAATGGACCCAGAGTCTCAAGCAAAATTTTTCTCTTTTTGACACTATCAAATCCTGCCTTGTGTTACAGGTTTTTTTTTTTTTTTTTTTTGGACATGTCTTAATCTTTTAACAAATGTTCAAGTTCCTTAAATCCAGGGATCAAGTGATCTAATCTTTATATTCTCAATTTTAAGTAATATGAAGTGCTCAAGAATAGGTGTCATAAAAGCTGACAAAATGAATGAAAGGATACTTTTTTTTAAAAAAAAAGAAACTTAACTTTTGAAAAATTGTTAAAGTAGGCATAGAGTTCGTTTTAGTGAGATCACTAATTTCAACTCCTCAGGCTCCATAATGCCTAAGTTTCTGAGGAGTTGGTTTTAGGAAATTTTCTCCATAGGAATTGAAGGAGGAAAAAATACTTGGTATATTTTTTTTTAAATTGTAGTTTACATGCTTATTTCTAAGAACTCATATAGCTTCAGTGTTCTTTGGTGACTGGAAGTTGATATGTATCAGAAGCAGACTGTGAGTGCATACTTAAAAAAAAAGAATTGCATAAAATGTTCACACAGTTAATCTTCTGTAACCCTTGGAGGTGAGGAGTTGTCAGCATTTTTTCCCATAAGCTACTAATTTATTTTTGTATCATAAAAATAATGAAATCTCCAAATAAAGATGCATGTGGAATCAGACATGCCCACATTGGTATAAGATGTGTATTAGGACTTTGTTCAACAGTTTCCTAGTTATTGTTGTATATTTTGTTATTTTTCCTTCTTTCTGTCTTCCTTACTTTCATTTATGCTTTTTGTTCCTTCCTCACAACCCATAGTTACACAGACTTATATAGTAGGTTCACAATACATATTTTATTTGATTTTTTTCCTTACTATTCTTTTTCCCTTAACCACCATATAAAATTTTACCTAGGGAAAAAAGTGACATGTGTGGACATATGTGGAGTTCATTGTTGTTTTAAACTTCCAGTTACATATTCTCTCAGAGGCCTCTTCCATCCTGAACTCTTCATCCTTTATTTTTGCTCTTCTGCCTTTTTTTTTTTTTTCCAGTTGGCTGCCATTTCTCTTCTCTAAGGTATCCCACACTCTGGGAACCACTTTCCTAGTGGCTGTAAAAACTTAAATCCCTAATGATAAATGTCAAGTGGTATGGCTGAATCTTTTATACAGGTCATTCCCTACATAGTATCATGTTATGAATGTGTATGGCTTCATCAATGGGTGAGGGCAAGTTCTTCCCTCCTACTGCATGCTGAATTTCTTCAACTTAGGTATGGCTTCCTTACCTTTCAGTTCAGCTCCAGGCTGACAATTGAATTACATTCATGTTGCTTACTTTTCTTATGTTGAGGCCTTTGTACCTCTTCTGGGATGCTGGGTAGGAAAACTTGGGGTGGCCACATTTAATTGTCATCTACAGATATATCTGAAAATAAACCCTACTGGTAATACAGAGGACTAGGGTTACTCACCAATCACAGAGCCTGAAACATTGAGGAGATTGGTGTCAAAGGCCAGATAGAAATACTGGATTAGAGAGGGATGAATGTCATGTTCAAGAGTGACCTAGGATTGGGGGTCAGGGTAGCCTGCATTTTTGCTGTGCCCCTTGGATGCATATTCAGATACTATTTGGGGGGTTGCATTACACTGAGCAGTGTGGGATGTGCAGTATCTAGAAATAGGAGAAACTTTATAATCAGTAATTGGCCAGGTTAATTTTTAGTTATCTGTTGTAGAATGAGGATGCTTCCAAATAAAATCAGATTAAAGATGTGACAGAAAACAAAACATATTTTTACCTCTATAATAAGAGTGAACAGAATTTCAAAATAAAAATAATTAGCAACATCTCTGATTCTGTGGCCTTAGTGTTTTTGTCTTCTTTTCATAGCTTGAGTTGTGCCTTTAAATTATGGAGAAACATTTTGAGTATTGTCAGCCCTTATAACATGGTTGGTATCAGTCCTTTCTTTTGGTTTTAGAGTTAACTTTAATTACATGCTGGTTGTTTTTGCTATTGAAAAATGATGTAAGTGATGGTAAAATGTAACATCTCTATGGCCAAAATTAGTGAAATGCCAGATCCTATGACGTTATCATAGAATTGACCTATGTTCAATGTAGAGTCTGTTTGGGCTGCTAAAGCAAAATACCTTGGATAGGTTAATTTACAAAAAAACAATTTTTTTCCCCCAGTGTCTACAAGTCTAAGATCAAGATGGCTCTTCATAGCTGGGGACTTCTTGCTGTGTTCTCACATGCTAAAGGAAAGAGAAGCTCCTTTAGTTGGGTTTCAGAAGAGACCTAACCCCACTCATGAGAGTGAAGGCTTTGTGACTCAGTCACCTCCTGATACAAGACCTAAGGGGCAGGTTCGAGAGAGGAATGTTAGCGGAGCACAGGCATTCAGACCGTGGTAGCTTAGATTTCAGGATTTTAAGATTGTGTCTCCCTCCGTTTTTTTTTCTTTCTTCCCTCCTCCTTTCCTTCCCTTTTCCCCTTCTTCCATCCTTTCCTACTTTCTTCCTGCCCCTCTTCTGTCAATCTTTTCTTTTTAATGCCTGGAAAGTATGGAAAAACTGACCAGTTAATGTGTGTGTTTGTGATGATCTCTAATCTTTTCTGGAGCTCCTAATATTAAAACCGATAATGCTAATGCTTGAATATCTTCAAAGAGAGGTGGTTATGTCACAAAATTATTTTTAGAATCTAGAACTGAACATACCATGGCTACTCTATGTTTTTACAAACACACGTAAGTGTAGCACTAATATCATTTCTGCAGGAAAAATTAGTGCCATAAAATCATTCTTCATAGTAAACTGTGGGCTACTTACAGCCTCAAACATGTTTCCAATAGCATTTTCTATCTTTATGGCAGGAGTATGGTTTGTGTTCCTCATATTGTGTATGTTCCCGGGTATGATTCTTACTAAGAATAGAAGTAGAAAAACCAAAGAATTAAATATCTTATTTTAACTGAAAAATTTCTTAAGGTTAAACGGTATGGACGTGGAGAGCAGATGTATATTTCTATATTGCAATAATTATCTCAAACGTTAAAATATTTTTTTAAAGAGAGAGAGAGAGAAAGAGAATTTTTTAATATTTATTTTTTAGTTTTTGGTGGACACTACATATTTATTTGTAGGTGGTGCTGAGGATCAAACCCAATGCTGTGCACATGTCAGGCGAGTGTGCTACCGCTTGAGCCACATCCCCAGCCCTCAAACGTTTAAATATTAACTTTATAAAACTCATTATAGAGAGGAAAACCTATTTCATTTATAGTAATGTCAAAATAGAGGGGAAAAATTAGGAGAAAAAGAAAAAAACTACATTGGGGACTGAAGTGCAGAAAATAAGGAACTTGGATTTATCATAGCAAATGCTCTTAAGTTTTACTTGTGTGGTAATTGGTAGTTTTCTTTTGTTGCCTTTATATTTGTGTTCAGTCCTGTGCCAAGATATGTAAAACAGAATAAAACAAAACAAAACAAACAACAAACAAGCAAAAACACAAAGAGTCGAAGTTTCAGAAGGATCTTTTTCACAAAAATAAGTGTTTGCATTCTTTCTCTACTTTTCCTCTCTCTACCGCACCAAAAAATATGTGCTCTCTGTGATTTTGAAAATTATACTTTTTATTTCTTTATGCTGGATATCAAAGTAATAGATAAATCATTCTAGTACTGTGGATAACTTGGGTGTCATTACAAATTATTTCATGAGGCTTTTGAATTCAGGCTTCCAAATTGCTCAACTCTTGTCATCAGATTTTATACATAGACTCTAAGAATATTCATTCATATTCACCTTTGCATTTGGGGGTTCTCTATTCAAGACTAGAGATACCTTGTCTTAGATGAAGGGTAACATCTTTGTGCACTGAGGTGAGTAAGAATTGATGAGGACTTCTTATTTGGGTCTTATCTTGTTTTAATACTATCTATGTCTTCTTGTCTCCTTCTGGGATGTTAACCACTGGACATATTGGAAATGTGTGATCTTTCTTTCTGGTTCTTTGTTTCATACTTAATTTTTATGTTTGTTTTTCATCTCTTTATTTCTGTTAGGAATTATATTTTAGCTTAAACTTGTCTAGGAATATGATAATTAAGTATCTTTTTTGAATTCTTCTAGTGATAAAAAAATGATTTAGTGGCTGGGGATATAGCTCAGTTGGTAGAGTGCTTGACTTGCATGCACAAGGCCCTGGGTTCAATCTCCAGAACCACACACACACACAAACACACACACACACACAAATGATTTAATGCTGGGCCTGGCCTGTAATCCCAGGGTCTTGTGAGATTGAGTCAGGAAGATCAAGAGTTCAAAGCCTGCCTCAGCAAAAGCAAGGCACTAAGCAACTCAGTGAGACCCTGTTTATAAATAAAATACAAAATTGGGCTGGGGATGTGGCTCAGTGGTCAACTGCCCCTGTCAACCCCTCCCCTCAAAATAGATTTCGTTTCTTTTTTCCATTATTATTGAACAGAGAATATAAATTAGTAACTTTTGCTCATTTACTTTTTCATTTTTATTTCTACAATTACTACATTTACATAATTTAATAAACACATTATAGAATTAAACATTTATGTATTTTCCTCAATTCATTTGGCCCCACTTGCTTTCTTGGGTCTTGGCCGTTTGCTCAGTGGAGATCTTTGCCTGTATTACTGTGCAGTTATCCCAAATATTACTTTCTGTCTCAGGCTGCCTGGCAAGAAGGTGGGCTGGTGAAGAGAGATTTGTGGCATAATCTAAATTGGGCTCTACTTATCTGAAAATCTGAAAATTCTCTTTCCACTCGTTGTACATTCAGATGAGCACTGAACCTCAGGCATGAGATATGCCTTTCCTAAATACTATTCAGAGGGGATGATTAACACAACCCAGAAGTTCAAGGGAGTTAACTTGTGAGAAATAGTTGACCAATGAGGAATTTGAGATGAGAGAGAGCTGATTTTCTAGCCCGCTCTCCATCTGAACCTGACCAACTGTTCCAAATCACAGATGTTCCTTCTGACCTGCTATGATATGTCCCTCACTATGTTTCCACCTACCACTTTGCCAATTCTATACCACTCCATGTTGTTTTTGTTCTCCTTGGCTTTTGTTTGTTATTTTTCTTACTTACTGCACTAGTACTGCACATCTTCTTTCCAACCTGCCACCACCCTGTATAAAGGATGAGGATACAAGCTTTACCTTAGTTTCTGCCTTCTAGGAAAGTTAAAATTTGACAAATATTGATTTATTTTTAAATGAATCCCATTTAGAATTATAAAAATGTAGAAATTAAAAAAATAGCTCTCCTTTTCTCTTTTCTTCATTCCCTTACTCAAGATGTTTAATATATGTTCTCATATATTTAGAAGAGATAATAATACATATCATTTTGCTTTGAGGAGTTTTTCTATAAATGGAATAATCATGTATGCCTTTTCATGCAATTTGATTTCTTCAGGAAGCTATGGATTTTGGAGACTGCCCTATAACAACAGAGTGCTCTCCTGCTTCTAAACACAGCATTCCACACTACGGATTACCAAGATGGTACCATGAGGATGTACCAGACTGATTTAATCCATTTCCTTTAAAATATGTGTTTTCAGTAATTTCCAATACAAATAAGGCTGCAATAAATATTTTTTAATGCTTCATGTACCTATGTTTAAATATCTTCTGGGACAGAAATACTATAAATAATATTGCTGAGAATAATGTTAACATTTGTTTTACCGGAAGCTCCCAAGTTCTATATCTTTTAAATTTGCAATTTTTTTTTCTGTGATCAATTTCAGCTACACTTCTAGGAGCACTGAATATTATAAATCTTTACATAGTGCTAAGTTCATCTGTGAAAATGACATTTCATTTATTGTTTTAATTTGTATTTCCTTAACTGAGAAGAACAAACAGCTTTCTAAGTTTACTGAGTACTAAAACATCTAAAAGTACCCATTTTTATTCTTTCCTTATGGTATCTTTGGGCTCACATGAATGAATGATAAAATACACGAGAATATTTTACTCTTTTTAGCCTTTTGTATTCTTTTTTTTTTTTAAAGAGAGAGTGAGAGAGGAGGGAGGGAGGGAGGGAGGGAGAGAGAGAGAGAGAGAGAGAGAGAGAGAGAGAGAGAGAGAATTTTTAATATTTATTTTTTAGTTCTTGGCGGACACAACATCTTTGTTGGTATGTGGTGCTGAGGATCGAACCCGGGCCGCACGCATGCCAGGCGAGCGCGCTACCGCTTGAGCCACATCCCCAGCCCCCTTTTGTATTCTTTGATGTACTGATTTTTGAAAATTTATTGTTATATGAGGTCATTTGTAGCACATAATAGCAATAATTTTTATGTTTTTCTCACTCAGTTTTATTATCAAATGAGTATTTAAATTTAGTTCTATGCTTAATAGAGTTCAACCCTTATCATAATTTTTAAATTTCTGGGCTTGACTAATTCTTAGTTCCTAGAAAAACATAAGAACAAAACAAGCCAAATTAGAAAAGCAAAACCAGAAATTTTCATACTTAGTGATGTTTTGGCATGTAGCTTTGTATATATTTTCTCTGCATATTTTTATATTATACAAATGTACTTTTTAAATATCTTACTACCTGTTGTTTTATTTTTTAAATTCTTAAGAGACAAATGATAATTCGACATATTCATGGGGTAAAATGTAATATTTTAATACTTATTAATTTACAACCTACTTTCCCACTTAACTGTATAATTCAAACATTTTTGAGTATATTTCTTTTTTTCATAAATGTTTCAGTGTGATATATTTCTGAGCCCTTGAATATTTAAGAATGTTTTTTAGTTGTCTTCATGGATGAATAATAACTTGGCTGAATATTAAATTATTGGGTCAAAAAGTTTCTCTCAATTGCTTTTGCCAATTATTATTGCAGAAAGAAAGTTATGTAAGCTATTGTTTTCCTTTATTTTCATCATGTAAAAATTTTTATCTATTTTTTGTTTATTTTTATGGATTTATTCTGATATTTGATTTTACTTTTCAAATCCTTTCAGTTAAATCCCCCCCTCCTTTTTTCCTTTTTTTCCCCTAGAAGTTCTTTGTGAGGGACATTACAGCATAGTGGTGGAGCAGACTGTGAAGTTCACTGACCTAGTTTGCAATCTTCTCTTTCTCTACCAGCTTTGTGACCTTGGGTTACTACTCATTGTACCTTTTTCTACTCAGCTGCCATATCTGTAAATAAAAGCATGCATTATCTGGGAAGTCAAACATGCAAATGTTTGTAATGTTCTTTGAAAGATGTCTCTGTCAACTGTCATTGCTTATTAGATCTTCATTACCTCTCCTACATATCTAGCATTTACTTCTTTTCTTTTCCACAGTATTTTGTGAGAATATTTCAAGCATGTCCACTGCATCATTAGTTTGAATTCCTCCAGGGTTACAGATGTCATTTATGCTCTCTGATGTGTATTTTAAGTCTTTTAAAGCAGTTTAACTTAAGAAAGAAATCCTCCCTCATTTCGTCTATATCTCCTTTTTGGTGATTCTGCTGGATTTTCATCTCATTTTATGGCTTTCTCTTCTGGTTCATAAATGTTGTAACTTCTTGTGTCCTAATTAAGATACCAAATATTTTCATTTGAAACATTTTTTTTCAAAGTTCTATCTCTTTCATTGGACATTTAATTCGATGTAACATTCCTCACATTGACATTACTTATTTTTTCAGAGCTCAAGATTTTTTTTTCTTTTTCTTTGTATCTATTTTTGATGTTTGGCAATGCACTGTCTGTATGTGTTTCCCTTTGCCTTCAAAATTTATTTCATTTAGTGATGATTAATTCCAATTCCTAGACTCATAACTATAATCATTGATTGGTGCAGAGTTGTCCCCAATATTTACTGTCTGCAGCTGTTTAGTGTCACTATTTAAGATGTAATCTACTCTTACATGACATTGCCTGCTGTAAGTAATTTTGAGCACATGAGTACATTAAATACTACAATCTTCAATATTCCCTTCTTCCACAAACCTTGTATCTACCTATAACTCTAATGACTCACTTGAAGAAGAATAGCTTTTAGAAATAAATGTGACCTCATCATTCATACTCTATTTATACCTTGTTTGCAACAGTTTGCAGACTTAGACAAGAGATGGATAGGAAGGTCCTAATGGTGGGGTGGAGAAGTGAATGTGAGAGAAAGCTTCAGTCTGATCCCAAACGCAGTATCTGACACCAGGGATATAGTGTATTACTCTCTTAATCATTCATTTTTGGTCCAATAATTTGTGATGAATTCATTTTCTACCTAATATGTACATTCCTTGACATGTGTTAAGTACTCAACAAATGCAAGTCCTGGCCTTTTCTTTCTGGTGGGCAGGATTATTTGGACTCTGGTAGTACCGTTGAGTTCATTATTGAGAATTATTTCTAAATGTTTTCTAAATTGTGGTGTTAGTTTCCTGCCAGTTTTAATTACCAGTCCCATTTTTTCAGTTTTTTTTAAAGAGAGAGTGAGAGAGAGAGAGAGAGAGAGAGATTTTTTTTAATATTTATTTTTTAGTTCTCGGTGGACGCAACATCTTTGTTGGTATGTGGTGCTGAGGGTCGAACCCGGTCCTCACTCATGCCAGGCGAGCGCGCTACCGCTTGAGCCACATCCCCAGCCCCCATTTTTTCAGTTTTAAATTGACGATGATCAGCAAGAAGTTTATCAGAGACTTCCAGCCTTTTTTTTTTTTTTTTTAACGGAGTCATGCATATACGTTTCAGAAGTATTGCTCTGGTGTTGCCAGGAAAGATACACCAATAGGCACTGAGCTTGAGAAAGCAATAATGTGTAGTAGGTTTTATTAACAATCTTAACCCAAAGTGATGAAGATTTGGACATTGGAAAGAGGAGATTTTGGAGGAGAATAGGATATTCAATAGATATTTGGAAAATAAAATAGGTGTACTTAGTAATTATGCATGATGTCTAGGAGAGATTGATGAATAAGAGGAAAAAGCCTACAATGACTAACAGATTCCAACTTGCACTATTGATTCAATAACTTAGTGCAGAGGTGGAGTAGGTTATGGTGCAGGAAATTAAAAATTTCAGATTTTGATATATTGGACATGTGGAGTCTGCAGCATGTCCATTTGGAGATATTCAGGAGGTAACTACAATGACGGACCTGTAATTTAGAAGATCAGTCAGGGTAAGAGATATGGATTTGGGAGTTACCAGCAATAATGAATGGATATGTTGCATACGAAGGGACAGATGCCAGGAAAAGGCAAGAATATAGGTAGGTGGATCAGTAGAAAATTAAAATAATCCAGAAGAAATGATAACTGACTACTCCAGAGTAGTAGTAACAAACCAGATGGAGGGAAGGTTCACATTTCAGAAAGCTTGCTGTGTATGCACAGACAAAAACAAGGTAGCGAGGTGGTTAGGAAGACTCATCTGCTGGAAAGTGACAGGTGGGACTGAACACAGAGCTCAAGGCAAGTTGCAGATTTGGAATGGCTAACATGAGCAAAGGAGGGTGAGGGTGGGGGACAAAAACCAGGCACAGTTGAGACCAGAAGCCAGAATCCATATATTTGTAGGTAACAACTTTCAAAATAAAGGATTTTCTCCTTATTCCTCAGAATTAATAGCAGATGCTTGAGAGTCAGTCTCTCTCTCTCTCTCTCTCTCTCTCTCTCTCTCTCTCTCTCTTTAAACAAGTTTGGAGGTTTTCTAGATACTGCAAAAAGACCAGGTACTTGGAATTGTCAAAAACAACATAAGTGTTGGACTACAGAGGTGTAGGCTATGCAGAGCAGCAACTGAAACAATGCATCTGGGGTGGGGTCGTTAACATTCAAGGGAAGAAAAGATGGGTAAAGGGATCAGTGATCTTAAAAAGGGATCAGTGACCTTAATTTGACTGAAGACTGGGTGTCTTAGCTTTTGTGAAATAAGTTTGGAAGAGATAAAATTTGCAATATTTATGAAAATTTGTTCCTTGTATTTATTTAGATTTCACTTACTCATTGTTTTCCCATCTCAGAATGCTCCCAATATTAAGTACAGATCATATATGAATGAACATAAAGTGGCTTTACTGTCTGAAAAAAGTCTACTGTCTTCTAGATAGGATCTTTCCATTTGTATTCATGTTGTTAAGACTACCTATATAGCTCTGATGTATATTTCTTAGTCACAGTTTGTCTATGACCTGATATCTCAGTGTAATAACCATCTTGTGAGCAACAGAGATGGCTATCTTAAGGATACACCCCAACAATAAAGAAATCACATGACTGTCAGATGTTTTGTGGTGACTACAAGTACAGGTCTTCAACATCTATTATTATCCTTCTACACTGGCCATACTGTTGAAATTTTACTTGGATAGACTTTTTAAAAAAATGCTAATCTCATGATGACAATGGATTCACAATGAGATTGACTTAGTAGCTTCTTTGCATAGGCGGAAGTGAGTGACCAAGTAGATGCATGACTGGAGAAGAGGATTATAGTAGTTATAGAAAAACCACAAGTTATTATTACTATTAATTTTTAATCCAGTCTAGTTCTTATATGTCTGTAAGTTTACAATTTAATAACAGTGAATGACAGGAATGAATTTAGCCACTTGTAATTTTGCTTTACTTTCAACCTTGTAAAAGAATAGTAGTAATTATATACTTACTATACATGTAGCAATTGTATACTTATTATACATGAACATACATATTTATAAAATGTCATCTATGCTGATAGGTTGGTCAAATCACTTAATAAATATGGCAAACTAAACCAACTAACAACCTAAATATTTTTTCTGGAGTGGTAATATCTATTTGCTTCTGTGATGGTCTGTTTCCAAAGATAACTGCCCACTCTGAGCTCCTTTAGGGCAGAAATTTTATGTTACTCATTCTCTTTGTATGCTGTGCGGAGAACACTGATTTAAATATAGAAGATGATCAATGACTTTCCTAGCATAAACAATACAGAAGGAAATACTATAAACTAAAAAGAAAATTACAATTTAAAATATCATAAATTCTAGGAAAAAAATTCTATTGATAGTAATAATCATACTATTTTGAAGCCCGGAATAATACCATGACCACGAATTCTAGTATGCAGTTGTTGAAATAAACAATTTCCTTTTTTCTGTGACACTGAGTCAAGTGAGTATATAAATCTGGTCTTGGCTAATTTGGTGTGGCCGGGAGGATGGTTTGATGCATTACATAGATTGGTTTGGATGGGTGTGCCATTTCCCTTTGTCTCTGAAATGACTCAGTTCTTTTTGTCCCGGCTTAAGCAGCCTCTTCTCAATAATGCTTTTGCTTTTGAGTAGGAGGACTTGTTAGACCACAGACTTCCAGGCTCAAGTTTTGTATATCCTGATGAAAATTCTCAAGTTTCCCTACTGAATGTAAACATCTCCATGAAGTGTTTAAGCTGAAGCTTGCTGAGTATTGGCGGAGATTTGCTGAAGCGAATAGAGTGGTGCATTTGTATTGATCAGGTTGATTGAACACAAAAGTGATAAAACAATACTTTAAACTTGGTGAATATTAGGGTTCTTGTCTCAGTCTACCACATGCACTGTTACTTCCTCTTTGCCTCTCAGTCTCCTCCTCTCTTACAGACTCTCTGAATTTATTGGCTTCCTTTCCTCTTTGCCTGATATTTAACTAGAGTCCCTACATTTAGTTTCTTTTCTAATATTTTTTGTGTTAGGATACTTCATCATCTCTCCCTGCATCTTTCTTCATCTATATTCTGGCATGGCAGCCCCAAGCTAATTTTAATGCTGATAACCTTTTAAAAAGGGATTTGAAAATATTTCAGAGAACCCCTTTGAGGAATGCCACATAAGCATGGTTCATGGTCTCTACATTTATTTTATTTTATTATTTTATTTTTTTAAAAAGATATTTATTTTTTAGTTGTAATTGAACACAATATCTCTATTTTTTATTTATTTATGTAGTGCTGAGGATCGAACCCAGCGCCTCTCACGTGTGAGGCAAGTGCTCTACTGCTGAGCCAGAACCCCAGCCCCTCTACATTTATTTTAAAAGGCTTACAGTACTAACCGGGATAAATGAATTGAGTATTGCTGATGTGATAAGTGAAAAGCAACATGTCCATACAACCCGATTTACATTATTACCTTTTGAAATTTGCAACTCTGCTGAACATCCGAAGTTTTAATAAAAACCAAGTGCAAATTGGAATAGAGATCCAGTATAACTGATGTGAAACTGAGTCAAAGGGGACAAAGCATAGGAATTCTAAACCCAAGTTCTATCAACTAGGGAAATCTGGTTTAGGATAGAGTTAACGTATTCAATGTATCTTTAGGTATGACTGAGTTTATTTTTAGTAGATATGCAGAAGTTTTTGAAAGTAGTTATAGAAGGCCAATGTTTTGGTATCTAAAATATAATAGAAAAACATTACCTGTAGCACTTGTATAGATTAGTTTGCCCTTTTAAGTTCTCTCACATCTATTGTAAGTCTAAGTATCACTTAGCTCCTGAAGGTACTTCGAAGAACAGAGGTGAGTCTGTTATGATAGCTTTTATAAGCAATCTATTTTTGATTATTTTTAAAATCCTTGTGGAGATTTTTGCCCTACTTGGAAGCTAACAAATTAGTTTGCCAGTTTCATGGATGCAGGCAGAAGACGTAGGATTCCTGTTTCAGAGACAAAGGACTGGATTATTAGCAAAAGCAATGGACAGATTATCAACATTCATTTTTTCATGCTGGTTTCCCATGCTCCAGTTCTGAGAAGACAGTGCAAATAGGAGTTAGATAATACCTGTACATACAGTGACACATTAAAAGTAAAGGTCCTGAGACTAGGGAACCTGAGTCTTTTATCGTATGCAGTAATCATTCCCCTGAACTACAACGGCTACTGTGAAGCTAGCCATACAGGACAATAACCAAACTGCCCTCTCCTTTGGTCAGAAAGAAACATTGTTTGTCTATACCCATGCTCCCTGTTTCACAAATATCTTTTAAATCATAGTCTGTAAAAATTACTCTGCTCACAGATGTGAAAAAATGGAAGAAACTCAGTTGTGAATTATCTTTCAATAATATAAACCCTGTTTTTGACACCAGTTTGGCTTCTGTTTAATTTTCCCATGAGTAGGCGACTTGAATGGCCCCTGTAATCAATCTGATCAACAGAAGCTGAGACAAATCTGTTCAATTTGTCTCATAAGGAATTAAATTAAGTGTACTATCAGTAGGACTCCAGGCGGCAGAATGATGCCAACCTGGAAGATTGAGTGTGGTTGAGTTTGCCATCTCCACTCAGCTAGGAAGGTTACTACCGTCCATCTGTTTTGTATTTTTGGAAGTTTTTTGAGATCTTCCTTCTGGCTTTAATTATTCCCTTTCTTTTGTCCTTTTTATTCCTTTACCATGGTGTGTGTGTGTGTGTGTGTGTGTGTGTGTGTGTGTGTGTGTGTGTATGATTTTATACAGGAGAAAAGATAAACACATATCTTCTATCCATCATACATAACTGGAAGCTGCATGGTTTTCACTTTTAGACTGTTATTTGTGGGTTAAAGAGCATAAAAAATTATTTAACTCTTCATTAGTGAGTGGTATGCTGACAGAAGTTTAATAACTGTTTCTCCAAAAAGTAAAACATAAAAAACTCTGATTTTAAAAATGAGAAGCCCTGATTTTTGGCATTTGCCAATTTTTGTAATAATATAAATCCCCTGCCTAACAAAGTCGATATCCAGCTACCAATGTGATGTCATTGGACACAAAGTTGGGAAGGGATGTTCATCATGGATTTTTATGAGTCAGTGTGACCTTTCTCCAGCATATCTCAGAGTACATGAATATAATACAAGAAATAAAAATTAAAACAATAGTCTAAAAAAAAAAGCTTCTCCTGTAGATACCCTACACTTAAAAATGCCTCTCCTCTAGATACCCTACATTTAAGTCATCGAGTGGTCTGAGAAGCTTATTACATAGTCTGACAGAACAGTGGTACTATGGTGGCCTCTTAAGGCCGTAGGACATAAGAGGGTTTGATATTTTTTTCTCTTGGTAAGTGATTCTACCTGTCCCTATTGAATAGCTGTGGTAATAATATCCAGCCTAATATTCTTCTAACATGACCAATCTACCTACCGTTAAAACCCCCCAAATGGTTCTAGCAGCCTTGCTTCATCCATTCACAGACAATATAGCACTATCATAAACATTTCATGACACACTACTCATTACTCCAGTTTCTGACCTCTTCGTGATCTCTTCAGCTTCTGACCTTTTGTATCATTTCCTGTCTATGTCTTCACTTTTGTTTCTTGCATCTTCTGCCCAATAATATTCCTCAGATAGTGACTGATAATCCCAGGATTATATGTGTTTTTGCTGCTTGGCTTGTATCTGTTGTTCGGTGCTCTGCAAAACAAATCTGAACGAGCCAGGCTCCTGGATTCTATCTCAGGACTGAAAACTGCTCCACAGGGTTGAAGTTCACACTGTTTTCACTAGCTTTTATGAAAATAAGTAAAACTTTTCCCAAAGCATGAATAATCTATAAAGATTCCCAACAGATGGCCATTGAGCTTTTACTTGATTTGTATCTTCTGGTTTGACAGTATAGTGACAAATATTGAATTGTAATATGCACTTGGGAAGTGTATTTTGAAAACGATTTTGACCAAGACCCAGGCCATGGATTTGAAACTTTTCTAATGGACGAGATGCATTAAAAGGTATGAAACATTTATTATTTTCATAAGACATGCAAATTGCCCAATCGTAAGTGCTTCAACTATTACTTGGGTTCTTAGAAATAGGAAGGTTTTTGAAAAGCTTTTCTTGAGTTATATAGATATTTGATAATAAAAGACCACCAATATTTGAAAATACATGACCTTGAAAACCATAAAAATAACAACAACAACAACAACAAAACCCATAAAAATACTCTCATATAACAATTTGTGATATTTAAGCCTGGAGAAAGCATAGTCTGAGGACTGACATAAGTCCAATGTGAGTGATTGCATAAGAATTTTCAATCTATACATGTCTTTGTTCTATTTCCATGTATGGTCTTAATATTCTATTTTATTAATAATTTTCTTATTTTGATTTTTTGATATTTCAATTTTACCATGTGATTTTGTTTATTCTTGTAAGTTATGAATTAAAGCAAGTTTGGTACAAAAACACAAAATCTTCATTGATTTTCTAATTATTCAATTCACCAGAAATGAAACACATTGGAAGAGAATATGGCCTTAACTATATTTCTCAGAGATTCTGGATTCTTTCACTCTTTTGTCAGAATGCAAAGAGACGTGCTGTACTTAGAAATAGTACCTCAGAGTTTGACACTAGGAGAAATCCTGTGGATTGTTTGGCAGTCAGAAATTTGTAGAATCTCAAAATGTATTAAAGACAGAAATTAAACATTTTTGAACAAAGAAAAAAAAACCTGAGCACCAGGGAGATGAAAATAACATCATCAATGCCATACAATTGGTTAATGACAAAACCAGGACCTCAACTTACATCCCACTATATCAAATTCAACATTTTTTATACTATAACCTGCTGTTATTATTTTGGCTTGTTTGAAAATGAGTTAATGTTGCAAAACTCAGGAATGAAAACCAATGATACTTAGGAAAAGACAAGATAATGTTCTCAGGGAATATGGAGCTAATTCATGCTGAATTGCTTGAGGAAATTGAACTCATAACCAGTATGTAGAGACAGGTCACCAGGTTAAAAAGTGAGTCACAGATCTTAAAAATTCAGGGTGTTTTGTGACCAATAGCATTTGAAGTTATACAAATCAGATAAAGATAATCAAATCTCATACCACAGCACATAAATTGATTGCCCCAGGGATCCAGCGCCTCCTTCTCTTCCTCCCTCTCCCGTATGAAGTAATTTCTTGGCCCTTAGAACTGTTTTCACGATTTATTCAAAGTGTTGCTGCCAGAGTCCCATCCCATTTGGCACAAAGAAGGGAACAAAGCCCCCAACAACTCCACTGCTTTCTACAAGGGATTTGACTCCCACTGTCTCTTCCTTTCTTGGCTTTGGGTAATGACAGATTGCAGAATCAGATGTCGCACAGAAGTCCTGATAACAAGCTAGAAAGATGATCACTGCTTGCATGCTCTGTCAGGTTTCTTTTTTACTAGAAAGTTTACTATCTATACTGCCAGGACTTGAGGAAAGAGTCCTAGCTCTATCTTCCCAGGTGTTTAGTTCTGTCTGGCAGGAACACAACTAATGACCTCCGGAAGACCAGACTGATTATCTCTGTAGGTCTATTAACTTATTTCACAGGATGCTAATATGTGTCAGTCACTCTAAGACTTCACTTAGCAAATCTTTCACACTTGGACCCGATCTGAAAATAAAAATCATTTTGACTTTTTCATAATGGATTGTCTATGTATGTAAGAAATCAAGCTCAGGGGAGCTTTCTATAGTAGGAAGAGCACATATGTACTTAGAACCAGAATTTTGTAATCAGAATTTGGAGTCTGAATATAAGTTCAGCTGCTCTTAAGACACTTCTTAGGTTCAATATCCCCCACTTGTAAAGTAAGTGCAATAATACTCTGCCTGCTGAATAGTAATCTGAGAGAGTCAAATGGAAGAATGTACATGAAGATTTTTCTGTAAACCATATAGTCTATAGAAATGGAGGCTTTCATTATTACCATCTGAATAATGTGGGAGAATTGAAGAAGAGTTGGTGCCACAAGCAACTGGACTGATTAAAAGATATCAATTTCAATTTGCTTCCAAGAGATTGTGTATCTGACTATCTCAACACTGTGACACTGCTATCTGTAGAGCATTCATCCTAATACTGTCCTAAGGGCTGTGTAAGTACATATATGATGGTACATATATGTCTATGTACATATATGATGTGTAAGTGCATACATGATGGTTTTTACTGAAAGAGAATTTCCATTGTTGAAGGATATCCCCATGAAATGAGACTTTTTGAGTTGCATTCCGGTTCACTGACAGTAACTTGGTTCTGTTGAGTGCCTGATATGAAAGTGAAAGAATATTGAATTGGAACTCATGAGTCCCAGGTTCCAGTGTTCCTGCTGACTAACCCTGAATAACAAGAAGGACAATACTGATGGTGTGGAAAATGCTGACAATGGTGAAGATAACAGCAGTAGCAACAAGATCTTATTGAGTAATTACTCTGGGCCAGACAGTATGGTAAGTGCTTTATATGCATTAAATTATTAAGTCCTTTCAATAACTGTGCTATAATTATCCCCATTTTACAGATGAGATGACTCAGAATAAGACCTGAAATTATTGATATTAAGAGCCAAGGTTTTGTCCTGGTAGCCTCATTTCCAAACTCATGCATTTACTCAATCCTCTGACTAATGTTCCTCTTACCTTGGCTAGTTCAGTCCAAGGGTTGGTGAGTATTCTCAAAAACGGCTTTTCAACAATCAAAAAATCTTAACATCAAACAAACAAACAAAAACAATCCAAATAACCCAATCAATAAATGGGCCAAGGAACTGAACAGATACTTCTGAGAAGAGGATATAAAAATGTTCAACATCTCTAGTAATTAGAGAAATGCAAATCAAAATTACTCTAAGATTTCATCTCATTTTAGTCAGAATGACACTGCTATTTATTAAGAATACAAACAACAATAAATGTTGGCAAGGATGTGGGGAGAAAGGCACACTCATTTTTGGTGGGACTGCAAATTGGTGCAATCAATCTGGAAAGCACTATAGAGAATCCTTGGAAAACTTGGAATGAAACCACCATTTGACCCAGCTATCCCTCTCCTTGGTTTATACCCAAAGGACATAAAAACAACATACTAAAGGGACACAGCCACATCAATGTTTATAGCAGAACAATTCACAATAGCTAAATTGTAAAACCAACTCAGATGCCCTTCTATAGATGAATGATTAGGGAAACTGTGGTATATTTACACAATGGAATATTACTCAGCATTAAAAGAGAATAAAACATGGCATTTGCAGGCAAATGGATGTAGATGGAGAATATTATGCCGATCCCCAAAAACCAAAGGCCAAATATTTTCTTTGATATGCAGATGCTGATGCATAATGGGAATGACGGGAACATGGGAGGAATGGAGGAATTTTAGATAGGGCAAAGGGGAGGGAGGCAAAGGGAGAGGGTGTGGGGGCAGGAAAGATGGTGGAATGAGATGGACATCATTACCCTAGATACCTGTATGAAGACACAAATGGTGTGACTCTACTTTGTGTACAACCAGAGACTTGAAAAATTGTGCTCTGTATGTGTATTGAATTGTATATGTATTGAATTGCATGCTGCTGTCATATATAACAATTTAGAATATATAAATAATATTTTAAAAAGGGCTTTTCAAACCCTATCATTTTGTAGTTTGATTCTTTCTTTCTTTTTTAAATTTTTGTATAATATAGAACTCATGAAGCTGCAGTTTGGGTGTTCTTTACCTCTGTAGTGGAATCATATTGCCTGAATTTTCCAATGCATATTTATTGTTTTCTGGATCATTGCTTATTGAAGGCCTAAATTCTGCTACTACCGTTCAGAGAATGAGTAAATATTCAGACAAGGAAGATGTTGTTTTCCAAAATGAAATATGACAAATATATGAAATTAAGAATACTCCTTTACAGTAATGCAAGGATAGGGTATTTGGGAGTTGAGAAAGCAGAGAAACTTGGAGAATAGCAGGTATTGCTAGTACTGGTCTAAAGGCTTATTTAAAAACACTACTTCACCAGCAATGAAAGAGTAAGTTAGTTCACCAATACAGTACTCACTCAATGAAGAATGTTAGAGTTAGAAGAAAATTTAGAGAACATCTATTCCCATAGCTCTATTTTAGAGAAAAGGATTTTTAAAAATGTAATTGGAAAGATCATAGGCTTTGGAGTTTCTCATATCCAAATATAAATACCTACATTGCTACATTAGCATTTTCTTTTAGAAAATTATTTGTTTGGGACTCTTTAAAAAAGTGAGAGTTGTGTAAGTTGAATATTTCTTATCTGAAATGCTTGGGACCAGAACTGTTTCAGAATTCAGAATTTTTAGATTTTGGAATATTTACATACACATAATGAGATATCTTGGGAGATGGGATACAGTCTAAAGAAAAGATTCACTTATTCCTTGTACACATAGCCTTAACGAAATTCTAATGAAAATATTTTTAATATTTTTGTACATTTTGATTGTGATCCAGCACATGAGGTCAGGTGTGGAATTTTCCACTGGTGGCATCATGTAGACCCTGAAAAGATTTTATATTTTGGAACATTATCAAAGTCAGATTTTTGGATTTGCTTTTTACACTATCTATCTCAGTAAGATAGACACAAAGTAACTAGAGGGAGTCTAATGAGCATTTAATAAATATTAATTCTCCTCCCACTTACATATCTGATATTTCCTGAAAGTGTCCAATTCCATCTCACCAAGTTCCCTAAGGTCCTCTGACATCCCCAGTCAGCAATGGTGCCTGTGCCTGTTGGAGGTTTGGTCGATTCTCTAAGAAGAATTGCAATTCCTGTATATATTTATTTATTTATTCATTTGTGCTCAAATACCTCCTTGAGCCTCAATGTGCCACATTGAAAAACAAAAAAAAGTGCATCATATAGTACAAAAGAGAGAAAGAGGAAGTTTTATATCCTAAAAAATACAAAACAAAATGCATTGATCTCATTCTTTCAATTAGTCCCTCTTTCTTTAAAAAATTCTTCCTTGATTCTTTTTCTTTTGCTTACCATTTCACTGGACATTGGTACTATCATTTGTTATCTGAATACTTTTGAAGATTCATTCAAAAGTTTCCTTATATTAATCACTGCTATTTCAATAGTCTTATTATTTTAAGTTTAAAATTACTAAAATAACTGAAAGAGGAGAAGCAGTAGCTTTGCTTACTGTCCCTTTTCTCAATCTTCACTTATTTCTTAAACATTGTTATTCTGAATAACTCTCTAATATGTAGGAATAACCTTTCCCTCTGTTTCTCACACAAATAATTCACAGTGTCTTAACACTTCCATTATAATCCTATGTTCATTCCTTCAATATTCTTATTTTACTCAAACTTTATCTTCATTTTTCTAAGCATATCAATGCGATGATACAAATTTTGTCATTTTGAGACCTCTTCTCATTTTCTATCTCCTTAGGCTTTCTACTCTTAATGTCCTTTGGATGTATTTTTTTTTTCCCTTGAGGACTCAGGTGTTGGAAACTTTTTCCTTAGTTCAGAAATGCAAGGAAGTGGTGAAACCTTTAAGAAGTGAGGCCTAGTGGAAGGCAGGCTATTATGTCACTGGGGAGGCTGCCCTAGGAAAGAATTGAGGCTGGTCTTGAGGAATGAGTTAGTTCCTGTGAAAGTGTACTGTCAGAAAAAGAACAAAACTGCCCCTTCTGGTCTCTGAGGGCTTTCTGCTTCAGCATGGGGTTGCTCCCTTTTGCAGGTACCCTTGCCAGGATGCCATGTTGTGATGGGGCAAGCAGGCCCCTCACCAGAGGACAAATCAATGGGGTTGCCTAATTTTGGACTCTCGTTTTCCAAATACTGAAACACCCAGTTTCAGGTATTTCATTAGAGCAGTGAAAGATGTACTAATAAAACTCCCTTAAAAGTTTCAAGTAATTTTTTTGTTCTCACATGCATGAAAACAGTATGATGTTTTGGATATCCTCTTGGAATATATGACCTTATTAGTGCAGCCATTCAGCCAAGTTAATCTTGTTATCACAAACCTCTCAAACTTACTTCCTTCCCATTACTGTAGACCGTATTTCAGCACAGATCTTTAGCAAATCATTTTTGAAATCTTACAGTATTTACTATTCAATCTCTTCTTGCCTTCATTAAGCTGCATATTTTTTAGCAGAAAAACATTGTTCTTTGACTTGTCTCTTTTTTCTCAACGGCAACTGCTTAGCATACTTTTATATTACTTATTAAAATAACTCCAACTGTTTTTCTAAGATGGAAAACAAAATCATTTGACTCCAGTTAGATCTATCTAACTTGATTTCACGTTACTCTAATAACAATTAAATTCAAGTTTTTACTGTCAGCACTACCCCTTCCTTACACTGGGCTCATGGGTGCCTCTGGACCTTAACTTACATCATTTTTCCACACTAAAAGTGCCTGGAGAATATTCATGGTTCTTTGCAGTTTCCAGAGCACTTCTGTAGGCATTACTTTTTATTATTTTATATGATCATATCTATAATTATAACAGATAGATAAGATCATACTTTCCCCATTTCTCACTCAGAAAGCTTGAGGTAAACATATATTAAAAATTGCATGGATCACATGACATGCAATGAATATGAAATCTTGTGGTTAAGATAAAAAAAAAAACTATCTTGTCCACTTCAGAACACTTCTAAGAATGATTCTTGTGCTTCATTATTTTTCTATTTATTGTTCAAGCCCAGCTAGATTCTCTCTCTTCCTTAAAGTTTCTTATAGTTACAAAAAAACCACAGAGAAATCTCCAAAAGAGATTTTGGAGATTTACTCAAAAGATGTTTAATAAATATATTCACTTTGATTTCTGAATGTTCATGTCTTCTCTATTAGACCATAAATCCAATGGACTAGAGTGACATAATTTTTTTGGTGTGGGGGGTTAGGTAGTAGTCTTGAATACCTATTACAGTGTTTTGATATTAAAATTATTTTTGCTGAATGAGTGAATTATTTTTTGTCTTTGTAGGCCAGAGTTCTTATGTATAACACATTCAAAGCAAGGATTCACTCATCTTTAATTATTATTATTAATTATTATTTGGTTGGACAATTCTGTCAAAATTCAGAACAGGCTTATTTTACAAAGACAGTTTTTATTTTCCCTATAGCAATTTAGTGGTAAAATTAATACAAGAACTTAAATAAGTTGATTCAGCAGTGCTCAGTATTTTTGCCTCTTGTCCAGTGCTTTTCATTTTAATATGAAAAATATTACTTGACATTTTAATCTCTTTTCAGTTCTTGGTTATTAAATCTCTTCTGAGAACAAGGTGTGGTTTCTTAGTTTTCTCTGAAAATGGAAGAGACATGGATTAGCTAAGTAAAACTAGTGCTATTCCACTGTGATTAACACCAAGATTGACAAACAAAAATTCATTTTGAACCTCTTTTGTGACCTTAAATAATCTTTCTAGAGCTGTCATATTACTTTTACATTGTTAAGTTATCTTTATTTGGCTGGCACTTACTCATATGACACAATATACGTGATGGGCCAAGAACTAACAATATCAAATGCATACTAATATTTCCTGGTCTTTTTGTATTCAGCAATCTTAGGAAAAATACTAGATTGGAAATTCTTTTTTCATATATCCAAATCACATTAAATGTATGATATAAACCAATTTTAAATAAAGTAGATCCAATTAAATTATTTTCTTTTAAAACATTTTACTAAACATTTTTTCTATAATTGTCACTGATCTGCAGGCTTTTCCAATTCTACTTCTTGAATTATATTTCCTAAATATTAATTCAAGGAGAAGATTACAAATATAATCTACATATATTTCTCTATGGATGGAGTATAAAAATTGTGCCTACTGGTAAGAAGTGGAGAGAATTCTCAGCCACAACTCCTACAAGAATGGTTTTTAAAATTGTCTTCCAGAAATTCTAAGTAGTGTTTCTTGGGTGGGGCATAGGTATGTCTCTCTGTCGAGTGTGTGTGTGTATGCATGTATGTGTGTATAAATACATTTATTTCAAAATTGAAAGATTTTTGTACGTTGTTTGTCTCTTGCTTAGGCATGTCTTGCTTTGAATGTGTTAGATATAGAAAACTCTGACTTACAAAAACAGAATTCATTTATTCAACAAAAGTTATAAATACTAAGAAGTTACAATTCTTCAATCCAACAAGAATTATTGAGCACCTACTTAAGGGAAAAAAAAAACTATTTTAAATTCATCAAGTCATGTGGCCATGAGTAAGAAGCAACCTTGCCATTTAAGAACTTACTATAATCATAATGATAGCAACATCTGTGAGGAGGTGAGGTTATCACATAGCAGAGTCTGTTTGCATGTACTTAAAAGTAGCTATGTGATATGGGTGTGAAGGAGGAATTTAGAAGAGGCAATAAAGGGCAGAGAGAATATCTACCTCCTCTCTGTTAGTGGAAGAAAAGGCCATCAACCGAAGGGTAAACAAAGTATGCTGGATTTGATGGTGAAGGAATCAGTAGAGAAGAGGTGGTGAATATTGGATTTATTGACATAATAAGTTGTGAGTTCCAGATAGTGTAGTGAAAAAGTTGAGAGTGTCGACAAAGCATGGAGGCTTGAGTTAGATCAGGAGAGGTACAGATCCAAAGTGGGCTACAAATCCAGCTGATGCATAGTCAGTAACCAAGCAGTAACTGGGTAGGTCAGAGAGGGATCATTAGGCCATTGTATGGATTTAAGATATTACTTCAGTTGAGATGGAACTATTGGAAAGTGGTAGAAAAAAATATTTCTCTGCATGGACAAGGAAATATAAGGATGAAAAAGTGGAAATGAGAACATTTAGGAAGATTTTGCAATAATTATAAAGTGAGACAATATTGATAGATCAAGGGATGGTGGATGGAATTGTTATAATTGGTCAGATTCTAGAAATATTTTCCACAGGATTGGATGTAGGATATAAGGAAAAGAGAACAGTTAAGTGTGACTCCAATGTGTTTTAATTTTTTTTTTCAGTAGCCAAAAGTTATATTTAAAGGAAGAGAGAGAGAGAGAGAGAGAGAGAGAGAAGGAGAGGGGGAGAGGAGAGGAGAGGGAGGAGAGGGGAAGAGATAGAATGGAAGGGAAGGGGAAGGGAGGGAGGGGAGGGAAGGAGGGGAGGGAAGGGAGGGAGGGGAGGGAAGAGGAGGGGAGGGGATGGAGGAGGGAAGGGTGGGAATGGTGGAGGGGAGGGGAGAGGAGGGGAGGGGATGGTGGAGGGAAGGGTGGGAATGGTGGAGGGGAGGGGAGAGGAGGGAAGGGGTAGGGAGGGGAGGGGAGAGGAGGGGAGGGGAGGGATGGACGCCTCCAGAAAGGAGACTCCAAATGTTTTGTCCTGAGAAACCATAATGGTAAAAATAGTTGTCAGTGTAGATGTAGACTTTCAGAGGAGATGGGCTTGGAATTCATTCTGGATATTTATATTTAAGAAGTTAGACATCTGTGGAAATGTTGAGTAGGTAGTTTAACATAGATGTCTATAGTTAAGTATTTCAGGGAAGAGAGATGAGCAGGAATATAAAACTGTGAGTTGTCTATGTTTAGGTGGTAAAAGATGAGGCAAGAACATTTTTGCTTTCTCTCTCCCTCTCAAATGTTCTTTCCCAGAAACACTATTTCTTACACTAAAAATGAACCAAATCCCCTTTAGCAAGACCCAATTTCAGACTGAGTAAGATTGGGTGACAAAGTATGAATTTGTTTCTATTCACAGTTCTTCAATATTGTGATGAATTCAACAAAAGTAGTCAATTTCCTTTAAAAGTCAAAGTTAACATTCTCAATGAGGAAAACGTGTATTATTAAGGTAGGTTTGTTGGTGACACCCAGAAATTTTTCTCAATTGTCAGAAACCCAAAAATATTTCCACTCATTGGTTTGTTGATTCTCAAATTAAAAATATTTAGTAAGCACTTGCAGTGTAGAGTGAGATGTGCAAGTTTTGGTAAGGGATAATATAAGATGTGAAGAAGAAGGAAGATTCTTGCAAGGACTTTTGACATATTTGGCTTTGGTGAATGGTGGTGTTCTTTGACCAAGACCAACAACAGTGAGGAGAAGCAGAGTAATTGTGTTTTTGTGAGAAATTAGAGTTCTGTTGTATACCTCTTAAGATTATAGAAATTTAGAGCCTACGCAAAAGGATTGTGTAATGGTCAACTGTTGGAGTGTGTTCAGAGCTCATGGAGAGATTAAGGTGTGAGGGGGTCCATGCCAGAAACACTGGAACAGTGTTCTCCTAAATGCTTGCTACACTGGGTCTTTCTTTTACTTTTGATCACAACTTAAATATTTGTCACTTCCTCAGGGACTTTTCTACCTTATTCTCTTACTTTTATCCTATCTCGTTTCTTTCCATTTCTATTGATATTTAATTCTTATTCATTTGGGTATTTAACTTGTTTGTTGTATTTGCATGTTTAGTACATAGCTCTGGGAAGCCTGTGTGAGTTAAATGGTGATGACCATGACTATTTTGTCCTAAATAACATAAGTTCCTGGCACATAGTTACTGATCAACAAATTCGTATAAGTGAATGAGATCTATATTTAGGAGTTTACAGCATAGTGTTAGCAATTAAAGTTGAGGATAACAGTGAAACTTCTAAATATAACACAGAAGAATATCAATGAAACAATCTGAGAACATTCTAACATCAAGTAAGAAAATAGAATTGTTAAAAGATATTTCAGAGAACAGAAAGAGAATAGTGCAATCTAAGAAAGGAAGTAGTATAAGAACCACTTTTGTTTTTTCTTATTGTATTTTTTGGTTGTTGTTGTTCAAGGAAAGCAAAATTCTCCAATTCTTCATTTTTATTTTTGTAGGACAAACAAACAAACACAAAAACAATCCCTCCCCTTTCTAATCATCTCTGACTATAATTAAGGCTATGCAGTGAATTTTCTTTTACATTTAAAATGTTTCCTTTGAATTTAAAGCAGTCATTTACATAGTTTGAAATAGTTGTTTTATCTTTCTTATACCAATGTCCAATGTAGTTAAAATATAAAATACAAAGGATATATATGTGCCTGTCTATGTTTTGTATGTGCATATGTGTATGATGGGGAGTGTATGCATGTGTAGGTTCCTTTGTGTTCTTTTAGGTTAAAGGAGGGTTTGAATCAATGAAATGTCTGAGTTCTGTCTAGGACTACATAAGAGAGCTCTGAAAATCCAAAGTGCATAGGGCCTAAATGTACTGATTAGAACTAAATGTCGCCAGGAATGACCCACGGAGTGAATAATTTGTTTCCCTAGGAACATATGGAATCCACTGACTTCAGGAAATATTTTCAGAGTGCACACATATTTCTTCAAGACGTTAACATCCCAGGGGAGGAGGAGGAATAAAAACATGACAGGGAGTAATTTAAAATGGCAGGTACTGCAGTTTTCTTTTCCTGTGCTGGAAACCTGATATTTGATACAAATGTAGATGATTTTCTTATGATTGCTATAAAAAGTTGATACTGTTCTTTCCAAAATTCTCCAAGATTTATTTTTGCCTCCTCTTTTGTGGAATTTTGTTGTTTTTGAAATGGCTTAGATTGTGGGTACAGAGAAATCAAAACATTGCACATTATTTCTTATAATGTAACCACAAGAAAACGCAAATGCTGAGGCTCTGATTCACAAAAGAATATTGCCTATTAGTTACGGTATGGTTCAGTGGGAAAATAGAGTCTAAAATTAAATTATATTTCACTAGACTGTAACACAATCAAACCTTGATTTTTGTGCACCAGTTATGTTATTTCCCTTTTTAATTTTAATCTTTTCAGCATTTTTTATAAGATTATAACACCTCAGGAGATTTACATGCTGGGCTTTGATAGCAACAACATAGGTTCCAATCCCTATTTTGCCACTAATATGATCTGTGACTTTCTGAAAATTGATTCAATTCTTTGAGTTTCAGCTTCCTCACCTATAGAAGAGGGCTGATTATAATAATTTAAGAATCTCTTTTGACAATTGAATCACATAATAGAAATGAATAAATAAATGATTTCCTTTTTTTTTTGCTTATAAATGTTCAGTCTTTGGTGGATGTTGAAATTGTTAAGAAATGCTGGGTAGATTATCAAAAAATCATGGAGAATAGAACCATCTGCAGAAAGCTAAGTTTGTAAAGGCAATATTGAGTTAAAAGTGTCAGGATGACTTATGTAAATATGTTCTTCCTTTTCTGAAATTAATTTGTGTATCTTGTGGAAAGATGTTTGCTCAGTTTAAAAACCATAGTCATTAGTTGAGAATATAGATTTTTATGACAGTAGGTTTTTTAATGATGACACAATATGAAAAACATTTTAATTTGCAACCAAGTATGTTCATTCATGCATGTGTACATATATGTGTGTACACATGTATGTATTATATGCATATGTATACATGTAACAGAAATTTTACAAAATCATACATATATTTTCTATATGCGAAATATTCTGATCTTTTCTACTATTGTTTAGTCTGTTTATTTTAAAAAATACTGGGTAAAACCTTATAATTGGATAGTCAGATCTACTAATGAATGAATAAATCCACTAAAGAAGCCATCTTGGTTGCCCATGGCTCAGGGAGATTCGCGGCCGCTGCGCTCCCGCCTTGCGCTGCGTCCCAGTCGAGAAGCCCGCGGCCGGAGAAGCAATTGGAGCCGGGGTTCGCCCAGGGCGTGCAGGCTGCTGAGTCCTTGGTTCTGCACTCGGCTCCGTTGCTGGGAACGCCAGGCGAGGATTAGTCCCGTTTGCAGGTGACGCCCGCCAGAGCCGGTGTCTCCTCCATGTTGGACAGCGCCAGGCAACCTTTGCAGAAGACGCCTCCCCGACGCCGCCTCAGCGCCGTGAGCTGGGGAAAAGCAGATCTGAGCCGTGCCAGCCAGGCGCCGTCTGCCCTTCCCACCGCGCCCCGCCTCCTGCCCGCGCCCTCGCCGTGCGCGTGCGCCTCCGAACAGGTAGTTGTTCCATGGTCCAGACTGCCTGAGGATGAGTAGCATTCAAAGACAGATGTGAGAAAAAGAGAGATGGTTTACATGCTGGTTGTTTTCTCATAATATGCTCAAGTTTTGAAAACTTAACATCAACAGAAGATACCTGTTGAAATATTGAAGCCCATTCTTCCTAATCTGGATTCCAATAACCTGTCCTGGATATGCAAATTCTTCCACTAAGGATACAACATTGAACAAAATAAAGAAACATCCTCCCCGCCGCTCGAGCGCCCCCGAGGTCCCTGGGCGGCTGAGTGTGGTTTCGCCGCTGCCAGGCCCGCACCGCCAGAGCCCCGCGGAGCCGATGCCTGGGACGGAGCCTAGGCCTGTGATTGAAAACATCAAGTCATGAGCCAAGGTGGAGGGAATCCATCACGACTTCAGCGTGAACAGTAAGGCTGCAGCCCCAGGTGCACGGCTCTATCGGCCCCATCTCCTTCTCCTCTCCGCCTCTCCGCCTTGCTTCTCCCCAGCTGTCTCTCCTCCCAAGCTCAGTCTCTAAATCTAGATTTCAATTTCTTTCCCCCACCCCGCCCGCTCTCCCGCGTGTCCGGTACCCGGCCCCCGCGGCCCGAGGCGCCGCCTCCCCTCCCCCAACCCGCACCCCTTCTCCGGGGGTCCCGAAGGCCGCTGCCGCCACTGCTGCTGCCACCGCCTCCCACAGAGCATCATAGAGCAGACTCTTCACCGCGCGAATGAGCTGCCGAATTAAATGAAACAGCTGATAAGATGAGAGACAATTTAAAATCCAAGTAAACCGAGAACACGCACTGAGCCCTGATCCGCTGAATTCAAACTCCCGGTCACCTGCTTCCCGCAGACAAACAGCTATGACTCGGCATTAATCCATCCGGCTGAAACAACTGGTCAGCCCTTCTCATCATACGAAGGTAAATGCCTACCGAGCCTTCATAAGTAGTGGCCACAGGTTTGAAACGGGGCTTGGGAGAGACAGTAAGGACCCACCCGTTGCATTGGTAGCCCAGCAAAGGGAAACAACGTCATCAGACTGCTGTGGAGGAGATAACTTCGTTGAAACCGACAGCTACAGGTGTGTGATCCCACAGCCTTCCCTCTCCACACATCGGGAAAACCTTAAGGGCCACTCCCAGCTCTCCCGCAAGGGCCCCTCCCAGCTCTCCCACGAGTGCTACAGCAAGCCCGAGGGAATCAGAGGTGGTGCGGGTCCCCGCGGCGCGGATCTACCGCTCCCACCAGGGCTGACTGCTGAGGTCTCTTGCACCAGCTACGGGGAAGTGGATACAGGAGGGCAAGTAAAATCCGCTGAGGATTCTCAGCCCCAAGCTCTACTAACTTAGGGTCTGAGGGAATGGCAAACTGGAAGAGTGTGCCCAGTCGTTCATGAAAACAGGGCTCCCGGGAGCAGCAGACCTGGCTTGTAGCCAGTATTGTGATGAGAGGGGCCTGGCTAGAGAAAAAGTGGGAAGTGAATAGACACATGAGGAGGCCCTAGACACTCAGGATTGGAGACTCGCCCAGTCTGGGAGGAGCTGCTGCACAGTGATTGGTTCCCGCGTATCGACAGGAGAAACTTGGCCTGGTGGACAAAGTGCCACCTACTGGAAGAGAAGTTAATCAAACTCTAAGACGGCATTTATTAGGGTTTTTTTTTTTTTCCTTTTCTCCCTTTTTTTTTTTTTTTTTTGATTTGGGTTTTTCTTTCAGTTTCATTTTTTTCTTTCTTGTTGTTTAATTAATTTTTTTTTTACAAAATATTTTTAAAAATTTTTTTTTGCTACTAATTTTAATTTAAATTTTTTTAAATTATTTTTTTAATTATTATTATTATTTTTTTTAATTTTTTTTCTTTTTTAGTTCCTATTTTTTTCTTCTTTAGTCTTTTCATTTCTCTTATCCCCCCTTTCCTTGAATTCTACCTGCCTACTCTCATTCTCCTTAGTGACTTCACCCCTTCCCTTCAAATACCTTTCCTCCCAAACATCAAATTAATTTATAGGAGTAAACAGTAACCCAGCAGTCAAACAGAACAAGAAGTAACATGAGCAGCTTCAAAAAACAAGGAAGAAAAGGACTACAAACAATGCAGGACAGCCTAAATATTCAGGAGGACGTGGAGTCATCAGAAAAATGGTCATATAAAGAACTCAAGGAACACCTTAGACAGATGGAATGGAACCTTAAGGAGGATACAAGACAGCAAATTCAAGCAGCGAAAGAACACATTCAGAATGAATTTCATAAACAGATAAAAGAAGAAGTTAAGCATCTCTATCAGGAGATAGAGATTATAAAAAATAATCAAACAATAATTCTAGAAATGAAGGAAACGATAAACCAAATTAAAAACTCAATTGAGAGTATCACTAACAGAGTGGAGCAAGTAGAAACCAGAACGTCAGATAATGAAGACAAAATATACCATCTTGAAAAGAGTCTAGCCAACTCAGAAAGGCTGGTAAAAAATCACGAGACAAACATCCAAGAGTTATGGGATAACATGAAGAAACCAAACTTACGAGTCATCGGGATAGAAGAAGGTACAGAGATTCAAACCAAGGGAATGAGTAACCTGCTGGATGAAATAATTACAGAAAACTTCCCAGAAATAAAAAAGGAAACAGATATACAAATTGAAGATGCATACAGGACACCGAGCACACAAAATCACAGTAGACCAACGCCAAGACACATTGTTATGAAGATATCCAATATACAGAACAAAGAGAAAATATTAAAAGCTACAAGGGAAAGGAGACAGATTACATTTAGGGGTAAACCAATACGGTTAACAACGGATTTTTCAGCACAGACACTGAAAGCAAGAAGGTCATGGAACAATGTATTTCAAACACTGAAAGACAATGGATGCCAACCAAGAATCCTGTATCCAGCAAAATTAAGCTTCAGGTATGACAACGAAATAAAAATCTTTCATGATAAACAAAAGTTAAAAGAATTTGCAGCCAGAAAACCAGCATTGCAAAGCATTTTGAGCAAAACACTACATGAAGAAGAAATGAAAAACAATAACCAAAACCATCAGTGGGAAGTGCCTCAGTAAAGACAGAGGGCGAGGGGAAAGACAACCATGGTGAAACAAACTAAAATTTTTTTTTTTTAAAAAAAAGGATAAACAATCAATCATGGATGGAAGTTCAAACCATATATCAATAGTAACTCTGAATGTTAATGGCTTAAACTCTCCAATAAAGCGACATAGGCTGGTATCATGGATTAAAAAAACAAACCCAACAATATGCTGCCTCCAGGAGACACATCTGATTGGAAAAGACATACACAGGCTAAAGGTGAAAGGATGGGAAAAAATATACCACGCACACGGTCCTCGCAAGCAAGCAGGGGTGGCCATCCTCATATCGAATAAAATCGACTTCAAGACTAAGTTAATCAAAAGGGATAAAGAAGGTCATTATATACTGTTAAAAGGAACCATTCACCAACAAGACATAACAATTATCAATATTTATGCACCAAATAATGGTGCTGCGACATTCATAAAAAAAATTCTTCTCAAATTCAAGAATCAAATAGACCACAACACAATAATTATGGGAGACTTCAACACACCACTCTCACCATTGGACAGATCCTCCAAACAAAAGTTGAATAAAGAAACTATAGATCTCAATACCACAATCAATAACCTAGACTTAACTGACTTATATAGAATATATCAACCATCATCAAATGGCTATACTTTTTTCTCAGCAGCACATGGATCCTTCTCAAAAATAGACCATATATTATGCCATAGGGCAACCCTCAGTAAATATAAAGGGGTGGAGATAATACCATGCATTTTATCTGATCATAATGGAATGAAACTGGAAATCAATGATAAAAGAAGGAAGGAAAAATCCTACATCACATGGAAAATGAACAATATATTACTGAATGATCAATGGGTTACAGAAGACATAAAGGAAGAAATAAAAAAATTCTTAGAGATAAACGAAAATACAGACACAACATATCGGAATCTATGGGACACATTGAAAGCAGTTTTAAGAGGAAAATTCATCGCCTGGTGGTCATTCCTCAAAAAAAGAAGAAACCAACAAATAAATGAGCTCACACTCCAACTCAAAGCCCTAGAAAAGGAAGAGCAAAACAACAGCAAATGTAGCAGAAGGCAAGAAATAATTAAAATCAGAGCAGAAATCAATGAAATTGAAACAAAAGAAACTATTGAAAAAATTAACAAAACTAAAAGTTGGTTCTTCGAAAAAATAAATAAGATCGACAGACCTTTAGCCATGCTAACGAAGAGAAGAAGAGAGAGAACTCAAATTACTAACATACGGGATGAAAAAGGCAATATCACAACAGATGCTACAGAAATACAGAAGACAATCAGAAATTATTTTGAAAACCTATATTCCAATAAAATAGAGGATAGTGAAGACATCGATAAATTTCTTAAGTCATATGATTTGCCCAGACTGAGTCAGGAGGATACACACAATCTGAACAGACCAATTTCAATGGATGAAATTGAAGAAACCATCAAAAGACTACCAACCAAGAAAAGTCCAGGACCGGATGGGTATACAGCGGAGTTTTACAAAACCTTTAAAGAAGAATTAATACCAATACTTTTCAAGTTATTTCAGGAAATAGAAAAAGAGGGAGCTCTTCCAAATTCATTCTATGAGGCCAACATCACCCTGATTCCGAAACCAGATAAAGACACCTCAAAGAAAGAAAACTACAGACCAATATCTCTAATGAACCTAGATGCAAAAATCCTCAATAAAATTCTGGCGAATCGAATACAAAAACACATCAAAAAAAATAGTGCACCATGATCAAGTAGGATTCATCCCTGGGATGCAAGGATGGTTCAACATACGGAAATCAATAAATGTTATTCACCACATCAATAGACTTAAAGATAAGAACCATATGATCATCTCGATAGATGCAGAGAAAGCATTTGACAAAGTACAGCATCCCTTTATGTTCAAAACATTAGAAAAACTAGGGATAACAGGAACTTACCTTGACATTGTAAAAGCTATCTATGCTAAGCCTCAGGCTAGCATTATTCTGAATGGACAAAAGTTGAAGGCATTCCCTCTAAAATCCGGAACAAGACAGGGATGCCCTTTATCTCCACTTCTATTCAATATAGTTCTCGAAACACTGGCCAGAGCAATTAGACAGACGAAAGAAATTAAAGGCATAAAAATTGGAAAAGAAGAACTTAAATTATCACTATTTGCAGATGACATGATTCTATACCTAGAAGACCCAAAAGGGTCTACAAAGAAACTACTAGAACTAATAAATGAATTCAGCAAAGTGGCAGGATATAAAATCAACACGCATAAATCAAAGGCATTTCTGTATATCAGCGACAAAACTTCTGAAATGGAAATGAGGAAAAACACTCCATTCACAATATCCTCAAAAAAAATAAAATACTTGGGAATCAACCTAACAAAAGAGGTGAAAGACCTATTCAATGAAAACTACAGAACCCTAAAGAGAGAAATAGAAGAAGATCTTAGAAGATGGAAAAATATACCCTGTTCATGGATAGGCAGAACTAACATCATCAAAATGGCGATATTACCAAAAGTTCTCTATAGATTTAATGCAATGCCAATCAAAATCCCAACGGCATTTCTTGTAGAAATAGATAAAGCAATCATGAAATTCATATGGAAAAATAAAAGACCCAGAATAGCAAAAGCAATTCTAAGCAGAAAGTGTGAATCAGGCGGTATAGCAATACCAGATTTCGAACTATATTACAGAGCAATAGTGACAAAAACAGCATGGTACTGGTACCAAAACAGACGGGTGGACCAATGGTATAAAATAGAGGACACAGAGACTAATCCACAAAGCTACAACTATCTTATATTTGATAAAGGGGCTATAAGCATGCAATGGAGGAAGGATAGCATCTTTAACAAATGGTGTTGGGAAAACTGGAAATCCATATGCAACAAAATGAAACTGAATCCCTTTCTCTCGCCATGCACAAAAGTTAACTCAAAATGGATCAAGGAGCTTGATATCAAATCAGAAACTCTGCGTCTGATAGAAGAAAAAGTTGGCTCCGACCTACAGATTGTGGGGTCGGGCTCCAAATTCCTTAATAGGACACCCATAGCACAAGAGTTAACAACTAGAATCAACAAATGGGACTTAATTAAACTTAAAAGTTTTTTCTCAGCAAAAGAAACAATAAGAGAGGTAAATAGGGAGCCTACATCCTGGGAACAAATTTTTACTCCTCACACCTCAGATAGAGCCCTAATATCCAGAGTATACAAAGAACTCAAAAAATTAGACAATAAGATAACAAATAACCCAATCAACAAATGGGCCAAGGACCTGAACAGACACTTCTCAGAGGAGGATATACAATCAATCAACAAGTACATGAAAAAATGCTCTCCATCTCTAGCAGTCAGAGAAATGCAAATCAAAACCACACTAAGATACCATCTCACCCCAGTAAGATTGGCAGCCACTATGAAGTCAAACAACAACAAGTGCTGGCGAGGATGTGGAGAAAAGGGTACACTTGTACATTGCTGGTGGGACTGCAAATTGGTG
Organism: Spermophilus citellus; assembly: GCF_964194105.1. Lineage (NCBI taxonomy): Eukaryota > Metazoa > Chordata > Mammalia > Rodentia > Sciuridae > Spermophilus > Spermophilus citellus. Next base: position 134,002,639 of record NC_138186.1, on the reverse strand, counting down.
CGGCCAATTTGGAAAGCAGTTTGGAGATTCCTGGGAAAGCTGGGAATGGAACCACCATTTGACCCAGCTATTGCCCTTCTCGGACTATTCCCTGAAGACCTTAAAAAAGCATGCTACAGGGATACTGCCACATCGATGTTCATAGCAGCACAATTCACAATAGCTAGACTGTGGAACCAACCCAGATGCCCTTCAATAGATGAATGGATAAAAAAAATGTGGCATCTATACACAATGGAGTACTATGCAGCAATAAAAAATGACAAAATCATAGAATTTTCAGGGAAATGGATGGCACTAGAGCAGATTATGCTTAGTGAAGCTAGCCAATCCCTAAAAAACAAATACCAAATGTCTTCTTTGATATAATGAGAGCAACTATGAACAGAGTAGGGAGGGAGAGCAGGAAGAAAAGATTAACTTTAAACAGAGACATGAGATGGGAGGGAAAGGGAGAGAAAAGGGAAATTGCATGGAAATGGAGGGAGACCCTCATTGCTATACAAAATTACATATAAGAGGTTGTGAGGGGAATGGGAAAATAAACAAGGAGAGAAATGAACTACAGTAGATGGGGTAGAGAGAGAAGTTGGGAGGGGAGGGGAGGGGGGATAGTAGGGGATAGGAAAGGTAGCAGAATACAACAATTACTAATAGGGCATTATGTAAAATTGTGGATGTGTAACCGATGTGATTCTGCAATCTGCATTTGGGGTAAAATTGGGGGTTCATAACCCACTTCAATCTAATGTATGAAATATGATATGTCAAGAGCTTTGTAATGTTGTGAACAACCAATAAAAAATTAAAAAAAAAAAATAAAGAAGCCATCTTGAATCTAGAAAAACTTTCTCTACTTCAGGTTTTAATGTATATATAACAGAACCTATTTAATGATTGTTAAGACAAAAATAATATATAAGCTTCATATTTACAAGATTTTTGGAAAATGCTGAAGAATCCACAGTCTGCCAGAGAGCATTGTTTTTGGACACAAACTATTTAAGTCTTATAAAAAATAAAAACAAAGTCATCAAGTTCCACCTTGAGGCAAAACTCACTTGCCCTCTGATGCTGGTGACATTTATAAGACAATTGTGTTTGATCTCTTGGTTTATTTACATTGATAGAGTTGTTGTGTGACAGGCAACTGGGAGCCTTTACAGGGTTGGTTTCATGGGAATATGACCTGTGCAGGTCACAAATGTTCTCAGTCACGATGCTTGGCTTTATGCTCTGATGTGAATGTCTTGAAATTCCCAATAATTTTATCTTAGATTTGTGTCTTGTAGGTGAAACACAAATATGTATGTGCACATGAACAGAGAAGGTACGAGCAGAATGAGTGTCCATAGTCCTTGTCATTCCACTTGGACATTGCTTTTTTGATGCCCTATTAATACAGAATTGCACTGGACTCATGACATGTGAGAGGTTCAACAAGACAGAGATAGTGCAAGGAAAGGGAGGGAGAGGGCAACCCATAGTTTCTTTTCCTTTTCCTTCCTGATCTGGTAAGCTGAAGGTAGAGTGTGTTGTTACAACGTGTGTATCAAGAAATATAATAATAACAATTTGTTAATTAGTTTGGGCAGTTTACATGGTTCTAAGAAGAAAAAAAAACACCTACATATGTGTGAGTTGCAAAATAAAAATGATGTTATTTCAATGTTTCTGCAAACAAGTTAGACGTTTTTATATTTGCATCTAAAACTGGCATGGTACAAAATAAAAATGAAAAGTAATATTTATGCTGATAATTCAAAATTTTAGTTTTTCTTTATTCAGGGTCACATAAATAGTAAATAAAACTCCAAGAACATTTTAGAAGGAAACCACAGATAAAGGAAAAAGCTTTCCACTTTAGCAATTTTAATGGCAGTTTTTTCCTGCTCAATGAACAAGGAACTTCATTTTCATTGTCCACAAATTATGTAGTTGGTCCAGCCTACATAATTTAAAATGTATTCTATAATTTTAAATATATATATATATATATATACACACACACACACACACACACATACATATATTTGAATAACAAGAAAAATCAATAAGTAGTTAAAAGCCATTTTAATTCATCTGCTAATGAATTTGTTCCTTTATTCAGTTATTTATTGAGCTTCTATTAAATGGACCTAGAAACTAGAGATTCACAACAGTGTACAAGGTAGAGCATCATGGTTCCCATGCATCTCAGTATGTGGGAAAATGCTTATTAAACAAATACTTACATTGGTAAATATTCAATGACAAGTGTGTTAAGGAGTTAAGGGACAAAAAGAAAGATCCAAGATGCTATGAAGAATCTCAATAAACTGTATGTGAACTGTTAATACCCCTTCAAGAGTAACTTTAAACTTCCTTTTTCCTTTATTAATAGGTTTTTTCATGGCTAGTAGATGCCAGAAATTATTGAAGATAATAGAGATATAATGATCATTGCTCCCAATCTATTGCCAACGTTATGTATTCACTGTTAATATGTATCGGTGTGTGATACTGTTATGACAGAGATGGATTCAAGGGGTAACCGAGATGAAGTAATTATTCCTTGGGTGGTAGGTAGTAGGAATGATGGAGATTAAAGTGGAAAGCCCTCAAAAAGCCACCTACTAAGAGGAATGTGGAAGCAATAATTTTTGTAGGATTTGAGAAATCAATATCTTAAATAGTAGCACCTTAAATCAAGTATGTCAAAGTAAGGGCTAGCAAACTTTCCAAAGATATGTCAACTCTCCACAGGCTCTTATGAGAACTCTGGATTTCTACTTTTCTAGATTGAAACAGTGCTTAAACTAGCTTCAGCTTGGAAAACTCTTCAAATATCAATTATTTTTAAAATCAGTCCTTAGTCATTATCTATTGCTATTAGAAAAAATTTGCTATTTAGTACTGCTGTTTAGAAGTAATGTGATGCTAGATTAATCAATTCATGTTGCTATGTCCACAAAAATGTTAGTAGTTGTGCTTTACCACAGTGGGCCTTCTGTTTATTTGATTGATACTGCTGATTATTTGCCCAAAGCTTCATTTTCTTGCCTAAGTTTCATGTCCTGGAACATTTATCTTACATTTAGTTTTGTATCACTTAATATGTAATTTCCAGGATTACATTTCCAAATTAAATTTTTGCTAGTGTTATATTTTAACATAATAAAGAATCTGCAACCACCTAAACTTTCAGAACATTCACAAGATTAAAATTATTTTCTATGTCAGATTGTACTGAGTAGTCTACAGCAAACCAAGTAATGAAATATTTCCTCTAGTGTTTTATAATGATATCATCACTAGCTACTCTGAAACCAGTGGTAATTTTCTGTGTTTAAAAACTTCATTTGGGTGAATTTTATATTAATGAATGAAATATTTCATTTTTTTTCAAGTGTAACATGGAAGCCTGTATTTCACTCCTTGGTTGCAATGACAAATAATTCATTGCCTTCCTTTTATACATTCCTTCACCAGAGTGCTTGAATTCTCATGTTATCTAGTATTGACCTGTACAACACTTAGTACTCCTTCTTCAGTTTGTTTCCTGAAAATGAATCCTCTGTTTTGATTGCAGATTTAGCATATTATCTTATTTTTATATTTATGTGGATTTAACGTTGTTGTCTAGTCATATTGAGTTTGTGTGTTGTCTCCCTTTTTTGAGAGTGGGACTCAGGTTGTATTTCAGAGTTGCATAATTTGAGTGACATGTAGAAAAAATGCTTTGAGTGAATGCATATGTGTTATGAATACTTGGATTTGAGCATTTCTAAAGCAGGCTTAATTTAAAGGAAAAATATTTCCCTGAAGTAGTGAGAACTCACCAGGAAGAAGTGAAAATTTCCTTTTGTAATTTTAGAAAAATGAAACAATTAAAAAAATCTTCCAGTTGTAGGTAGTAAACTAATAGAACCTGGAGGAACCCAGAATACCAAATATGAGCACCTCACAATAGGACCTTAGTCATAGATATTAAAAGAGTTATCATTAAAAGTTTGTTTCAAGTTCCATCTTTCATGTGTGCAATGTGAGACCTTGGCTACACAATGCTGACACTTAAAGACCTCCAACACCACAAAATCTTATGACTATATTAATTTCTAATAGTCTATATTAGACTATATTAGTCTATATTCTCAAACTCCATATTATATTCCAAAGCAAGACCTGAAAGACAAAAAGACCTCACAGGAACTATTGTGACCTTAGCAGACCTGAACTAGTTACCCAGTGGCCGGTACTGAAGGTGTTGACAGTACATTCTGAGAAGACCAAGGCAAGGCTAGCAGACAGTTTTGTCATTTTCTAACTTTGTGTCTAAAGGCCGTACTTGTTGTCAGTCATAAACCTAATCACCTCCTCAAAGGATAAGGCAGTGAACAAAATCAGAAAGAAATAGGACTTCAAATTTTGGTCCATGATATATAAAAGAATGTCCAATTTGGGAACAAACCAACCCATTAAAATCATATGTTGGTCCAGCTGCAGTTAATAGTAAGAGAGTGAACATATAGGAGGACACATTGTCTTTCTTGAATGAGGGTAACAAATCAGTGCATTCCCATAGCCTGACCTGTTAGTGTGACACATCTCCATGAATGACATTTCAAGTGCCCAGCAGACAATGAACAACCCAATCAACAAAAGACTGTCTTGCTAAGTTGCCGCAGTCTTGGCTGGGCACAAGATCACGAGCCACCACACACCTTTGTAGATTCAAACAGCAATTCTTTATTCCTGAACTCACACCAGCCTCTACACACACGTTCTGGGGAAATCCCAGTTCTGCCGCGCAATTCACGTCCCAAAATACTTTCTGAATTCCAGGAGAACTCAACGGGAACTCAGGCAGCAGGATACGCCCTATTCCCAGCAGCAATAACCTTAAACCTGGAACTTCCCTAAACCCAGATTGTCTTAAACCGGGAACGCCCTAAACCCAAGGAGCGGGATACTTCCTAAAACCTGCAGGATACACCCTAAACCTGGATCCACCCTGGTCCTTGAGCAGGGTCACCTTTCTCAAACACACATGCAATGTCACAGTGAATTTCCAAGGCAAGTCCATTTAACATGGGGTACGCTGGCAAGGAAATTTCGATGCGTCATTCCTATTTGGCAGTGGCCCTCAGCACTAAGTAACATATGTAACATAAACCATATATATAATATATTTAAATATATATTAAGAATATGTGCAGTGGAATCTGAGTGAGAAATACCGGATTCTGCTATTGTCTGTTATTGTCATCATTCCAAAGTTTAAGACATAAGCTCTTTCACCAGGAAGGGGGGAAAAAGACAAAGATAGAGTTACTCACTAACTTAGATAACACAGGACATACCAGGTGGGACTAGACCCAAACAATTCAGTTTGAGTATTATATTTCTTCTTCTTCTATTTGTTCCTGAATTAAAAGTGAGTCATGTATCATAAGTTCATTTGACTGCCTTATCCTATGAGGTGATGATTAGGTTTATGATTGGCAACAAGTATGGCCTTTTGACAGGAAGTTAGAAAATGGCAAGTTTGGCAGGTTTTGGTGCTAATAGATTCATAGATATTTTCAAGGTGTTCAAAGACAAACAGCATTCATAGAATTTAGGACTGATTTTATTTAAAATATTTAAACTTTCTCTTTCCTCATATAAGCAATGTTCTACTGACCCATAGTTATTTATCAATCATAACTACAGGGGCTGGGGATGTGGCTCAAGCGGTAGCGCGCTCGCCTGGCATGCGTGCGGCCCGGGTTCGATCCTCAGCACCACATACCAACAAAGATGTTGTGTCCGCCGAGAACTAAAAAATAAATATTAAAAAAAATTCTCTCTCTCTCTCTCTCTCTCTCTCTCTCTCTCTCTCTCTCTCCTCTCTCACTCTCTCTTTAAAAAAAATCATAACTACAGAACAGAAGAAAAGAACAGGAGAAAGACTTGAGAATTTTTTTCTGAAGAAACTCAACATGCAATGGGAGAATGAGAATTGGTATATCTATAGTAAAGTGGCATATTTATAGTCAAGAAATAGCATTCAATATAGAATCAATTATATTTTGATAAAAATTAAAATTTAAGAACTTTGCTGCAGACCAAATCATCTCAGGCAAAGAAGTAGGTTTTGGGGAAGAGATGCTCAGACAGGCATTGCACTTATAAAGGGAACTGGGCCAGCTGGGTCTGAGGCAGACTCTAGAGCAGGCAAAGCAAACAAAATAAAACAAAACAAAACCCCAAACAAACAAAACAACAACAACAACAACAACAAAAACCCACTAAAAAACAAAAAACAAAAAAACTGGAAAGCAGGACCTAAACTGGAGAAAAATTGCCTGAATGAACAGTATTATCAGCCAGGAAGACAAACTGGCTCAGCAAAACTCAGTGGTTAAGGAATAGATACTGTGATAATCTTCACATGAGTTGTTTATTCCTCACAAGATCTTCAGTGCAAAATTACAATTAGGAAGTTCCACACAGGACATTCCAATTTTGTAGAAGAGAAAAAGAGGACATAGGGTGGCTACATAACTTCTAGAGTTGTTCAGATAGTAAGTGGGAGATTTGATATTTAAGATTGGGAATTCTGATATTGGTGTCCTCTTTCCTGTAGACAAATATCTCAAAAACCCATTGAATGATCTACACCCAGGACAGGAGGGTCCAGGTGTATAGATATCCAAGACCTAGATTGGATTTTGCTGGGGTTTACATACCATTCCTGCTGTTATTGAAAACTTTCATTTCCAACTATTCAAAACCTTTAAAGGTGCCAGGTAATATACAAAATCAGATAGTTCTCCACCTTGGCTACTACGTGGACCAGGTGGTGATTAATGGTATTAACTTAGGAATGTTTCCTGATAATGAACAAGTTTTCAGTGTCTAAACTAGGTATTTATTTTGAATAGTGGTGATACAGGCAATTGTTTTTAAAAACAAAAACAAGTATTTAAGGGACAGATTCTTTTATTTCCTATTTATTGAGTATTTTCATGTGCCAAGAACTATCTCTGAGATATACAGAGAGATAGAGAATGAGAGAACATAACAATATAAAGTGACCAATGAACAGTTAAGGAGGGCTATTTATTAATTTGGTAATTACCTAGACAGAGATGAATACCCAATATAAAGTTGAAGAGAAATGCTCCAAAGCAGTGTTTGTGTGTGTTAACATATGTGGCCTAATCAAAGAAAGATTATAAAAAGCTTATGTATGAATATACCAAAAGTTACATAAGGACTTTGTTAACTATGCTTCAAGATACAATAGCTTCATAGAATATAGCAGGGTTGTATTAAAGATGCCCATACTATTAGAGTATGTATTGGGTATTGTTCCTTTATTTTTGGTAACAATGACTCAAATTATAATTGAATATGGCTGACTAACTTATCACTCTGGAACCATATGTATTTGAAGATTTTTATTTAGTAATTCTTATTTAAAAATTTAGTAGTTCCTCATTTCATGTGAATTAAAGGCATCAAATGTCTAAATAGAAGCTCTAGTCAGATGTTATAACCTGTATTATTACAACCATTTCATAACAGAAATATAGAAAGCAGCAAATTAGATATTATATGATGAGAAAACAACATGAATAGTCTGTTTTGCATATATATATATGTGTGTGTGTGTGTATACACACACACACACACACACACACACACACACACACACAAACACATACATAAGCTTACATTAGCCAAAGATATCAATGAGGAAAAAAAATTGAATTTCAAGCTAGAATAAACTTGATTTTTCCCATCTTGTTATTTTGTGTTTTAGAAAGGCAACATTTGGGAAGCTGAGTTTTATGAGGTCAGATAGGATTTTTTATTTTGTCATGTCAATTAGTGTTAAGATTGGTGTAATATTTTTGACTCAAAAAAACCACCAGACTTGATATTGCCACACATATTGGCCAAAGTAAGAGAGTTGGCTTTATCCAAACACATATGATGGCAACATGAAGTTGATTTTCAAACAAATAACATTTTCCATTCTGAGATTCTCATAAAATTATGATAAAATCTTTGTAGTTAATAGCAAGCAAACATAGTAAGATGGCTTACTTTTTTCATTTAAAAAAGAACTTAGAAATTTAATTTTATGATATTAAAATAGAACATAAAAAGATTTTATTCAACTGGAAACTTTACATTGCCTGGAAAATGCTTTTTAGTTTTAATACCCTTCTGAGAACTGGTACAGAAATATTCTCTAAAATTATTATTTTTCAGTCAATCTCAATGCAATTGAATACAATTTTAACTAATGCTGAATTGCAAGATTTGGGCTTATAATTTTTTATTTCCACACTTATTTACGAATAGCAGACATTACTAAAGCAAATGTGTTTATGTTAAATATTAGTGTAACTATTAAAAATTTTGGGGGGTATAGAAATGAAATGAAAATGTATAACTAATACAAACAATAATGAGAGGAGAGTAATGAGAAGAAAAAATAGTATATAAAAGGACAACAATGTTAAAATAAACCATAAATTTTTAGTCATCCCAATAAATATAAATGGAACAAACTTTTTAGTTAAAGGTAAATAATATCAGAATAAAAGAACAAAATTATTTATACTTATGGAAATCACATCTTAAATATAAGTAAAATGGCTAGTATTTATTGAGGAATTAGCACATTTCTTAGGGCTTTACTTATAGTAAGTTCTTCAAACATCACAAAAGTTCTTTCAGACAGTGTAAAGAATGGGATAATTTCAGCAAATTTAGATTAATTTTATGCTTATTTCCAGAACTTCCTGGATTATTGTAATCACCTTTGGGCAATACTAAAGAATATTAAGGGGAGGGGGGATAGTAGGGGATAGGAACGGTAACAGAATACAACAGTCATTAATATGATATTATGTAAAAATGTGGATGTGTAACCGATGTGATTCTGCAACTTGTATTTGGGGTAAAAAATGGGAGTTCATAACCCACTTGAATCAAATGTATGGAAGATGATATGTCATGAACTTTGTAATGTTTTGAACAACCAATAAAAAAAGAATATATTAACCAATAATAAATTATGTTCTGTAACCATGGGTTCATGAATTGTTTGAGGACAGCCTGTCAAAACCATTTTGTGATTTATGATTTGTACTTGTTTTGGATAGACCCTGAGAGATCTTTACATTTATGGATATGATTGTATAGCTGGAATGTGTCTGTATAACTGCCTCCCAGTTAGATACTTTTATCTTAAGTAGAATTTGCTCTTCTTGGTACTAAGAAGAGGAGGAAAAACCTGAGTTTGAATGCTTCTAATGTCATTTGATGGTCTCTGCCATAATATGATATGGCATAAAGGCTCTTGCCAGATATCAATGCCATACTCTTAGACTTCCCAGTGTCGAGAACTCTGAGAAATAAATTTTTCTTTATAAATTTCCCAGTCTCAGTTATTTTGTTACCACAATGAATAAAGGACTAAGACAAAGTTCAATCTTGTTTTATTCATACTCTTACCCATTTTCTTCTTTTCTCTAATATTTTAAAATAAAAATCCATAGTTTCTATTCATAACAATATCACTATGAATCATTAAGAGATAAGGACACATGCACACAAAAATAACTATGGTCACAATAGAAATATCTAAACACAAATTATATTTTCATAAAAAGTCCAAATGTCTCAGAAAACTCATTTAATTTTTAGTGTTTTGTTAAATAAGATGCATATAAGTTCTGATTAGTTGATTTGCCTATTTGACATTTAATGCCTTCCTGTTTTTCTTTTTCCACCTTGTAATTTATACCTTGAAGAAAGTATCTTCCAGTGTTTCCTCGTCTGAAGTTTGATGATTATACTCTAGTTGCACAGTTTTATATTCTCATTCTCCTCTGTATTCTGTGTTTCCTGTAAATTGTACTTTATTTTTAGAAGACAGATTAGATTAAGATTCAATTTATCAATCGATTTTGTGAGAACCAGAACTGATGGAGAAGGACATTGTTTTCTTACTCCATTAATTCACTGGGGGGAGTAGGGGTCACAAAATGGTGATTTTTCTAATAAGGTTGTTTTTACTAGCTGGAATACTTAGATAAAAAGGAAATTGGTGATTTTGGGGAAGGGAAGATGATGGCGATGGGAGTGCATCACCCCAGTGCGCCACGTCACTGTGCGGGAGAAAGATGAGGTGAAACAGCTGAAGGCTACCTTGTTGGGAATTTCCAGTGAAATTGAGGTGCTCCAGAATCTAGAGGACGGATTTACATCGCGCGGGGTTCGGCTGCGGGGGCTCGGTCGTGGGCGATTTCTCCGCACGGAGGTAGCAGAGCCTGGTCGGCGGACCGCCCCGAGGATGGAGTCTGCTGCGTGCGCTGGGTAGCGGCGAGCTACCGGAGCGGGAGTACAGCGATGCGGATTCTGGGGGCTCCTGCCAGCAGTGCAATGGCCGTGCTTAGTGCTGAGTTCCGGCTTTGAGACAGAGGAGAGAAGCGGTCCAGTTCGGTTTGCGACACCGGTCGGACCACGGAGGAGGACAGCAGCCGCCATCTTGGAGAGCTGATGTAATCATCCCTGTTTTCTACTGATCTCAGCTCATTTAACTATGGAACAGGTGATTTCAGGCTGGTATTTGCCTGCGTCTCGCAGACAGATCGCTCAGGCTCGGGGCTGGAGAACCTGAGGAGAATACTCCTCAGGGCTCACTCCTGGCAAGGTGTGCGCCGGGCTTTGAGCAGCCGGATTCTGGTTCCCCGGGCTGCTTTGGCCCAGGGCTGGGGAACCTGCGGGGACTGCGTGCTGAGGCCAGCTCCAAGTGGAACGTGCGCTGAGGGGTGGCTGGGCTCTGACTCCCGGAACAGTTTTGGCCCGGGGATGGGGAGCCCGCGGGGACTGCGTCTTTGGGCCTGCTCCTAGCGGAGCGTGCACCGAGCTGGGAGAGTTTGGAGCGGCCGGGCTCGGGCTCCCGGGGCTGCTTTGGCCTGAGGCTGGGGAACCCGTGGGGGTCGCTCTGTGGAGCCTGGTCCTAGCAGAGCGTGGCCGGGATTGGAGAGGCCGGGTTCTGGCTCCCGAAGCTGCTTTGGTCCAGGGCTGGGGAACCTGCGGGGACTGCTTCTCGGTCTGGGTCCTGCTGGGTGCTGTGGGGGCCAGGGGGGCAGAGTGGAGCTGCCGCCTGCGCCCAGAGCAGGCCAAGTGACCCGCCGGCGTGGTATCACGACACCCCAACTGCAGCTGGGGCCGAGGAGAGTAGCCACCCTCGCCTGAAACAGGACCAGCGACCCGATGGCACGGTAGCCAAATCACCCCATTTGGAGTGGGGGCTGTGCAGAGCCGCTGTCTGAGCCTGCGAGGTAGGCAGACCTGCGACCCACTGGCAGGACAGGCCCGGCAGCCTGCCAGTGTGGTGGACAAGTAGCACCGAGGCAGTCACGTCACACTGGTTGGAGTGGGGGTGGAGCAGAGCCGCCACCCATGTCTGGAAAAGGCCCAGCGACCCATTGCAGAGGCAGTCAGGTACCCCCACTGGGACTGGGGGCTGAGCAGAACTGCCGCCCGAGCCCGCAAGGTAGGCAGAACTGCGACCCACCGGCGGAACAGGCTTAGAGGCTGACCAGCGTGGTAGACACATCACACCAATTGGAGTAGGGGTGGAGCAGAGCTGCTGCCCACATCCGGATCAGGACCAACGACCCGAGGGCGTGGTAGTTACGTCACCACAATTGGAGTGGGGGCAGAGCAGAGTCGCCACCCTTGCCCGCAGGGTGGGCAGACCTGCGACCAACCAGCGTGGTAGATAGATCACCCTAATTAGAGGAGGAGCACAGCCACTACCCGCCCTGCAAGGGAGATCTCCCAACTATACAAGAGCAATATAAATGAATAGGGGGAAAATTTCAAAAACACAACAGTTTCACCAAGCAGAAAGAAACGCGAGCAGGAGACGCATTTGATAGGAAAAGATATACATAGACTGAAGGTGAAAGGTTGGGAAAAATCATTCCACTCATATGGACTGCGGAAACAAGCAGGAGTGTCCATACTCATATCAAATAAAATAGATTTCAAGTCAAAGTTAATCAAAAGGGATAAAGAGGGACACTGCATACTGCTCAAGGGAACCATACACCAACAAGACATAACAATCATAAATATATACACCACAAACAATGGTGCAGCTATGTTCATCAAGCAAACTCTTCTCAAGTTCAAGAGTCTAATAGACCACCATACAATAATCATGGGAAGCTTCAACACACCTCTCTCACCACTGGACAGATCTTCCAAACAAAAGTTAAATAAGGAAACTATAGAACTCAATAACACAATTAACAACCTAGACTTAATTGACATATATAGAATATACCACCCAACATCAAGCAGTTACACTTTTTTCTCAGCAGCACATGGATCCTTCTCAAAAATAGATCATATATTATGTCACAGGGCAACTCTTAGACAATATAAAGAAGTAGAGATAATAATCATGCATCTTATCTGATCATAATGGAATGAAACTGAAAATCAACGATAAAAGAAGGAAGGAAAAATCATGCATCACTTGGAGAATGAACAATAGGTTACTGAATGATCAATGGGTTATAGAAGACATTAAGGAGGAAATTAAAAACTCCTTAGAGTTAAATGAAAACACAGACACAACATATCGGAATCTATGGGACACACTGAAAGCTGAAAGCAGTTCTAAGAGGAAAATTCATTGCTTGGAGTTCATTCCTTAAAAAAAGAAAAAACCAACAAATAAATAATCTCATACTTCATCTCAAAATCCTAGAAAAAGAAGAGCAAAACAACAGCAAAAGAAGTAGAAGGCAAGAAATAATTAAAATCAGAGCTGAAATTAATGAAATCGAAACAAAAGAAACAATTGAAAAAATTGACAAAACTAAAAGTTGGTTCTTTGAAAAAATAAATAAAATTGAGAGCCCCTTAGCCATACTAATGAAGAGAAGAAGAGAGAGAACCCAAATTACTAGCATACGGGATGAAAAAGGCAATATCACAACAGACACTTCAGAAATAGAGAAGATAATCAGAAATTATTTTGAATCCTTATACTCCAATAAAATAGAAGATAGTGAAGGCATCGATAAATTTCTTAAGTCATATGATCTGCCCAGATTGAGACAGGAGGATATAGGCAACCTAAACAGACCAATATCAATTGAGGAAATAGAAGAAACCATCAAAAGACTACCAACTAAGAAAAGCCCAGGACCGGATGGGTATACAGCAGAGTTTTACAAAACCTTTAAAGAGGAACTAACACTAATACTTTTCAAGCTATTTCAGGAAATAGAAAAAGAGGGAGAACTTCCAAATACATTCTACGAGACCAACATCACCCTGATGCCTAAACCAGACAAAGACACCTCAAAGAAAGAAAACTACAGACCAATATCTCTAATGAACCTAGATGCAAAAATCCTCAATAAAATTCTTGCAAATCGGATTCAAAAACATCTCAAAAAATTATACACCATGATCAAGTGGGATTCATCCCTGGGATGCAAGGCTGGTTCAATATATGGAAATCAATAAATGTTATTCACCACATCAATAGACTTAAAAATAAGAACCATATGATCATCTCGATAGATGCGGAAAAAGCATTCGACAAAGTACAGCATCCCTTTATGTTCAAAACACTAGAAAAACTAGGGATAACAGGAACTTACCTCAACATTCTAAAAGCAATCTATGATAAGCCACAGGCCAGCATCATTCTGAATGGAGAAAAATTGAAGGCATTCCCTCTAAGATCTGGTACAAGACAGGGATGCCCTCTCTCACCACTTCTGTTCAACATAGTCCTCGAAACACTGGCCAGAGCAATTAGACAGATGAAAGAAATTAAAGGCATAAAAATAGGAAAAGAAGAACTTAAATTATCACTATTTGCAGATGACATGATTCTATACCTAGCAGACCCAAAAGGGTCTACAAAGAAACTATTAGAGCTAATAAATGAATTCAGCAAAGTGGCAGGATATAAAATCAACACGCATAAATCAAATGCATTCCTGTATATCAGCGACAAATCCTCTGAAACGGAAATGAGGACAACTACTCCATTCACAATATCCCCCAAAAAATAAAATACTTGGGAATCAACCTAACAAAAGAGGTGAAAGACCTATACAATGAAAACTACAGAACCCTAAAGAGAGATATAGAAGAAGACCTCAGAAGATGGAAAAATATACCCTGTTCATGGATAGGCAGAACTAACATCATCAAAATGGCGATATTACCAAAAGTTCTCTATAAGTTCAATGCTATGCCAATCAAAATCCCAACAGCATTTCTTGTAGAAATAGATAAAACAATCATGAAATTCATATGGAATAATAAAAGACCCAGAATAGCAAAAACAATGCTAAGCAGGAAGTGTGAATCAGGCGGTATAGCGATACCAGACTTCAAACTATACTACAGAGCAATAGTAACAAAAAGAGCATGGTACTGGTACCAAAACAGGCGGGTGGACCAATGGTACAGAATAGAGGATACAGTAACCAATCCACAAAACTACAACTATCTTATATTTGATAAAGGGGCTAAAAGCATGCAATGGAGGAAGGATAGCATCTTCAACAAATGGCGTTGGGAAAACTGGAAATCCATTTGCATCAAAATGAAACTGAATCCCTTTCTCTTGCCATGCACAAAACTTAACTCAAAATGGATCAAGTAGCTTGATATTAAATCAGAGACACGGCGTCTGATAGAAGTAAAAGTTGGCTATGATCTACATACTGTGGGGTCGGGCTCCAAATTCCTCAATAGGACACCCATAGCCCAAGAGTTAACAACTAGAATCAACAAATGGGACTTACTCAAACTAAAAAGTTTTTTCTCAGCAAAAAGAAACAATAAGAGAGATAAACAGGGAGCCTACATCCTGGGAACAAATCTTTACTCCACACACTTCAGATAGAGCACTAATATCCAGAGTTACAAAGAACTCAAAAAATTAGACAATAAGATAACAAATAACCCAATCAACAAATGGGCCAAGGACCTGAACAGACACTTCTCAAAGGAGGACATACAATCAATCAACAAGTACATGAAAAAATGCTCACCATCGCTAGCAGTCAGAGAAATGCAAATCAAAACCACCCTAAGGGCCTGGGATGTGGCTCAAGCGGTAGCGCGCTCGCCTGGCATGCCTGCGGCCCGGGTTCAATCCTCAGCACCACATACCAACAAAGATGTTGTGTCTGCCGAGAACTAAAAAATAAATATTAAAAATTCTCTCTCTCTCTCTCTCTCTTAAAAAAAAAAAAAACACCCTAAGATACCATCTCACTCCAGTAAGATTGGCAGCCATTATTAAGTCCAACAACAACAAGTGCTGGAGAGGATGCGGGGAAAAGGGTACACTTGTTCATTGTTGGTGGGACTGCAAATTGGTGCAGCCAATTTGGAAAGCAGTATGGAGATTTCTTGGAAAGCTGGGAATGGAACCACCATTTGACCCAGCTATTCCCCTTCTCGGTCTATTCCCTAAAGACCTAATAAGAGCATGCTACAGGGAGACTGCTACAGCGATGTTCATAGCAGCACAATTCACGATAGCAAGATTGTGGAACCAACCTAGATGCCCTTCAGTAGATGAATGGATAAAAAAAAAATGTGGCATTTATACACAATTAAGTATTACTCTGCATTAAAAAATGACAAAATCATAGAATTTGGAGGGAAATGGATGGCATTAGAGCAGATTATGCTAAGTGAAGCTAGCCAATCCTTAAAAAACAAATGTCAAATGACTGCTTTGATATAAGGGGAGTAACCATGGACAGGGTAGGGATGAAGAGCTTGAGAAGAAGATTAACATTAAACAGGGATGAGAGGTGGGAGGGAAAGGGAGTGAGAAGGGAAATCGCATGGAAATGGAAGGTGATCCTCAGGGTTATACAAAATTACATGTAAGAGGAAAGGATAGGTAAGAGAAAAATAATACAAGTGGAAGAAATGATTTACAGTAGAGGGGGTAGAGAGAGAAAAGGGGAGGGGAGGGGAGGGGAAGGGGGATAGTAGAGAATAGGATAGACAGCAGAATACATCAGTCACTAGAATGGCTATATGTAAATCAATGGAAGTGTAACTGATGTGATACAGCAATCTGTATACGGGGTAAAAATGGGAGTTCATAACCCACTTGAATCAAACTGTGAAATATGATATATTAAGAACTATGTAATGTTTTGAACGACCAACAATAAAAAAAAAGGAAATTGGCCTTTCATCATTCTTTTGCCTGAGATCTTAGTATTTAAAGCATCATTTCATATACTTTGCTCACATTTTGGTGGTTTCAGGTGGTAGGTTAAATCTGATTCATTCCTATTATGCCATCTAGCAGAGAACTAGAAATTTCTTTATTATTTATTAATAGAATTTCATAATTTTCCTTTATAGGTCTTGCTTAGGATTTATAAAATTTATTGCTAGAGATAAGTTTATTGAGATAGAAATCCATAAATTCTTGTATTAGATATTCAAGCACATATCCCTATAGCAGCATTGATTGGATTTAATAACCTGCAATTCTCAT
Organism: Spermophilus citellus; assembly: GCF_964194105.1. Classification (NCBI taxonomy): domain Eukaryota; kingdom Metazoa; phylum Chordata; class Mammalia; order Rodentia; family Sciuridae; genus Spermophilus; species Spermophilus citellus. Next base: position 133,986,072 of record NC_138186.1, on the reverse strand, counting down.
TTTAGATTCTCTTCTGAATGTGAAGACAAATCAGAAATGTTCTCTGCCCCAGTGGGAATTATCCAATAAATATTTAGGCAATTCTGGGTAGGAAGTGTTTGAAGGACATATCATTTGAACTAGGATCTGCAGTCTAGATAGATTTTTGTCATAAAATGATGGAAAATAAATGAACTCCAGGAAGAAAGAATAGTGGATCAAAGGCACCAATCTGTGAAAAATGTGGTTCTCAAAAGATGCAATGCCTCTTCCAATTTATCTAGAATTGAGTTGTTAATTTTAAAAGAAAAACAAACAAACTTGAAAAGTTAAGATAGGAAATGTAGTTTAGTAAGAGATCCTCAAGAGCCTTGGATATAAAACTAACTATTCTGGCCTTCGTCCTGTGCCCAGTGGGACATATTGAAAAGATTCAAGGAGAACAACAATAACTTAACAAATGCATTTCAGATAGACTAGGCTGGCAGTTATGTATAGAACAAAAATTCAGTCTGTTGTTAATGAAGAGAGCAGATAAGGCTTCAATATTCTACTAGGATTTCTCTGGAACTCTCCCAAACACATAATGACAAAGACAAACTTAATCAAATGAATACTAGGGTAAAACTTAATCAAATGAATACTAGGGTAGATATATATATATAGTATAATGAAAAATAATTATTAGGATACTATGATTAAAAACTACCTAAATTTCACAATATTAATTTCCACTGAATTGTATTTGATAATTTGGGGTGGGAGGATTAAAATATATCATAAAGTTAATTTTATCTTTTATTTAATTCTCTACCAAAGATAACTGCTGTGTGAGATTTTTCCATGCTGTAAGATGATTTATTTCACATTTTCAATATATAGTTAGTTTACTGCTGAAGACCACATCAGAAAAACTAATTCACTCATAAAGCAGCTCATGCTCTCTGATCATTCCTTTAAAAACATCTCTTATATTCGGCATCATAAACACCCATTTTAGAGAGACCAAGACTTGACTCATGATTGTGCAACATGTTGATGACATTAAACATATCATATGGGATGGTACGTCAGTTACTTGGCCTATTTCACAAACTTCATTGTGAATCTCATTAGCATATGCTTTTCGTTTTATTAAATCACAGTGCTTTAAAGCTGAAGGAGGATGATAGTCAAATTAGAACCATCTCCTCTATCTTTCCAGTCCCTTTTAAAGCCTACCAATGTTACCTTGCCAGGGGGTCAAATGCTCATACGTGTTTAAAGAAGCCCCAAAAAGAGGTTATGGGTATGTTTCTAAGCTACTTGAGGAAATGGTAAAAGATAAGGAGATCCTTGCCTTAGTTTAGACATTCTTACTTTTGAAGACCTAAGAAGAATTCACTCTAGTTTTAGAACAGCTTAACTTTTGATTTATTTAGCTTTTGGAAAGAGAAAAAGTGATCATGTAAGAGATTAAAAAAAATTGACAAAATACAACATTCATTCCTCACAAAACACTAAAAAATTTGGGACTGAAATAAACTTGCTCTCTGCTTAGGATGTTAAAATGTGTTGACATAGGGTATCAAAATCAAAGTGTTTCTGAGCTGAGTGTTGTCTGAAGTCCTGAGGAAATATCTCCTTCCAAGCACATTGTTTGCAGAATTTAATTTCCTGTAGTTGTAGGACTGCAGTTGGTGTTTCTTGCTCATGTCAGCCAGTGACCACACTCAGCTATTATAGGCTACCTACATTTTCTGACACTTGGCTCCCTCCTCCAAGCCAACAATGCTGTGTCTTTTATCATTCTCAAGTTTCAAATCTCCATAACCAGCTGAAGAAAATTTTCAATTGTTGAATTACATCAGGTTTACTTAGATAAATTTTTCCTTCTTAAATTTAAGTGTGTAACATACCATAACCTGTCATGACAGTAAAATTCATTAGCTCCACAGTCCTGAAGATTGCGCAGGGCCTTATCAGATAAAGGAGAACTGAGAATGTATCATTGAAATACCTATCCTTAAATAATGGCAAGAGTAACAAAAATTAGATGAGAAAGGAAATAATATTAGAACTTGAGAAGGAATAAAACATAAAATAAAGAGCAAACAATATTGGACATAAAAAGAATCCCCTCCTTGTGAATTATATTTATTGTTTTTGATGATCGAAAAATAATGAGAACATCTTCTGATACTAAAAACAATGACATTGAACAGAGGGAAGGGTAAAAACAACTAGATGGAAATAGGGTTTCCATATTTCAGTCTAAGGTATAATGTTGATACCAGTAAAAACAAACAATAAAAAAGACACAAAGATATATACATACTCAAAAATACTATAAGTCAATAAAAATGGAATCCTAAAAGTATTAGTGTAACTGATAGGAAGATTAAAAAAAAGAGAAAGAGAAAGTGAGGAATAAGAACCCAAGGAAACAAACATGAGTCAATTAAAATACACACTTAACCTCTATCATGTGAATAACTACTTTAAATTAAAATGGTGAAAATACATCAATTAGAAGTCAGATATTGTCTGAACAAATATTATCAAGAACCAAAAATCACAACCCAATTTTACGCTTTTTTAACTTCAAATTCAATGCTATAGATATAGTGAATATAAAGGGATAAAAATTACATATTATAAAAATACTCATTATTTAAAAACTCAGGAGTAGCTAGATTAGTATCAGATAAATTAAACTTGAAAAGAAAGAAAGTGAAAGTTACTAAAGATAAGAGGTATATTACATAATGACAAAGTGATCAATCGACTAAAAAGACACAGTGGTTCCGTGTAGTCAACAAGTAACAGAGCCTCAAAATCCATGAAAACAAACAAACAAGCAAACAAAAAACCCTGAAAGAACCGAAGTAAGAAACAGACAAATCTACAGTGGTCATTGGGAACTTCAACACCATCTTCTTGGCATCTGATAGAAATGCTAGACAAATTCAGAGAGAATATAGAAAATCTTAGTGACATATATTCTATTAGGATCCAATTGGCACACATAGAATGCCTCATTCTTTCTGAACACCCCATGGAAGGAATATACAAGATATCCACATCTTTAATTAAATTTTTTAAAAGCCTCAAAAAATGATAATTTAAAGCATACAAATAAATTGTATTAACATAAAATAAATTATAATAAAAACATGAATTTAGTAATGTTTTTTGACCATAGTGAAATTAAAATAAAAATTAAGCAACCTGCTTTCAAATGCCTAGTGGGTCAAAAGAATGTCTCAATGGAGAGGAAGTAAATGAACAACTAAATGAAAGTGAAATACTGTCCAAATATGTGGGATAGAGCTAAAGCTGCATGAAAAGTGAAATTCATAGTACGAAACTGTTGCATTAAAGAAGAGGAAAGTCCACAAATCAGTACTCTAAATTCTTTCTTGAAGAGAGTAGGAAAAGAAAAGCATATTTCAAGAAAGCAGAAGGAAGGAAATAAAGAAAAGTTCAAAAGCTTTGATAATGAAAATTTTTAAAAAATGGAAAAAAATCAATGCAGCAAAGAGCTGACTGTTTTAAAAAACCCAATATAATCAATAAAACTCTAGCAAGAATGACAAAAATTAAAAGACACAAATCACCAGTATTAGAAGTAAAATGATTACCATAGACTTAGCAGTTATTGAGGGGATATGAAAGGCATATACTTATAAATTCAAGAAATTAGAGGAAATTAACCATTTCTTTTCATCTGAGAAGTGGACACCCTGAACAGACTCAGAGCCATAGATAAACTGAAGGTATACTTTAAAAATCCTCAGAAAAAAAATGTGTAAAACAAATTTTAGAGGATAATCCTACCAAACATTTGATTAGGAAAAAGATCAGGGTGTCTCTTTAATCTACTTTTATTCAATATGGCAATATCAGTGTTAACCATTGGAATAAGGCAAAAAAAGGAAATAAAAAGTATCAGATTGAAAAAAAATCAATAAAATTGTATATATTTATAGATGATATAATTGTCCTTTAAGAGAAACTATAAATCCATACTGACGTATTTATAAGTTCCAGTGTACACAATTGACAAATGATTGGTATCAAGAATATACAAAGAACTCTTACATGTCAATAAAAAAGACAAGTAAGAGTATGAGAAGTATTTCTCAGAAGTGGAAGCACATGAGATGACTAACCTAAAAAAAGTGGACCAAAATTATCATCAATTAAAAAATGACACACACTTAGAGCAAAACCAGAACTCAAACTTGGGTCTTTCTGATACCAAACTTCAGTTCCTTTTCGGATCTGAGCCCATTCAACTATTTTTCAATAATTGGGATTTGAGGTATTTCAGAAAAATCTTTAAAAGATAATATTTCTGAAATTTGATTTTCTGAGGTGCAACAAAATGTTTTCCAAAGTCAAACAGTTTTACATGAATTTTTAATTATCTCTGTTCCAAAATAAGTGTATTAAGCTCAATTTAACTTTTCTTTAGTGCTGTGGGATGCTCTTAATGTATATCAACTATTGTGATGAATTGATGTTCCTTACAATTCTTCAAGGACTTTTGTCTTTATATTAAACAGTGATAACCTGCCATGTTTTAGAATATATATCCCTAATTGTATAGTTTTACCGTTTCTTTCTCTAATTCTTCTCTATTTGGTGTATTTTCCTAGGTAGGAAACATGAACTGTACAGACAAACAAATTTTAAAGGATAATACAGCCAAACTTGATAGAGTTTTTTAAAATATAAAATAGTGATTAAAATGTATTTCTTTAGAAGATTATGGTTCCCCCAAAGAACATAGGACATCTGTTTTGGCTATTGAAAGTCTCCTTTTCCCTCCCTTCTGTATTAAAACCTTTTAATATACATAAAATTCTGGATATGTAATTAGCAATCAGTAAAATAATAAAATGTCAAACTTCTTTTTAGTTCAGTAAATATTGGTGTTACATGCACAATTGCCCTAAAGAACAGAAATATTGTTATTTGTGTAAGAAATGGATTTTCTGATAAAGTATATTTTTATTTTTCAAAAACCAGAAAATATGAAACTACAGTTTTCTTTTATTTTTTATGAGACACCACAGGATTGCTTTTGACAAGAAATGTCTTAAGATAGTATTAGGGAATGATGATTGTAGGAGATCCAGCCTCAGCTTAAAAAGAAGCACTTACAGCTGGTAAGGAACCTATTTGAGGTTATATATGAATGCTCTGATGTAAGGCAAAATTATTCTCCAGATACCAAGTTTTTATATTAAATGAATTTAGTATAACAGAGCCTTTGACTATTGATAAATCTTAAGTGATTTTTCTGTTTGATGATTTACTATTCCAAAACACTTATTTCAGTTACTTGTTCGAGGAAACATTTTTTAAACTATATTTTTAGTAAATTACTGCCAAAATAATTTCAAAAGAACACATTCAGTAGTTTTATTCAATTTCCCACTTGTATATTTAAGCATAAACATCATTTTATAAGAACATGGATAGGTCCAAATAAGAGCACTTCTAGTCATTAATAAGAGATGGTTTTCTGAACTATGTTCAATGAATGCATGAATGTGGCCCAGTGGGTCCTGGCATTTTGTGTATGCTCAGGAAAATAATTAAAAAAAATGTAAACTGTAAATGGATTGAAGAGGGATCTGTGGAATGGAGGAAGTAGAGTGCCCAGGACTGAATTGGAGCCTGTTGTGTTCCATGATTTTGTGATTATGTCTCGGTGTAACCTGGTGTTATATATAACTCTAAAGAATAAAAATAAATAAAAAATGGTGGTTTTCCCCATTACTGATATGAGGGCAATCAAATGCAACACTACACTGAGTTCTTGATTGGGCCAAACTACAAGCTAGTTAAATGCATAGTCAGATATAGCACAGTAGGCAGAATGTTTGACATATGTGGTAGTCAGGTGGTAATAGAGAATGAGGCCAAGCAGAAGTGAATTGCTGAGAGGTGGAGGGGGCAGAAACAGGGCCCCAGTGACACCATTTAAATTTATGGATTGAATATTCAGCCATGCAAAAATCATCAGTTGAGCACCTATTTACTTTAGACACTATTCTGAGCTCTAATCTATGGCAGAACACACCAGAGAAAAATTTCCTGCCCTCAGGAAATGAGACAGACATAGACATGAATATAAACATTCATACACACAGGTAAACTAAGCCCAAACCAAGTAAGCATAAAAAGTAGGAGAGATTTTTGTTTTTACAGAGAACAATGAAGGAAATCAATTAGGAGAAATTAGAAGAGAGACTTCAAAGAACAGAGGAAGAAAGTCCTTTTAGAGATCTGGGGGAAGGGGTCTTGGTGGAGGAAAAAGCAAAGGCAAATGTCCTGAGTTGGAGTACAACGTTCAATGTGGAAGCAGAATAATTAAGGGGAGATGGTGGGAGATGAGAAAGAGGGGAGGACAGACTCAGGGGAGGGGTTGTAGTCTCATTATTTTCTTCTGAATAATATGGGGAATATTTAGAGGATTCTATCAAAGGGGATAAATTATCTTAATATTTTGAACAATAGAACAAAAATAATGTGCTGCAGCATTATTCAGAAAGAAAAGCAAACAAAGGATTTTAGTGGTGGTGATCGACATCCATGGCAAATGGCGCTGATCAGTGACATGATATGAAGCCTAATGTCCCATGATGGGTTTGCTGTGCGAAGGTTGTCTGTGAACTTGATACAGCAATGTAAGTACAATAGTGGAGGTGAATGCCCGGGATTCTGAACTGTCCCATCTCCGGATTTTCTAGATAAGAAAAAAAAAACATGCTATTTTTAGTTTGATTTCTGTCTTGTGGTAGTAAATGAGGTTCCATTAATATTTTCAAAAAGGTATTAGGCTGTTGCCAGTGTTTACAGTTACAGTGATTATGTTGTGTTGTATGAAAAAAAAATCTTGACAGGATTACAAAATAGGCAAAACTCTGTTCATATTAAGAATTGCTTTTTCCATCAAAATTCCTAGTCCTAATACTGGTGTGTTATTCAAAGCTGTACAACTGGATATGTGAACAAATTTTCCCTGATATTGAGAGTTCATCTGTGCTATCTTATCCACATCTCACATTTGTAACAATCTTTTCTGTATTTTCAGTAATGTCTGTGGTTTAGCTTCTGCAGTTCTCTGTAGTAAGCTAGTCACAGTTTGGAGATGTACATAACTTTGTTTTATGGTATTTTATATTTCACAGCAATATTCCTGTTAACATGTTAGGAAAGTTTCCATGGAAACTAAAACATAGCCTGCCATATTCTACACAAAAATTTAACAGTTTGTTTTACATCCTTTCTACTAGAAGTTTGAGCTCATATTAATTTTATTTTGCTCTGTATTTTGGTGTTCTAATTTTCCTTTCAATGAAAGCAGAAGTTATCTCATATACTAGTATCACAGTGTGATACACAGGAAATTATTTAAACTTTTAAAAATACTTTGATATTGTGCTTTTAGAAAATAGAGTATATAGAAAAACAGCTAAATCAAATTATACAGTAAAACATACTTTCACATATCTGAAATTTAGAAAAAAATTAAAAATCCATACTTATACAGAAGTGCCTGAATTATAGATTAGATTGTATTATTCAAAAAGAGATGGAATAATCTTTAGGCTTTTATTAAAAATATTATGTAGTGTTATGGGAATTAGGGCAATATCTTTCAATGTTTTACTTTAAAATATGAAGTAGAAAGGATAGAGAAGGCCAATTAGATTTATAGGTCAATCATTTATGATTAATTGTATACATTTAGTTATTCAGCCCAAGCTATTTATTGATCACCAAGTTGCACTATTATTGGATTAGGTGTTGCATAGGTCAAAACTATAGTGTTGTAGCTCATTTCAATTAGTTTTTAGGTTTTTTTTTTAAGAGAAATTGAGGCCTGGGACATGGTCTGGATTAGATTATCCACCCAGCCACTCCCAAAGCACATCATTATTGTACTGTTATGTTATGATTTAGATGTGTTGTCCCCCAAAACTGATGTGTGAGACAATGCATGCAAGAATGTTCAGAAGAGAAATGATGGGGTTGTGGAAGTCTTAACCCAATCAGTGAATTAATCCCCTGATAGGGATTCACTGAGTGGTGGTAGGGTGTGGCTGGAGGAGGTAGGAATTGGGGCATGGCTCTGGGATAAATATTTATATCTGGCAAGTGGAAATGACTCTTCTCTGCTTTCTGATGGTCATGTGAGCTGCTTCTCTCTGCTACACTCTTATGCCATGATGAGGAATGGAGTCTGCTGTCTATGGATTGAGACCTCTGAAACTGTAAGCCCCCAACTTTTCTTCCTCTACAGTTATTCTGGTTGGGTTCTTTTAGTCAGAGCAGCAAAAAAGCTGACCCAAACATGTTATAAGATATATTTCAAATTATCACTATTACAATTTTACTTCTAAAATATTAAATCACAATTGTTTGAATATTAACTACTGATTTGAGGAAAAAAAATTCTATCATGTTACATTTTAGCTAAATTTAGTTTTTTTTCCACTAATGATTCAATTCCTTAGAGTGAAAAACTTATCTTCTATACATTCCCATGACAAAGAGGAAAATAAGTCATGCTTTAAATGTCATGGTAAATTTTCTTACAACCACTACATGGGAAACAATTCTAAGATGATCCCAAATTCCCCTTGGTGTACATGCCTTCCATGGTCCCCTCAAGTAGAATGTGGGCAGGACCTGTGGATATGATAGGCTATCTCATCCTGGGTAAGACTCTGTTTTAGCAGACTAGAGGAAGACAATTCTTGCTCAGTATCTATGGTCAACACCTAGAGCCATGTCTATCATAAACAGTGGAGCTGTGCCTTAAGGCAAACTTAGGTTTTCATAGCATGGCATAAGGCAAAATTTGTGTTGATTATATTACCTTTGAAAAATTATTCAAACCAATCTGAGATCAGTGGGTGTTACTAAGTTGAATAATAGTTGAACCCATTGTGAAGTTAAGCTCATTCTAAATTCCTGCTTTAACTATGTTTTTGAATTATTTTTACTTTATTCTTACTTTATTTTCAATATTGAATATAATACTGTAGTATTAATTCATCCCAGATTACAAACCAATTCTTCATTATGGATCATTTATACATAAGTAAGTTATAAAAGTTAAACTAAAAACTGAAGAAATGTTTATTAGGTAAATGAAACAAAATGAAACCCCAAGTCTTAATATTATTATCAGGAAGAAGGAATTCAAGGAAAAAGAAAATCATTAAATTGGACAAAGTTGCTATTTTTTTAAGTAGGTAAAGGATTACAGGTCCAATGAAAATTTACCAAATAGAATTTTAATACACCAAGTAGACTATCAAATTTGATGATAGAAAAACCATTATGAGTATAAAATAAAAAAAAATTATGAAAGGAAATTTTAATATTTTAAAAGTAAATAGGCAAAAGAAAAACATAGACAATCTAAGTAATAAAATCATATTATAAAAGTTTCTATCAAATTTTAAAAACTTTTTTTAAAAAGCTAGTAAGTCTTAAATATTATTTATATTTATCTGTAGTTCAGTTATCAAACATAGAGTCAATTTTAGCTATTTGAAGCAGAAAGACCTTTGTCATAGATAGCTTAATTCCTACAAAATATCTGGGAAGGCAGGAGGAGTAGGTTATGGGCTGATTCCCCAGGGACAAGTACTGGAATCACAGGGCCAAATAGGCCTGCCAGGGTTGCCACTACCTTTGCCATAATTAGGAAAGTGGGTAATTAGGTGAATGCCACTCAAACTGTCAAGTTGAAGAACACATCATTAGAACTGTGATCCAGAGACCAGGAAGCTACTGCTGATCCCTCCAGGAAAATGTCCTTGAAGTTAGGAACTGGACATTGGAGTGAGTGATGAATTATTTCCATCTTCTCTTGCCAGCAGTCACAGGCAAAACAGTCACTCATTCCCTTTCTCATTTCCACTTCCAAAATCTGAAATAATGTAATGGGACATTTTCAGTGTAATGTAGGTCCCAAATTATCAGTTCTCCACCTTTGTAGTAACACTGAGTGCCAAATTTATCATCTCTGCTTTACCCATGAGCCTGAAATGAAAACTTTTTAAATAATGGCTATATATTTGAACAAAAGTAAAAAACTTACTGAAATGCTAAAAATCTGGATAACCACAAATCAATGTTAAGCCATAAGTAATTAGTAATAGATATGTAAGCAAAGAAAAATAATCCCAGAACATTGAAATTAAAAAAATTATACTGAATATGAAATTGACTCTGCAGGTGCTTTATAATGTAATGGCAAAGAAATACTACATAATAACATTTTCTTCAGGGTGATGCCTAAAATATATGAAATCAGTGTTTGTTTTTAAATTAATTAATTAATTAGTTTTAATTAGGCATATATGACAGCAGAATTCATTTTGATTCATTGTATAAAATTGCAGCACAAATTTTCATTTCTCTGGTTGTACACAATGTAGGCTCGCACCATATGTGCAGTCATACATGTACCTAGGGTAATGATGTCCATCTTATTCCACCATCTTTCCTGCCCTCACGTCCCCTCCCCACCACTTCCTCTCCTTTGCCCCTCCATTTTTCTCAGCCTTCCACCCAACCTCCGCCATTATGGATCATCATCCACTTATCACAGAGAACATTTGACCTTTGATTTGTTGGGATTGGCCTACTTAGCTTAGTATGATATTCTCCAACTCTATCCACCTACCAGCAAATGCCAAAATTTTATTCTTTCTTAATGCTGAGTAATATTCCTTTGTGTATATATACCAAGATTTCTGTATCCATTCATCCATTGAAGGGCATTTAGGTTGCTTCCACGGTTTAGCCATTGTGAATTGAGCTGCTATAAACATTGATGTGGCTGCATTACTATAGTATGATGATTTTAAGTCCTTTGAGCATAGATGGAGAAGTGGGATAGCTGGATACCTAATTAAAATAACAAACACTGTTAAAAATAACAAACACTGAAAAAAATAAAACTTAAGACTAAACTTGTATACTTTACTAAAAAATAAAATGAAATCAAAACCTTAAAAATAAATGCTCCTAGTATTCAATTCAGGAGAGATCGGAATTCAAGATCTGCTTCCTAAAACCAGGTATAACCAATAACTTTGCCTGCAAGTTAATAATAAATGAGAGAGTTTTTAATGTAGTGAATTTTTAGTTTTTATAAATTATAATTTTCAAGGCCATCAAGGGTATAATCTTGACAGTATATTATGTACCTCCAGAGAAATTAGAAATTGGTGAAAATTTTCTGAAAGGCAATTTGCAATATCAAAAGCATTTAAAATATGAATGAAGTTTAATCCAGAATTTTAATTTTGGAGACTTTAACCTTGAAAAGTAATCAGAGAGATGCATAAAGACATGGAATGGACAGCCAGTATTGCACTACTTAGCAGTTGGCCAATATTAACAAAGGGTTACATAAAATGTACAGACCTTTAATTCAATACTGTGAGGCTATTGCAAATAATCTTTTGGAAAAAAATAATGACTTTGAAAAATGCTCATATTATTTTGTAAAGAAAAGTTGACAAAACAGAATGTATAACATGGTCCAAATTTCTATACATATCTATACATAGAAAATAATAACGGAAAGTTAATGTGAATCTATCAACAGTTTTTTAGTGGTTAGTGTATCAGTCAAGATAGGTTACATTATGATTTGGAAACACACACCATCAAAATCTCAGTGGCTTAATACACGACAGTTTATTTATTTGCTCTCTCAAGATCTGTTGAGGGTACAGGAATCTTTCCAGGGCAGCTGTCTTCCATGTGTGAGCTCAGAGCCCCAGGCTAATTTGATCATGTGGCACTTCCACAGCAATTGCTTCTATGATTGCTATGGCAGGGGAAGAGAGAGCTCAAAATCATACAGGTAGCTTTCTTCCAGGAATTTATAGTTCATCCATAGCAAGTACAAATGATGAAAAAGATAAGGCTCTCAAATTATAATCCAAAACATCACTCACCTTAAGCTGTTGAATATCTCTTATCCTAATACTTAAAGGTTAGATTCCAGTTAATTCCATTCCTTAACTGTCATGGCTAATGTTCCATTTTCTTGACCAGTTTTAATTAAAAAATATTTGCATCAGAATCTTGATAAAAATTCTAGAGCACCTCATCAATAAATAACATTGACACATTTGCCTCTTAGACTTCCTTGGACATCTTTTGCTTTCTTCTTTAGATAATGCTCATAAATGTTAAATACAATTGACCCTGGGATGATTTTATAGATGGAAATCATATTGTTTCTTTTAAGAGACCTGCCCCCCCCCACCTCCCACATTCCCCACACCCTCCCCCCCCCACTGACCAGTTAGTGACATTATTTAACTTTTGTTGTTCTTGTAAGTTTTGCCAGGGTTTTTTAATGGGCTCTAACTTTCAAGCAACTTGTATTGCCCAACATGGACTGGGAGCAGGGTGATATTTCAGTCATGCTCCTCATTTTGTGTATAACCTTGTGTTGGGTCTTTTGCATTTTGGATCATGACTGATACTGCTGTAAAATAAAGTTGACTTTTATTCCTAAGAAGGAAACTTAACTTACATAGTGAACTTTGAAGACAGAATCATGACCTTTTGTTAGAAATGAATTAACAGCAACTGGTCACCCTGTTTAGAAGTTTACTCCAGGAAGAATACAACATAATAAATAATAGAAAATATGTTGATGTTGTACCTCATGCCAAATTACTGGATCTGCATTAAGGACAGATCTTAGATCTCTTCCTATAGAGTTATTCCTTTCTCTGAGGTAAAAATTATGTGTTCCAGCTGGGACTTTTGAAATATATCACACAACTCCCTGCTAATCAAACTATTCATGTGCAGATACTACAAAAAACAGAACAGGTGAGATAGGATAAATAATGGGAAAATAAATAGATTAAAAATTCTTTGGGAAAAAAATTATACATATTATTGGAAATATAAGATATATGTGATTTCTTGATTCCCTCTGCATGTGGTTATAATCAAATCCAACCTTTTTCTATTTCACATACAAAATGAAGTTGGGAATTGGGCTGGGAAGGGAATTTCAATTGGCTTTGACAGGTTGGAGTAATTTTCAACGTGGCTTTGAGATAGTGGTTTTGCTTGGCTAATACATATTTTTCAATTTTGTCAATTGAGACAGAAACCCCAAACATTAGAAAAGTGTTTGAATACTGGCTGTTTTGTGCCAGGAAGGCACATTGACTTTGGTGCACAATGTTAAGATCATGAATTTTGCTAAATGCAATTGCAAACACATGTTCTATTGCAAAGCAAGCAATAAAGAACAAATTAAAAAATAAACAATAAAGAAATGGTTTTCACTAATAAATACTGATTAACACCAAGGGTGTTTTAAAAAATTATAAAATTGTGTGACTATTACAACTAATTTTTACATTGCAAAAATATTAGAGAACCATATTGATTATGCTATTTTCATTTTTTAAAATTATTTGGTTTGTAGAGTGGAATCATGAAGGTTAGTATCTTACAGATTAAGTCCTCTTTCAACGAAGAAGTTTTAAATACATAAGAAACTAATTTCAGGACTACTGAAAAAAATTTATTCAGTATTGGGGATTGAATACAAAGGGCATTATAGAACTAAGTGAGCTATACTACTAATCCTTTTCACTTTTTATTTTGAGAGAGGGTCTCAGTAAATTGCTGAGAGTCTTGCCAAATTGCTGAGGCTGGCCATAAACTTGTGATCGTCTTGCCTCAGTCTCTTGAGTCACTGATATTATAGGTGTGCACCACAGTTCCTGACAGGACTATTAAAATTTTAATTATTAAAAAAATTTTTCTACCTTTTAAAAATTATATCAGAATAGTATAGATTTTAAATGAAGATCATTACACGACTAAAGAAGAAATATAATTAAAATGTTCTCTCTAAATAATGTATAAATTAAAAAATTGCCACCATAACTCTGAATGGGAAAGTGGGTGGGATTTCAAAGTTTATCTCATAAATGGAATTATGTTTTATTCTCTATTCATCATTTTTATCACATTTCTTCTTTCTTTGAAATAGTCCAGAGTCATAAAATCATGCTAAAATATGAGACCATGATATATGAAATCTCTAGTCGAGAATCTGTCTTTGAGCAAAGTAATGCATCCTAATTCTTGTTTCAGAATCCCAAATGTTCTATTTTTCTGATTTTTAATCTTTTTTTCAGATCACTTTTCACCATTATGGGAATAATACTTCCCCCAAATCATTCCTTTGAGACCAACTGGTGGTTAAACTCCAAATTCAGAACATGCCAGTGACACACCATTCCTATTTTTCTCAATTTACAACTTGTAAACAATAGAAAGGGGTTGGTTTATTTATTCTTTTATTCACTCAATTTATGTCTTTCTTTGAGGTGCATGCACTTGTCTATGTTTCTCTTCGATTTGTCTTCGTTATGTAGTCTGTCTTAAGTCATAAACTCTTGAGACAGCAAGCATCCCTACATAATTTACTTTTAACACATCTAATGCAATGCAAACAAAAACTTGTGAACTTAACACAAAGATCTTGACAATAATGGTGATTATAATAATTTTGTTGTTTTTGTGGTATTTATTAGCAATTCACACTGACAGGAAAATGTTGTGGATTTTTTATGTACCTTTTTATATTTATTTCAGAAAAATTTCTGCATGAAGACAATGCATAAAATTTAAATGTAGCATTCCTTTAATTTCATCCTATTTCTTTGGCTGTTTTCCATTTATCTGGCAGAATTATATATTCTGGCCAAATCTTTAAATTCTTTGCACTTTTCTCTTTGAATTTAAAGTATAGGCCTGTTGATTATTCTGTATCAGTGACTATTAATATAAGGTAAACATTTAAAAAATGGAAAAGGAGTAGTTAAAAGAAAAATGTTACAGAAAAATGCATGGTATTTCTCTTCCCACATTCTAATGTAATCCATCACTGCCAAGACATTACCAATCTGCTACATTCCCAGAGAATTATGGGCAGTTTTTTTCTTTTCTGAGATTTTTCTCTTTTCTGCATAGTTGAAAAATTCTTCACTTTTTTTTATTTGTTTTATCCTAAAAATAGGATCCACTGTCCTGAAGAGACTTACAGAGTCATATTTCAATATGAATATATAACTACAGAAAAGTGATAGTTATTTGGTAACACCAAGTCTTCTCAGTGGAAATACATGCTAATTCTGCTTATTATCTGGCATCTTTAGACCCCTCCCCATTGCTTTCTAATGGTTTCATAGCTCAAAATACATTTGAAATTTTAAAGGTAAGTATCATATTATACATATATGTATATATGTATGTCTTTTATATGCTGATATCACCACATTGTATAGTTCTGAAATATAATGGATGCCAATCATGAAAATTAAAAGTATATCTTAGGCATTATTGTTATTAATATTATTAGTATTATGCTATTCCTATACATTAGCTTATAGAGATACTCTAGGTTTCAAACAAAAGTTAACACAAATTCCAAGAAAGAAAAGGCCTGTAATTGTGAATTTCTAGAAAGAAAATACCTTAGGTTTACATTCATATGCTATTTATCAGTTATGTATCTCAAATAATATACTTTATTACCTTTCCCTACCTCCTACACACATACACACACACGCACACACACATATTATTGTCTCACTATTGCAGCTATTCCTGAGAATGTTTTGATTTACAATTTTTTTTTTACTTTAAGATGGTGTGGAAATGATATACACTCAATAGAAAATGTCCTTTGAATTCAAATTTTGATCTTTTTCTGGGCTACTGAAATGTAGTAGGATGTTCTCTAGTGGTGCTGAGCAATGGCACAGTGATGCAGCTCCCAGGAGGTCTGTCATCATGAGGAGAAACAATCACAGGCCCCACAGTACACTGTATTGCTAAGCTATGACATTCCGTATTCAGTTCATTTTAAACTTACAATGCTTTTATCAGGACATAACCCCATCATAAGTGCAGGAATGGCTGTGTTATAGTAGCTCATTTGATGTAGAACTGATGCTTAACACCTTGGCTGGTATGAAACAGAGGAGGCAAGTTTATTAAAGAGTTATTCATGGGTGACACAGATGTAGCAAACTCCACACATTTCAGTGATAAAACAGCACTGTCAACTTTACTCAGGTCTTATTTATCCTTTGTTTACATAATATAACAAAGGTATATAAATAATTTTAACATACTCTGAAAACAGAAGTGAAGACCATCAACTCTGCAGCAAGACACGGAAAATGAATGTATCTTAAACAGTTATAACTCAAAAAGCACTGTAGGCTTTGTTAATTTTGTCTAGTTATAAATAAAATCCTATAACTTTCTGCTTGTTCCCAGGATAGCACTGTGGTGCATCACAGTTAGAACCTTGAAATGTGTAATAATGGCTTTGAGTCTTCAACAATAAGTGAAATAACTATAATTTATATTTCTTTAGTGATGTGGTACGGTACAAAATACTCTTCCAAACAGACATTACCACCTTTGAGGCAATGAGCTATAAAATTTGACACAAACATACTTAAAACAAATATAAATTATATTAGAACAACTGAAGACATTTAAGAATCCCACAATGGGGAAATTTTTCTAAATGATGATCCCTCAACCAAATAGAATATGATATGGTTATTTACATGACAATTTTGAGGGCTGTACAAAAATATGGAGCAATGATCAGTGCTAAGTAAAAATGATCATAGGTTCACATTAACATATGACCAGTAACATAAAACTTTATTTGCCACAAGGATGAAGCTGGAACAACAGAAATGGAACAGCACTGGTAAAGCACATCATCCATGAGCCCAGATTTGGAGCCAGGTTTACGGAATTTGCTTCTAGTTTTCCAATCTTTTAGTTGCCTCATCTTGAATGAAGTATAAAACCTAAGTGCCTCAGCTTACCCATCTGATAAATTATCAAGTATCTTCCCCATATGACTGTTAAAAAGATCAACCAGTTAAATACTAAGAATAATTATTGGCACTTAGTATTACAGGGTGAGCATTCCTAATTTAAAAATTCAAAATCTGAAATGCTCCAAAATCAGAAACTTTTTCAGCATTTATATGATGCCCGAAAGTAGAAAATTCCACAATTAATCTCATATGCCATATTGCAGGCACATTAAAAACATTCTATAAAATTACCCAAAGGCTATATGTATAAGGCACATACAAAACCCTAATGAGTTTTGATTTTAAATTTGTCTTTCATCTCCCAAATATTTCATTGTGTACTTGCAAATATTCCAAAATTTTAAAAATAATTCAAATCTGAAACACATTAGTTTTAAGCATTTAGGATACGAGATACCCAACCCTTAATCTATATGTTAATAATTTTTTAAAAAGTAGTCAGTCACATTATTGGGTGACAATAAGGGAGAATTTTCTGTTATTTCTACAAAGTAAATTAAAACGAAAGATAGCACTATGTGAATAAACTTTTAAAAAATTGAAATGTCTGAAAAATTTGGAAAGATTTTTTAAGGATAATAATTAAAATGATATAACTTTTATTCTTAAAGGATATTTATATGAAAAATTCAGCCAACAAATAATTTTCTAAAGCATCTGGAGAGTCAAGACTACTTTTTTAATGATTTCATTTTTGTGTGCAAGTTGCCACCATGCTGTTCTCTAAATTTCTTGTGAGTTATGTCACGTTTGTTTAGCCTTCACAAAGATGTATGCCTATTTTGTATTTGCTAATATTGATATAATACCACCTTCATACAAATAGTGGTAAATAACTGATTCATTGGGCATTGAAATTTTCTTTTCTACACACAGAGATTTTTATAGATCAAAAATGGGCTTTCCCCTTGTGAATCCATGTGCTTCTTTGGTGACTCATCTTGCTTTTCATTTTTAGGTAATTATTCAAGCTTCTGATCATCCCTTTGAGTTCTTCCTTTAGGGATCCCCAGAGTTTCTTCTGTGCGAAGAACTGTGTTTCCCTATGGCTAACGCAGTCTGTGGAGGACAGAAGATCCTCTCCTGCCATCACAGTTGCCAGGAAATTTGAGATTAGTGATAGTCTCTATACTTAAATTCTCATAACTAACTTTGGATATATCTAACATTAACATTGTCAGCAGGACCACAATGATGGCTTTCATTGAATACTTAAGATACTTTGAGACACTTCAGG
Source organism: Spermophilus citellus (assembly GCF_964194105.1). NCBI lineage: Eukaryota > Metazoa > Chordata > Mammalia > Rodentia > Sciuridae > Spermophilus > Spermophilus citellus. The sequence continues at coordinate 133,967,910 of NC_138186.1, read as the reverse complement.
CAAAGGATTAGATCACAGGAATGGTCAAATCCAGGACAATGACATTTATTTCATGAGGTGGGAGAAGTCCTCTGTTTGGTTCCTTTCTATTAGCATCTCTGCCCTTTTTCAGTGTGAATGTGGGAAAACAGGTTCATGACCTTTCCTGTTTGGGAACCACTCCAATCCAAGTATGCTTGATGTGGGAGGAATAGAACAGCCTCTCCTTTGCTTGCTGTTCCTTGGATATAATTTCCAATAATAAGATACAGAGTATTAGCTTGGCAGTGACAGAAAGGCATATACTAAGCTGGAGCACTGCTCTAAATTAAAGTTTAACATGTAGCTCCAGGTACTTAAGCCCAATTCATAGCTGTTAGGGTCAATGTTAGTATTTGAGATCAAAGAGAGAACAGGTAATAATTAGTCCTCTCCTTAACTGGTGTTCTTATTTTTATACTTCACTTGGAATAGACAGCTTCAGAAAACTTTTAAGGACTTCAGGGTCCATTTCTCCCTCTTAAAACCTCTTAGCATAAGGGAAGCATTTTATAAGTTCATAACACCTAGTATTTTTTTCTGTTGACACATCACTGAAAACTGATTTCAAGTAGCACTTAATTTGGGATGATAGAAGAAACTCAGTAATTATCTGAGCCAGAGGAAACTGACCAACACCTATTTCTGTGATTGAGCTTGTAATATCTTATTACTTAAAATCACCTAGAAACATCTTTGAAAGATTATGATATAGATAGCTTATAAGAATCAAGTTCAATACCAATGCCATTGCAGCACAGATGAGTATGCATCTATATTTTTAAAGACATTTTCCTTTATCTTTTTCTTTGTTTGTTTACTTGTGTCCAAATACTAATGCATGATGTGGATGCTTTCGTGGAGCCAGCAGCATTCTATAAACTAGGGTTTGAGGAAGGACTCCCTCCTAAAGCTGTGATGGACCCTAAAATCAGAAAATTGAAGAAAGTCAAGTGCTGACTGAAAAGTCAGTGTTCTGTCAACCACCAAAATTCAAATTCTAATGGATTTGGGTCATAATCTAGGAGTAAGATCTGTAAAAGGAAGAACTTCAGATTGGATTCCAGACAATTGGGGAAGATTCTTGAAATAGAAATTGTTAGCAGCTGGATTTTAATGCTGACTGATGTACACACAGGAGTGAGTCCTTCATGTTTATAGGGCTACAGGAAGATGAGGCACCATGATTCTTTAACTTATAATAAAACTGTCCTTCCAATTTTATGGATATCAATGTGTTATGTATATATGTGTGTTTGAATGGTATTCTAGTGCACAAGATAAAAATCAAGTTCTCCTTAAAGGCAAGAAGAATCCACTTGATGTTGCACTAATTATTTCAGTGTACTTGAGCCCCATTTTGGAAATTCATTTTAAATTTATTTAGTGATGTTATGTAGCTTCCAAAACCAATTACTCCCAAGAGGTAATTCTCTGGACAACAATCCTCACAAAAAGCCAAGATAAAATACTTAATAAATTATTTCAAATCTATAGATATTACCCCCCACAGGCATTTTATTATATTGAAATAATTCCATCCCAAATTGACTCTGTATATATGTAGTATATGTTATATGATTACATTTTTTTACTTTTTCCCTTATAGCAAGTCAATAAGACCACAGACTAATATGAATACTATTAGGCTATTTGAATATTACATTTTCTCAACTAAAGAACCGGGCTTATGACACTAAGTATCTGATCTGTGTAAGTGGTCTAACATGATATGGGTCTGCTCAAAGCCACCCCTAACATCTGGTTGCCATTCAGTCGCTAGTCTTGGTGCCCAACTATTTTCAGTTTGACTTGGACCTGGCAGTGGCTAACATCTGCTGAGTGGTGGCTCAGATTGCAGGCCCATGTCTTTAGAGCTAAAATGCCCCTGAACTCATTTAAAGGACAATGTTGGTCTGTGTGGGGACTTACTCAAAGCTGTCCTGAATACTTAAAAAAGACTGTAAGCAGTTTCATTTTTTTTTTTAAACTCAGTTTGGGCATCCTATGGGCTAGTTGCTGCCCAACTAACCAAGCTTATAGGACTTGGCTGCCTCCTTGTCTGAGTGGCAACAGAAGGGCTATAATTAATAGCCTGGGGGCAGTGAGATTACTGCTTTCAGTAGTTTCTAGATTTTTGTATTTGATGAGAAGTGTATTTACATATAACGTATGCATTTGAAAGTAAGAAGTACAGACATTTGCTGTGCATTTAGATTATGCTTGTACCGGAGGGAGAGCAGCTAGACATTAGACATCAGCTTTTGGAATTTGTTCTATCTATTGCCAAGTCACAAGGTACTGTTTGAAAGTTCAGGAGGTAAAGGGCCCAAGTGATAGTGAAAGCAAGGAAAACATTGACTCTGGTTGAGGGACTGACCAAGTTCAAGTATTTATAACTTCTTTTTTGGTTCGTATTAATTTTTTCCCTATTTATAATTCCTAGAAGTTAGAAAATTGTTTCTTGTATTTCACTGTCCTTTTTTTTCTTATTAAAACAATTAAGTAATTTATTTTGGAAACTCAATACCTTCAATGTCACTTTAATGTATATATGTGCAACTTTGTGAGTAGGAAGAATAAATGAAATGCAGTATTTACATTTTACTAATTTTCTTCTCTTGTTAGAAAGCTGCTATTTTGCAGAAAGAGAAATATGTAAAAAATCTATGTATATGTATTTTAACTATAAAAATCAATTGTCATAAATTGTATATATAGCAAATCACATGGGAAGTCTTTATTTCCTAATTTAAAAAAGCTGCCTCAAAGAAATGTTTCAGCACACAGAGGCACATGGGCTGCTTGGCAGACAGCCTAATTGAAACCAAGGGCCCGGGAGAAGAGCTGTACTCTGCATCTGCTGCCCAGAACTGGCTGCGCTACACTTTGAACCAGTGCTGATGGCTTTGTACACAAAGATCAAAATGAGTTTGTTTTATTCAGCTGGGTTGTGGAGGTGCACGTATTTTGGCTTCTGGATGCAATAAAGCATTGAGCTCTCTGATAAACAAACTATAAATCTAATCAAGTTTAGGCACAATGATAAGTAGATTGCTTGTGTGTGTGTGTGTGTGTGTGTGTGTGTGTGTGTGTGTGTGAGAGAGAGAGAGAGAGAGAGAGAGAGAGAGAGAGAAGAAAAGGGAAATAAGGAGATACCAGAGGGAGACCCACAAGATAAAATGAGCCATTTCCATTTTAAACATTGTAGTACTGAGCATAAGTCTTGGTATGTTGCCAGTTTTAACAACCATTTCTTTTTCTCCTCTTTCCTCTTCTTCCTCTCCTCTCTCTTTCTCTTCTTCTTTCTACCTTCATCTTTCCCCTCCCAGCTTTTCTCATTTCCCTCTTTCTCCTTTCTTCTCATGCTGCAGAGAGACTGTAAATAAATTCTCTACTAAAGAACTCTCTTGTGCCAGGTGCAGTGACACATACCTGTAATTCCAGCAACTCTGGAGGCCAAGGCAAGAGGATTGCAAGTACAGAACCAGCCTCAGCCCTAAGCAATTTAGGGGGAACCTATCTCAAAATAAAGCATGACAAGGGTTGGGGATATCGCTCAGTGGTTAAATGCCTCAGGTTTCAACCCCAGGTACCAAAACAACAACAACATCAGTAAAACTGAAACAAATAAACAAAAAACACAAAAACAAAACAACAAAGACAAAAAGTCTTGGGGGCTCCATCAGGCTTCTGGAATAGAAAGAGGTAATTATTGTAAAAATTTTCCTCTTAAGTTTGAATCTGAGGACTTTGAAATAGGTGCTTCTTTTTCTTGAAGAGAAAAAATAACATAATTAAATAATTTTTAATGGATATTTTCTTCATGTGCTATTTGTAGCCATTGATATCACTGCCATATAGCCTTTATTTGTCCCCAGTTCTGTGATGGGATGTAGAACAAAATAACGATGGATGCTCTGACTTAAACATGTTCAGATGTGAGATCACTTCTAAGCATAGTTGAGTGCTTCAGCTATGATGAAGAAATGGAAAGGTGTCATTAATTTATTCATGTGCTTTGGATGCTTTGGCCCACCTCATAACTTCAAATATTGTTGGAATCAATCCATCTCCTTACTTTACTAAGTAGCTGCCAGATAAACCTGCAGATATGGTAAAATATGTATCCATTAAGAATGACTGAATTCCACTGTGAGATTTTACCTGAAATCTGAATGATGCAGTTTTTGCTTAAAGTGAATACATAAGTTGACAGGTTTAGAAATTGACCAAGAAATAAATAATAATGATTTCAAAATTTCTTCCAAAAATAGAAGGATCATAGATGTGCAATAAATAATATAATGTCTAAAAAGCAGACACCTATAATCTGAATCTCTAATTACATTATTACAGCATGGCTAAGTTACTTTAAAATTTAAACTTTAAAAATATTTAAAAAATGCTTTTTATTTAGATATAATTCACTTACCATAACATTCAAAAGTATGCATAATTCAAGTAGTTTTTAGTATATCCATAAAGTTTGTGCAACTATCACCTCTTTATAGTGCCGGTACATTTTCATCACCCTCTGAAGAACTGCCACAGCCATTAGTAGTATTTTGTGCAGTTTCTTGATATATATATCAGAAAACTGGTACCTTTTTCTAACTTGTAATTAGAATAAAAATGCATTTGTAGTTCAGAAAAATCAATTTAGATTTTTCATCTCCAATTTCCATGTCAATAAGATTCTTTTTTTAAAAAAAGAAGATTATTTTCTGTAGATAATCAAAGTATTTCAAATATGTAGTAAAATGTAACAGTTTAAAGGGTTCAACATTAAACTGGATTATATACTGTGTGAACTACCTAAGTCTTTTAGTATCTCAAAACTTTAGTTTTATTGTACATGAGACAAGTAGGCTACTATTGCTTACTGAGTTATCCTATGTATTTGTGTCAGGATTTGTTTCTTCTTAGAATATGTGTGTGTGTGTGTGTGTATACACACACATATATATATTATAAGTAATAATGATCATGAAGAAGAGTAAGATAAAGAAAATAATAAGGATAAAGAAAAATATTAATTTATTGATCACTCTACCATGTTATAAATTGTTTATTATGCTTCTCATTCATTATGCTTCTTCATTATCTTTAGTTCAACTCATGTACATAATTAGTGTATTAAGCATAGCTTGATTCCAAGCAGCAGAAACCAACCCTACTCATCTCCATGTTATATAGTTTAGATATGAGGTGCTCCCCAAAAGCTCATGTGTGAGAAAATGCAAGAAAGTTTAGAGGTGAAATGATTGGGGTACAAAAGCCTTAACCTATTAAATGCATTAATCCACTTAAACTCATTAGCTGGATGGTAACTGTAGGCAAGTAGAGTATGGTTGGAAGAGGTAGGTCAGTGGGGGTTGTCCTTTGGGTATATATTTTGTTTCTGATGAGTGGATCTCTCTCGTTGCTTTCTGGTGACATCTCCTGAGCTGCTTTTTTCTACCATGCGCTTCTGCCATGATGTTCTGTATCATCTGACCCAGAGCAATAGAACTGGCCATATGTGGACTTAGACTTCTGAAAACATGAGTGCCAAATAAACGTTTTCTCCTCTAAAATTGTTCTTGTCAGATCTTTTGGTTACATTGGAGAAAAAGTTGACTAAAATACTTCAGAAAAACAGTGAGTTTATTGGAAGCATATGTAAAGGACCCAGAGTAATAGGAAATCAGCGGACCAGGTTTGCCAACTGGAAGACACCAAAGAAGTTGCCAAAGACTGGGAAGTAGAAATGATAGCAGCATTCATGCCTCAGGACTAATATGGATGTCATGCACTCCTGTGTTTGCTGCGGAGATGAATATGACCTCCTGCTATGATTACATTTGTTACTTAGGATTCAATAAATGAGAACTGAATATCTGCCACACAAAAGTTGTATCAGGTGTCTACTCTGTGGCACCTTGTTCTTTAAAGGACTCAAAAAATATGTTTGACTTTTGTGATGGTTAATTTTATGTGTTAATTTGACTGGGTATAGCCAGACAGATATTAAAACATTATTCTGAGTATATCTGTGAAGGTGTCTCTTGGATGAGATGAAGATAGGTGGACTCTGAGAAAAGGAGATTGCTCTCCATAATGTAAGTTGTCCTCGTTCCATCAACTACCTGGAAACTACAATGATATGACAAATCCAAGTCCCAAGGAGAGGGCTTGGAGAGAGGGTGTGTGTGTGGTGAGGGGGGAGAATGTGAGAATACACACAAGGAGTGAAGAAGTCTTCTAGGAAGTATATTCTCCAGCTACCCTAGAATCCAAGATGATGTCAAGATGCAATGGCATCAAAGATTACAGATGACTCATCATGTTGAGCTCCTCCTGAATAACTTAGTTCCAAATCATAAGTCTAATAAAATGGTTGCTTTGTGTTATTAAGTAGTTTTAGAGTATTTGTTAATGCAGCAGCAATTTCCTGGCACATATTTGATGACTATTTGATGTATTAATGGTCAGGTTGAAAATATCTAGAAGGAAACAGATGATCAGGGAGATAAGAATTAAACTAGGAAATACCTTGACACGAAAGTGCAAGATATTGAAAGGGACAGTAGGGAATGATAAATACAGCAGAGAAAATGGGAATTAATGAGGATGATTAGTCTTGTTAAGGTCCATATTGATCTCATATGGAGCAATTTCGTTTGAGTGGATAGAAAACTAAAATTGGGCAAGACATGTCTGATTTTGGTAAATGTTAATAACATTACAGTCTTTCGCATGAACTCTTAAAACTTATAAGCAAATTACTTTTAAAAGCAAAAGAAACCATCACATAATGTGTATGTCATTTGCATAAATTTATTTGGTAAATGATAAAATTTGTAAATTAAATATACATATGACTTATTTATAAGTTACAAAATATGTGTACAAATTTATTTCATCAATTTAACTTTATAGGCCTTATAAAGAAAACAGAAAAAAACCCAAAGCTAGGCTGGGGATGTGGCTCAAGTGGTAGTGCGCTCGCCTGGGTGCCTGCGGCCCGGGTTCGATCCTCAGCACCACATACAAAGATGTTGTGTACGCCGAAAACTAAAAAATAAATATTAAAATTCTCTCTCTCTATCTCTATCTCTCTCTCTTTAAAAAAAAAACCCAAAGCTATTCTAATTAAAAGAAAAATCTGAAATTAGAACTTGCAAATAATGTTTGCTATTTTATATTAAGTCTCAGCATTCCATTTGTTTGAATAATTTGTTTTGGTTACACAGCATTGAGATACATTGTGGTTATCCCTTTACTTATCCCATGTTATAGAAGTGGACATGCATAAATCTGAGTACTTAAAAAGACCAGTATAAAGCTATAAAAGTTTCTATTGAATAACATATTTGGAAAAAAATTTTAAAATATACACATATATGGTGAAAGAAACTTAAATCCAACATCCGTATAAAAACAAGTTAACCTGGGAGTTAGGTTAAGGCTTATTGATTATCCCATGTGTTCAGTACTGCAAATTGTATTATGCATTCTTCTAGTTTTTAAATTAGTCAAGATATGTTTAGAAATTCTATTTCTACCAAACATTTGCATTACTCTGGATGCTTCTCTATAGAACACCATTGGAAAACTACTGGTTTAGATTAAAGAAAGGGAAATCTTCAAGGCACTTTGCTTTCAGCAAAACTATTTTTAATATAAAGCAATTTCAATAGACTATAAAAGTTATATTCTTCATGTTCTAATCTGTGCTTATTTTACTTTTAATTCCTTGTGGCTTCACCCAAGTTCAAATAAAAATGTTCTTGAGTTTTCAATAACATATCTCATGAAAATTAGGTGATTTATCTCTACATAACTTGCTTTCTAGAACTTTCGCCCTTCTTTGAAAACAGGCCTTGATGGCTGGCTGTAGGGCTCACCCATTCTGCTCAATACTATGCAAGGACATTGGGATAGTCTTTCAGTTCACTTATATTATTAGCTATTATGTCAGTATTAAAGATATCAGAAAGCATTTTAGCCTCATAGATGAGGGCAGACAACAACTAAATAAGTATGGGAACACCTGTTAGTCTCAATCAAGACTTTGGGTATCATTAGCAAAGAAGCATGTTGGGGCACGGGTAGAGGCCCAATCATCTCTACTTCAAGGTTGGAATTGCCCTAGGCCTGCAAATAGCTGTGTAATATGGACACCTCTGTTTTGGATACAAGAAGAAGAGAACTGTTCTGAGCTACAGTTCATGAAATGTTACACCATTGTCTGGTCCTGTTACTAAGAACAGTTGTTCACACCTAGCTACATATTTATCATCCTGCATTGTTATCTCAAGATATTTATTCTCTAATCAGCCCCTAATAAGTTCATGCAGGAGGCCTTGTCTACCCTATTTAGTTGTAATCTCTTGGAGAAAAATGGGAAATGTCTCATTATTTTAGTTGCCACTATACAGATAGTTTGGGTCACACACTAAGAATTTGCTAGAGATTAATTGACTGGTTAATATAATGTTTACTGAACTCCCATCCTATGTCAGTGGCTGTGCTAGGTGCTATGTGCACTGTAGTTAATATGGCACTGGTTCTGCCCCTTTGATGAATTGCAAAAGTAAAAAGGTATATACACACAGATACTTAGGCACTTACACACTCACTCATACACCCATTGCTATTGATTCACTGTAAAAAATATTGATAAAAATATACATGTAGTCAAATCTCAAAATTGTAGTGTCATTGGTTTTATTATAAATACATCAGAAGGTTTTTGTTAATTTACCAAAGAACATTCAGTATTAATAATATAGTAAAAATAAAGAGGATTTCTAAGAACAACTTTTTAAATGCTTATTATAATTTTTAAACCTAGGTGTAATAACTTACCAAAGAATAATATCCTTGTAAGGAATGATAGCAAGAAAAAATATAAAAATTCTTGCATCTCAGTTCTTAATTATATTCTCAGTTTGTTTTGAGTTTTCTAAGAAAACATTTTAGAAAATGGTTTGTAATGGGGATTCCACTTCAACATATCTTTTAAATAGAATGTAATTTAAAGCAAGTCTTAGTGACGATGACAGATCCCATTCCAAGTTAAACTTACCTTAAAATCTGCACAGGTTTGAATCTCTTGGACTCTGAATCTTCCCGTAGGCCTTTACATCAGTAATATCATGTCTTAGCATAAGCTCTGACCCAGAATTTCCTATTAGTCAATATGAAACCAAGATCATTAGGAAAATCTGGATGGAAAATTTAAAAAAGAGATTAAAATCTAAGAGGTATGGTATGATGAAGAGGCAATTGTGCTTTGTCCTTCCCATTAATTCTCATAACCTCTCAGCTTCTGGTATGAAACAGAGGGTCTTTGCTAAAGAGTGAATTGTGTTCCCACCTTCAAATTCATTTGTTGAAGCCCTGACTCACAATATGACTGAAGTTGGAGATAGAGCCTGTGGGGAGGTAATTAAGTTTCAACATGGGCATAAGATAGGGCTTTGATTCAATAGGTTTACTGCTCTTAAATGAATCATCAGAGACCTTGGGGTCTCTCTTCATGCACAAAAAGATACATTTGTGAGCACACAGTGATGTGGCAGTAACCTACAAAGCAAAAGAAGAGGTTATAGTTTGAAACCTGCCTTGTCAGCATCTTTATCTCTGATTTCCCAGGTTCCAGAACTGTGGGAAACAAACTTCTGTTCTTTAAACTACCTCTGTGTGGTATTTTGTTAAGGCAGCTAGAGTAGACAAATATAGACCTATCAATGTTTAAGCTCTGAATTTTTAATAAATGGTAAATCTCTTTTGATATGAAATCAAATTGGAGAATTTATGATGGAGTTCTCAAAATATGTAAACTGTTCATTATTTGTAAAGATCAAAATCTTCTTTGATAGATTAATAAGACTCAAGTAAATGATGTATAAATTGAGTAGGCCACTGGGTCTGGATAGCCATCCCTGCTCCCAACTCAAGAGGCATGCTTAGGGAGCAGTTGATACTCCTTAAACTGCCTCCTCTTTGCCTAGCTTTTGTTTGTTCAGTGGGATATTCAAACTGAGGCAATCCTCTTCTTTAGAAGGAAAAAGGGATGAAGGAAAAGGAAGATGAAACATCTTGTTTAGGAGAAGGGATTTTTTGGGAAAAAATATCTAAGGAGGTTTTTATGCATTTTACTAATATTCTCCTTATTATATCAAAAAATCTTCATTCAACAAAATCTCTCTTGCATGCTGGTGCATTATGAGTGTGTTTTGTTTTGGAGGCTGACAGTAAAGCTGTCATGGACTGATGTTGAAGACAGAGAGTGCTCCAGGCTAGGTCACTACATTTGGGCAGAACAGTACTGCCCACCTGGGGCATGGTCACTTCCCTCTTCTTGGTCTCCATATATGGACCCCCACCTTTCTTACAAATTTTAAGTTGGTAGCAACTTTATGGGAAGAAGCCTTTTGTAAACTTAAGCCCTGTGAGTCATGTTTTCCTCAACTGTGAAATCAATTTCTGTAGTTTGGATATGTCCTGCAAGGGTCCATGCCATAAAGGCTTGTCCTAGCCCATGGAATTATTGTAAGGTAGTAGAGACTTTAAGAGGTGTTGCTTAGGGAGAGGTCTCTCCTCAAGGGGCATACCCTCCCAGGGTATATAGGGACCCCAATATCTTTCTTCCTTTTATTCCCATTTCTATGAGGTGACCAGCTTCCTGTGTCCTGCATTTCTTCCATGACATGCTACCATGACATGCCTGTGGGCATAAAAGCAATGAGCCAACTAACCATGAACTGAAATCTCTAAAATTATGAACCAAAAGTATACTCTTCCTCATTTTAAGTTGATTATCTGAGGTGTTCTTTATTAAATAATGGAAAGCTGACTAACAGGATGACAGTAGAACTTTCTGTCTCATAAGATCCTTGTGGGTGTATTAAGTGGGTTCATGCAAATAACCTGCTTAGCGCAGTAACTACACATCGTGAGTGCTCAGTGTCTGTGAGATATTTTCCTTTTTATCACCATTTTATTCAAACTATACGTTATCCCAATAGATAAGTAAAGTCTGTAGATCTGTATGACTTAGTTGTAGTCTAAGAAAACAACAGGACCAAATTCATTCAGGGACATTGGCTATTGTGGCATCCTATAAAGGACCACAATATTTCTGAAAACAACAACAAAAAATGGGCTAAAACATTATGCATTTGGTATGCTCACACACATGTGTGAATGACATGGAAAATTACAGGAAGTAAAAGAGGGAGATTAATACCAAAGCTACTTTGCAGACAGGTTGTCTTTTCAACCCCTTGAAAAAACAGGGGTTTCACATTTTTTAAGAATAAAACTTGGGTAACTCTAATCCAACTTATTTAAAACACTGAAATATTAACAGATCCATAGTTGAGTTTTAAAAAGTATTCCATATCATGATTCTAAAAATTAACTTAAATTTGTCGAGCTTAATATTCAAATTCCAGATTCTGAATGGGACTGCTATAGCTAATGCCTTAAACATTGTTTATTTCATTTCATTTTCACAACCTCTCTATGAGTAGGTATCCTCGGCTCCATTAAGCAGATTAGAAAACTAACCTAGAGACAACAAAAATCCTTTTGTTATTATATGGTTTACATTCTTTCTTCTCTGGTGGGTCCTTCTATACAAAATTTTGAACTGTTATAAATTTTTCTTGCTTTACATTAAAACACAATAAATTTTTAAAATACTGTTTAAACTCTATACCTTTATTTAGCTAATATCCCATTTCTTGCCCTTTTCATTACAGAAAGATATTAAAGTTGGATTATGCTGGTGTAACAATGGATGCTGAATATCAAAGGAGATACTAGACCATATACAAAGTTTCATTGTCTAACCAAATGTATATTACTTGGTTTTTCAATTCTTTACATATTAAGAAAAAAAATATCTAGAGTAGAAAGAAACAGAGGAAAATTTATTTATTGAAACATGTGTTTTAGAGGAGTCCTGTTGGAATGCTGTGTCTACACCTTCCCTCTCCCAATACCACTGGCCTCTGCAGTATTTGCCCATTTTCAGGTATTCCTTGATACCCCCCTTTCTCAGATTATGGACTATCATATCTTCTGGTTCATTCCCCCCCCCCCCCCCTTGGCTCAGTTCTTTGATTCTACCTCTTCTCCTATACTCTCTCTGCTTTACAAAAAGAGTTGATGACACTGGGAAGTCAAGACTCAGCCTTTCCTCAGGGTGATAATTCTCTTCTGTGACAACCCTTAGTTATTGTGAACCCTAATCCCAGAGAACTCCTTACCTTTGGGACTTTTCGTTTTCAACATGTCCAAAACTTGAGCTCCTTACCTTTTATGTTCAAACCAGCTACTTCTTCTGGCATTTACTGCCTTAATTTATGGTACTACCATTAGCCACAATTCCCTCCTCTGCTGAAGTCAGTAACCTGGGAGAGATCCCAGACTCCTTGTGGACCTTCCTTTGCACATCAAAGCAGTCACCACGTCTGGAGATAAAACCTTTGAAAGAGCTTATGATCTGTTCCATGTCATCCTTAGGTTGGGTCTTCATTGGATCTAACCTGGATAATTACCTTAGCCTTCTTCAGCAGGTCCCTGAGACTATTCCTGCTGTTTTAAGTTTTTGATTTACACTATCGCAAGAACTTTTTAGAAATAATCTTAATAATATTTAAAAATTGTTCTGAACCTCTTTGGTATATAAAAGAAAGTTCAAATTCCTTAGCAGTGCAATTGAGGCCCCAGGAACTGACTGTTCTTTACTTTTTTGGAAGGAGAGAATGATATGATGAACACAGGGCATGTGCTTTGCCATCAGTCAGTGTTGGGACTTCCTGGATTTGCCCCTCACTATCCACTCATGGGCAAAGTATTAACCCCTCTGAAACTTGGACTCTTCATGGGCAAAATGTAGGTCAGTCTACATATCCTTGATGAAGATAAATGAGACCACATATACAATGCATCCAACACGTAGACCATGTTCAATGTATTTTGCTTTCTTCCTTTCCTCATTTTATCCCTTTTATCTTAGATATCAGCATGATGAGTTCAATGAAATAACTCAAATCTCCTTTTTTAAAAAATATTTTTTTAGTTGTTGATAAACCTTTATTTTATTTATTTATTTTTATGTGGTGCTGAGAATCAAACCCAGTTGCCTCACACATGCCAAGCAAATGCACTAACTCTGAGCCACAACCCCGGCCCCTCAAATCTCCTTTTAAATTCTATGCATCTGGGGCTGGGGGTGTGGCTCAGTGGTAGAGCACTTGTCTAGCATGGAGCACTTGCCTAGCATGTGTGAGGCCCTGGGTTCGATCCTCAGTACCACATAAAAATAAATAAACAAAATGAAGGTGTTGTGTCCAACTACAACTAAAAAATAAATGTTTAAAAAATTCTATCCATCTATACTTTTTCATGTATTTCCTTTAAAAGTAACTTCCTCTTTCCTACTGAAAAGCTCTTTCTCATTCTCAAAAATTAAAATAAAATCTCATCACCGGCAAAAAATTTCTTAATTCACAGAGAAAGGTAACTATTCTTTTTTTTTTTTACCTCTTTCCATATATTGTGCATTTACCAAGTCAGTTCCTGTGCTATTATGCCATAATATTGAAGCACTTAGACATGGAGGGCACATAGTTGGTCATATGATGTTCATTAAAAGCTGGCATGATGCCAATACAACTAAACAAAAATGTAAAAGAGGATCTCTGAGATGATCTTCCAATGTGCAAAATCTTTCACTGACCTGAGACTAACTGAAGAATTTTCATTATCATTAAAAATTGGGGGTTGGGGATGTGGCTCAAGTGGTAGTGTGCTGGCCTGGCATGCGTGAGGCACTGGGTTTGATCCTCAGCACCACATAAAAAAATAAATAAATAAAGATATTGTGTCCACCTAAAACGAAAAAATAAATATTTTTAAAAAATTGGTATGAGAGGACTGGGGATGTAGCTTAGTGGTAGAATATCCTAAGTCCTGGATTTGATCCCAAGCACTGCAAAAATCAATCAATCAATCAATCAGTCAATCAACAATTAAGGGAATTTTGTATAGCATTTAATAGAAACTACTGAGTTTTATAAAATAAGATCTGTAAAAAAGAGTAAATGTAATGATATTACACAGGAACTAAAATCATCGAATAACCACCATCAGTCATGATACATATTAGCATAGAGGAGAAAAACATTATCCAGCATCACTGAGTACATGATGACTGTAAATAGTTAAAATTTGTTCAAGAAGTGTAGATTCAGTAACAAAAGTTCCTGAGCTTGAAAGATATTAAACAATGAAAAAGTTCTTCAAGTGGCTGTGGAGTTTTTTCAATACCATTTTTCAGGGTCTGTTAAAAAGTTTTCCTTTTGAATGCTAAGGAAGGACTGATTGGCCCTTCAAGGATCCCTATGTGCACATGAAGCCACGAAAGCCAGCAAGTAAGGAAGAGTTTACTCTCATGCAAATGTAAGCATAATACATTTTTCTTAAAGCTATTAAACCCTTTTTATTATAAGCAGCACTTGCACCAGGGGAGACTAAGGTTCACAGATGGAGAGCATAAACCCATATAATTACACTACATATCTGCAAATAATTAATTTGCTTTGTGCATGCAATTTGTGTGTCATTGCCCAAACATCCTCTTTCAAAAATATAACTCAAAATGTGTTGAACGGGGCATCAAGCTTTTTAGTCTTCATAGTGACATATTTCAAGAATAAGTTACAACAGACATGAAAGTAGACAGCTGTCTTCTGTGGGACCTATGGGTAGTTACTAGGTGATTGAGGAGTGATTGTAAAGGCCAAAGGGATTGTTGGGTTTCAGACAGAGAATTGCCGTATCATGAGCCAATAGCATGCGGGAAGTTGGCAGCCAGACAGACAGAGCCTGAACTGGGATTCACTTTGCTTTTATTTTCCAGAGACTGCAGACACTATCTCCTCCTTTGTTCTCTCTTTGCTTCTCACCTATGACTGTGACTGAGTATGGAGACTGACTGACCATCTCTCCACTTCCACACATTCTGATCCTCCTCCTTTGATCTAATATAGCTTTTGCCCCATAGCAGAGGCTTAGTCCAAATCTGCCTACGGCAGCATGTTATCTGCTCCTAACATTCTTGGGCTGGGACCAAAATGATGTAACACTGCACAAAAACTGAGAGTGCTTATTGTAGCTATAGAGCAGCTGTCCGCTGACTATGGAACATGGCAAGACTAAATTCAGTGGTTCTTAACTAGGGGAAGTATCACTTCTGGGTGGGGGCTTATATTTTTGTGGAGGTCTTTTGGCATCATTGCTATTTCTTGGGTGGCAGCCAGGAATGCAAATGTCCTGCAAAATGACTTCGACAGTCCAGCACCACACAGATTGTTTGACCTCAGCCAATAGTGCATATGCTGAGAAATAGGTTGAGATTTAGGATTGTCTCCAGTTTGGTCTGAACAACCAGGCAGCAACCTAGAGTCACCTGGGCTCTTTGCCAAGAAGATTTCATATGGAAGAAAAAAACAATTCTATATTATTTACTTGGGGCATCAAACCTCTCTCATCAAAAGTAACAGTTTATTTTTTCTAGGAATTTGAAATCCTAAAATGGGATCTAGAACCAGAGTCTAGGGTTTTGAACATCTCCACAATCCCAGTTAAATTGGAAACAAAAAGAAAATCAAAAGCAAAAATATATATAAGATGTAACAACCATTTAGTGAAAATCTCAAAATTAAATTTTATCAAAAATCTAGGAACCATTTAGTAAGTCTTTTGAATCATGGATTTGGAAAGCTCTCTCTCTTTCTGAATGCCTCCTTACCACTTGTTAGCTGTGTGATACATCCCCACCTGCTTTCCTGCTCCATTCCCCTGTTTCTAGAAAGACTTTCACAGTATAGCAGGGAATTCTGGGAAAATTAGTTTAGTGTTAGAGTCCTACTAGAACATCTCTCTGTTGAAAATTCATAGCTAATAACAATAACAAATAATAACTAGCATTAGTAATAGTGTAACTGTTCAGCATAAGAAAAATAATGGGCTCTATTGTCTTGAGTTCAATTGTTACTCCATTTATTGTGGACATAGAATATTCTCATGTAAAGTAAATATAATATTTAAATCTTGGTAGAATGGTATACTAGATAATACTCCTTGGTAATAAGTGCACAAAACTTCATGGAGAAAGAAATGTGGTAGAGAGGAAATTACTTTGTTTTCTGGTACTATCTCTTCTCTTAATTAGTTATACAAACTCCTTTCCATCCCAGGTTTGGTTGCTTTTAAGAGCTGAAGACCTCTTCAAGAGCTAAAGACTCCATTTTTTAATATTCTGATACTATCCATTAAAACCCCCTACTGTGAGTTTTGTTGCTGTGAGCTTTCATTTAGAAGAACTATTGTGTAATTAGCAGCATCTTGGTATAATTCAGTTCTGGAGGGTGAGAACATTGAAACCATAGGCCCTTGCTCTATTCATCCATCATGTACATCTGTGTACAAGAAAGAGCTAGACTATGTTAAAGTACAAATATCCTTAGGAAAAACATACAGTGCTCAACAAGATGACTTTTTGAATTCATATAAGACAAATAAGGGTCCTATGTCATTTCTTCCTATCAATTCCAGATGCATGCAAAGATTTACCAGCCTTTTCAGTAGTTGCTTTGTTGCTCATGTCTCTAGTGAATCTCTGAGAAAATCTATTGTTCTCTTAAAACAATACTCTGTTGCCCAGTCTCCCCACACAGCTGACGTTTTCAGGTGCAGGGAGTTGATGTGTTGGCCTGGGGTGGTGGTAGGGAATTATCCCCTGCATCCCACCCCAACTCAGTAATAAATGGTAGTACATTTTAAACTTCTGTAATAAAAACCTAGCAGTTTTCAGTTGCAACTAAAGTGATTATCTAGAAACCTCCTTAAATAAATAAAGAGAATGTTTGAGAACAAACTTTAAATTTATGTATTGAAGAGTTATTTCTCATGGGGTCCTAAACTTGAGAGGCTGGCCTCTTTCACTGTCTCTTATAGCTCCTGTTCTTGATTCAGAGGGATAGAGTGCATACTCTTTTCTCCACAAATGTGTAATGAGGAGCCCGTTGTTTTAATAAAGCAAAGACTGAAAAATTGAGGAATGTCTTTGGAGAATATTAGTTGAATAAGTGAAATATCTCAAAAGATATAATAGTGTAGAGAATAGAGCATAGAGAGATAAAAATAAATTATATATAATATGAATTATTTGCATTTTATAAAAATAATTAAGTGTATTTGAATATTCCATTATTATTATAGATAACAACATAACAATCTGTACTGTTATAGTCATATATTTATATTTAATTAATATTTTTGTCATGAATCATTTTTATAATTTCCTTTAAAGGGGAAAAATTATGTCATTGATTTCAGGTGATCAAAAATAAAACTCTGATGTCAATAAGAACGTTAATCTTCTGGAGGCAGAAACATGCTCTGAGAAAATATCTCCTGTATGTTATCCCCAAAGTTGTATTTGTATTCTGAAACTTTCAGAAGGTTAGAGTCAAGGCATGGGGGAGAGAGACCCACAATCTAGCTCTTATTGTTGTCTGTTTGTGAAAGAATGAACCCATTGTCCAATCTGGTACTTATGCTTGCAGACATCTCTGAGATGTCTTCAGGACCTGGCACAACCAAGATATGAGCAGGGTTACCTAAATGCCAGAGCCCTTAGTCAGTTCACTGATTATAAGTGACTGTATGATCACAGTGACACAGCTGCTACCTTTGACACCAAAGTTTCCTAAAGAAATTGTAACTATGAGCCTCATATTGTTAGATACCAAAGCATAAAACACAATCTAGGAAAACTAAGAAATTGGGAAGATTTTCTAAAGGATTGATTGGGCAGAAATAAAGCCAGAACATATTGATGGCTATGTTGTTATTACCTTATCCCACCAAGAAGCTAGTGTAGTCTGGGATTTATGAGTTACACTCATCTTTCTAAAAATTTATAAGATAATAAAAATGATGCACACACAACGGGTGAGAGAAGGTTTTCATCAAACTTCCAGATCAACTCCACCCTCCACTTTTTTTTTTACCTTGACATATACAATTTTCTATGATCCTTGTGTTTTTAATCCCCCTGGACATCTCTTCAGAAACTCATAAAGATGTAAGGTGCTTCAAAAAGGAAAATATTCAGAACATGAGCATGGAAATTATTGCTTGGTAGGTGACATGAATTGTGAGAAACAACAGTTTGCCTTTCTTCATTCCCTTCCTGGTTATTGTTCCTGTCACATGAGGAAAAAATGAAACACCAGAAGGAATCAGGTTATCATCATCTACACCATTGTTGAAGTGTCAGCTGAATAGTCCATCTTTCATCTCAAGATGGTACCTGAGTACTGTCCACAGAGCATGGGTTTTGAATTGTTTCCCACGCATGCTGCACCGCAGAAGTTTCTTGGTCACCCATGGGGTCTAGTTCTCTAAACCAGGAGTTTTCAATCTCCATTGTTCTTGTGGCAGAATCCTTTGTTTAAAAAGCCAAGATGTAAAACAGATGAAAACTGCTGCTTTGTTGCAAACAGGCACATGAGGGGGCTCATAGTGCTGCTCTTTAGCATCTCTGAGGACTTTGAAGACCTCTGCTCTGTAGCAAGTCTAATTTCCTTATTGAAATACAATTTAGGAACTGCAGGGGATTGCCCTGGAAGGTGAATTTCCAAGAAAGGCATGCCTGACGAACGTGCTGCTCTCTGCTTCCTTTAGTTTCATATGTGTCGGGGGTCTTGCACACTTTAGGCTCACTGTCCTCCTCAGGAGGACCCTGGAATCCCTGTCACAGAGAAGGCAGGTGGTGACTCCCTGCTACTGAAAGCCAGGGAGTCACACCCACAAACTGTAAGATCAAGGAGTGGAGAGACCGCCTGTGTTGTTTAGGGTGACATCCCACACTACAGTGCTGTGCCTAACTCACTAGGCATTCCATAGATGTATGTAGGCTGATGAAAAAGAGGGAATGAATAAATAACAACAAAAAAAGGAAGGAACAGACAGTTCATGAAATAGAAGTAGTATAACAGATGAAGTGCATGGTTCTCTTAAGTCTTGACACTAGGCTCATGAACTTGTCTCATCTCATTTTCCATTTGAGTCAGATGGTCCCAGGGGGTCCTCACAACTTTCCCTGGGTTCTAACAGAGCATCTTCAAGCGTGTATTCATGTAGTGTCACCTCAAAACTACCCTCTTAGTTATATTTTACACACCCTTCTCTATGAGATATTGTGGCATGGGTATGATTAGGGCAAATGGAATCTTATACGTTCCCTTAGCTGGGGAGAGCTCTTCTTTAGTTTTCAGGCATTTTTGTTTGTTTATTTGTTTTCTCTGGCTAAGAATTATCAGAAATGACCTCATCTATCATATCAGCCCTTCCTATGTATGTAGTGGATGATCTTTACTCCTTCAGTTCTTAATATGTAACTACATCCAAATGCAATCCGTATTATATTGATGGTATCCCTGGAGGAAAAGGAAAGTATTGCTTCTTTATATTTCTGAAGTAGAAATGGGGTGAGAATGGTTGGAAGGTGGAATAAGCTGAAAAATGGTCCCCGTGGATATCAGGTTCTTATTCTTGGAAGCTGTAAATTTCACCTTATAAGGGAAAAAATGTCTTTGTAGATGTGATTAAGTTAAGGATTTAGAGATGGATAGATTATCTTGGATTATCATGGTGGGCCCTAATGACAATCACATATTTCTTTTTTATAAGTGAGAAACAGAGGGAGATTTAACAGAGACAGTAGAGAGGAAGATGTATACACAGAGAAAACAAGGGGATCAGAGGCAGAGATTGGAGCAATGAGGCCCCAAGCCAAAGAATGGCAGCAGTAACCACAAGTGGGAAGACACAAGGAACCGGTTCTCTTTTAGAAACGTCAGAGGGAGTAACACCTGCTGACACCTTGGTTTTGTCCAAATAACATACATGCAGGGCATTTTGCCTCTAGAACTATGAGGGAATAAATTCCTGTTGTTTGTAAGTCACCAAGTTTCTAGTAATTGGTTATTACAGCCACAGGAAATAAACAAAGGGTGAAATGCACTCTTTTAAAATTTAGTAATATGTGTCTTAAATCTGCTTCTTGACTAGTGTTGCAATATATAGGAACATATAACATACATGTGTATCTGAGTATACTGTTTGTGTGTGTGTGTCCACGCGCACGTCATGTGCATGCGCATATGTGTGTGTGTATGTGTTTACAGCATCAGGATTCCCAGGTGATAAGTTAAGAGAGAGAACCTTTTGAGAGTCTGAACCTCCATAAAAGACAATTCTAATCTGTAAAGTTTAGAGAAGAAAATTCAAGGGTGATAATGTTATCAGATGTTACGGTTATCAAATCGACATGAAACAGACTTCTCAGTGGGGTAAGCAATTAGGAGCTACTAAAGTGATGGGGAAAATGGACTAGGGGATTTAGTTGTGAAAAATCATAATATTCGTAAGTTAATGCTTGGATCTGTGTTACTCTGCTCTGCAAGACTTCTTAGCTTTCATGTACAATGAACCCTGACTGCCTTTGTACAGGCAAAGACCTGGTGAATACCTCTGGCTATTCACCAGAGCAGGGTCAGAATATCCGTATTTTCACTTAATAAGGATAGTAGGCAAAATGCTGATACCCTGGTTGGATAGTTCTTAGGTTTGGGGCCACTGAGTCGACAGTCCTGAAAGACCTCAGTTAGGCCCCGCTAGGCTTTCTGCTCTGATGAAAACAACCAATTTCTCTTGCTTTGCTATCAGTTTGTGGTCAAGATCAGATAACCCCTCCTCACCAAATGTACCCTTTTATTTGCACAGACATTTGGGCTTCTCTATCTCCTAGCTATCCCAGTATGTTTTTTGCACATGTCTACTGTCTCATGAATCTTCTCATGACAGAGGTTCTCCTTTCTGGAAGGTTAGATGGGAATAAAGTACTCAGCAATGGCCTCAAACAAGAACAAAGACATTGGGCTTTCTTTAGAATTGTGTTCTGGTCAGGCTTTATGGATAAATAAGACATGTCAAAGCACTTTCAGAAGTTCTGAGTACTGGAAAGTACAGAATAGCTACGTTCACATTCTAAAGCCATCTGTGCATGAGCCTTCAATTCTTGTTATGCGTATAAAAAGGAGATTGTTCACATGATAGCACTCAAGGAACTGTTCTGTGGTTCTGGGATTCTGAAAAAATGTGTGTAAATTTTGGAGACCCAAATTCATCATTCTGACAGATTTGCCAAAAGTTCTTATACTCATTTATTGTTTCTGTAGGGCCCTTCTGCTTTTGCAACTAGCCCTGTAACTTGCTATTTTTGTCATTCAGTTTATCATTAGATTTTTATACCTCTCTGAGAAAAAATGATTGTGCTGTCATCATTGTGTTGCTGATGAAGGGGCTTAGTCTTACTAAGATCCGGTAGGATATTTGATTTCCTCTAGCTTTTGAAGTTCATAAAATTACAGCTTCTAGCAATGTCCTATTTCACTAAAGAAACAGCAAAGACATAAAACTCATGTTTGTTTGATTTTGTTCTCTATTACAGGCCTTCGAAGTTCAGCATCTCTGGAACTCCAAGACTCCACATTCTAGAAGATGAATGAACAGTTAATTGGATCCTAGGATATAAGGAAACATCGGCAAAATAGCAGTGCATACCAAATATTTCTTTTTATGACTGTAAAAGCAGACAAAATATAGGTGTACTTCTAATAAAACAACAGCAAAAAACATGTGCTAAATTAAAAAGGACAGCCCTCCATTTGTAAGTAATTTTGTTATGCTCTTTAGAAAACATTATTTAGTTAGAACTATAATTCTGGAATAGAGGGTCAGACAGAGATAATATACCACATTAGTAGATCACACCAAAGGTCATTATTTTTTCATGCATTCATTAAGGAAATATTTACTTAATGACTATCTTTAGCAATATGATACACTTTTTTGAAACAGAATGCAGTGAGTCATTATGTTTGTGATAACCTCTGCTGGCTGAATTTACAATGTTTAAGATATAGAATAAGATATTAGCTAAATGTGTCTAAGATTATAATTATCAGCATTTATTGGATTTTGTGGCAGGCATGAGATATTAGCATAAATTAGCATATCTATTCATCATGGTAATCAACTAAAGGAGATAGTAGTTTTCTAATGGTAAAGGCAAGAAATTTGAAGCCTAAGGTTCTGTGGTAAGTTGTGGAGTTGTGATTAAAATTTAGGTGTTTTTGTGTGTGTGTGTTTGGGGGGGGGAGGGTACCGGGGATTGAACTCAGGGGCACTTGGCTACTGAATCACATCCCCAGCTCTACTTTGTTTTTAGTTTAGATACAGGGTCTCACCCAGTTGTTTAGCATCTCATCATTGCTGAGAATGGCTTTGAACCTGCAATCTTCCTGCCTTAGCTGCCCAAGCTGCTGGGTGTGCACCACCGCACCTGGCAAAATTCAGGTGTTTTATCTCCAAGATTGGATTAGGCACTGTCTCACTGTACCAGAAATGCTTATTTTTAAAATGCATAACTAAGCACAAATGAAAAGTATTCCATTAATTTAGTTCCAAGAGAGTGATAATGCTTTCTGTGGATTTTTTATGAAAGAGGTTAGCCTATAGCTTGGATAAGGTTGAAGTTGAGTATGAAAGAAAATGAGGGGTGGGTGTAAGTTGCAGTTGCAAAGGTGACAACGAATGAGGACATTCAAATAGAAGTAGATCTGCAGGCTAGAGCTGTGGCCCTCTATGGGAAGTCACATCCCCTCTCCTAATATTTTATTAGAAACTTTGGGAATACTCAGAAAAATTGGAAGAATTATACAGTAAACATTTATACACAACCATTTAAATTTTTCTGTTAGTTAACATTTTAGTATATTTGCTTTATCACACATCTTTCCATCTATCTTCCTCTTTAAGTTCACCCGTGATACTTATTTATTCATTTCAAAGTATGTTGCAGACATCAGTATACTTTACTCTTTAGCATTTCAATGCATTTATCAGTAAGTGGGCTCAATATTTGTTTTTAGTTACTTTTGTGAAAGTATAAGCTATATATAACAAATGTACAAATCTTAAATATACCATTTAATGAGCTTGACAACTGCATTTATATATATATATATATATATATATATGTATATATATATATATATATATATATATATATATATATATAAAATTACTTATCAAATACAAGAAATTTGGGAGGTAGGGTATTACCATTACCTCCCCAATTTCTTGTTTTCTTTGTTAGTTTTTGTAACTGCCATCCTAGAAAAACCAATGTTTTGATATTTTCAACTGCAGATTATTTTGCATTTTCTAAGACTTCATAGAAATAGAATCCTCTTTTGTGTAAAATCTCTCTCTTCCTTTTTTTTTTTTTTTTTTTTTTTTTGGTGGTGCTGGGGATTGAAACCAGGGTCTTGTGCACACAAAGCAAGCACTCTACCAACTGAGCTATATCCCCAGCCCCCTAAAATCTCTCACTTAGTAGACTACAACTGAGATTCATTCATTCATTTTGTTGGATCAGTAGTTAGTTTTATTTTTATGACTGAGCAGGATTTTGTTGAATAAATAAATTTGCTTATCCATTGTCTGTTGATGAGCCAGGTACCTGGGCTGTTTGCAATTGAGGAATATCATGAATGAAATGTATATATTCTAAATGTGTCTGTGTACACTTTCTTTTATTTTTCTGAGGAAAATAACTAGCAGTAGAATGGCTGGGGCATAGGGTTGATGTATGTTTAACTTTATGGGAAATTTCCCTATCGTTCCTAAGTTCCATTAAAAATACACAAGAGTCCTGTTCACTCTATATTCTTGCCAACAATGAGTCAGAATCTAAGTGGTAAAAAGTAAATACTGACCAAGTCCTGAAGGAGCTAGACTTGGTTTCTGTGGGCTCCATCTTAAGCTGCCATTAGTCACTTGGGGCTGAACTGGGAGACAGCCTGGGGAATGTAGTGCTTGGTAGAGTTAATCTGGCAGGAGGACAGGAGATGGTTTTGAAAAATGAAAAACTAGTGACAGCATCTAAGAAGGTAGTTACAATAACTTGGACATAATCTAATGATGAGTTAGTTTAAAACAAGGCAAAACAAGAAAATATTAAAAAGTGAAAAACTTTTAAAAAAAAGTCATCTGAAGTACCTGGTGACAATAGACAGAAGGGTAAATGAAGAGACAAAAGATTCTGAAACGGACACCGGGAAAATGCTGTTTTCTATCTATTACCATTAACAGATAAAGACAAATAAAAAGGGTAACTGGTTTGTGGTTTTCTGGTTATTGGTTATATGTATCTACAGAACAGTAAGATAGCCATCTTCACTGGGAGGCTGAAGACATAACATTGGAATTAGGTTAATGTCCACTGTATGGAGATGGTCTGCACTGCTTACAGAACTGGGATTAGAAGTACACAAATTCCTCTCAGTTGCTATAGAAACCAGCAATCAAGAATTTACCTACAAAGGACCACCTCTATCAGCTGCTTTATCCACACTGCTTAGTATCTGCACATTGTCTCTTCTGCCTGCAGTGCCTTGTCTTGATTGCTCCACCTGGTTAGTTCACTTAAAGACACAGGCAAAATAGTGCCTTATCTGTGAATTCTCCCCCGACTATCAAGGCACTGCTCATTCATCTTGATCACATAAACTTACTGGGCTGCCTGAGAGAAAATAATACCTATTTTACAAGACCATTAGAAAGATGAGATGTATTTTGGCTCATGGTTTCAGAAGCTTCAGTTCACAGTCAATAGACTTTGGGACCTATGGCAAGGAAGTACATCCTGGCAGGAACATAGTAGAACAAACTGGGGAGCAAAAGAGACAGGAAGAAGAGGAGCCAGAGTCTCAATATCTCCTTCAAGGATGCATCTCCATATGACTGGGGACTTCCACCCAGACCCTACCTCCAAAGATTCCAACACAACTCAACAGTGCCACAAAGGGACCAAATCTTTGATACATGGGCCTTTTGGGGACACTTATTCAAATCATAAGTAGCAGCTAAGTTGCTTCTTAAGTTTAAATTTGTCATCCACAAAATCAAATTAATAAATCCTTAACAGAGTGTAGGAAAAATTAAATGAACCAACATTTAAAATTAATTGGTACATTATATGTGAAACATAGTCTATTTGGAGAATATCTTGATAGAAATATATTTTTTTATTTTTATATTCTGGAACATAGTCTGAGAATAAGGAAAACAGGCAGTTTTTTCGTGAGGAAATCCAAGGTGGTTGATTCTGAAAAAAAATTTCTGTGATGTTTCTTCAACATCAAATAGTTTTTGGTTTGAAATATCTACATAATTTCCTCCATGTTGCACTTTGTAGCATAAACACAGCCTCAAGACACAATGAAAGCATTAGCCAACTCCAGCCTAATGTAAAGTGACAACTTGTTAATTAACACCAATATTGGAAACACCATGTTTATAGGCCAAATTTCATAGATAACAAAAACATTGAGTGTGATTTTAATGTAGTTTAACAGTGACGTGGGATTTCAAATTGTGTTTAGAAATGAAAACTCTAACTTTGCATTTTGACTAGGGGAGTTTAATTTATTAAAGAATGATAGGGCTGCCATGTTAAGAATGTGGGGAATTATTTAGTGAATTTATATTTTAAAGGGCATGCAACTGAGTGTTCACTTGAACATTTATCTTTTAAAAACTAGTATGATGGTACTACGGTGCTTAATTTGTGTTTGGATGAAAAGAAATGTTTTCAAACTATTTTTGATTAAAAACTCATGTAGATACATTGTATTAGAAAATCATGCTTACTGTACTTGGGGCTAAGATGCATGTTTATTAGATGCTCTAATACATAATTTAAAATAATCAATTAGTATTAAGAACTTAGCCGTGAACACCAACTACACATATTCTGCTCTTCAATGTATCTGGAGGTCTCTTGGAATGGTTACCTTACCACATTATGTTCTGCTTTGCCCTACTGTGCCTGGAGCAGGTGCTGCAAATCTAAATACTTTGGAAGGAAAAAACTGTCCTTATTGATTACATGTGTTAAAAATGGGATCTGGGAAGCTTTGTCATTCAAGGGGTGCCTGTCTCTACCCTAGCCTTTGTCTTGATTATGTGGTTCTCTTCCCTGCAGCTCCCTTCCTCCTCTGCAAGTCTGTTGTACACTGCACAGATGTTTCTCCTATTGCTGCTACATGGCGATTTTTCAAGCAGCTTCGTAGACAGATATTTCCAGATGTGTTCCTCCATTTCTCTGGATAGACCTTTTCCTCCTTACAAAGAGCAGATCACTCTGCTTCTCAGGCTTTTGATCTATTGACTATAGAAAAAACAAACAGCACTCCATTGATGTTGTGTTTTGTGGGGCTTTGGCAATAGCACTCACAATAAGTGTCCTCTTCACTCTTTGAAACACTACTGGCAGATGTTTTCCATGGACTTCTCTCCCCAACAGTTTTTATTCTCACCCAGATTTCTGCTTCCAGGGGGACAATGGATTTATGTGGTTCAGTCTCTGTTTTCCATTTGTTTTAACTTCAGGGCTATGTTTACCTGCACTTTGAGGTTAATGGCAAAACTTCTTGCCAAATTAAGATCTAGTTAATATACTGGAACTGATAATAAGGTAAGTAATTTTGGGTAACCTATACTTATTGAAAAAATAGAAACTTTAATTCCAATTATTTAGCATACTCATTTACCCAAATTTAGAGGGGAAAATTATGAGACCAAAGTGTCTCGGTACTTGAAAAATTTTCCTTCATTCTGTGTATGATAACTGAAGACTTGCCAGATGACTGACACAGGAGATGCAAAAACAGATGAGAAAGAATTCCTGACCTCAGGAAGCTTATGGCCATCTGCGGAAGCCAGTGTGATATCTGTAGTATAAGTGCTTTTTAAAATTATTTTTTATTGGTGCACTGTAACTGTACATAATAGTGGGATTCATTGTGACATAGTTATACATGCACACACATAATTTGATTAATTCCCTGATAAATCCATTTCTCATCCCTCCTCCCTTCTCTTGGTGCCCTTCCTCCACTTTGCTGATGTCCCTACTAAATTTCAGGAGATCTCCCTTATTGTTTTTCTTTTCTTTTTTTTTTTCCTCCCTAGTTTTTACAAATGAGAGAAAACAAACATGTCCTGACTTTCTGGGTTTGGCTTATTTTGTTTAATATGGTGTTCTCAATAGCACTGATTTAAGTTCCCTTCATTTTCCTGCAAATGACATAATTCCATCTTTTATGACTAAATAAGACTACATTGTGCATATATATCACATTTTCTTCATCCATTTATCTGTTGATAGACACTTAGGCTGCTTCTATAATGGGGCTATTGTGAATTGCACTACCAAAAACATGAATATACATGTATGATGATATTATGTTGAATTTGATGTTTTCAAAAATATGGAGGAATGGTATAGTTGGGTTATATGGTGGTTCCATTCCTAGGTTTTTTTTCAGTAAACTCCATACTGATTTCCATAATGGTTGTACTAATTTGCATTCCTACCAGTAGCTTATTCATGGTTTGAGGGCAGTCTCTATGTAGAGTTCAGAGAGGGTGAAAGCAAGGAACAGTTGGGTGAGGTGCATAAAGATGATTTAAACAACTTTGAAACTTTAACCAAATTTATGACATATAATGAACTGCTAGTGATTTAATAGAGCTCTTTGTATTGTGGGAACAATAGACATTTTGTAAAACAATAGTAGCCAAAGGCAAATTTTCATTAGTGCTTTGAAATAGACAGCTAAAGAACATTGGAATTATAATATTTTACAGAGAAAATAAAGTAAAATAGATTATAATTCATGGAGATTGTGTGGATATTAAATATTAGATAAGCAGAAACACTACTCGTCCATTCCATTACTGTTACCAAGTAGCAGAATAATTGGACAACTAATATAAGGTGAAATCTTTTTGGGAAGATGGCCTTCCAGTTCCTCAAGAAAATGATGCCTATTTTAAAAATTCTATATTTGGGATAGTTTGACATATCAAAGCCACCCTAATAGAATCCTGGCAGATGACTCTCTGATGAAGATTAATAGCATTGATTTAAGTGAACAGATAAAATGGACTTAGAAAAATGGGCAAACCTAGTAACTCAAGTAGGAAAAAAATTTTAACTTTAAGTTCATTTCTTTGCAAAGGATCTTCTCAGACTGGAAGTAGGCAATTTATGAAAAGTCCAAGAGTGGAAAGGTTCATATGGTAGTTGAAAAAAATCTGAAGTATCCTAAATTGATAACATGCACCTCTGAGGCTACCCTTGCTGCTTGATGGCAAGCCAGGGTGAGATAAGCATTCAGAAACTGGATAAAGATGTTGAAATTTGACTAAGGGTAGGACAAAACTTAACATCTAAGTATTTATGGCACAAGCCAATCTGCTGTAGCATAGACATACCAGCAGTATTAGCCAAAATAAATAGGTTATTTTTCTTACACACAAATGATCAAATAGGTCTGCTCTTTCTGATTTCTATGCTTATGGTTTCCACCATATGCCATGGGTAGCTCCTCAAAGTGTCCCTGTCTATGAGAAGTTATTTTATGTTTATGTAGATTACTAAAAATGTTTACATATTATTTCCACTTTCAATCTATTGGCATAATTGTCTATCAGACCAGATCTAGCAGTAAAGGGGACTATAAATTAAGTTTATAGCAGGGCATAAATGTTTTCAGCTCTTGCAACAATTGAATTATTGAACAGATGAAAGAAATAAAAAAATGTTGGTAGACAATCTTCATCACAAACCAGTTAATATGCTCCTGATTAGAACTGAAAGAAATGGCTAAGACTGAAGATGTAGTTTTCAGTGGTCAGCAACTAGTATTAAGGAGTATTTTTATAGGTTTAACTTTCTAACTCACTTTTGGTATTGTTTCCCTATAGATAGTGAAAAGCACATAAAATTAAACATAAGAATGTATACCACCAAAGTGAAATCTAAAATTAGGGACTTGGCATGATTGTGATGTGCCAGTGTAGTTTTTCAATTGTAACAAATGTACCTCTCTGGTGGGGAATGGTACTAATGGGAGAATCTATGCAATGTGGGAAAGGAAATACATGAGGAACTCTATCTTCTTAATTTTGCTGTAACCCTAAAACTTCTTTAAAAATAATGTCTTTAAAAAATAAGACAGGCAGAGAGCCTATAGAATGGGAGAAAATCTTCACTACTAGCACCTCAGATAGAGCATAAATCTCCAGGATATACAAAGAAATAAAAAAACACCAAGAAAAAAAAAACAACAAAAGTCAAATAACCCCATCAATAAATGGGAAAAGGAACTGAAAAGCACTTCACAGAAGAAATACAAATGGTCAAAAATATTGAACATCTCTAGTACTTAGAGAAATGCAAATTAAAACTACACTGAGATTTCATCTCACTCCACTTAGAATGGCAATTATCAAGAATACATGCAACAATAAATGTTGGTGAGGATGTGGGAAAAAAAGGTATACTCATAAATTGTTGGTGGGACTGCAAATTGGGGCAATCACTCCGGAAAGCAGTATGGAGATTCCTTAGAAAAGTTGGAATGAAAACACCATTTGATCCAGTCATCCCACTCCTTGGTCTATACCCAAAGGACTTAAAATCAGCATACTCTAGTGACACAGCCACATCAATGTTTATAGTAGAACAATTCACAAGAGCCAAGCTATACAACTAACCTAAGTGTCCTTCAACAAATAAATGAATAAAGAAAATGAATAAAGAAAACATTACTCAGCCTTGAAGAAGAAAAATTATGCCATTTGCAGGTAAATGAATGGAAATGGAAAATATTAGGCTAAGTGAAATAAGCCAGTCCCAAAAAACCAAAGGCAGAATTTTCTCTCTGATATGTGGATGCTAACCCACAACAGGGGAGGATGGGGAAGGAAAGAATAGAAGTCCCTTGGATTAAACAAAGGGGAATGAAGGGAAGGGAGTGGGGAGGAAGATAGGAAGAACAGTAGAATTATTCAGGCATAAGTTTCCCATTCTTGTATTTGAATACACAACCAGGGAAACTCTGCATCATGTACAACCACAAGAATGGGATCCTAATTAGAACAAATTATACTTCATATATGTATACTATGCCAATAGTATAGTTGTTAGGTATACTCTCATGTATACCTAACAACAACAACAAAATCTTCAATAAGAAAAACAAATAAGACAGGCTATGGGTTTACCTTAGTTTCAGATGAGTGAGCATTAAGTCAAGGAGAAGAGGGAAACTCAGTTGAGTGCCTTCTGTGTTGGACTGTGCTACTTTCCCTCAATATTTTCTTTTCTTCATTGGGGAATGATTTTATTTCCTTGCAAAATTGAAGTCAGGTTTTCCCAAGTGACTCATGTTGGCTAATAAAAAATGAATTATGATATTCTCTGTCACTTCCCAACTGAAACTTTAGGAGCTGTTCATTTGGGACTGTGGCCTCTCTTTCCCCACTCTAGATAGGAGCTACGTCCCCAGCCTGAGTTCCACAGTAAGGACAACGGCAATGCAAGCTGTGACGGACAGGTAATGTGAACACAAAATGAACTGTGGTAATTCAACTCACTGACATTGTGGATACAACCACTGAATTACTCAGCTCATGCCAACAGATACAGCCGGCAGGAAGCACATATATATTACCAAATCCCTGGGCATCAAGGAGGGGATATATGGAAACACAGGGGTTTCATTCAGGAGCAGATATCCTCCTTCTCCATAGTTCACTCATCAGAATACTCTTTTTATTTTATTTCAGCACTTATTCTCTAATCAGAACTCTTTGGGGCTATACAGTGTCAGATTCTGAAAGACCCAATATTTGATACCTGAAACCACACCCTTAAGTATGAATTCTATATTTTGCCCCTTCAACATCTAGAACCATCCCCTTTAAAAAAAAGAATCCAGACCCTGTCTCCTAATTTGTTCATGCTATTTTTTTTCTGCCTGAAATGTTTTCTGTTTCTTTACTTTCCACTGTCAATTTCAACTAATATAAATGGTACCAATTCTCTTCCACGTCCACTTCGAATGCTGTTCCCATTAGGTATATTTCACAATTCTTATCAGACAGATAGTATATCTTACTTGTCTAAATTCAGTCTCATTTTTTTTTCTTTTGTCTTTGCTGGGATTCCTTAAATTAAAAGTCTGAGAAGTGTCTCATGAAGAGAATTTTTGTTGGAAGGTACAATTCCAGGTTAGCAGAAGGAGAGTAAAGGGACCTGAGATAAAGCTGGATGGGAAGACAGACTAAAAATATATTAGTGAGCTGCCTACTGTTTTGTGAGCATACCTTTTGGGGAGTGATTCAGCTTTCAGCCCTCCTTCTATCCCATCTCCTGATGCACATTAGGTAGGGACCCTGCCCTGCCAAAGGTTGACTCCCTTACATTTACACATTGTGTTGCCTGGTCCCATTGAGAAGTTGGGATTCCAATTGTTTGTCCCTTGGTGTGGCTATTCATCAAGTCCAGTAAACTTTTGTAAATGTGACATACATTATTCCTTAAAGAAAGTTCCACAAATTGGATTAAAATAATTTACAGTATGTTCTTTGACTCAATGTATATAACTATTACAAAATGTTTGTCTTGTCTATGTAAATATTACATATTTGTCTTATCTGTTACTGCTTTAAGTTATTTTCATATTTCATAAATATGAAGTATTACATATTTACAAATATCCCTGTACATATGAACTATCTTACAATTTCAGCTCAGTTGTATTGACTAAATATAAGACTATTAAGACCTACATGAATGCTTAGCATAATATTTTATTATACAGGTTAAGTGTTCTTAAGCTGGAAATATGAAATCCAAATGCTCCCAAATCTGAAATTTTCTGAGAGTTGACATGATGCACAAGAGGAAAGTTCTACACCAGACCTCTTGGTATGGGCTTCAGTAAAAATTCAGGCATACTCAAAAATTTGTATAAAATTACTTTTAGATTTCATATATATATATATATATATATATATATATATATAATTACTTTTAGAAATATATATACAATATTTATATATATATACACACACACATTAGGATATATATGTGATATACACAATAGGATATATCTATGTTATGACATTTATATGTAGGATATAAACAAATAACTATATATACATATATGTTACATGAAACATAAATGAATTTTGTGTTTAGACTTGAATCTCATCCCCAAGATATCTTATTATGTATATGCAAGTATTAAAAAATCCAAAAATTCTTGTCTCAAGCAGTTTTGATGGCTGATATTCAACCCATTCTAAAATATACTAATATTAGTATGTGTTCATATAATATATATTATGTACACTTGATAATTTTATATATTACAATGGGATTTCTTATGTTCATATTTTACTATACATATGTAAGGTAGTTTAATATATGTATATGCTGTGTGTATGTAGAATAGATAGCATATATCTATGAACATCATACACACATACACACATGTATGTGCACTGTGTATACGAAAATGTTTTTTATTTTGTTGAAAATTCTGAGGTTATTGTCATGAACCAATCGACAGAGGTAGTATTTTCAGTTTGTTAATCTCTGTAGTAATTTTTGTACTGTTGATATCACCTAGTATTTGGTATAACTTATCAAATAAAGCATTTAGATCAAGGTTTCCTTTGTAGGAAGGTTTTACTTTAAATTACAAATCTCACTTTTCTAGATGTATAGTTCTCTAATTCTCCCAGATGTATTACAGGTGCTCACCACTCCAATAAAGATTTAGAGTGCTTCTATAACTCCCCCAAATTTTCTGAGTCATTCTCTCTGCTCAGGGAATGTATCTGCATTGAACTATATTTTGTTCTGATGTGCAGATTGCCTTCACAGTCTTTTTCCCTTTAGGTCATAGTTTGAGTATAGATCAATTAGATACAGTCTTTCTGGTGTTTATTGTATTTTTTATTTAAAAGAGTAGAGCTTGGCATAAGGCAATGGATTATCTCATTTATATAACTTTAGTGGACTTTTTTCTTTGTCTATGTTAAGAGCAAAACAAATAACATTTTTTTTCCAAATTACAAGGGAATCTTTCTTTCCTAAACTTTAAAAACAGCAAATTGATTTATTGTGGATTCCTATCTAGTCTAGGCTAACGATGGCTTCTTTTGATATTTCATAGTACATTGAGAAACCAAGTTGTAGACTACAGATTTTATTTCCCTTTTGAATAATTTTGGCAAAAGGGAAATATTGTGGGAAAAAGTAAACATTTATTTTATGTAAATGTTATATCAGTCAATTTTGTACCTTAGACAATTGATCAATTAGAGATGTAACTCTTGGGAAGTTCCATCGTTCATTAGAAGAATCTATAAATTGGTAGTGCCAAATCTGATTAAAATAAACTGCAGTTGAGTTAATAATGGTAAGCAACTGTGATTTTCAGCTACTCCTTCCTAATAAAACTGCACTATTAATTTTAAAATCCTGTATTTAAGGACTTTTATCCTGAATTAATGAGAATTTAATGTGACATTAGCAGTCCTTGAAATGTTCCAGATCAATTTCTACTGCAGACTGTATCCCTGGAGTCATATTTAATTGATCTGATCTTCTCAAGAAACAGACAAGCATGGACAAACCACATCTTTAAATTTATTGCTATTTATATTTATTTGGCAGGAGAGAGGGACAATCTCATATTATTGTGAATCATCTTACAAATCACATTGCTTTCCAGAATTCTGATATAACAAAAATGAAAAGCCAATATCTAATATCTGAGTCTCAGTAAAATAATTTAATGCATGAATACAAACATTTTGGAAAATTTTTATGTACAATTCAATTGTTCCTCTTTATCTCTTGGTTTCAAGACCCTCCCCATGGATACCAAAATCTACAGATGAGCAAGTCTGTTCAATAAAAAGGTGTAGTATTTGCCGATAACCTACACATATTCTCCTATATAATTCTTATTTATTTATTTATTTATTTATTTATTTATTTATTGTTACTGGCCATTGAACCCAGGAACACTTAACCACTGAGCCACATCCTCATCCCTTTTATATATTTTAATTAGAGACAGGGTCTTGCAGAGTTGCTCAGGGTCTTTCTAAGTTGCTGAGGCTGGCTTTGAACTTGTGATCCTCTGCAGCCTCTCAAGCTGCTGGGATTATAGGAGTGCTTCATACTTTAAATCATCTTTAGATTATGTACAATGAAGGAGACAAAGTAAATAGCTGCAATGTACTATAGCAAATATACTATCTTGTTTAAGGAATAACAACAAAGAAAAGAGTATGTACACTTTCAGTATAATTTTTTTCCGAATATTTTCCACCCATGGTTGGGTGAATACTTTGATGTGGGACCTACAGATATGCTGGCTACACCAAATTTTCCAGGAATCATTAGATTTAAGTTAATACAAATACATTTGAAAAATTTAATCATTTTGGAAATCATATTACTAATGGCAATGACACGTTGGCATTTGAGATGCCAATACAACAAATTTTTATCAGTCTGTTTTTGTTCCTGTCATCTTTATGTTAATTCTAACACACACACACACCACACACATCACACATAAACACACACCATACACCACACACACACACACCACATACACCATACACACACACATACCATATACCACACACACACTATACACACATATACCACACTACACACCACACTCACACACACCACATATATCACACACACATACCACACACACATACCACATACCACACATCACACACACACACACACACACACACACACACACACATTAATAAGCTTACTTTTCAAAATGAGAAACAAATGTGCTGACAACATTCAGTTGGATACTTGAAATTGGGTTTTATAATTCTGCCTGCATATGAAAAAATAAAATATCTTGTGACAACATACTATTTTTTAAATAATGAAGCAAGTAGTAAAACCAAGTGAATATTGTACAAGTAAAACACAAAGACAGATTAATAAGCTAACAAAGGTATACAATTCTCTTTTTCTTCACTTTGACAGGATATAATTTGGTCTTTCTTATTTCATATTTCCTCCTTCCTTATATTGTAAATGAATAAGCTTGATTTTTTTCATACTTTTTCTAACATTTATCCTAATGTCACCAATATTGTTAATATTTTATTATCATTTTCTTTTATGAGTGACTTTTTAATTTTTTAATTTTTTTAACTTATTTGTTCCAACCAGTTATACATGACTGAAAAATGCTCTTCAATTTATTGTACACAAATGGAGCACAATTTTTCACTTCTCTGGTTGTACACGAAGTAGGGTCACAGCATTTGTGCCATCATACCGGTACCTAGGGTAATTATGTCCATCTCATTCCGCTGTCTTTCCTATTCCTTGCTCCCTCCCCTGTCATCTCCCCTTTGTCCTATCCAAAGTTCCTTATGAGTGACTTTTGATATACTTAGTTCTTTTAAAAATAAACTTGCTTATTAATGAGTGAAACATCTGATAATTCCTTTTTCTTGAAGTATTGTCCCCTCTGAGAATTTGCATATTCAAATTCAACCGCATTAATTCCTTTAACTCCTCCTTTATGTTAAGTATTTCAGTTACATTTTCCTGAAAAGATATATTTAAATAAGTTAAATCATTCATGGATTGCTTTTCAGAATAGAAAGGGGATATTATTAAATATTTGCTTTATGAAGAAGGTAGTACCTCAGATACATTTGAAGATTGCTGCTCTAAGCTCAATCTGTACACCAACTAGGCTTCCTTCTCTTCCTCTCTCTTTCCCTTTTCCTCTCCTCCTTGTTCTCCCTCCCTTCTTTTCCCCCTGGATTTAATATGGGCAATGAGGCTGTTGCATTTTAAATTCCATTATAATTGATAGAATTACAATAGAAATGAATAATGCAATTCTTGGTGACTAAATACCTTAAATATAGTGGAAATGTTGTATATAAACTGAACTAGTCCAAGCCTTAAACAAGTTCAAGGGGAGAAAGAAGAAAGACTGGAGGGAGTCATTATTTATGCAATAATTAATATTAAATGTATCTAATACTTAATAGCTATGCATACAGCTAACTATACATTTCTAATATAGGGATACTGTTTTGTGTCCTGTGGCAAAGTCACTTTTATGTCTCACACTTTAGAAACAAAATCCTTTTAAATGACCAATGATTTTAGCAGACTAGATTATGAAGAAAATTTTTAAAGTTGTTTAGAATTCTGTGGATGTAGCAGTATTTTAATACATTTCCAGCAGTTAATATTTTGATTAAGCAATTGATTCTTCAATATTCCCAAGTTGTCACATAACAATTTTTATAAAGAAAAATTTTAAACATAGTCAGTAGGTAAAACAGTAGTCTGTAGATGATATTTCTGTAATTATCTGGATTTAAAAAGAAGATGGCTATTGATATATTTAGCTAAGACTCAAAACACACACAAATGGTATCTGATCAGGTGTTTTCTGTAAGTGGAAAAGAAACATTGAAAAATACAACAGACCTTATTTTCCTACTGGCTTGATTATGTCACCACATCATTATCCATTATCTCTTTTCTCTAAGAAAATATATTTCTTTATGCGTTTCCTTTTCCTACTTTTCTGTTATTTCTGTACATTTCCTTCATTTCACTTTTTCTTTTCAATTAGCTGTGCCCTTCTAGTATGTTTGCCAATGTTTGACAGGCTCAATTTTTAAAACATTGAAATGTAATTCAGATACCACATTAAAGTGTATAATTCAGTGGTTTTTGGTATATTTACAAAGTTGTGTAACCGTCACCACTAATTCCAGAACATTTCATTCCCATAAAAAGAAGCTCTAAACCCTTTTAGCAGTCATTTCCATTGCTTCTCAATCCCAGTTCCTGGCAACCACTAATCTACTTTATGATGCTATGGATATGCCTATTTTGAATACTTAATACAAATGCAATTACACAAAATGTGGCCTTTCCTGTCTGGTTTCTCTCACTTAACATAATGTTTTCAAGGTTAATCTACATGTGGTTTGTGTTAATACTTTATTCCTCTTTGTGGGTAAATAATATTCCATTGTAGGGATGTACTGTATTATGTTTAGCCATTCCTGATTAATGGATATTTGGCTTGTTTTTCCTTTTTGACTAGTATGAGTAATGCTGCTAGGAATATTCATGTGCCAATTTTGGTATGAATATGAAATTTCAGTTTTCACAGGAATATACGTAAGACAAGAATTGCATAGTTATATAGTAATTCTACACTTTACTTTTTGAAGAAATACCAAATTGTTTTCCACAGCAACTGCAACACTGTACATTTCCCCTAGCAGTATATGAGGCCTCCAGTTTCTCTGCATTATCACCAAGAGTTGTTATTTTATTTTATTTTAAATTATGATCATCTAGGTGACTGTGAAATGGTATCTCATTGCAGTTTTGAATTACATTTTCCTAATAACTAATGATGTTGAACATCTCATATGCTTGTTGGAAATTTGTATGTCTTCTTTGGAGAAATGTCTGTACAAATCTTTGCCAGTTTTTAAATTGGGCTGTTTGACTTTTTATTGTTGAGTTCTAATAGCAATTTACATATTCTGGGTAGAATAACCCTTATTAGATACAAAACTGGCACCCATAGTCCATCCATTTTTGCTTTGTCTTTTCACTTTAAACGCATCATGCATTTACTTTTGACTTTTTCATGTATCCAGTTGGCTAAGGTCCATAGTAGAACAAAAGTGCACAGCAAAGGCAAATTTGCTTTGTTTCTGGAACTTCGCCAACTTTCTTCTCCCACCCTTAGACATCAGACCTTCAGATTTTCAGGCCCTGTCCCCATCTTCAGCCTCAGGCTGAGCTATACAATTGACAATTGACTTTCTTGATTCTGTAGTTCTCAGACTTGGCCAGCCATATTACTCGCCCCCCAGTTCTTCTTATGGGACTTCTCAGCCTCCACGACTGCCAATTGCCCTAATAAATCTCCTTTTTATCTATCTGCTTATCTACCATCAATCAATCATCTTCTATCTTCTCTTGGTTTTGTCTTTCTGGAGAACCTGATGAAGACAAAGTCCAACTTACCCATTTTTTTCTTTGGTTGCTTGAGTTATTTTGTGTCATATCTAAGAAATTATTGCTTAATCCAATGTCACAAAGATTTATACTTGTGTTTTATAACTTTAGCTCCTACATTTAAGTCTTTGATCCATTTTGAGTTAATTTTTATATGTGATGTTAGGTATTACTGCAAGTTTGTTCTTTTGTACAGGGGCATACAGTGGTCACAGAAGCATGTGTTGAAAGGCTTACTCTTTTCCTGGTTGAATGGTCTTGGCATCTTGTTGAAAAACACTTGACCATGGACACAGGTTTTTTTTCTGGATTCTATTCCCTTAACTTTTGTGTCACTTTATGCCTGTGCAAACTTTTTCATTCTTCCTTTCTCTCTCCCTCCTTCCTCCCCCCACTTCTTCTTTCTTTATTTCTGTAGCTTTGTAGTAAACTTTGAAATTAGAAGTTGTGAGTTCTTCCTGATGATTCTATGTTCCTTGTGTTCATTGGGATTTTGAGATCATTTTGTCCATTTTTGTAGAAAAGCAAATGGAATTTTGAAAGAGGTCTCAGTAAATCTGAAGGTTAATTTGAGGAGTATTATAATCTTAACAATATTAATAATTTCAGTCAATCTAAGAACACAAGATGCCTTTCCATTGATTTAGGTCCTATTTAATTTTTCTTTAACAGCGTCTTGTAGTTTTCAGTATACAGTTGTGAACTACTTTTGTTAAATTTATTCCAAAGTATTTTATTTTTTTGATGCTATTGCAAATGAAATTGTGTTCTTAATTTCACTTTTTGTTTGTTCCTTTTGTACAAAAATCTTGTATCTCATGATAAATTTTGCTGAATTATTTTATTAACTCTAAGAGTTTTCTATATATTTGTGTATCTATGGATTCCTTAAAGTTTTCTGTATCTGTGTGGTTAACAGATAGTTTTGCTTCATTTTTCCCCACTCTGGATGCTTTCATTTCTTTTTGTACCTAACTGTCCTTCCTGTACAACGTTGAATAGAAGTGGGGTGAGTGAACAACCTTAAGGTCTTGAGGAAAAAACATGCAGTTATACCATTAAATATGATGTAAGCTGTAGGTGTTGCATGAGTGTCCTTCATCATGTTGAGGAAGTTCCCTCCCATTTGTGGTATGTTGCCTAATGATTTTTGTGCATCTTCTGAGATGATCATGTGTTTTATCCTTTTGTTAATATGGAACATTGCATTGAGTAGTATTCATTATATAAACTGATTTTGCATTCCTAGGCTTAAACCAATTTGGTCATGGTACATAATTCTTTTTAGATGTTGCTAAGTTTAGCTTCCTACTTCATTGAGGATTTTTACATGTGTATTAGAAATATATGTCTGTAGTGCTCTTTTCTTGGGATAGTTTTATCTGATTGTGTGTGTGTGTGCATGTGTGTGTGTGTGTGTGTGTGTGTGTGTGTGTGAGAGAGAGAGAGAGAGAGAGAGAGAGAGAGAGAGAGAGAGAGAGAGAAATACTGGCTTCCTAGAATGGGTTAATATTTTTCCTCTTCTATCTTTGAAGAGGCTTCTGGAAGGATTGGTGTTAATTTTTTAAATGTTGGTAGAATTCACTAGCGAAGTTGTTTAGTCCTAGACTTTTCTTTGGGGAAGTTTCTCTTATTGTGGGTTTTCTTTTCTTTTTTTTTCATTGCTGTGTCAATATCTTTACTTGTTATAGATCTATTCAAATTTCATTTTTATTATTTTATCACTTTTTGTAGTTTGTGTCTTTCTGTGAATTTTCCTGTTTCATCTGGGTTATTTAATTTGTTGGCATGAAATTGTTCATAGTATACTATCATAATTTTATTTATTTATGTAAGGTTAATAAGAGTTCCCCTCTTTCAATTCTGATCTTAATAATCTGAATTTTAACTCTTGTTAGTCTTTTCTCAGTAAGTTTAGCTAAAGGTTTTACCAATTTCATTGATTTCTTCAAAGAATCAATATTTGGTTTTTCTGTTTTCTATGTGTGGTTTTGTTTATTTTTGCTCTTTTCAGAATTATTATGTTTGCTTTGGGCTTTGTTTGGTATTTTACTAATGGTAAAGATTTAGGTTATTGATCTGGATTATTCTCCTTTTGAAATGTAAGCAGTTACATCTGTAAATTTCCTTCTGAGCATTGTTTTCCTGCATCTGTCTCATTAGTTTCAGTAGGTTGTTTTTCATTTGCTTTTATCATATAGTATATATTTGTAATTTTTTTCAGTTTCCTTTGTCAGTGATTTCTAATTTCATTCCATTTTGGCGCATGAACATATTTTGTATGATTTCAAACCTTGTACATTTATTGAGACTTACTTTATAACCTAGCACATGGCCTGTCCTAGGAAGTGTTGGGAAAACATATAATGGCGGCAGCACCCCAGAGAAAAACTCCAACATGGCGCCCAACGACCTTCTTTCTCCTTTTTTTTCTTTACTAGAGCGAAACATTCCCGCCAGCGCCAATGTTCAAACCCTGCTGGTGGGAAGCCTTAGCCCCAATAAGAATTAACTTCTTGGGCTCCAGAACTGACATATGGAAGAGCTTGCCAATAAACGGGGCGACCTGTTATCTACCTGGGCCCTGCTACCTCTCCTTAGACCTGTATAAGCACTCAGCCTTTTGTAATAAAGCGGAACCTCTTCGGAGATCTGTGTCATGTGGTGCAGCATCTCCAGTCTTACAGGAAGTGTTCCATGTTTTCATGCATACCCGAAAAGAATGTGTATCCTGCTGTTCTGAGTAACATATTCTGCAGGTGTCTGTTAGATCTAGTTGGTTTATAGTGTTGTCCAAGGTCTCTATTTTATTTATTTATAGCTGATCCTCTGTCTCATTGTTCTATCCATTATTAAAAGTAACATATTTAACTTGGTAACTATCATTGTAAATTTACCTATTTCTTCCTTCAGTTCAGTCATTTTTTTACTTCCTGTTTCTGGGGGATCTGTTGATTGATTCATATGTGCTTTAATTGTTATATCTTTTTGATGGATTTACTTTTTATCATAATAAAAATGTTCTTTTATCACTGGTAATGTTTCTTGTTTAATATCTATTTTGTCTGCTATTACTGTAGTTGTTCTTTTGATTACTGTCTGAAAGCTGTATTTTTTTCTATTCTTTTATTTTCAATCTGTTTGTGACATTGAATCTTTTGTTAAGTGTGTAGAGTTGGATGTTTTATATTATGTTTGTTTTCCTTCCTTCCACCATTTTGCTGATCCCAGCCTTTTGATTGGAAAATTTTATCCATTTATATTTAATCTAATTATTGATAAGGAAGGATTTATATGTGTCCTTTTGTTATTCATTTTCTATATGTGTTATGTCTGTTTCCTCACAATCCCTTTGTTTCTGCCTACTTTTTTGTGTTTTTTGCTAGTGTACCATTTTAATCACCCCCCTTATTTGCTTAGAGTGTGTTTTTGCTCACAGTAACTTTTTAATGGATTCCTTGTAGCTTACCATAAATTTTTAATTTATAACAATTTGGTAGTTTAATATTGATTTAACTTTGATAATATGCAAAAACTTTGTTTCTGTTTCCTTGTTCTTTCATACTATTATAGTCACAGTTACATATTTGTTGATTGTGTGTTGATTGACTTAGAGTTATAACTATTCCATTTGCAGTTGTTTTTAAATCAGGGTGGGAAAGGCAATAAAAGTAAAAGTACATTTATACTATATCTTTATATTTATCTTGTAGTTTAACTATTTTTGCTCTTTATTTCTTCATGTGAATTTGAATTATCATCTAAAAACAGAATTAAAAACAAACTTGGAGCAAAATTAAAACAAACAACTTGAAGTAGAATTAAAAATAAAGACATATGTTCATTATATATGACTTCATAACACTGAAATCTTCAATTTAATCACATGGGTAAGTATTATAATTTTTTGATAATATTTTAAAATTCAGTTATAAATCTGTTTCTGTAATATGATCTCATTCCTACAAAAATGATTATACTTACACACACGCAGAAAAATTTAAGAGACAAGTGATTTTTATGTTAATAACAGTGTATATCTCTATGTAGGGGATAATGGTGATTTAAAAATGTTAAATAGTGATTTTATTTTCTAATTTTTATATAAATGTATATCATTTCTATAAAAAAGAAAAACTAGTGTTGTCTATTCCTTAATTTCTTATAAGTCAATATGATCTTTACAGGGAGAATAAGAGCACATAGTCCTGAAAAGAATTTATTCTGGCAATTCAGAATAAGATTTTTAATTGATTTCCTAAGGAGAACCCAACTAGAGTGTAAGCTCTTTAACACTTATTTATATAGCCTGAAATCTACAGTGTTAAACACACATATGCATGCAGTACCTATTTGTTCAGGCTAAGAATCAATGCCTCCCTAACTCAGTGAATAAATGTGTGATTAATAAATGAGTGAAAATGATTGTAGCCTTTGTTTACCTTGCTTCATTTGGAGCTACCTGGGAGAATTGCTCATTTGAATTGCTTTTGAGAGTCCTTACCTACAATTCCGGAATCAATGATTTACTGCTTCTAAAAGCATATGAGATACTAGGTGAAAAGCCCTGTGTAAATGTGAAATATTATTTTATTCATTGTGACTTTTTGAATGATCTGAAAGACTTATAACATATAATGATTGCCAAAAGCAGCTGACAAACCTGGTTAGCTTGGTATATTTGCTTTTAACAAATAAAAGTGAAACTGGGAGAAAAGATCATATTTTAAGTTATTTCATATAAGCTGAGACTTACCAGACTTACCGAGCCAAATGAATAATATTTACTTTCATTTAAAAATTATATAATCCAACCATAGAATGTTTACATAAGAGTATTAAATATAGCTATTATTAATTTATACCATGGGGCCATGATTAATGTTTTTTCTGCCCCAAGACTTTATTTTTTTCCCTCTTTTTCTCAAACATGTTTGGCATTTAGAAGTTTTAAAGTAATTTCCCCTTTTGGCTTCACCTGGGGTCTCTGCTGTCCCAGAACCTCCTCCTGACCTCAGTGTTGTGTTTTCATTTAAAATAGGGCATGTCTATAAATGTCAGCAATACAGGGCAATTAGAAGTTTGAAAAGGGCTGTAACATAAACCAGCATTATAGTGAAATGGATATTGCCTTAAGCTGCCTGCAATTCACTTGCTGTTGGAAAGACAATATCCTGCCATTCTCCCATGGTGGCCTTCAATTGAACACATTTGGCTGAGGATTGACCCATTATTAAGATAAGTCTCTGCCTGGCTTGAAACAATGAAGAAACACAGAGCAAGTGAAGTCAGCAAATTGGACTTGTAGTTAGCCAGCACTGGGCAGAAGTGTGACACTGGATTAGATGGTAATAGCTGTCTGTGGTGCTATCTGTGAAACCCAACACTGTCCTAGTCGGATGGTAGGTACATGCTGCTAGGGTTTGCCCAAAGTTTTCAACTTTTTGTAGGAACTGCCCATATATTTAGGTATGTTTGTGTTACTTTCATTTTAACACCGCCTTTATCACCACCAGAAAACCAGAAATAAAACCAGACTCCTGTCATTAATTGACTTTGGTTCATTTTTATTCTCTCTGTTTCTAGCAATGCAGGCCACAAAGTGCTTCTGTAAAATTTTAAAATTGAATATGTTTTTAGAAAGGCATATCATAATGTTTTAATTTACCCACTCCAAAGAGGCTTGACCTCTTTATACACAATGGTGCTTATTTCCTCTAGCTCTGAGGCCTTTTGACACAATGTGAATAGGACTGTGGTTCGCCCCATGTGACCTAGGAGCAAATTTTCAAACAAGATAAGGTGCTATTGAAAGTCTCTCCTGGGCTTGCAACTCTTATCCTGTCCTGGTGTTTGGAGGGAAAATAAAATGCAAAAGGGTTGAATGCTTAAGCCTTTCTAGACCTTACATGAGATTTTGAGGTAATGAGAAGAGACAGTTTGGGAACAATCTACAAAATTACCTGTTCTTTTTTTTTCTTTTTTTGTTAGGGTGAGTCATCTTAATTTAATATATCTCTGGTGAAGTGTTTCCATGATCCTAACTTTTAGTTCCTAACAACATTTCATCTCGTCAAACTCATCTTTGCAAAACTCATATGCAAAGCTGAACTAAAATGAAGGAATGTAATTTAGTGTAGGAGGGGAAATCTATATCACCGGTCTGCTTGTAAAAATCAAGGTTTCTTTGCAGGCTCTGAGCTCCAGTTTTGACTGTCTTAGGAAAGTCTTTTAAAAATCCCTGCTGTCAACAAGCTTTTGAGGCTTCCCAGACTGCAGGGAATGTTAAATAGACCATGAAACATGTAGGAAAGAACGCCCAGGTCATGAGAATTGGGAGAAACTAGAGTGGTTCTCAATGCCTGGAACTCTTGTTAGGAGACTTTAGTGACATTTGAGGGGCTGCGCCATTTTGTTTGAGATGATGGCTTAGGTGACACAGATGCCAAGGTAAGTAAGATGATTGAAATGCCTGTCCCTAGCAAGTATGTGGATTAAACAGCTCTCCATGATTGACTTCACCACTCAGTTCCAGATCTAAGGTAAGTGCTCTGTCTTCACCTTCTTTGCATGCTTTTCTCTATAATGAGGCATAATTGTTTCCAAAGAGAGAAACAATGAGTACAATGATTGCAGTAAAGAAACATGTCTCCCTAGAAGAAGGCCTCGGGCCTCAGAGACAGCTGGAATGATGACTTGAATATTACTGCATCCCTAAGACCAGAGAAATCCTTAAAACATCAAGAAGGGAGCCACTTAAATTTCATTGTTTCCATTCTCATCTCCTTTCTATTCCCAGCCACCCTCCTAATATATGCTTGGTCAGTCT
The DNA here is from genome assembly GCF_964194105.1 of Spermophilus citellus. NCBI lineage: Eukaryota > Metazoa > Chordata > Mammalia > Rodentia > Sciuridae > Spermophilus > Spermophilus citellus. The sequence continues at coordinate 133,922,923 of NC_138186.1, read as the reverse complement.
TTTTTTCAATCTTTATATAGCTATCCCAAAATTTTGCTCAACATTTGCAAATACATGACCCATTTGTGCTTTCCTCCCCACCATCAATGCCCTCACTCTTGTTAATAAAGAACACAACCCTTTCTGAGCTTCCTTAGATAAGGATTCCTCAACATTTTGGTCCCAAACCAATCTGTATCTCTACCTATCATTCCTTCCTCTAAAAGACAAGGTAGGGTTCACCTCCAAGCTAAACTTCCACTTGTGAACTTGCTTCATTCCTTCTCCTAGCTTTTGCTCATCAATGTCTCATATTTTCCCTGTAATGCCTAGAAGAATGTCAAATGCTGTCATTCTACAGCCCTGCCTGAAACTGGAATTTTTAGCCTTTTTAAGTTTTTGTCACGTTGGCAAGTATGTGGTAGTATTTTCATAATTAGTTCTAAAGTGAAACACATTTTTTAAATGTCTATTGGCCACATGGATATAGACTTTTTGAAGGACCTGTTCAAGTATCTTTCTCTATTTTCTTTCCTTTTCTTCTGTCTGACATTCTAAAATCTTATATGTAGTATTTCTCACTATGCCCTCTATAATTTCTAACCTCTGTGATTTATTCTGGCTATTTTTTTCTGGTCTTTCTTTCAGATTAATAATTGTCTGTTTAGTGGTGTTAATCTCTTATTAAAAACACACTCATCAAATTCTTAATTTTGATTACTTTTTTTTTTGAGTTCTAGAATTCCCATCTGGATCTTGTTTGTATGTTCCAGTTCTTTGATCTGTGTCTCAATCTTGTCTTTTATCTTCTAGGACAGCATTTGTAGTTATTTTAAAAATGTTCATCAGTGAACATCAACATTTAAAGTCTCTTTGAGGGTTCTCTTGTTGCCTAGTGCTTCATTTTTCTTTCCATTTGATTTTGTTCATGTTGCCTTGTCTTCTAGTATACCTGGTTGTTTTTAATCATGTGCAGGTTAGCATGTTTGAATATTTTTTAGAAATAATTTAAAGCCTAGAATGATATTACTAGTGTGCCTGGGAAACCCTCCACATTTTGGGTCTACTTTCCTATTCATGGTGAAGCTTTGTCATGTCCCAAAACAAAGCAAAGGAGCTTTACTAGAGCCATCTTCTGTGATAAGTTCTAGACTCAGATTAGTTCTCCTACATCCATGAGGCTTCCAAAAGCACAGCTCAATCTCTCAGAAGTCTCCCCCTATTATTGTCATACTCTCTCAGGATAAAGTAACTCTAAATGCTATGCTTATCTTCCTGGGTCTCCGTCCTTATTTTAGATTCTGGGGTGATGATTCTATACTATCTTATTGGTTCTCTGATTCATCCAATGATCTGTATTGTTATATTTGAAGATATTTTATGTAGGTTTCCAGTAGTCTTCAGTTGGAAACAAATTACCTATTAGGAGGAGATGTAATTCTCAATTTTGTTGATGTTGCTGCTTTCTAGTTATTATCATCTGTAAGTTCTTGGAAAGCTCCTGTTCCTCTGAATGACTGCTATATTTTTCTGGACTTTGTCTGTGGCCTTCTTCATTTAGTTATTTCTGGGTCTTTTCTTTTAGTTTTCAGAAACCAAATCTGTATGTCTGGTAGATCTCTTTCTTTTAAGTGAACCCATCTACTTCCAGCAGCTCAATAGGCATATCCACCTGAGAAAAGCTCAATTTTGCATGTTTAAATCATACTTTCTGGGCTGATTTCTACCTATGGTCATTTCTTAGTCATGCCATCTCATGATTTCTTAATTTGTGGATGGTGCTATCAATAAATACTGACATTCTTAATGTTATCACTATTTTTTTTCCAAAACTGAGTTCTCTCATTCATTTTTTGACTCTCTGCTCCCAAATAAATCATTTAATCATATCCACATTTTTGTTCATATTTCTCTAACCATTTTCCTTTTTTTAAAACAAAAAGAATCTGACAGACAGGTAAATTCCTTTGACTACAGACATGGAAGCTATAATGTTTGGTAAACTATTAGATGCATCACCTAGGATAAATTAATTAACAACTCAGTACTTCTGTTTCCCTATCTGTAAAACAGGCATGATAATGATATATCTAGCTGAAGTAGACTGCAAACATTGTCACAATCTTTCTTCCTCCCTCCACCTTTCACCTTTGCAATGTGACTTTGCAGTTTCTATTATCAAGAGATGATGTTGATTTTCCTACCTTAGAATCTGGCTACACTGTGACCTGCTTTGGTCAACAGACTGGGGAAGATATGAGAATGTGTCTGTTCAGAATATAGGTCTTCCAAGGCCTTGAGTGCTTCTACTTTCTCAAAATTTGTCAACTACCTTGTGAATTAACCTAGGTCAACCTATGAAATGAGAGATGAGGTGGGGCAGAGACAAGCCTTCCCAGATGATGTCATTATAGACCCGCTAGTCCCTAGTTACCTGGCAACTTAACAAAGATTATGTGTGACATTAGCCAAAACCTGAAGATCTGCCAACCTACACAGTGATGGGATAAATAAATGCTCATTGTGTTAAAGTGCATTCTTTATACTATGACCCATATAAAAGCAACTAATGACACTACCCTATAAAGTTATGAAATGAATTTATATGAACAAAGTGCTCAGATCATTGCCTGGCACATAGGAAACATTACTTTAAAATATTAGTAGTTGTTCTTTGTCCACATATTGCACTGCAGTGGGATTGCCTATTATGTTATAACTCTGTTCTCAAGTCTATCCTCTAGAATTACCTCTTTACAGATCTTCCAAAATGTAAGTTCAGTTATGTCAGTTCCATTTTAAATGCTGCAATGAATCTTTTCAAATTATATTTATTCTAATTTTCTTAGCTTAGACATATAAGACCAGTTCAATTTTACATCTTCTATAACCCCTTAATCCATCTCTGTTTTTAGTAGATGACTTCTATTCTATATTGATTATCAGTAAAGTAACTAAAAGTAGGAAAGAAAGTATTTTTTACCATATAAAGATAATTATTTTGTAAATGATTCAATATGGCATTAGTGGATCTACAATACTGCTCATACTGAGTGGCAGATGAAGAGGTTAAAGTAATACCAATATTTAACATATGAAAAAATATTGATTTATAGTGCCTTTTCCATAAACTAATGCACCATAAAATGCTATCTCTAAACTGTTTATGTTAGATTTATTTGCATTATAAATATAACAGCTAGTTCAGTGGCATGCTCTGATAATCAAATGTTTTCCTCAAGAATTTCTAGTGCAAATCCACTCATTGTTGGCTTATTGCATACTTTAAAAATAGTGAATATTTCAAAGTCACACCAAAATATTAAAGTATAATTTCTGGCAGTACAACCAAGGACTGTATGTGTACAAAGAACTTTGAACTTATATAACTGAGATATAGTTAAGGAACTTTAGAGTTCATTGAAAAATCTCTAGAACAGAAAAAGATTCTGTTTAGATTATTAGAAATCTGAGACTGGAAAACACTTTAGTGTGAACAATTGTATGTTGATTGTTTTCTTGTTTTGTGGCTGTATATCAGATAATCAATTACTTATCATTGTTAGGAACTGTAGAAAAAATACTTTGTTTTCCATGATGAATTCCACTTTGATTGAAGTGAGTGGGATTGTGAATATGGTCCTGGCCTGAGGCTTCATATTTTATAGAAATAAAATGTAATAAAGTAGGTGTAAATTAGATACCTAATTATAAATTATTCTATAAACACAATTGTTTGTTAAAGTTAGGGCATCTTTACTATCAATAACCTGTCTGTTGACTCATGTTCTCATTAGATATGTTTTTGTGGGGTTATTTAAAAATTGTTTAGCTATTTTTCACATCGACTGCATTAATCTTTTAAAATAACAGTATTGAATAGGTACATGTAAGTAATAAAAATCAGCAGTATTTCATAAAGAAACCCAGTTTACTCTGACTTATAGTGATCTTCCCTTTCAATAATTATTGTCTAACTTTATTTGTGACATCTCTACCTTGTTAGTTCCTTCTAGAATATATTACTGTTTAGCTCATTGAGTATTTATGCTTGGTGTCTCCCAATGTGGAAAAACAAAAAGCAACTTGTCCCAAGTTGACAGAAAGCAACTTAAGGTGGGGGCATCATAATCTAGACTTTTGTCTTCCTTGATTTCTTGTGTAGTTATTGGTAAACAAAGCAAAATAAGAGTAAAGGTAAATGTATTTAAAATAAAAACATTTGATTATCTTCCCACTCACTGAAATAAAACATTATCTTAAATAAAGTAAAATAAAAATTAGATAAATTGTAGTGGAGGTTGACTAAGCTCTCCTTAGCCTCTTGTTCTGGTGTTGGATTAGCCTCCTGAGATAAAAGTTGAAGGGCTGAAGGGAAGGGAATAGAATAGTGTGTAGAAGATTGGTTGTACTTTTTTTTTAAGAGCTATGAATTCTCAAATGATCAGATACAGTCATTATCACTTTTAAGAGAATACATTTCAAATAGGATGTATATAATTATTGGTTTAAGTTCTATTTAAATTAATATCTCTTAGCAAGCAATTGTTTATATATAATTTCCTCTTAACCTTTTTGAAAAACACATGTTATTTTTGAGCTAAAGACCAGGAGGTTTATTTTCACACAGTAACTTCTGTATAAAGAGAAGCCCTGTAGAGTCCTCATAATGAGACAGTTATACATACGTGCTTTCCTATGTTAAAGTATCAAAGTATAAAACTGAGATGAAAGCACTTTATAAGGACTTTCTTTTTATATTATCATTATGAACCTAAAAATCATATACAAACAGTATGGCATTTTAAAGAGTGATTATGAAGCTTCATTCTACATTAAGTGCAAGAGAAATAGGTGGAGTTGAATACTGTTTTGTTAAGGCTCGTGATTTCCTGGAGATTTCTGGTCTTCATTGGAGAAGACAATAGTAATAAAAAAGAACCTTGAGTACAGCTGCCTGTTGGAGTAGTAATCTGAGAATTCGTGCTTTGAATATTTTTCTTTCTTTGGATACATAAAGTAGCAGAGCATGACTCTGTGTGGGTTGGTTCCACTTTGTGTTTTGGCTTTTGTATTTCAAAATGGGATAGTTTTCCTTGGCAGACATAGCAGTAGAATAAGTCTAGAGTAGGTGGAGTGCATGTATTTTATTTTTTTAAAGGAGAGTGGGGATTTGCACAGTGACCCAGATGTGTGCTCTCTGAACTCCGACTGTCTATGTTCAAATATGCAATGTGAAGTGAACAGGGTTTAAAAAGACCCTGTTGGATACCTTGGGGGTATTTTTTGCACAGTGTTTTGGCAGCGTGCTCTTCTAGCTGAATTAGATTTATTGCTGAAACACTAAATCTTCATTATACGTGACAACCCTACTCCCCTGCCGTCCTGGTCCCTTTCCATTCACAGTCTTTTTCTTTCTTTCTTTTTTTTTAAATTCCAACATCTTGTTTCTTCCCGTTCCCTAGCCCCAAGATCCCTAAATATTCTACATTCCATTTTATCTCAGAGTTGAAACTGCATTAAATTTGTAAATGTGTCATTCACAGATGTCAAAAAGCAGAAAGCATAATACAGGTTAAAGTTGTCTTATCCAATCCATCAATATTTAGCCATGAGTGCACTGGAGCTTTTAAAGTGATCTATATGGCTGGATGCCTGACATAACTCTATCAATAAGAAGCAGTCACTCAGTCACACATTCTGGCTAGGTGTAGTTACAGGTGAGTACAGAAAAAGAATACCATCTCAGGTGTGTGAACCTAAAGCTGCTGCTGTTCTTCTGTCTAGCACTGTAGGACACCAGAAGGGGCCAATAAGAATGACCAATGGACTTCATCTCCTGCTAAATCGCTCTGGAATTTTTAATAACTTAAAGAAGACTAGACCTGATGGACTTTACAAGGTGTGGGTAGATTCAGAACTATCTAATTTTATTAATCCCAGCTTTCCAGAAGATTCCATCTATGCTCAAATTACTTAGAACCACTATATAGGTTTTTTTTAAAGTCATAATATTATTTTTTATTCTGTCTCTGCTTGGTACAATAGTAGTAGATTGGAGGAGTAATAGCAATTCTTACATATAAAGTTGGCAAATATTACTTTGGCATACCTAAAACAGATACTGGATGAAAGTTATTCATCTGCTCAGTCTATTCACTCAATAGATATTGATTATGTGCCTACCTTGTGCTGAACACTGTGAGATATATAATTTCAAACAGGAACAACTAAATGCATGCTTCTCAGGGAGTCTACTATGAGGATGCCACTCAGAAGTAAGCAGACAATGGAAATGCTGGTGCTTTGTAAGGGTAGTATGTGAACTGCAGTGATACAAATGACTTCTAACAGACTGTGTGGGCTGGTAGGTGAAGAGGGTGATGTGACCAAAGATGAATCTGCAGGGTTAACAGGTTGCAGACATTTGAAATAGATGGCTCAAGGCACACATAAAAGATAAACAGAATTGGTTTCACTGACCAGAACTCAAATAGCAGCTCTGACTGGAGAATCAAAATGGAAGAGGGAAGAGAGGCCGTGGAGGTTCCTAAAGGAAGCTGGGTGTTACAGATGGAAACTTGGCCAGGAGTTGCTGCTGCCCTCCTACTTTTCACCAACCCTGTTTGTGGAGTCTTCTGGTTCCTTTAGAAATGTACTGCACCTGCCTAGTGTGCTTCAAACCTTGAGTGCCACTTTCAACGACTGCTGTGCTCAGCTTCTAGAATATATGAAAGTAACTGAAATAGACAAAGAAATAATCAGTAAGCCAAGATGTTCCCATCTCACTGAAAAACTGTACATCTTGTTTTGTGGTTAAGAAGAAGGTAATGCCATCATTACCTCAATGAAAAATATATTTTTAAGAACAAATAATTGTGGTTGGCAAGAATTAATTGAATATGTCAAAATACCTAGTAGAGAGGATTTTGAATGTTCTCAATGCAAAGAAATGATAAATGCCTGAAGTGACAGATGACAATTCTCACAATCTAATGTACATCTTTTACGAATATATTGAAATATCAGACTGCATTCCATAAACAGGTATAGTTACTGTGCATTAAGTAAAACTAAAAATACATTTAAAAAAGTAACATCTTTGCAAAATAAATGGCAAACAAAACAAAACAAAAAATAAAACTACTCCAATAAGAAAGTTAAAATATATTTTGGCCTAAATATAAAACATGTAAGAATTTATGAAAAAAAAATTAAATAGAAGGAATCACTCTCTTACAAGAAGAACTGTTCTGAACATGGCACAGATTCTCTTGGAAAGTACTGTGAGGATTGTCATGAGAAGTAATCATGCAGATTGCTGTGTCCCCATTTATCTATGTTGGTTGGGGTATTCCTACAGAAAAATATTCTATGTTCATGATGCCAAAATAGGACATCATGGGATAGCTTAAAATGAATTTAATGGTAAATCTGAGGACAAGTGCTGTCCTAAATCACTCAAGGTCACCCTCCACTGAAGTCTGATCCCTTTCCAGGATGTCGGCAGCAGTTGTATGAACGAATTTGGCCAGCTGTCCTAAAGATCACCTGGTTTGTTGAGGTCTTTTAAGTCCAGTCTTCACTCCTAAAACCGTGACACAGATGAATTTTAAACTGCTAGAGCAATTTCCCAACACACGTCGACAAGTTATCCAGGTATTAGATATATACACACTGTAATCGATACTTCTGAACTTTAATTGGCATACCTTTATGCTACATTCTTCTTTGTGGTCGGTTTGTTGGAACTGTTTTTGGCATGTTCATGTATAAGCAAAAGCAGATTCATTACTCTAAATTTGGCTAAGATACAAATATGATAACCTAGATTTTTATAAAAATGTCTAGAAGATTTTTTTTCCTGGGCATGTTTTAAGTGTAGATTTAATAAATCTTACTACAACAGTCTCTTATCTGCCAAAGAATTCTTTTACAAAATGTACCAGGGAAGATGCAATACAATTTATAAGGTATTTAAGGATACAGTTTCTCTTTACAAAATTCTTTTAGTCTTTTTTTTTTAATTTTTTTTATTGTTGGTTGTTCAAAACATTACATAGTTCTTGATATATCATATTTCACACTTTGATTCAAGTGGGTTATGAACTCCCGTTTTTACCCCGTATACAGATTGCAGAATCACATCAGTTACGCCTCCATTGATTTATATATTGACATACTCATGTCTGTTGTATTCTGCTGCCTTTCAATTCTTTTAGTCTTTAAAATCTATTTGAAATGTCACCTTCTTCATGAAGTCTCTTATGAATTATTCAAAGCAAATTTGATATCCAATTTTCTTAAATCTTTCACTATCTTAAATTTCTCTTCATATTCTGTGTTGTTTTTATTTATCAATTCTAATCTGCTAACTTTTAAGACAAATAGTATTATACCTATGCATTATGTGTCTTAAATAGCCCCATTGCAGAGATGGGTATCTTTTAAAATAGGCTTTCTGAGGAAATACTGTGTTATGCTAGAAACACACATGGGACTTTGAATATTGTATTTGCAATTCCCTGGCCTAGTGACTTTAGGAAATACTCTCAATCTGCTTTTGCCTCATTTTTCTCACCTATTCGATAAAAATACTAACACATAATTGCCAGGTTTGTTGTAAATAGGGCATATCTAAGTTTGCTTAGAAAGAAATAAAAAATTGTTGGCCTATTTCTATCTTTTAGAAAATTTTCTCAATTTTTTATTTCATTATTTCCATAGAACCATCTTGTGCTTTAATGTATATACTTTTCTTGTACTGATAACAATTTACAAAAAACAATAGTCTTTCCAATTATTATGACTAATTTGTTTAATTTAACTCTAAAAGCCATAGTACACTATTCTTATTCAGAGAAACTGCTTTGCCTTACATGGAGTGTACCGGGTTGAATACCGTTAGGCATACTTATAGCGCTTTCCTTTTATGTTTGCAGAGATCTAGATGTCATGAAATGAAGTGTTGTTGGAAACAACGGGGAGTTAATGAATCAACAGCCCAGTGAGCTGTTATTTACAGTAACATTACAGCGATGATTTATGCCCCTGAGGTTCCTAGGTGACAGGGAACTGAGATTATAAATTAATGTAGATTTGGATTGTTGCACAGGAGGTTTGGGTGGCCTTTGTTTTCTATTTTGAGGCACAACAAAGGACAGAGGGATGACATACTGGCCCAGACACCAGCTAAGCTCACATTACATTTCACACTCCGGCTCGTCTTCTGACTTATTTTGTGTGTGTGTCAGGAACGTTTGCCATTTTATTTTCAGGTTATGATGTATATATCTTCTTCAGACAGCCTCATGATTAACTCCAAGTGACTGAGGGCCTGCCACCCTCTTGCTTTCCAGGTCCAAAGCCACCTGCTGTCATTCCATAATACACAATGATGTGTTCTCCTTTTGGTGATCACCAGGTGCCTTCTGTCACTTGTACTTAAAAGTCACCAGATGCTTTTATGCAGATTATCTGCACAGTGAAGGTGACCTGTGAATAGGCAAATGTGGAAATCACTGCGGATGTGATAACCAATGAGGTTATGAAACTTTCCTTTTCCAAGTCAGATTCACTCATTATGTGAAAGTTAAGGTTTTGACTTCAAATTTTGTTGTTTGAGGTGATTATTTGGGAAATTTAGAAAAATAGAAAGCTAGCTGGTACTTTAAAAATGATTGTATACCTAAAAATATTTTCTCTTTGTAAAGTCTTTCACAATGTTGGTGTTTCCCAACTTTTACCATATGATGAAAGGTATATTATCTTAATTTTACAGGAAAATCTAGTGGCTTCTTCCAAATTGTTCTGGCTTCTACAATTTGAATCCAGAACAAGAATCCAGGTATTTTGAGTCTCATTTCAGTGCCTTTTCTGTTACAGCATTGTTTCTTTAAACATTTGTGATATGGAAAGTATGAAACTACTTGACAAGAGAAATTTTAAAAATGAGTTCATATATATGTGTATTTGTATTTATATATATATGGACACACACACATATATATATATTAAATGTGTTCTATATGTACACATTTATCTATATAAGTATGCCCATCTTATTGCAAGTGGTGTTTGGCAATACATACAATAAAAGCACAAATAAAATAACAGCACTAGGAAATGTGTAGTTTGAACACCATGACGAAGAATAAGTGAAAGTTAAAATATACCATGAGGTGGGAAGCATAATATGAAGCATGATGTCACTGCTAAGAATAAACATTATTAATACATTCATATGAATGAGGCTCATGTAATATTAAGAGAAAACCATTCTTAGGTTAGATCACTAGGAAAACCAGCAGTAACAGGTTTATTTAACACAAATAATTTAGGATGAAAATGAAATACAGACAACAACATGTAAAAATAGAAATGTAATGTATCAGAAGTGACTGTAAACTGGGCAGAAGGGTTCAATAAGAAAAAGAAGAGTCTTTATTGGTGATACCTAGTGCTCTTTGCAAATAAAATATGATATCCGTGAATATCTAATCACCCAAAACCAAAATGATGGCATTCTTGGAAAAAAAAAACAAAATCAAATTCACAGAAAAATACATAATGACCACTCACAAGATTTAATTATATATATATATATATATATATATATATATATTAAAAAAACAGTAGTACATAATTTGTAGAGAAGAAGAAATAATATAGACAGCATTTTTGAATCACAATGCAAGCAGAAATAATGACCAAATTGGAAAGTAACAAATGCTGCCACTTGGAAATCAAAGCAAACAAAAGCTTTTCTTAAACATCAAAAGAAAATGAAGCCCAAATGGAAGAATATCTAGGAAATTTCATAAAAACTCATCTCAGGATCTATGAAATATAATAACGCAATTTCTGAGGAAAGTTCTCGGACCTACATTTTTATATCAATAAAGAATAAATAATAAATAAATGAGTATTTACCATAGGAAAGGAGCAAAAAGCAATTTCAAGTAATGGAAATGAAACAAAGCAAAAGCAAAAAAAATTAATAAATTTAAAGATGGGAAAAATAGAAGTATTGAATAAATCCAGGAGAAAATACTTTTGAAGACTAGATAAACAGACAAGACAAATGGAGAAAGTACCAATGCTCAAATAAAAATTGGCAAGGCAGGGTCTGGGGGATAACTATTGGCTGGGAGGAAACTGAAGGGGTCATATGCTTCTACTTAGCCCTATTCAAACAACTTTGCACATCTTGCTGTAATGGGAGATTATCTAGAAAAAGATAAATTTCCAACATAATTCCCAGAAGATAAAAATATGTAAACAGTCTGATTGTCATGAAAGCAAGGGAAGACTTTGTATTTTGCTAACTTACTCCCCCAAACTCCAAAGCATTAGGCCAAGAATATGTCTTAGTGTATGGAGTAGAAAACTTTAACCTTATTTAACTGTTCCAGAGTATAGATAAAGAAAAGAATTTCTGAATTATTTATTTTTTAGCTAACTTTGACAACAAATATTACAAAAAGAAAACTAAAAGGTCATTTCTCAATTAAATGTAATTTTACTATTAGAAAGAAAAAATATCTTATTTCAATCAATAAATGCTAAAAGGGAAAATCTTAGGAACATTTTCAATAATAGTGGGATATGACTAATATGCTGATATCACAGCCATTGTTTAAGATTCTTCTGGAAGTACTAGACACCTCAATTAAATAAAAGAAATAAATTATAAGTATAAAATTGTTTGGGTAGAAGTAAAACTATTATTATAGAAAATTAGATAAAACAGAACACAAAATTTCAACTCTACTGAAAAACTGTTAGTTTTCACGTATCATAGAATAATTATTAGGGTGTGAAATAGAAAAGGGGCTTTATGATCCCACTTACAATAACAACGAAAATAATTAGGAATAAAATTAACAAGATATGTAAGAGATATGCATAGAGATAGAAGAAACTAAGTGCTTTAGGAAATAAAAATGCATACGCTGCTTATGTAGGGAAGAGTTCTGGATGTGTGTGTAAGAACCTAATAGAAGTTGTTCCAACTGGGGAGAGGGACTGGTACCTGAGTGACTTAGTTTTGTCCCATTGGATGTTTTACCATGTTCATGATTTACCTATTCAATAAATGCATACATTTTATCCAAGTCTTAAGATCCTGCACAACCAGTAAATTTACCTCATTGTCTGATTCTAAACTTTACTTTAGTCAGAGCAAAACAGAAAAATTAATTAAGAAAAATAATGATTGAACAGAACAACCATAGAAAGCATGATTACTCATATGATTTGTAGTATTCAAAGGGAAAGGTATACCGGTTTCTTAAGGGAAGTGAAAGTTTACTTTGGCTTATGTTTGAAAGAAATCTGACACATTTGTTCTTCCAAAGGCATAATCTTTTATTCATTCCCACAGTGACAAGTCACAGTGGAGCAGAGACTATGTACCTGCCCACAGAATTCTATTCTGCTTGTACGTAATGTGTCAGTGTTGAGCTGGTGCCTCTCTGGGAACCACAGAGCCAGGTTCTCTTTGCAATCAGGTATGACTATTCATCTAATTCCTACCAATGGAAAGCAAGTACAAGGTATAAGTGATATTTATTGGCCAATGGCAGTTATTATTTATAATAACTAAGTTGCTCAGGGCCTCGCTAAATTGTTGAGGTTGGCTTTGAATCTGTGATCCTCCTGCCTCAGGCTCCTGAGTTGCTGGGATTACAGGCATGTGCAGCCATGCCCTGATTGGCCAATGGCTTTTAAGAAGAGACATGCCCCTCCAGACTCTTCCCCATATTCTATCTACTGGATGAACTTGATTAAAAGGACCTAGAGTATGGCACAGCTACAGAATATTCCCAGATTGTTAAATGGATGAGAACTGTGCACCTGCCGGGAGTATCCATTTCAGACTTTAATGTGAGTTCAAATATGCTTCTACTGTGTTTAAGACACATATAGTTGCTTGGGCCTATTAATCAAAGAACTGTATCTTATCTTAACTAAAGAATTATTTCATTTTCTTCTTCTTATAGCAGCCCTTGGTTCAAGTTGAGGCTACAATACGAAGTCATAATTCAGTGAAGACAGGTCTTTAGGGAGCTATGATGGTCTACTCTGGCGTATATTTCTTTTCAATGGTGCAGATTAAACTATGAATATTTAGAGTAAGACTTTTCTTCCATGAATATATTCTCTCTTAACTGAGTTGTTGATGAATACAGAACAACACAAAGTTGAAGATTTATTTTCCGACAGGCTTGCAATGTAGATATTCTGTGTTGGTGATCAAAAGAAATTCTACTTAATTACTAAAATGATATAAATTCCAGAATTGATGTTTACTCTGGATACTGAGAAGCCTAACTAATGCTCTTATGTAAATAAATAGTCAAGTCTCTCAGCACAAAGATTGACCACACCAATATCCACAGGAAGTGCCAGGATTGCCTTAATGTATGAATAAATGAGTAAAAATAGAAATTGGTCCATTATCCTCTATAGTATATGAATAAATAAACAATAAATCCTCACAAAGCAACAACTTAAAGCATAGCTGAATTGATTTCCTCTTATACATTTTTTCAAAGCAGTATCTCTGATATATCATCTATGGCCACTTAATTCTAAAAAATGTGCTCACACCACATTTGGCTTGCTTAAATGAGTAGAGATTCCATAAATATGAATCGGGTTGCTGTCAGTGAACTAATGAATTGACTTTACTGCTTGATGTATGGTGCATGGGGAAGAAGAGAACATTATAGTGTACTCCGATAGTCTGGTTTACTCAACTGAGTAGAATCAAATATATTCACTACATTTATTTTATATTACATGTTGTTTGGTAATTCTGAAATCTCAAGATTTGGGGTGGGGGCTAGGTAGGTAATTATTTATTGCTTCTATTGATTGATATTTTTCCTAAGAGTTCTAGTTTCACAATCATGCTCTTTTTTCATAATTTTCTCTTTTAAATTGATCTTATTATTTTATTTAATGGTCTTAAACAATTTTGTAATTTTACAGAAGCTCCTTTGAAACTGTTCTATTGTTTTTCCCCATTTTGTCTGAGCAAATTAACATCCCAAATTTGTGGACACTCTTTCCTAAGGTTATTTGGTTCAATGGTTTGAAATTTTAGTTTTGATTTTCATCATCTGGATAGATGTTTGCTCTCTCTCTGTCTCTTCTCCTCTGAATGTTTGTCTTTCCCTAGCTTCTCTCCCAGCCCCTTCTGGACCTGGCACCTCTGCTCCTGCACCGTATCTTATATTCTTGGCTTTTTGTTTCCATATCATGATTAATTTGAAATTTTGCTTCTATCCCCACCCCCAAGCCAGCTTCTTACAGTCTCTTCAATCCCCCAGTGAGTATGGGATACTTTTGCTTATGAAATTTGTAGGACTTTAAACTTCCTGAGATTTCTGGACTCATAAAGCAATGGCTTCAGTCAGGTTCCAGAAAATAGAAATCACTCCAGTTACTCCATTGAGGGCATCAATATCAGATAACTGGTGACAGAAATGAGGTGAAAAGACAAAGAGAGGACAGCAAGTCATCCAAGAGATTATCATCAGTGAAAAGATGATACCTTCCCTATGATGGGAGAGACACCAGAGTGAGCTGCTATTTTCATAGACCAGCTAATGGGGTCACTAGACAGAAACTAGAACCAGCTTGGGTGTGGGCTCTGGGGCCGTGGAGGAAATGGATCTGGCAGGTACCCTTATATTGTTGGCTATTGGTTCTCATATCAAGATTAATTTGGAATTAATTGATTAATTCTGATGAACTGATTCCAAATTAATTGGAATTTGTTAGATGACAGTGAGGGAGAGGGAGGACAGATTCTCTTACCTTTTTTTTTTCTCTCCAAATTCTTGCCATTGCTTTTCATTAGCCCAAGCTAACCAAATCAGCTGTCGAGGACACCTGGGAAATGTGGCTACTTGCAGGGAAGACAAGAGAAAGGCAGAGAATGGGGAATGGATTTGAGTTCAATCAGGGAAATGATCTTCATGCCCTACTCCCCAACACACAGACACATACACACACACACACACACACACACACACGCAGAGCGGTTGTTTCTGTTACACTTCAGGTTTACAAAAATCTCTACCTCAATTTTCCTTAATTTGGTTCTGTTATTTAATTGGTCTCCAAATAGATTTCTTTTTTATAACCACTGTGTTTTGAGTGGGGTAGGATGGGGGAGCATGCTTTTAGAACATGGAATTTCAACATAAGCTTGACAGAAGATATCACATTCTCTCTATCAGGGATTTCACTTTATCTATTTATTTGCTTTTTGCAAGGTTGCTGAGTAAAAAGAGCCCAGACTTTCAACACTGTCATACTGGATCTGAGTTTCAGCTTCACATTAATGGTGGGCTTAGTTTTGAACATGCTACTTAGCAAGTTTTCTTATTTATAAAATGGGAATGATAATACTAACATTAAGATTTGTTTAGTTTTGGGAGAACATCTATATTGTCATATTCTGAGTCAGGTACTCAGTAGTTTTAATAATGGTGTTTGTTATTACTGTTATTAATGCTATTATGTTTCGAGCTAAGTGAAAGGACTATTAGCTTTAACTTGTGTTTTCTGATATGTAAGTTTCACCTTGTTTTACTGGGAAGCGTTGATTGGTAGGACTCATAATAAAATCAGCCATAACCATTTTTGTTATGTGTTTTGTTTTTTCTTTTTGGTTTTGACTATAATGGATATACTTTGGAATTAGCAAGGCATCTATATATGTCTATAATTTTATCAACTGTATTTATACATCTTGCAAAATTTTAACAAAATTAGCAGAAGTAAATAGAAAAAGTTTTAAGAGAAAAAGAAGTTTCATTCAAAATACATTTTAATGCAGAAAATTTTTCATAACCCAATTAGAATTGTAGCGCATAATATTTCACATGTACAGGGATCCTCATTGTTGACTTAAAATTTAATATTTCAAAAGCATTTTTACAAATAATCAGCTAACACTTAGATAATTTTATAGCTTCTGAGCACTGGAATTTGGTGAGAAATTTTTTCTTACTCTGCAAATGTTAACTACTGATGACAAATACAACCTAAAGGGACACATAGTTTTCATACACTTCTCCATTCCCTCTCATTTTTCCCTCTCAAAAAATTTTAGTCTCTTTTTATTACTTTTCAGGAAGAATGGCTCAGTTGACACTTTGACCCTGATTGCTCAACTATTCTCCTTCAGAGAATGTCCCCTTTAATGGGTTGGTTTTACATAAAAAGGATTTGACAATATTCAATATTAAAACAAACATCAATTAACATATTTGTTGGGATTTTATGCTGCCAAATCTTTGGTTAGTCTGACTGTTTCCCTTTCCAAGCTTGTTTTGGCATTGTCAAAACTATGTCTGAGCTACACCGACTCTTTCCTAATGTCAGAAATCCAATGCTTACTTCTAATATCAGAACGCAATGAGCCATTAGGGTTCCATAAGACTTCACAGAACTAATATAAATGATGTGGAAGTTAGAAATCTGCTCCATTGCTTCATAGCTATCCTGTCCCATCTGATTCACATTTTCAATTCGATTACCAGCAACTTACCACCATTTTCTTCATTGCTAGTGGAAATATTCAATACAAAGGCAGAATTTAGACTATGTGGTAACTGTCTTTCTATTGTTTCCAACATGAGCACTACTCTATTACTAAATGCTCTGGACGGCTGAAATTTTTACCAATGCAAATATAAGTAATTGTGATGGTTGCAAGTGTATTCCTGGGCAATGAAAAATTCAATTTGTCTTTGTCAAAATAAAAACAAAAGAACAAAACATCAGTTAGTTGGAACATTTGAGTTAGTTGAAAGCATTCAGCAGAGATTAATTGGGGAGGAAACTAATTAGAAAATAGTTTAACTGCATCAGTTTTGCATTGATCTGACTGTAATAAACGTCTTTTTTGTAGCTGTAAGAATGGTGGCAGTTGTCTTAAGGTCAAAATATCCACAGGGAGTTGGTTGAAAGTGGTATGAAGGGACATCACAGAGAAGTGAAACAAAGGAAAATGATTGATGATGTGTGAGGACTTCTTTCTGTGAAATAATTTAACTTTTAGTGTTGTTTTCTGCAGTGCTTTAAAATGTTTCTCCTATGAAGTAAAACTATGTTTTGTATAGCAGTTTTAAGGATCACAAGTATGGACCCCATAATATTTGGTTTATTGTTTGAAATGTAACAATAGGGCTCCATTGCTTTGTAAAGAGCCATATAAATACTTCTCAAGAAACTGGTATATATACACAATGGAATATTACTCAGCATTAAAAGAGAATAAAATCATAGCATTTGCAGGTAAATGGATAGAGCTGGAGAATATCATGCTAAGTGAAGTAAGTCAATCAGAAAACACCAAAGGCCAAATATTTTCTCTGATATGTGGACGTTGATTTAAATGGGGGTGGGAGGAGCATGGGAAAAATGGAGGAACTTTGGAGGCAAAAGGGGGGAGAGGGGGGGGGGGACATGGGTAGGAAAGATGGTGGAATGAGATGGACATCATTACCCTGAGTACATGTATGAAGACACGAATGGTGTGACTCTACTTTGTGTACAACCTGAAGAATGAAAAATTGTGCTCTATATGTGTACTATGAATTGAAATGCATTCTGCTGTCATGTATAACAAATTAGAATAAATACATAATTTTTTTTAGAAAAAGTCCATCCACCTTCAAATGTTGGTTTTAGAATACGAAGAAAAAAAAGATTCTTGTAATTCTAAGAAGTCGATTCATAGAAGTGGTGAGTGTAAAGACCTATCACCTTTAAAAAAACTATGTCATTTCAAAACAAATTTCACCTTAGACAATTGATCACAAAGAGTAAGAGAGAATTCAGTGTAAACCCAGTCAACATTACTGGAGAAATGTAGCAGATATTCCATACTTACACCAGAAAAAAAAAATTAGAGGCTTTAGTTGCTAACCTCAAGAAAGTGTATTTCATGTGAAGTGGCCTATCGATAGCCACAGGTACTGCCTGTGTCATGTGTACTCCCTTTTTCCAGTTTGCATCATGTCACCATCTGATGTAAACAAACTGAGAGGAAACTAAGGGAAAAAAGTAAAACAGAAAAACCCATTGAACAAATGGTGTGTTTATAAATGTTGACATATACATTAAGAAATCATATTTGATAGAAGTTATTTTTAAGTGGGCCTAAAAGGCAATGTGAATCTTTCTGTGGGATACATATGCATACTGGTCTTATTCCTGTTCATTTCTGAAATTAAGGAATCTGACAGCTAAATTCAGTAGCAGACAAAAGATATCATTAAGAATAATGAAGATTCATCAAAGGGGAAGGAAGTCAGTGTGCATTGGGTTCAACACACAAGCTTGTTTTGGAAATGTGAGGGAAGGGTCTTATTGTTTTTATTTTGACTGGGCTCAGATATTGTGCTTTCTGAAAAGATACAATTTCGAGAACTTGCTCTAAAGTCCCGGCGGCTTGTTGATGGACAGGCATCTCCTCCCAAGGTAAAAAGGAAGCTGTTCTAGCAACTCTGAGATTTTTGGAAAAGGCAGTGTTTGTTGTAATTTGATCCTAACTGCAACCTATACGGTACCTGCATTTATCAACACCAAGCCACAGAAATGCCTGGAAGGGCCAGAATGCTTGAAGCTTGTGCTATGCATTTGTGGTATTTTGGCTGCTTCACTATAAAAATATTATGCCACAGAAAATATATTCTGATTCCATGTAGCAATTCAACCCACAAACATGAAGCTGAGTGTTGATTCTACTATCCTTAACTAATTTCTGTTTCCTGGAGAGTAAAGCAATAGATCCATGTAGTTGTGCTTGGAGAACAGAAGCAACTTCAAAATCAAGTCTTAACAACTTTTTCCTTTTTTAATATAACACCGGTGCTTCCACTCTATCCTGTTTTATTTCAATGACTTTAAATAGTTATAGTTTATTTTATCACTTATATTTCCACACAAAAACAATGGTAGCAATACCTTTACATTCTAGTTAAAGAATAAGAAATCCAGAAAACCATTCAGAAATCCCAATTATTTTTACCAGAGAAAGGAGGAAAAGTAGTTCTTAGATTTATAAATGGAGACATTCATTCATTTACTGACTTAGTATATTTTCTTGTGAGTTATGAATTTGCTGACAAACAATTTGCTGAAAATTGAGGGGTCAAAGATAAATAGCCCTAATTTAAGCCATTAAAAATCTCGTGGAGGAAAGAGAAGGATATTGTGCAAATAAAATTGCTATAAAGAAGGTAAGTGTCTTAAAACAGTTTAAAATGTTTCAAAAGTTGTGCCTTTTCTCTCAAAAGTTATGTATTTTTATATTAAAGGGTAGTTTTGGAGTTACATACTTTCTTCCCACTACAGAATCTAGTTCTACTTATATTACTCCACATGATTTTCAGTATCAATATCTATGTAAAGTCAACCTTTGGAGACTATTTAGTGTTGTGTAAAGCAAGGATTTTTGAGTAAGGAATCAGATTTGTCAGAGGTGACTTTATTATTTTGGCAACAGGCAGAAGGATTGATTCTTAACACCTGTTTTCTGCCCTGGTTGTTTACTGACTCTATTTCCATGATAGGGGAGTGAGTTAAATAAACCACTTAGCAACAAAAGAAGGCTTAGTTAAGTGTTTTCACCTTTTTTTTTTCAATATCAGTGAAGGCATTACTTATGGGGAAGGTTTCTCCTTTTGTAACTCAATAGGAGAATTACTAGACATGAAAAATGCTTTGCATACTTGCCTTCTCTTAGGAACTATTGTAATGGCATGATTTAGACTTGGATATAGACAGACCTATAGGCATAGATATGTTTATTCATTACTTTTTATTGAATAATGAAGATGATTTGCTCTTTTTAATGGCACTGAAACATGTAGTCAATACCATTCTTTGTATCCTTGGAATCAATGAAGGCTGTGAAATCTAGCATTTGGGTGCCTCCAAGGTCCATTGTGTTTATGAAACTAGAAATATGTAGGAAATATGTCTGAGATGGAAGATACTTAAGCTTTATCTCTATGCTTCTATCAGAGAGATAAATTCTGTGGGGAAGCAATCAAGACAGTTATATTTCTAAGCCCGCTTTTATGGAATAAAAAATATTAATATTTAGTTTTCCAGATTTATTATAGTATACAACAGGTAACCAGAGGGTAATCTTAGATTACTAAACTTTCTTATTCCCATCTTCCCTCATTTGTATCATGGGGAAAACAAATGGCCTGTGTTTATGTTAAGTAAATCTCTCAGACTAGTGATAAGTACTATGTAGATATGAATTGGAAAATTTTGTGAGTCCCCTGTTCGTACATTATTATTAAAGAATTTAAGCCTTCTTAGAATGTGCTCATTATTTCTGCAGCTGGAATTAAATGCCAACTAAATCTAATCCTTTATTTTTATTTATTTTCAATGACTAATATCAGTTTTCTTCAACTTCACTAGAGATTTTCAAAGAATTTAACAGAAATTCAGATTTGGAAAAAGCCACATATGTACATCCAAGGAACAAGCTCTTTGCTGAAGGACCAGAGTTAGGAGCTCTGATTGCTCTTTATTAGCTCTGCACTTTTGAGCAGTTACTTAATTTTCCTGCACTTGAACTTCTGCATACCTATATCATATAATTTTGTGGTGAGAGTTCAGTATCATCTCACATGGAATTTTAGCAGAAGAAGACCACTTATGACCCATGTTAAATCCAATTCCCATTCTTCTTATCACATAACCTGCCTTTCAAATATATGTATACTCTAAACTGAGTAAGCTGGGAAAAAATTTTAATGAGTAGTTTGCCTTTAGTGTCTCTCACACCTTCTTTATATGGCAACATTAAATAGGCTTTTGCTCTACAAAGAATTTCTAAGCACACTTTAAAACTCAGTCCTTATAAATTCATGAATTTAAATGTAAAAACTATCAAGTTTGCTTGGAGTAATGTTGAGTGAATTTTCTATCATCTGATGAAATGGTAAGTATAGAAGGAGATAGATTGAGTGATACAATGAAGAGTTAAATCCTGTGCATCTAATTTGTGGATACCTGGTATTTCAAGTCCATTACAAATGCACCAAAATTATGCTATGATACAGCACCAGTATTAGCAATAAGGGAGGCTTTTTATGGAGAAAGGAGGCAGTCATTGGATTTGGTCTTGAAGATATTTCATTCCGAATGAAATGTGATGTAGGGTAAATTAATTTCTTTGAAGTTTGCTTTACCTTGACTACAAAGATGGTGGCTTAGTGAAAGGAGGACCCTGGAAAAAAGTCTAAAAACAGGAAAGCAAGGAAGAAAAGAAACAGTAGATAGGGGATTTCAAAATCCAGATATAAGGATGGAAAACCAGCCTGAAACAAATAGTATGCTGGCCCCTGTTGCTCTCTGTGATACGGTTAGGCATGATTTTATGTTTTGAGGTGACAGCCATCGGATTTTGTTTACATGCTCCTGGTGTTGCAGCACAACACATCAGTATACTCTTCCTTTTCTTCCATTGCAAATATGGGCCTAATATGATATTTACAATTTTGTGTTCTATGAACTGTGGACAGAGCCATCTGTGTTTTGGTATTTTTTAATTCTCAGGTTCATATTTTTTCAGAATGCCTGACTGTATGGAATTCAATTCTTTTATTTATACCTTCTATCTCACTGCTTCTAGATAGAATTGTCACTGTATTTTTTTTTCTGTATTATTTTCCGTTGGATAAAAATATGGACAAGGATAAGGTCTCACCTCAAATCTGTCTTTTCCTTAATTATGTGATACCAGGAAGCCAGATATTGACAGCCTGTTGGTCAGTGTTTGCTCCCTACTCAAATCTTGAAATAGTAAATAAACTAGATCAATTTGTGTCTGGGATGTATTTAAACCAGGTAGAAATCTCAAGAGAGAAAAAGACAAACCTTCTCAGTAGAATAGGGGCCTGAGCCCATTCACCATAGGAGAGGAGGATTAAGTTGTTATGAAGGAGCATGTAGTTATGGGGAGGTATTTTTTGTTTGTTTTAGTTGGACACAACACCTTTATTTTATTTTTTATGTGGTGCTGAGGATCAAATCCAGGGCCCCTCATGTGCTAGGCGAGTGCTCTACCGTTGAGCCACAATTCCAACTCCCATGGAGTTGAAAATTACTGAGAAGGAGATTATAGAAGCAACAGTTCAGAGTGATGAGTAGTAAATCAAAATTCTGATTTAAAACTAAGTTTGAGATCTCTTAAACAACAAAGAAAAATTGTACTTTCTATACACTAGGCATTTGTAAGTGCTCTTATATAGCAATTCATTTAATCCTCATGGCAACTTTGTGATGCGTGTTATACTATTATTATCATCATCTCTATTTGAAGGATGAGGAATCCGAGGCTCAAAAAGATTTAATCCTCACCTAAGAAAACACTAGTAAGTGGCAGAGAGGTCAGGCTTTTGAAGTCTATGCTTTTAACCACTATAATGTACTTTTAGATTAATCTGCCAAACAAGCATTGTGGAAAAGGAAATAAATTATTTTCTTCTTATTAAATAATAAGCTAGTAAATGTGACAATGATATAAATAGAAGAGATCCTCTAATAAGAATCTAAAATTACCAAAGTGATGCATGAAGAAAAAACCGAAAGCATTACCCTCATTCCCTAAAGATGGTTGTCCAAAAATTTACGGAATAATGTTCACTGTTTTACATGAACTTAAAAAATGTAAAAAGTAAAATAGATTAGTATCCCATCCACTTTTGAAACATTTAATTTTAGTACTGAAACTCAAAAAGGCTAACTTATGTGATTTAACCTCATTTATGAATATTTTGGGGTGAAATTTTTATGTAAAATTTTAAAACAGATCATATCTATTGAAATAATGAAATAAATAACCACTATGACCAATTGGTGTTTATTTTAAGAAGCAAATTTTTATAACAAGGTAAACAGTAGAATGCAATGCTTTGGCAAGAAGAATAATAAAAATGTCATTAGATACTAATCACAGATTAAAAAGCTAATAATTATACATTTGTGATGCTATAGGAATAGATTATTGCCTCAGCCATAAAACCCAGGAACATGGAAGTCTGAAAGGGTGGAATAGAGACCATTAATGTCATAAAAAGAGAGGAAGTGAGATTATTTGAGGCCTCAGGATGATGCTATGAACTTTGAATTTTACTCTGGGAAGTGAGGGTGAGTCAGTGGGTTCTGTTGGAAGAGGGGAGGCCTGGAGAAAGAGCAGATAATACTCAGGGAGCAGTCACACCGAACAGGGAGCAAGTCACAGTGTGGGCAGACTTCTTAGCTGGAAAGGGAAGAGGAAAGGGAAGAGTGTTCATCCTAAAGAAAGATATCACAGATTAAGATAAAGTCAACAATCTCCCAAAGAATAAGATCCAGACAGTTGAAAATGCCTAAGATAAGTAAGGAACTCTTGTATGCTATGCTGATCAAATTAAGTTCTTGTCTTTACTTTAGATAGACTGAAAGGAATTGCCGAAACAGAATGCTGAAAGCAGAAAGGGTATTTTCAAAAAGCAGAGGGTTCTCTGTTTCTGAGAACTTAATATTTCAATATGCATTTTAAAAAGACAACCAAACTAAAATGCACACGCTGAATCAGAATGTGCACTGGACTGAGGGCCAACTAAACTCATGGGCTGAACAGATTTTATACTAATGCTAGGATCCTGGAGGCAGGAGTTATCCTTTACCATCACTGATGGTGAACAGAATTCATGTTATTCATTATCATAAAAATGTGAAGTACACATATGAAAACACGAATGGTGAGAATATACTTTGTATACAACCAGAGGTTTGAAAAGTTGTGCTCTATATGTGTACTATAAATTGTAATGCATTCTGATGTCATATACAACAAAGTAAAATAAAAAATAAATTTAAAAAATATGAAACTGAGACTGGGGTCTTTTGAAATAAGAATATCTCTGACACTCACACAGGGATTCTGTCTTTTGTTTATTCCAGTTTCTTCTGCCTACATTACCACCATGTACACACAGAAACAGAGTACACCAGGAACAAGTTAAGAGAAGTACAGTGAACCAAAGTTTTATTTACTAAAATATTTAGCCTCTGGACAAATATTCTCAAATAAAACTAAGAAAATTTGGAAATATTTTTTCCCTTCAAATGGAGCATAATTAATTAAATCATGTCTTCATCTCAGTGATAAAGATTTTCCAACAGAAGTCATCTGTTCTAGAGTCGTATAGTGATTTCTTAACTTTTCCTCCCTCCATTGGCTTATTTCTATCTAATATTAATCACTCTCCTCTCATAAATAGAGATGAATATACATGTATTGAGAAAGGTCATAGAGAATTTGGAAAAACTTAAGTAGATTTTGTACTCTTTATAAGCCCTGGTTTCAAAATGTTACTGGAATAACCAGGCTTCTGTCCTACCTCACCCTCATTCTTTTCCCTCAGGAATTTGAACAGGGGAATAAATCCTATCCAGGGATCTCCTGCTTATAGAGATAGAGTAAGATAAGGATGTGGATTCTTGCCTAATGGTTTGACATTGGATTTCAAAAATTTTAACATCAATTCCAATTCACTTGTTATATAAGTGAATTGTGTAGTTGTGCTGACATAAGATTCTAATGGAGCATGTTTCTTTTTGTCACTCAGATGTAGGATTCTTGTCTAGAAAGAAGAGATAGAAACAGACACTTTTTACAAAGAAATAAAAAGTACCAAAGTCATTGTTCACAAAGCTATCTGTGCATATGAAAAAAAATGCTTCTCTTTCTTAATGTTATTGTTTATCCTTAGGGTGTGTGTGTGTGTGTGTGTGTGTGTGTGTGTGTGTGTGTGTGTTTGAGAGAGAAAAGAGAGAGAATCTTATTCTGTTATCCGTGGGAATTCTGGTGTAAATAGGGAACATTCAAGAATATATTACTCAGGAACTTTTGGATTGTAAGTGACAGGAAATCAACTCAAATTGGCTTAAGTTAAAACAAAACAACAACCAAAAAAAAAAAAAAAAAAAAAAAAAAAGAAAGAAAGAAAGAAAGAAACCCAACTTGGCTTCTATACTGAAAATTCCAGAAGTACCAGCTTTAATCATGGCTGTACCCAGGGGTCTCAAATGCCATCATCAGAGCCAGCCTCTCTTCACATCTTAGCTCTGTTTTCTTCTCAGTTGCCCTTATATTTATGCTTTTATGGTGCCTGATGGCAGTTCAGCCTTACTTCGTTTTCTCTGTTAGCTTTCTTGGGAAACACACTCACAGAACTTATCTTTCCTAGTTGCTTCAGAAAAATTCCTGGGATTACTTTGATTAGAAGAGTGGTTAACCAATCACGATGGGCAGACCACAGCACCATTGTCCCTATCTGGGTCATGAGCTCACCTCTGATTCCAGAGGTTGGATCAGCCCCACCTAAACCACATGGAATGAAAGTGGGTGGGGTGGATCCCCAAGGAAATTCAAGACATTATTACAAGTAAGGAGAATGATGCTGGGTATGCAAAAACAACACATGTCCACCCAGGAGCTTAGGCTGGCCTCACTTTTCACTGGCTGAGAGGCCTGGATGGTAACCAAACTTTAAGCTTCAGAACCCATCATAGACTTTTCTGTAGATTGTGCTCCTCCCAAATCTAACTTCCACTTCCTGCTGTCCTTGACTTACTTTGGACTCTCTAAGTCTTCGAGATGTGCCCTGTGGGATGATATTGTATCCCAGAACTGCCCAGATTGAGAAAAGTCCACAGGTAAAACTAACTCATGTGAGGATCAGGCCCTTCGTTTTTCTGATAGAGAACTGGAGAATTTTTCTTGGAATGATCCCCAAATCTGCAGCAGAATTCATAACACGCATAAATGTTGTGGTTAGGTATTAATGGGAACAAAGTGACAGGTTAGTGATGGAAAGTATCTCCCTTGTGGAATTGGTTCTACACTGATAAGGAAGACCCAAATTCCAGTGGTAAACAGCAGTGAACAGAACAGTGAACAAAGGCTGTGCAGAAAGCAAGGCTGAGTGAGAGGACACATGATATGGACAGCTGCTTCCAAGTCAATGACTCAGGAGTAGACATGAGACAAACCCTCTTATTTCTTTATTTTCCAAATAAACTAGAAGGTGACCCCTAGATGCAGGAGGCCGACATTAAAGTTACACAACAATAAAAACCAAAAAAAAATTAGAAGCAAGAGCAAAAGGTACAATGTGTTATTATTTTCAGATGGGAAAACTGGGGTGGAATGCCTCTTTCACAGTGACTATTTTAAGCCTCGAAGACATAGCACAATGTTGCAGAGCGATTTGGCATTTTAATAGGCCACAATCAAATGTTGATTAAAAATTGGAAGCTTGGGCTTCTTTGCATGAAAATTTTCTTCATCTGCTCTTCAGATGTAACTTCCTTATCCCTGCCACCCTCCTTCAAAATTGTAATCTTCCATTTTATAGACTATACCAGTCAATATTAGGTTGGGGTTTGGAGGAAATGTCAACAACTTGGTGGAAAAAAAATAAAGGATGTGGACAATTTTGACCCCAAGGATTGCCAATGTGTTGTAACCATGAAAATACTTGCTTTCAAAATGCACAGAATTATTTCTTTATATGTGTATGAATTGTGGCGGGGGGGCGCATAGAGAGAGTTGGAGGAGAGTTCAGGAAATCAATAAAACATATCTTTAACCCTTTGGTTTCTAATATCTACACAGATTTAAATGTAAAAGAACATTTATGCAAATGTGTGCTAAACAGAATAAATGATGTATCACAGAAAGCAAAATTGTAATGAAATTTTGCTTGAAAATCATCAGTTGAACTTTAGGATAATGGCCTCAGGGAGTGTCTATTCTTTGTGGAAGCCTGAAGGGATTAAAGGTAATAGGATTATCACTCTACTTTCATCCTGCAAGAACTCCTTCCGGGGCAAACAAAGAGCCAAAGTCTGCTTTTCACTCACTGAAGTGTCTGTACCTGCCAAGAACTGATCACAGACAACCTACTGAACTTTGGGCCAGGCTAATGTGAGCACATAGGAACGAATCAAACTTCCAGAGAAATTGTTGACAATTTCCAGCCATCATTAATGTTCAGTGCTCCCTTGGATTTTAGCCACGTTCTTACCTTTAATCACTGGACACCCTTAGGATCATGCACCACACCTGGGACTGGGAATAATTTACCACTTGCAGATGGGTTAGCACTGCAGTTCACTTAGACAGAGTTTTGCATTTATTCTGGGTCCCAGAGGCTTTCCTTTTATAGTGCAGTTATATCCACTAAAATTATAACTTCCAAAATTCTGTTCTATTTTATTGCTCTCGCGAAGTATTTATGACCTCTACTGCTTAAGTGGACATTTTCAGAGATTTACTGCTGAAAGCTTTCAGGAGAACTACACAAGATTGGTGCTGCTGGTGCTGAACTATTAGATTGAAATTCTATAATATCTTTTCTATAAAATGCCAACACAAAGCATATTCAGTTTTAGTTTCGGATACCTTAAAAACAGATCATTTCAAAAATATGGTCGTTTTATTTTGTGGAGCATCACCATCTGGTAGACTTCATAAGTGACTTACATTACGCAAATTAACACTTTTTTTTTCCTCCTAATTTAGCACCATTTTAGGCAGCAAGAAATTGAGTTGTTTCCTAATGTGTCAGGAAACCAGTTAGTTAATTGCACCTTTTTGCATGTTTGTTCTTACATGCAAATGAAATCTCTTTTGGCAACTTCCAGTCCATATTTCATATCACTTTCTGCCTCTATTAAGCCATTCAGAGTTCTCCTATAGTGCTGCAGAGTTTCCCCAGGGAGTGTTACTGGGGTGATTCCCAGGAAAACATGGGCAAAGAATTCTCTGTGTTGAACTCCCTCTCTCTGACACATCAAAGGATTTTGCACAATCTATACTAGCATATACAAGAGAAGAGGGGATTTGTTTCAAACATACCATAATGGCCAGAGCAGGGAAGAGGAAGGACTGGAGGAAAGCAGAGATCTTGCCACACTCTGTCACCAGAGAAGAAATAACTGGTCATGTTTTTTAGATTCTCAGCCTTTCTAACAAATACGCACATGTGTGTGCAGGACTGACTATCTATACCAATGCAGCATACATGTCATTTTCAAAAATAAACTAAACAATGTCCATCTGACAATAATTTCTAAGTAATGCTATACATTTTACTGACACTATTACCCATGACATGATAATAAAAATTCCATAAAGGACCACAAATCTGCTGACTTACTTGGTGACACCATTAGCATGCCAGCAGGCCCATCTTCGGGACTGAAAATGGCCCTTCCAGATGCTCATGTCATCCTGGGCCATTTTTCTCAGAATTCACCACCTTTCAGAACCAGAAATGGGGACTTCTAAGCATCTCTCATTTAGTCACACCAGAGAGGATGATAGGAGGAGAAAAATAAAGATGAAAGAGACATATTAAACTTATTTGGACACATGGTTTCTCAGCTACCCTCACCTCTTCCTCACTGTCTTCTGCTCCACCCATGCTTCTTCTCTTTCAGCCACAGTGACCTACTACTTCCAGACCACAACATGCTTCTGCAAGCCTCTAGCCCTGAAAAATATGGTTTATTTCAGGCTGGGGAGCACTTGTTTGTCCTTAGAGACTTAAGTGTTAAATATTCTTTGTAAATGTCCCTGATTCCTAGGCAGAACTAGTCATTCTGCCCTGTATGCCTCTCTTGTGCTTTCATTTACTCAGGGTTCTCTTGGGATGTTTCTGTGCCCTTATCAGTTTCTTCCTAACCCTCTGAGGTTAGGAATCATGTCATGATTTTTTTCATCCTCGTAGTCTCCTGTCCCTTGTCCGGTTTCCAATGTCTAACAGAATGATTGGTTGGTCCAGAGAAGATGCTACATAATGGCATATTGAATGAAAGGGGTGGCCAGGGGGAGAAAGACAGAAGAACTAAAGTAAAAGAAAGATCACCTCCAGCATCCAGCCACAAATCTGAATCTATCAAATGATTAGAGAATGCCTGGTAAGTGGTTGATCAGAAGTACCCCAAACTTCTGGGCCTGATAAAGCCCTTTCTTTCTCTTGTTTTTCTTCCTCTGCTCTTAACCTTAATCTTACTTAATGTTACGTTGAGTCTAAGGTCATTTCCCCTGTTTTTTTCTCCTCTTTTCCCCATCTTAGATCTTTTAACCCTTCTTTCTGACTTCCAGCCAGGATACTTAACTCTGCAGACAGTTCAAGGAGGGAAATAAGAATACTCAAAGTCTAGGGCACATAAGAAACGCTACCCAAGCCCTTCTGTTCCTAAATATTGCATCCTGAAATAGTGAATGCAGAGCATGCACTAGAGAATCCTATTGAAGAAGAGAGGATGAACAGAAGTTAAACAAGTAGTATCCAAGAAAAGCAGCCACGGACCTTGGACACTTCAAATGACTAGCAGAGACACAGAATGATGCCTAGAGCACTCACTATAGTTTTAAGGGGAGACACTGAGGTCATTAAAACCAGCTAATTTACATTGAGTGCTTCTTAATACACCAAGAACTATTCTAAGTGTTATATATGTATTGACTCCTTAAATTCTTTAAAAATTAGAATAGGATAAATGTTATCTCCATTTTACTGATGAAGAAATAGAGGCTATGAGAAGTGATCTGTCCAGTGTGACATAACAAATGAATAGAGAAGTCAGGAACACACAGTCTGTGCTCCAACCACTAAGTATAGTGACTTGCTCTGTTAGATTACAACTTTTTGAAGTCTGAACAATTCGGACAATGTGAAAAATAATGATTAGTCTTAAGATATTTAGTTATTCTAACAAATGGACAAATTTAGATGTCAGAGAATATTATCTTGATTAACTTAATATTCTGGTATCATCTATTGGCAAGAAACTACAGTTTCATACAATCTTTCAGGAGTTTCTGGACATTAAAACATGAAACTTTGAGTTCGGTAAGAATAACAGTTTTAAACATCTAAATTTTTTTTGTCCAAATATACTATATCACAGATTGAAAGATGAGGTATTCTGAGTTAATTTTTCTTCAATGTTATTGCAATTTAGCAGTCTATGGTAAATATTCCAGATTCAGAAAATGTCTTTAAACCAAATAGTATCCATATGAAAAAAATATTCACAAGCCCATAGGGTTGTGGGTTTTAGCAGGTTGCAGTGGGAAGGAGCCAATGTCATTGGGCAAAAGAGTTCAAGCTTAGTGCTTAAGGAGCAGTCATCCTTTCAGTCATGAGTCAGCTCCCCTTCCTTCTTTCTCCGTTCCCTCTCTCAACCTAATCTTAGTCCACTCTTGTCCTTAAATGTTTTCTAGTGGAGTGGGGAGAATCACCTTTGTTAGTAGAAAAATCCATGAAAAGAACTGGTGCTCTGTAGGCCATGGGAGGACGTGGGCATAGGTGGATAGGTGGTAAAAGAAATGGGTCATTTTTAGTAAGCATGAGATCCAACCACTTAACGTTTTCCACCTAACAATTCTATATGTTTGAAGTTAATGGATGAGGAGTAAATGACATTTAAGCCAATAAAATGCAGGTTTCTTACAAGGATGATAAAGGAAAAATGAATGGAACAAACATGGGAGGCAGAGAGAAGAAATACTACAAGAGGGTGGTTAAGTTTAAAAACTGTGAAAAAAATAAGAAGAGATGGAGAAGAAGTTAAAGAAGAAATGTTCAAAAGATTCAAAAGACAGGAATATTTTCCAGTCATAGGCATCTAGTGTTTAAAGAGCTAGATGACTGAGGACTGAGTGGTATGTAAGACACCCTTTGTTAGAAAGATTCCCATTCTAGTTAGTTGGCCACAGTAGCAGAAATAATGGGCTTGCTGTGCTTCTGGGACACATTTTGTCTCATTCATATTTGTTCAAAAACCAGAAAAAAGAAAATTGTTGGCAACAACTTCTTAGAGCAGAGTGCTTACTGAAGGTTTGTGTAGGTTAAGAAGGCAGTCTCTGGGGTCTCACACAGAAACCTGGGGAAAGGAGCTACTGGGAATTTGTCCAAGAGTAGGGTTTATGAGGTTACAGTGTATGACACAGGATCTGTGCTATTCTACTTGATTAGAGCAATCCAGGAGGCTACCCAAGAACTTAGCATTGAAAGATCTCTAGTGGTGTTATTTGATACTGTCCCATTGGGGGTTTTATTTGTGTCTAATGAGTTATAAAACATATTTGGTATGTGAGTTTACATCGAGATAAATTCATCCTTAAGTAAGTAAAGCCAGGTAACCCAGGACATTTTTTCTTGCCTTTGACTGGTTTATTATACTACTTATCTTAGTTAGCTTAGGCTGCCATTATATAATACCATAAGCTGGATGGTTTAAGGAGAAGAAATTTATTTCCTTACCGTTCTGAAGGCTGAAAGTCTGAGATCAGGGTACCAGTTTGATAGGGTGCAGGCTCTGTTCAGGTGCCATCTCTCTGTGGTATCTCTTCTTTTTTTTTTTCCTTTTTTTTTGTTTTTTTTTATTCTTGGTTGTTCAAAACATTACATAGTTCTTGATATATCATATTTCACACTTTGATTCAAGTGGGTTATGAACTCCCATTTTTACCCCGTATACAGATTGCAGAATCACATCAGTTACACTTCCATTGATTTACATATTGACCTACTCATGTCTGTTGTATTCTGCTGCCTTTCCTATCCTCTACTATCCCCCCTGGTATCTCTTCTTATAAAGGCATGGATGTCATGAAAAAGTCCCACACTTAAGACCTCATCCAAACCTAATTGCCTACCAAAAGCCCACTCCAAATGTCATCATATTGTCTGTAAGGGCTTTGATGGACAGATTTTGAGGGGGGGGGAATTCTGTCCATAATATTTTTTTAGGAGTGTTATCTCCCTGCCTTGTCATGTCCACAGAACCTAATGAGGTGATGTGCAATAATCACTGTTGTCATGTTTGAAAAAGCAGTACTAAATTTAAATTCCAGGATGATGTTTCTTATACCAAGAAATATTTATAGAATAAAAGATTGCAGTTGTGTCCTTAAAAAACAAGTTGTGTCATGTCAGCAAACGGTAAAACAATGTCAATATATGTACCTTCCATTTTCATTCATTTTTTTTCTTTTTATCTGTGTCTAAAAGTGATGGTTTACACAGAACTTTACATTTTTTTTGTTCTCATTTAACTTGGAGTTTTGCAGTGAAGCATTCCAGATTGACAAAAATCACTCTGGAGAGTTACATGGTCTTTGATGGGAATAGCCTATAAGCCAAGCAGTTAATAAAGTTTTATTATAATGAGCTTGGTGTTATCAAATATATCTTCCTCAATCCCATTTTGACATTGCTCAAAAGTACTCATGGTCTTATTGTACACTAGAGCAGTCTTATCCACTAAATTGCTTTAATTTTTTTATTGTATTACAGGCACAATGGCAAACACAGTGCTTATGTGTAATACCATACCATTCTATAGCATAAGGAATAACACTATCCATCTTACACATAGTTGAAATCCATCAAATGCATCCAATAATTATTATTTATTGGACTTCACATTTTACAAACCTAGTTGAATATTTGCATTCATCTTTATATATTAAAATATACATATGCATGCATGTTCATACATACAAAAATGCACACCCATAGATATGTGTATGTGGCTAGTAATACCTATACACATATGCATGTATCTGTTATAGATGCATATATGTGTGTATATACACATATACACCTACATACATACTGTGTGTGCACCTGTAACTAGATATGTACTTATTGCTAGTGTTTAAAAAACTCAAAATAGTTTATTGTGTCTTTCAGGGAACTTATGACAGTTGATATGGGAAAATTAAGTATGAATGCTTAATTTTTGCCATTCTCCTTCCATTACTAAAATTTTAATACTTTAAATTTACTTTTTCCCACATCAAACACACTAATTAGGGCTAATTAAAATGTTCAAAAAGAAGGTATGGTGGACACAATATACTTAGTTACCTGAAGCTGGGAAGAAACTGGAGGATAAGCTTCCCACCTTTTATTCCTTGTGACTGGATTACTCTGTCTGGACCTGAGCACCTGTTCTGTACCTCCCTCCTTTTAGTCAGAATTAATTGCTACTACAGCTCTACTTTGCAGCTTTATAATTTGTGAAGTATTGAATTTTTCATGTTCAAAAATATGAATTCTCTGTCATTAGTATACAAAATTATCCATTTACTAAATAAAAATTGTTGTACTGGAGATGTAGCTCTGTGATAGTGGGCTTGCCTAGCATGAATGAGGCCCTAGACTTGATCCCTGGCCACAAGGAAAAAAAAAATTGCTAATTGTGTTGGATAAAGTCTCTAATTTTTATTGTTGTCTACTTTTTTGGATATAGTATATAAAATTACAACACTGGATTTATTAATTTCTTCTTATATGTGTTAACTTTTCATAGCTGTGACCAAAATATCCTACAAGAACAATTTAGAAGAGGGAAGGTTTATTTTGGGTCATAATTTCAGAAGCTGAGTCCACCGTCAGATGACTCCATTGCCCTGGGCCCAGAGGGAAGAGAGAGCATTATGGCAGAAGGGCAAGATGGAAGAAAGCTACTTAGCTCATGGTTGTGGAAGCAGAGTGAGGGAGATGGAGGGGGAGAGATCAAGGATAGATAAAATATAAACCCTAAAGTTATAGCTTAGTGACCAAACTTTCTCCAGTCATGCCCAATCTGCCTATAGTTACCACCCAGTTAGTCCATTCAAATTTATACTCCATTGAATGGATTAATCCACCAATTAGTTTACAACTTTCATAATCTAATAATTTTCCTATGTTAGCACAGGAGCTTTATGGGACACCTCATATTCAAACCAGAACATTGCATTTCTACCAATTTTTTTAAATAGTCAAACTATGATTTCAGTTGCATAAAAGGTTGATTAGTACATATTTTAATAGATGGCAGCATTTAAGAATATGAAATATTCACATATAAATATTTTTAATCTAAAGTTTATCTTATCTTATGCAGCTGACCTTGAAAAACATGAGCTTAAACTATAGGAATCCACTTGTATAAAGACTTTTCTCTGAAAATTTTGACATTTTGAAAAAAAGTCACCAATGAACTGTGTAGCCTAGAGATTTGGAAACACTTAAGAAAAAAGTATGTCATCAGTGTGTAGAATATGTGTAAATAATAGTATATCATTAACTACCACAAAAAGCACCCATCTCTTATAAAGTTTATCAAAACTTAAGCATAAAAATACATACTATGTATGGTGCTATTTGCAGTCAAGAGAAATACAAATAAAAGTAAAGATGCATCATGGAATTATAATTGCATAAAATTAACTGCAAGAGATACTGTACTACTGTAATAATTTCTTAGCCACCTCCTATTGCTATTGTGAGTTCAAGTATTGAAAGCATCTTGTTTGAAATGTCATGACAGTTCTGTGGACATAACTTAGTGATAGAGTGCTTACCTATATGTTCAAGGACTTGAGTTTAATCTGCTGTACAACAATAACAAAGTCTCTGAGGTTAAAAATGCCATGACATGAATCACCTCTGCCTGAGAGTTCCCTCTCCAGTGGGTTGTGTATTGCAGTAAAAAAAGAGATCTCTCTTGGTTCTTGTATATTTTTACCAATATATAATGCATGTAACATACAAAATATATGTTAACCAACTGTTTAAGGCTTCTGGTCAACAGGAGGCTATTAGTAGTTAGGCTCTGGGATTGTCAAAAGTTACATATGGTTATGTGATTGTGGGGAGGGAGTCTGTGTCCCTAACACTGTCATTGTATAAGGGCCATCTGTTTTCCTTTTACCACAACACTTAACTTTTGTTTGTCTCTCTCTGCAATACACTTTTTGCCTATCTCACTATACTAACGAATAACTTGATTTTTAAAATTCTACCAGCTCATCTCTGCATTTAATGGATGATTTTAACCATTTAACATGCCTTAATGTTGTTAATGACATCTTTTAACTTTTTTATCTAGTTTACATGCAATCTCTTTCCCACGCTTTGGTTAAATAGATCAAGTGTTTATGGCCTTGATTTTATTTTTCTCAGTGGTTTTGGCAATTATAAAATTAATTTCTCTATGCTATTAGTTATATATAAAATTTTAACATATTGAACTTACTTCTAGTTGATTTTACTTAGATCTCATATATAAATGTATTGATGCTTATTATATATACTCACATATTAATTTCTTTCCGTTTATGTTCTCTCAGTGAACAGGTAAGAACTAGGACATTATAACTTGCCTTTCTTCCCAAAACCATCCTCTCTAATCTCTACCACTTCCCTGTGTTAAAATCATCTGAGATTTTAGTTCCAGAATTTGGTTTCTGATTTTTTACATTATACTTTAAGTAATAAACTTAATGGAGTTATGATTATTTTTTGCTCACCCTCTTTGTAGTATCTTGTTTGTCCCCACTGTTTACCTTTAAAAAATATTTTTTTTAGTTGTCAATGAACCTTTATTTTATTTATTTTTTTTT
Organism: Spermophilus citellus; assembly: GCF_964194105.1. NCBI lineage: Eukaryota > Metazoa > Chordata > Mammalia > Rodentia > Sciuridae > Spermophilus > Spermophilus citellus. The sequence goes on along the minus strand of NC_138186.1, from coordinate 133,887,423 downwards.
TAAAGAGAGAGTGAGAGAGGAGAGAGAGAGAATTTTTAATGTTTATTTTTTAGTTCTCGGCGGACACAACATCTTTGTTGGTATGTGGTGCTGAGGCTCGAACCCGGGCCGCACGCATGCCAGGCGAGCGCGCTACCGCTTGAGCCACATCCCCAGCCCCTCAATGAACCTTTATTTAACTTATTTATATACAGTGTTGAGAATCTGACCCAGTACCTCACACATGCTAGGCAAGCAATCTACCACTGAGCTACAATTCCAGCCCCTCTTTGCCGCAGTCTTGGCTGGGCACAGAATCACGAGCCACCACACAGCTTTTAGATTCAAACAGCAATTCTTTATTCCCGAACTCACACCGGCCTCCACACACGTACTGGGGCAATCCCAGTTCTTCTGCCACCCAATTCACAATTCCACGAGGCTTTTTTTCCCAAAATGCTCTCTGAATCTCACGAGAACTCAACGGGAGCTCAGGCAGCAGGAATGCCCTATTTCCAGCAGCAATAATCCTCAACATCGAACTTCCCTAAAACCCAAGGTCTTAAACTGGGAATGCCCTAAACCCAAGGACCGGGATACTATACTTCCTCAAACTGCAGGATACACCCTAATCCTGGATCCACCCTCGTCCTTGAGTAGGGTCATCTTTCTCAAACACACATGCAAGGTCAACAGCGAAATTAACATGGGGTACGCTGGCAAGGAAATTTCAATGCGTCATTCCTACTTGGTAATGGCTCTCAGCACCTCTTCTTACTTTTTGGGTTATTTTTTTCTATGTAACACTTGAGTTAGTTTTTTCAGAGAACAACTGTAGGTGTCAAAATTTCTGCCACCATTTTTCCTCCACCTCTAATAAGAGTTAAGTGTAGCAGTTTCACTTCAAAACAGTTTTGGGTGATAACTTTCAGGCTGTAAGCTTCCTTATCTTGGATGCTCAGTGTTACCAAGAAGAGGATTCTCATGTACATTTTGAGACTTTTTTTTTTTTCATAATTATCCTATTTCTCTCTCTAAGCTCTTGTAGTCCTTTGGAGTCCTGAAACCTCAGCATGGCAGCTTAGGTAGATGTCTCTTATTATTCATCTTGCTTGGTACACCCTTTTCAGTTGCACCATTAGATCTGAAATTGCTTTATATAATATGTGTTTTCCTTGTCATTTCTTCCATTCCCTTTTCTTTGTTCTTTCTGAAACTTTTATTAAATGGATATTGAAATTTCTTTTACTTTTCTCATCTATTCACTTTTCTCCCATTCTTTCCTTTTCTTTGTTCTTTTGTGCTATGTTCTGGGAGGATTCCTCAGCTCTGCCCTCCAGCTCATGGGTTTACTGTCTAGCTGTGCCCATTTTCTATTCAATCCATCTATAGAGGTTTTGTTTTTCCATTTCAACGACCCTAGTTTTCATTTCCTCAATCTCTATTTCCTTTTTTTTATGGATATGGAGCTCAAAGCTCAAAATGTTTAATAAACATTTTTAAAAGCATCTTTTTGTTGTTTCCTTTTTTATAGTTGTTTGTGTGAAATTTCTTTGTTTTGGTTTTCTTCAAAGTATTGGTAATTCTTTTGTTTTTTGAATACTTTCTATGTGATTATCCCTGCCCACCAGAGTGTGGATTCTATTTACATTTATCATAAACCGCTTTAGTGATTTTGAGTGAAAAATAAAAGTAATTCAAATTTTATAGACTGCTCCTAGGCCGCTTTCCTGTTTTTAAAGAGTAACTACAGATTATTTTAAATAAAAAGCAGGAATTGAACCCAGTGGTGCTTAACCACTGAGCAACATCTCCAGCCCATTTTTAATTTTTTTTTTATTTTGACACAAATTTCTGCTAAGTTGCTTAGGGGCTCACTAAGTTGCTAAGTCTGGCTTTGAACTTCTGATCCTTCAGCCTCAGCCTCCTGAGCACCTGAGATTGCAGTTGTTGCCACTACCCCTGACAATCCTCTTTTCATACTTTGAACTTATTAAAACATTCTTTCTCTTACTGTATTTATAGATAGATAGAATCAAAAAGAAAAATTATGTGCTCATAAGCATTACACTACAGTGCTTAAATAAGAATATGGCTAAAAGAATTGTGAACAATTATTGAGCACTTAATAACTACAAATTAAGTATTCATCTTATATGCATCTTTTGGATTTAATACTGGCAACAACCCATTGGAATAAATATTATTTCTACTTTATTGAGAAAGAAACTAAGGAATAGAGAGGTTTACTGACTTTTTATAGTTCATAAAAGATGGAAGCAGAATTGAAACTGAAACTCATTTGGCTAAAGTTTTATAAATTTTAATTATTGTCATTAAATGGATGGATGATAGATGAGTGGGTGAATGAATAAATAGATGACTTTATCAGTATGTCTATGCACATTCACAAATGCATAATCCTGGAGCATGATTAAAAATCAGTTTATGAATATATATTAAGTTTATTATAAAGAGGAAATAAAGTAAATATGTGAATAATTAAAGCATTTGAATAATAAATTATTTTAAACAAAAGAAATATAAATGTGATTTTTTTCTGAATTTCATGCTATTTTAGGTATAAGATTCTGCAGAGATGTGTGTTTCTTTTGTCACTTGAACTAAATCTCTCTTAGTATTTTTAAACTGTCAAAATAAATATTGTTCTATTTCCTCCTTCTGGATCAGTCTCCTAGCAGTGTATATTGCATCTTATTCTTTGCATTTTGTACATTTCTTATACATAACGTTTGCTTCTTTAAGGCTAGGTAAACTAAATTGTAAAGTTTCCTAAGCACCAAAACAATTTTTAAAAAATTAACTTTAGACTAAGAATAAATCTCTACAGTAGTGGAAAGAAAAAAAAAAGAACTGTTCTTAAAGAATAGGATGGTGAAATCCACCAAGTAACAGTTCACTTGAATCAAATAACCAACTTCAGTGATGTTTTTTTTGAAATGTGTGAATTGATAATATGATCAGCTGAAATAATTACCCATTTAAATTCAATATTATGAATTTTCATACATAAACCAGAGTATACTAATATCTTTAACTTTCATGAAAGATATTTCTAACTAAAAGAAAGCATAAATCACTAAAATAGTTTCTCAGTTTATAATCATTTAACACTTTTTACTAGATGCAGTCATCAATAGTCTCTTTCACGGATGAAATGAGAAAAAGATCATATCTTATGTTAAGTCTTCTAGTTTACACACACACACACACACACACTAGTTGTACTTGGACATCCATTTATTTATTTATTTATTTATTTATTTTTATGTGGTGCTGAGGATCAAACCCAGTGCCTTGCATGTGCTAGACAAGTGCTCTACCACTAAGGCACTCCCAGCCCCCTTCTCCTTTCTTTTCAATGCATGAGTATATATTCAGAGATGGAATTACTGGACCATATAAGTAATTATGTATATAATATTTACTGTTATATATATTATAATATATAAATATATACACTTTTTTTCACAGTGTCTGTACCATTTTTTTATTCGTATCCACAATACACAAGAGTTTCAACTTTTGACTTTCCTCAACAATACCTCTCTTTGTTTGATACTAGCCATCCTAATGGGTGTGAAGTAAATTTTCTGAGGTTTAATAACTTCATGTAGTGGGGATGTTTACAGAGACTAATATAGAATGAGAATGGATATTAATCAAAAGGAGGCTTCCTTTTTATTGTTTTGTTTAGGGAGAAAGTTTTCACATAAACGTTGAAAGTCATTTCTACTTTTTCTGTTATTATCTAAAACTCACACAGAGGTAGAAGGGACTCTCAATATTTGCAAGAAAATTTTATCCCTAAATGATAAATAAAAGGAAGTCTCCTTTTATTCAGTGGAAGAGAACATGGGGCAGCTCAGGGTTTGGTGCAACTCTTGGCACATGGGAGATAGAGTAGTATAGCTGGAATTTTCTGCAGATACAATGTTGAAAGTCTGGTCAATGGTGTGGAGTGCAATCCAGGTAACTCCTAATGATAAGGTAGCCTTACTCAGGAACAAATCTGGAAAAGGCTCAGTATATGTCTGGATCCACCAAAAAGACAGGTTCAGGGCATGATTTTAATTCTAGCACATGACTGGGCTGCTACTTCATATCTATGTTGGGTTTGGGCCCAAAAAACTTATTTGGAACACAAATCAGAAACTATAAAGTCTTATATGATGCTGCCACAAGGGTACAAAGCCAGGGAAAAGATCATGAATTCAAAGGAATGAAGCTGGACAAAAGTGAGGATGGAAGAATAAGACAATATTTTAAGGCAGAAATTGAGCCAAATAGAACAGTGTAAGCAAACAGAGGAGGGAAGATAAATGAAAACAGGGAATTAGGAAATTTCTACCCTAAAGATGCAGCATTATACAATTTCCTGTAATTTACAAAAGATCAGATGATTTCTAAAATTTTTAGAGTGAAACACAACAGAGAAATATGATGGAGGGTTGGGTTTATACTGAGACATAAAACATGACATCCTCAGTGCTTGTGCCCAGGTGCACTGAAGATCTTTTGGGGAACCACCATGGTCAACCTGAGTGCTATCTCCCTGCCACAGGGCTTTCTTCACACTTGTGCTTCACATTTTTAATTCTCATCTGTTTCTCCTTCTTTCCCACATGGTGCCTCTCTGCCTAGACTCTTCACAGGAAGATTTAGTTGGAACATCTGTCTGGATTGAATTTGAGGTTTACCTCAAGATGTGTCCTTCTGTGTCTTTCTCCTTAACTTGAAGCCCTGCAGCCTGATGGCAAATCACAGCCTCCTCTTCATCTGCTCTAAACTCCCAGACTCAGGAGCTCTAGGAGGCTACTCTAGGCTCCTTTATTCGAGTGATTTTAGGAAATTAATATTCAATATTTTTTTTGAAAATCACATGCATTTATTTACAATTCACGAATAATTTCATTCACAGGATAGACAAATAACTTTTATAAACTCTATCTCAAACAAGGTGAGTTTGGTGTAAACAGAGGAGGATGTCCTGTAATCTGACCAGCCTGCCCTGGTATCTAGAGTTCAGGTGAAAAGTCTGGACAGAAGAAACCCATTTAGGAGTAACCAGCCTCCAGATTCCTTTCTGGAATCTTCACATATTTTCAGTTTTCCAAAGCACAGATAAGACCATACCATTACCTTTATTTAAAAATCTTCAATGAATCCTCAGGATATGAAAAATAAAGTTTAAATACTTCAATATGAGCAACTAAATACCAAAGTTTGGCTCTTTCTAGACTTTTCCGTCTAATCTCCCCACCACTGGTTCTCCATGGAGCCATGGCATTAGCCCGTGTACTCATTTTCCTGCAAACACACTTGGCAATATCTTACCTCTGGACCTTCTCTCAAACTATTTTCTCTGTCTGCATTGCATTTTTCCCAAAAATCCAGTTTTTGAAGTTCAATATCTTCATAAGTTCCTTTTAATTTTTTTTTACCTACTCCAAAAAGTGTTTCCAGATTTTCTCTGGTGAATTTCTCCCTGAGCACAGTGTTTATATTCTATCTGTCTGCCATTGGTTAGGGCTGTTTAGGCACATGTCTTTCTTCTCCCAGACTGTGAACCCTTAGGGGGCAGAAGCTCCACATTTCTTATGCTCATAAGTTTTACAAATATTCTTATTCAAAAATGTTTGTAGCACTAATTTTAAACACAAAATAAGAACTGTTTCAATAATAACTTTTTGCATAATTATTTTTATTTTGTTTTTAATCAATACATAACAATTAGACATATTTTGGGGATTCATTTTGATGCTTTGGTATATGTCTACACTGTATAATAATCAAATCAGGATATTTAGCATACCTGTCACTTCTCAACTTTTTACTCACATTTTCTTTTGTATTAAAATGAATTGCTACTAAGATGTTTATTTATAATTTAAATATTTTATTAAACTTTAAACTTTTTTCCTCTTCTAAACACAAAGAAGCCCAGAAATTTTTTCTCTGTGTCTCAAATAATTTAATTATTTATGTAGCATAGAGCTGTTTGCATGATAAACTCTTCCTTCATCTTGTCAATGTTGGTTTACTAACTTATTTGTAAATGTTTATTCAAACTGAAGAAATCATAATAGCAAATTTAAGTTCTATTATGCACTGTTTTGTGGCTTTAAAGTATTCAGAAGGAAAAGGGTGTGACTACTCTCAGAAGCCTTCTATTACAAGAAGTTGTCTGATTATATGGGGAAGAGGCTCTGAGTGACAGTAGCATAGGGGAAAACAAACTCCAAATTCTATGGCACATGTACATGGAGAACCAGGCTGGGGAAAGGAGGAACAGCTCATGCTTGTAAAAGGATAGGGAGCAATGAAATAGATTATTAATTAATTAAACAAATGACTCCAAAGTCCTCCATTACTTTATGTAAGAGGAGGGCCACGGGGTGGAGGGCAACAGTAGCTTTTCTTAGTTGTAAGAAGTATGCTCTTTCTTTGGCAAAAGAACCCAAACACACCCAGAATGTTCAATAGCATATAATTGTGAGCAAACTGTGTGTTTAGAGAATTATCAGGATTTCGGTACATCTGAAGTTTCATGCATGTGGAAATTGGAGTTAGGTACAGATTAGAGCTGGAGGGAACTCGGAGACCATGCTGACCAGGTTTGGATAATTTTGATCACAAGATTTTGCTAATGTTATATAATGTAATATGCCTAACCCTACTTCATTAAAATTCTTTAAAGAAACATTTGTAAAGTTCTTTGAAGGACTATACAGTTTCTATCAAATTGATATATTGTGATTATTTAAGGATAATTTGGATATTGGGTATGTAGGTGGTTACTAATTTTTTTCACTTGTAACAATGTCTCTGTGGAAAACATTTTTATAAACATTTGCCTGTTAATAGTCCATCTGTCTGTTTCCTAGAAGAGGCACATCTGAGGTAAGACTAGAAATGTATTAGGTTTAAACAAGCTAGAAATAATCATGGCCCTATTCCAACATCTCATTTTTGCTTAGATTAGAAAAATGTGAGATTGCTATAATACCCTATTAATGAATCTCCTTGCTTCCAGCCTGTACCCCTTGAATCCATTCCCTACATTAAGCCAAAGTAAACTTTTCAAAAAATAAATCTGATCATGTCCTCCCTACTAAGCCTCACAAATTGGTTCCTCAATGTATCATGTATAAACTTTCCAAAGTCAAGAATATGTTAAGACTTGCATGCCCTCACCAACATAAGAATTCTCATTTGTCACGTGTTGTCCTGATCTGTTACTGTCTGTCTCACTCACTAGTTGATGAATTTCTTAAAATCAGGAATGCTGCCCTATTCATCTTTAAATCAACATCATAGTGCTAGTGAACAATGAATGAATTAGTGTCACCTAACATGGGAACTTCATCTGTGTATGCAATTTAAGATTCTTCTGTGCTTTGCTCTGCTGAGATTTAGGGAGAGGCTTGGTCGAGACCAGGAGTTGTGGGTTCAAACAAGTGTGACATATTAGATGTGTAACCAATGGTCAAGTTAGTCGACATATAAATCATTAGTTCAGAGCATCAATGAAAATTGTTTTTCTGTGGATTATTCCATTCTTTTAAGCTCTCTAGAATATGTCCTGATTACTAAGAAATATATAATTATTAGGCTGAAAAAGCCCAGGTGAGATCATGTGATACACCTCTCCTCCACTCATGATGCTCATCTGAGGGAAGGCTTCCTGTTCCTATCTGATAAAAACTCTTTCATATGAAAGGCACACATGTGCAAAGAAAGCTAGTCATTCCCATGAGAAGCCTCATAGTTACCAATCTCCATCTAGCAGTGCATCTTTCAAATTTGCATATGTATACAAATCACTGGGAATATGTATAGTCTAGATTCTGCTTCAGAAATCTGGCTTTGGTCCTGGTGTTCTGCATCTCTAACAAGCTCCTGGTGATGCTGATATTGCTGACGCATGGACCACACTCTTGAGTAAAAAGGCTCTGTCTTACAGTCTGCTTCCTCACTTATATAATGAGGATTTTAAATTTTATATTTATAAGATATTGTTGTGAGATTTAAATATTAAAAATCGAGGCCATGTACTTGGTTATTGATGCTCTTTGTAGAAATATCTTTTCATTCCTTCTAATAGCTCTCAAACCTGGAGACACATTGAAATCTCTTGAGAAACTTTTAAAACATACTGATGCCAGGGTTCCGATCAAACCAATGAAAGAAGAATCTGTTGGAAAGGAGACCAGGCATGGGTGTTTTTATTAAGTTCCCCAAGTGACTTTTTCTCATATAAGGCATCTGTGTGATAATGAACTGACAGTACACCTGAATTCTGTTGAGTGTCCAGGCTCTCCTTTTGGATGACACACCAAAGAAACACCAGGTACAGACAGCACCTCATGTGAATTCGTTCTAGTATTTGTGCATAGGTGAGGGTCTCCAACCCAGCAGAGCATCAGAAACCAGACTCACCTCTGGAGCTTTGTACCTATAGGGACACTCAGAAAATCAGCAGGGCCCTGAAATTTGGTGGTAGTTTTTCAGTTCTTGCAAATGTTTTTCAAATGACTCTGATGTTAGAAACCTCAAACATGCATACATGCCAGACAAATGTGAAAGGCCTCAAATATGTTCTAATGAATGTGCAAGAAACAAAAAGTCTGGCTGTGTACTTAACGCTGCAACTAACAGTCAATTCACTGAAACAAACTATTTGGTCTCAAATTCTCCTGAAATAACAATACTTATCAGATTCATCACTTTTTACTTGTGGTGGAGGGTTCTATCAGCAGTGCTTTGACCTTAATCCAGGCTCTTTGAGAAACACTTATAACTTCTTTGTGACTTTCGCTTTGCCATACCTCCAGTTTCCCAGGTTGTGTATATACTGAAGGAACACAGTAGAAATAAGTTCAATAAATGTTCTGTTGTGGTGTAACTGTAAGATACCTTTTAAATGACTTTCTCTTTTATGGGAAAATCCAACTAAAGTGTCTGTGATGACCAAACACGATTATTTACAAAGGAATATATTGCTTCAGAGAGTATAAACCACCAAAGACAGGGTCCTTGACCTAAGAGGCTTAAACTTGAAGATAGCAGTAAACAAATGTAAGATAACAGTAAAACAGTCAGTCTCAGGCCTGCAGAGGATTCAGGCCTGGAGGCTGTAGGGAGGCAGAGTGACGTGATTCACCTACAGTGTCTCCAAAATAAACTGAATTCTAGAAATCTCTGGTCACTTTGGTACCCGAAAGAGTTTAGATCTTGAGTTTCTAAGTTCAGTGTTTTTAAAGGAAAATTGAAATAAAGCACTCAAGGCAAAGTGTGGCTTGCTTTAGTTTTAGTTAATGTCACATAGATGAGATTTATCACTATCTAGGCCAGGTTTACTACTAATGTGGTTTTGAAGATTTTACTGGATAGATTGTTTTGTAATGCCAAAATGTCTTCATTGGTCCATTTAATGGCTTTTTAAAAAAATTAGGTTAAGATATTATTTTGCATCTTATTTTTTTTACTAATGTAACCCAATATAAAATACTAAATAAATTTGACAGGAATCGAATGCTTGGCAGTCTCAATTTCATTTGTAATTAGTCTTTCTGAGTATTCTGGCTTTGGCTCCATAACATTATTATAGGAAGGAAAATATAGTCAAATCCCAAAGTGATATTTAGTCATTAATAGTTTAATGTGTGTTTATTTTTTCCTTCTAGGTTTTTATTTCAGAAAATAAATCCTGGATTATGTTCTCGAAGGAATTAGAACTATTTTTGTGTATCTTTTACTTAAAACCCTCTAGGCACCCCCTCCCCCACGCCCTTTGCAGTTCTTACAAAGGTTTAACAACTGGCAGTGCTGGAATCTGATGACCTCTTTCTTTCCTTTGACTAGATAAGGTAGCACAGCTGCTTGGTAAGTTTTCCCACAGAGGCTGCCAAGGGTGGTGGGGGGCCTGGGTGTCCCTCTGTGGACAGAGAAGTAATTTGATCTCCACATGGGATCAGACCCGGGCCTTGTCCCGGCTGAGACTGTGTGCTATATTAAATTACATTTAGTGTTTTTTGTCCTACTCCTTGAACTACTGTTCGCAGAGACCACCCAACCGACACAGCCTTGTTGAGTCCACGGGGGAACTAAGTTGTAAGTGTCCGCATGGTCACTCAGCCGGCAGCCTGTCTGGAGCCGGCTTCTTCAGAACATCCTGGTGATGTTTCTGGCAGAAGGATTTTACATTTCCAGTGAAATCTCATCACATAAGGAAAGTTGATAATCTTTGGTGAGAAATGACTTGTGCTATGAACCTACAGAGAAGGAAATGGAGAAGCAGTCAGGCAATCTTTGTAGAACGGCAGTTTGGTTTTGGTACTTGGCTTTTATTTAACCTACTCTAACCTTAAGTCTCCCCTGCTTTTTTTTTTTACCCCTGCATTTGTGACTACATCCCACCCTTATCCTCTAGTTCACTGATTTTCAAACTTAGAGTGTGCAGCAAACTCCAATTCATGGGCTTCGTTGACAGAGAGATTGATTCAGTAGTCTGAGGCTAGTTCTCAGAGGCTACACCTTTAGCACACACTCCAGGGGCTTGTGACTTAGGCGGTCCAAGGACTGCACATTGAGAAAAGCATCAGTAACGACAAGAGCTATTAATCAGCTCCTGCATGTCAAAAGGAATGCATAGTTTATAGGTTATTCATAATTTACTGAGTTAATTTAATGAGTCTATGTATGCCCCAAACAATAACATTTTATTGGAAGATACATGGAGAAAAACTCTTCCATGATATCTATTGCAAACAGTAGTACAAACTAAACCCTGAGTTTGTTAATTAAAAATGGCAGTTATTATTAGCTGCTGTGGTCATAGAAATTTGCCTAGTGCTATCATTTCATCACTTTCAGGAAAGCTGTTTTTGAAAACAGAAAATTTTAAATAGGAGGAAACCGTCAACCTGTCTCCAATCCCAGCTTATGGTAGGAATGAATTTTTTAGCAACTTTATTTTTGAAAACAGAATGTATTGTGCATATTGTGTAAAAGGCTTTTTGTTTTGTTTTTAAAGCTTCCTCATATCTATTCTGGTCAGAATTTAAGTTCTCAGAATTCTTTAACTCTACAATAGAATATGTTTAATAGGATTGAAAAGGAAAGAAACATTGTCTACAGTTTTACTAAAGGAAAACACCAGAGCTCTTTAAAAAGACCTCTCACCCTCACAAAATCTAATGATGGATTTATAAGACATTTAGTGTGGCTTGATTAATTATGACTGTTGCTGTTACTTAAGAGTTTTTTTTTAATTATATTTTTGGTACAGAAATATGAAAATTACAAAGATACAATTTCTCATACATCAAATAGAATAGTAGATAGATTCAAAGACCGAATCAGGTGACAGACATAGCTTCTAATATCAAAGTTAGTATTCACTAGCTATATCTGAACTTCAGAAATAAGTTAATCTTGCTATATTTCAAACTTTTGTAAAAAGATTTTTTGAAAGGTAACAATACTCATCCTGTCTTGAAGAGTTATTATGAAGGTAAATAAAAGTAACAATGAAATTCCTGGCAAATTTAATTTACTTTAAAATTTGTTTCCATATAAAATGTTGTATTAAAATATGTGCATATACACACACATATATCCTCATGCACATAAGCATGTACATGTTCCTTCATGCTTAAGGTGAGGTGAGTGGTGGAATTACGCCTCTTTGCAATGAGACTTCGTGTTTTCTGACTCTCTCAGGTGCATTTTTCCTTTGCCCTCTGTTCTTACTCTTGGCAGAACTAGAAGAGGGTTCAAAAATCTTAAGCCAAATTAGTACAAGCTTAATTAGCTTTCCATAAATACTATATTAAAGTTAAGAGGTATAATTTAATTACAGCAATGGTAATTAATAAGTGACACTGTTATCAAGGGCTATATTTTTCTAGTGACTTCTTGATATTAAATGACCTAATTATTGGGTTTAGTCAAACAAATTAAAAAATGAGTTAAAATTTTAAAATGCCATTTTGTATTCATAAGCATATATTTTTCAAATATTTCCTTAAAGGAAGTGTTTTATTTGCCAGAGCCTGGAATTCCTGTTGCAGATAAAAGGACTTGTATTGTTAACTTGGTTGGGACAGGGTATTTTATTTAACAAGAGATATAAGTTAGGTCTGGTTTTTTCATCAAAAATTATAATCAATATCGAGTATGTACTATGTGCAAGATAATGTGTTTGGTAATCTTGGAGTCATGAAAGAATTTAAGTAATCTTTTAAGTGAAAAGCACTTTGAGAGAAATACTGATAAAAAACAACAGATGAATGGATAAAGAAAACCTGGTATATATACACAATGGAATATTATATATATATATATATTCAGCCCATAAAGAAGAATGAAGTTATGGCATTTGCTGATAAATGGATAAAAGTAGAAAATATGCTAAGTGAAATAAGCTAGTCCCAAAAAACCAAAGCTGAATATTCTCTCTGATATGTGGATGTTAATCCATAACAAGGGAGGGTAGAGAGGGGAGGAAAAGAAGTTCATTGGTTTAGACAAAGGAGAATGAAGGGAAGGGAGGAGAGATAGGAATAGGAAAGACAGTAGAATGAATTGAACATAACTTTCCTTTGCTCATAAATGAAAACATAACTAGTAATTCCATATATGTACATCACAAGAATGGGATCCTAATTTGAATAGGTTGTTCTCCAAGTACGAATAATATGTCAAAATACACTCTACTGTCATATATATATCTAAAAACAACAAATCAAATAAGGAGGAAGTAAAGGAAGGAAAAAAGAAAAAAAAGGGAGGGAGGGAAGGAAGGAGGGAGGGAGGAAGGAAAGAAGGAAGGAAGAAAAGAAAGAAAAAGAAATGGACCTCAGTGGTAAAGTGCATGTTTAGCAGGTAAGAGGCCCTGGATTCAATCCCAGGCCAAACACACACACACACACACACACACACACACACACACACACACACACACTTTTTTAGAAAAAGAGAAGTAGGCATTAAGATACAGGAATTTCTTTCAGACCCTTGAAAGGATCCAGGGTTTGTTAAATGGTATTTGAACAAATTAGTAAGAGAGAAAGACTTCAGATAGATATGGTAAGAAGAAAGGATATGTCAGGTAGAAAAGATATTATAAACAAATAAATAGTGGAAAAAAGGAGAAAATACATAAGATATACGTGGCTTCATACATTTTTACTTGAAGTTTGAAGAGAGGGAGCAGCATTTATTTTTAAATTATATATATATGTTTGGAGAAAAAAATAATTAAAAATCAGGGCAAATATTGACCCTGCTCTTACGTTATGCTTAAAATATACTTTTATTCTAAGTGTTTGACTTGATTTATTAACAAAAACAGTTGTTCAGCTGTTGGAGACACTGTAATAGAACCCACACCAGGAGTCCTCAGAGCTTTTTTCTGCCCTAGTATTGACCTTACACTGTGAATCTGGAAGGTTGCTTCACTTTGCTGAGTCTCTTTTCTCACTGGGTGATTGGTAAATTAATTCATTCTAGCATCCATCCCAGTTCTAAATATTTATCAATTTTTGTTTCCAATATTTGTATTATTAATAAATTTTAGCATTTAGTTTCCATTTTTCCCCCTGCATTAATCAATCCCTGGTCTTCCACAAGTTTCTCCTCTCCCCTACCACCAAAAAAATCAAAGACAAAAATCGACAACAGCCAAGCACATGCCTGTAATGCCAGTGGCTTGGGAGGCTGAAGCAGGAGATTGTAAGTTCAAAGCCAGCCTTGGCAAAACACAGGCACTAAGCAACTCAGTGAGACCCTGTTTCTAAATAAAATACAAAATAGGGCTGGGGATGTAGCTCAGTGGTCAAGTACCCCTGAGTTCAGTCCCTGGTACTAAAAAAACAAACAAACAAACAAACAAACAAAATCCCCCCAAAACCAAAACACCCCAAAATTTCTTTTCCTGTTTATATTTATTAGAAATATTGTGAAACTGAGAGAGTCTGGGTATAATTTTTGAGAAATCATAGGTTTATTCAAGAAATACTTAGAAAAGAATAGTTATTATTTTTATGCATTTGCATGTGTATTATTTATAGGATGTGAGATCCTCAGTGCCCAAAAATTATACTCAGGAAGAGGTTCTGAGATGTCACCATGTTCTCCAAGAGTAAAACCAAGACTCCAGGGACTTGGAGTCTATTTATATTCAAACTATAGATAATGTTACAGAACTAAAAAGAGGGAGTTTATACATATATTAATTAGTAGATAACCAACACACAATAAAACATATCATGCATCAGACCCTATAATAACACTTATCTCATTTAATTCTTATAATGACCTTGTGAAGTAGGTATGATCATTGGTCCCCGTCTTACTAACGAGGAAACAGAGACATGGAAAGTTTAAACAAATTGCCTGAGATTAAATACTGTACTGACAGAGCCCAGATGTAAACTAACTCAGTTTACTATCTTTACTGCTTTACCATACTCCTCTATATCATTTAATGAAACTACAAAGAGAGACTGTGATGATTAATCTTTATTATCATCCTGACTGCATTGAGAGACACTTAGGAAATTAATAAAGCATACATCCAGGAGTGTCTGTGAGGGTGTTTCCAGAGACAACTATCAAGGCGTGCTAAGTGGGGAAGACCTTCCCCGACTGTGGGTGGCATAATAAGCTAGGGATCCAGAAGGGACGAGAGGAGAAGGAGGAAGTCCATCTGCATAGTCAAGTTCCATTCTTCTTGAGTAGGTGCATCTTTTGCTGCTGCCATCACCCATGGATGTCAGATTCCAGCTTCTTTGGTCTTCACCAGGCACTCTCCAGGAAGCTTCTGGACTTTCCTCCCCAGACTGGGCTGCATAATGCTCCCCTCTTTTCTGAGGCTCCATCTTCTTGAACTGAAGAGCTCCTCTGGCTCTCCAGAGTGTAGAGGGCCATTTTGGGACAATCCAGCATATGATCTCATGAGCCACTTTGATGAATTCCCCTTATAAATCTATATATTCTATGGGTCTTGTCTTTGGGAGAAGCCTGACTAATACAGAGATGGCAAAGAATACTTATCATTTAAACACAAAGGTTTCACTTCACTGTTGGTCTCCTACTTATGCTAATAAGAGAGGAAAATAAGTTATTTAAGCTGTTTCACTCTCATCAAGAAATAGCTTAATGACCAAACTAATGGAGTTCACAGTCCCTGATCTTGCTCTATTCTTTCTACCCAAGTTCATTATGACCTCACTGACTGTGCACCCAACAATAGCAATCCATGTAGGTGGTAGAATTACCTCTGGCTTCTAAGTAAATTCAGTGTTTACAAAGTGACATGGTCCTTATCCAAAAGAATGATCACTTGCCTAGACCTATTATATAAGCCATCATGGTTTCTTTCAATGTTTTAACAAATATTGTCTTTTACTTGTTGGGAAAAGAAAGCAGCATGATCATTTATACCTCTTTAGCTTGTCCTGTTTGAAAATTTGAGGACAAACTATGACAGGATGCTTTAAAAGCCTTGTAACTACTTCTTCCTTTGGAGCTCAGTGGTAGAGCAACAAGACAGGGTATTATTTCCCTGCCGGAATCACAGGAAACCTCAGCAGCCAAGGCAGTTTCACTGTGCCTGACCAAAACACCTTGGCCGCTGCTCCCACACAGCAAGAGGTTTTTGGCTGAGAATGATGGCTTGAGCCAGTGATTGCTGAATGCCCTGTATTTGGCATCCTGCTTTTCATGAAAATAGTGGGGAGAACAGAGCAAGCCTTCATGACTTTGTCGTTACTGGCTACTGAGGGCTTTGGGTGGGTAAACATCTGCCTCATTAACTCCACTGGGCTAGTTTGTAGGTTCATGTCACCCACTACTTATTTTGAAGTTCTAGCTGAGGTTAATATTTCTGTGACATTTGTTGATCAAATGGCAAGTTGATATGTCTTTCTGATCTACTGGAAGGTGTGAATGCATAAGCATCTTTTCAGCAGTGTTTTCCTCAATGGTCATTTCTTGTATTGTATTTAGTTTGTTTTCTTGACAAAAATTTCTTGATAATATGCTCCAGATTCCCAAGATTCAATATCTATTGAATATAAGCTGAGTGTTTATCACACTGCAGAGTGTAGAGCAAATATTCATTTACATCTTAATTGATCAATTGGTTGAGGGAGTTCATTTGCTATTGGCTGCTCCATGAAAGTAGAGAATAGGTATTTAGGTGGTACGATGAGCTCATTTGGTGAGAGTATAATGCTGTTGTCCATTGAGGTTGGATAGGTGTTTGTTCCTGGATGGAACAATTTGATTTATAAATGTTGGCCATACTATTTAAACAATCTCCTCAAAAAGTATGAGTCTAATTTCAATAATGAGCCTGGAATCAAATCAACATCAAAAAGCAAAAGCCTAAGAGTATGCCCCAAATGATATTTTTGGAATGACCTTCACCAATATTTTGGAGCAAGTTGAATAATATAATTTTTTTCCCTTTATTTCTCTCTTTATACCACCATGCTTCCTTTACTCACTCCAACTCTTTGTTCTTTCTTCAAAAAATACTGATCAAGTCTTTATATGAACCAGATAAATCATTAGAGAAAAAATAAATAATGGCAAAAGTGGTACATCCTGACTGCTTATATTTCAGTAGAGTCAAACAAGCAGTGGTCTATATACAATACCATAGGAACGTGTAATCCAGGGTCAACTGATTGGAGGTGGTGGGGGAACAGAATGCTCAGAGGTCCAGAGGTGAGAGAAAAAAGACTCATTAGGAGAGTAAAAAACATGTTCGTATGAAGTTGAGGACAGAAGTACATGGAATGAGAGCTGAACTTGAAGTGGTTTACACAGACCACACTACAACAAAAGAGTTGAAGTTTCACCCCAAAATAATGAAAAAAGAATGGAGATTTTTAGGCAGAAGAGTGTTTTTAAAAGCTCAGACTGATTGAGCTGAGAACCAGGGGAAGACAGGAAATAGAGATAGGTAGTAACAGTGAGGACTGAAATAGCTTGTGGATTTGAGGACTATCAATAGGATGAAAGTCTGCGTGTGGTGTGAGACAAATCAATGTTGTATGCATCTGACTCAGGTAAGGAGCACCACTCTTGGAAACAGGAATCAAAGCAGGAACAAGTAAAGAACCGGCAAGTTATGCATTCATGTTAAGCCCCAGAATTTGAGATGCAGAAAGGGTACTTCAGCCAAAATGCCCATCAGATATTTCATGATAAGATTGTCATTGTTTTGCACATTTTCATATTGCTCTTTATAACCTTTATCATGGTGATTGTAGTTACCTACTCGTCTAACAAAGGCTGTGAGGGACACGGAGGTATATAGATCCGCCTCTTATAGTGAGGAGATTGGGATATGAGTATGGAGATAATGCCTACAAAAAAATTAGAAACTAAAAATCATACTTAGCAAAAACCTTATATAATAATATGTACATAAAACATATATTTACCAATAATAAAGAAATTAAATTGGACTATGGAAATCTCAATGTACAAAATAGAACATGATATATATCTTGATAAAATAAAGATGGGAAGATGCTAAAAAGGCATTGGGGATAAAGTAAAGAAAAATAGGCTATTTTATTTTCAGTTTTAATATAATATATACCTTGAGAAATGGTGCACCTAAGCAAATTCTTACTTGTCATGTTTGCAGTTAGATGAATGGCAGGTTTCCAGAACATCCAGGTGTATAATTTCTACTTTTGGCCAACATACTTTCCCCCTAGATAGAAAATTCATGAAACTGGCCATGAAGTGAGGGTTCTCTTAGGAAAAGTGAGATTCTCTCTGTAGTTATTTAAAAAAAAAACCTGAAAATACATGACCACTGACATGGCTATATTTAGAATAGCCTGAATTAAATTATACAAAGCCATGTGATCTTAAGGCTAATGACTTAGGACGGTGCTGTACAGTCAAAATATAAAGAGAGCTATAGATGTAATTTTTCCAGTAGGCACATTCTAAGAAGTAAAAGAAAGCATGTGAAATTAATAATAGATTTATTTCAATTTATCTGAAATGCTACCATTTTATTATACAACCAACAAAAAAAGTTTATTACTGAGATATTTTACATTTTTTTTCATACTGAAACTGGATACTTTATATATATATATATATATATATATATATATATATATATATATATATATAACATATCTCCATTCAGACTAGGAACACTTAAAGTCTGAAAGGATCACAGAAGCCATCATGTTGGACAGCAGAGGGATAGAATGGACAGTCTCACATTTTGCCCTCTATGTTTGGATTATAAAATTCAGGTTGTCTATTACTGCACACCTACCATCTTTTCCACAAATAAATGCTTTTAGTTCTTTATGAGAAAAATTATCAACAGCAGCACAAAAAAGAAAACACAAAAGAGAATTTATCCCCTTCTGTGCATCTTCTGTGCTCCAGGCAAGGTGCCAGACACTTTATATTTATTACCTCATTAGTTGCACCATCAGCTGTTTTTAGTGAGATAGGCATATACAAATAGATCCAAAGACAAATAAGTAAATAATATTTTTTCCTCAACAAATCTAATGGACAAGGAAATTGAAGTTCAGAGAAATAAAGTAAATTATCAATATACCATTTCTATAAATGGCAGAACCATGATCACACCTAGATCCATCTCAATCTACAACAGATGGACTTTCCACTAGACTTAGCTGTCTGCTATAGCACATCCCTGGTTTGGCTCAGTCAGACTCTTGGTAAACAGTGAATCAACATGTGATTTTGCAGAAGAGAACAAGTATTGGCAAGATTGTGAAAGAAAAGATATTAGTGAGAAAAACATTTTTAAAGACATGTTATTGGACCTGGATTCTGGTATATCTTGAAGTTTAATGAGGAGAAAACAGTTTTAATGGATTACCGAAAAGAGGCAAATGGGAATTTTGTGGAAGAAAATAAAAATAATAGATTAATTCTGAACAAAGAGTAAGGAAATCTCAACCTTTATTCAAGCTTTGCATTAAATTCACAAGTGCACCTCAAACTCTCTTAGAAAATTTACTATTCCAAACAGCAGTGAAGTGAAAGGAGAAGTTAACATACAGTGTTGTGTAAGTAATGGTGAAAAGCTTCTACTTTTTTAAAAAAAATACTGGGTTTTTAAAAATGACAGTAGTTCCCTATTAGTAACTGAAAATATGTTTCAAGACCCCCATAGGGTGCCTGAAATCACAGAGAATACTGAACCTTAAGCATGCATACTATGTTTTTCCTATACATACATAACAACAATAGAGCTTAATTTATAAATTAGGCACAATAAAATATTAACAACATCAGTAATAAAATGGAAAAATCATAACAATGTGTATAATAAAAGCTACTTAAGACTTATGCATTCTTTACTTCTGGAATTTTCCATTTATTATTTTTAGACTGTGGTTGAGTATAGGTAGCTGCAACTGCAGAACATGAAATCATAGATAAAGCAGAGGTAGGGATACTGTACTTTTTACCTCTTACCTCCTTTCCCACCACCCTAACAAATACCAGAGATAATCAACTAATAAAGATAAAAAGATGATTTTGGCTCATAGTTTTGGAGGTTTTTGCCCACAATCCATTGGCCCATTGATTTTTGGGCCTGTGGAGCGGTAACACTTTATGAGGGGCATGTGGCAGAGCAAAACCACTCACTTGGTTGTCAGGAAGTAAGAGGAAGGAACTGAGGTCCCATAAACCCCTTCTAGGACACACTCTCAGTAACCTAAAGATCTGTCATAGGTCTCACCTCTTAAAGATTCACCACCTCGCCACAGAGCCCCAAAGAGGACCAATCCATATAGGTCTTTGGGTGATATTTAACATCCAAATGACAACACCTCTCTATCCTTTCCATATAGCTCCAGAATTTTTGTGGAGAATGTAGCCCTGGGGACATCTTCCCACAGAATATGGCATAGAAGAGAGGTTCTCATTCTTTAGTGTGCAAAAGAATCGCCCTGAAAGAGCATAAAACACAAATTCCTGTTCTTACCACAAAAATTTCTGATTAAGTTGATCTGAAGTGGGAGGGACCTGGTAATCTGTATTTTCAGTAGACTCTATGGAGATGCCAATGCTGCTAATCCATGGACCACATATTGTTTTTAAAATTTTTTCAGTTGTAGATGGACACAATGCTTTTATTTTGTTTATTAATTTTTACATGTTGCTGAGGATTGAACCTAGTGCCTCCCACAGGCTAGGCAAGCACTCTACCACTGAGTCACAACCCCAGCCCCATGGACCATATTTTTGATGGTTAGGGGTAGGTGCATTAGCAGAACTACAAGGTCAATTTATCATTTGCTACCTGATTAACTACTTTTGAAGCAGCTTTGACTCATCTCTCCTGAACTACATAGACTCAGTAAGAAAGAATTCACTTTAAGAATAGGAATACAAAATTTTGTAAGTCCTTAGTTCCTGTTTGGGCACTAACTTCATGTCCACTGACAAAACAAATAGTCAGTTGATAAAAATAGTAGTCTCTGAAGAATTGAAGTAAGATGAGAAGTGAGAAATTGGAATGTGTTCTGACGAGAGAGAGAGAGAGAAAGAGAGAGAGAGAAGGAGGGAGAGAGAAGAGACAACCGTTTCTACCACCAACAGTACCTTAATTTGGACGTTATTCATACATAATAATATGATTATTTATTTACTAGGAAGAGTTAATGAGTATCATAGACAAAAATGGAATCCATTGAACCTATGAATTCCCTTAAAACAAGATAACTTGCTTCCTTGTTTGAGTGACTTTCTAGACCAATAAATGAATGTGGTAAAATAAATCTAAGCAGACAGTTGGGATCTATTTTTATTTCTTCATCTTTGAAGACTCTAACCAGATATAAAAGCAAAATAAAATGAGTGGCTGATCTAATTGATTGAGTTTTCTGTTCCTCTGGGGGTAGATGGCTATCATTATTACCACATCTTCATCCTTGGCACCATTTCACATTCTTAGCCAAGGTGTAAATAAAAATATAGATGGCATATTCATCAGATTTATGAATGATAAATTAGGGAAAATGTGACCATTGTGGTTAATAACATATAAAGGGCTAAAAACTTGAATTAAAAGACTGATTTTAATAAAATAAAATAAGTTTGAGCAACAATTGCACATGTGGAGGATAATAAAAACATAGTATGCTATGGTATATTAATATATATTATAAAAATATGGATTTATAGGAAAAAAATATTAGAATTAGGACAAAAACGAAAACAAAATAAAAAACCAAAAAAAGTCCATGCAAAGTTTGGTGACATTAATTAAAAATAAAATATTTACAATAAGGAAATCACTTATTCTGCTTTGCTTTCACTATTCAAATTATAAATATAATATTGAGTTTAGTTTTAGGTGCCACACTTTGTAACAGACATAAAGTAGCACAAACTCTAAAGATGATTTTTAGGTGAAGTTTAGAATTGGAAATGTGTTGTAGGGGAAATACATATACTGTATCCTTTCCTTCACTGTGTTTCTTCATCTAGGCAACCATGTCTGCAAGGAGATCTGCAGAAGATGTAAGACAAGTGTTTCTTTAGTCAAGTATATATTCATCATTTTCATTCAAATCTCTGAAAAACACATTTTGAAAAGTTCTGAAGAGAAAAAACCACCAAAGTTTAGAAATAATGGTGAAAGAGACTGGATCCTTATAAAACAGAACCTGAGGAAAAAGAACCTCAGTTTGCTGCTCCTTTTTAGTGTCTGGGACAGCTCATGCAATTCGGGAATTGCAAGAAACATTTGTTGATGTGTTGAAGAATAAATAAATAAATGACTCAGAAGAGTAAATATGCTGTGTCAGTTATGAGACACACAGTAAATGATTAGATGTGGGAGAATAGTTCAGGAGTTAGATGGATCTAAAATTGTTTCAAACTGAAAATCTGGGGTTCTTTGTTAAGTAGCTGTCCATTCTAATATTAACACCTCTCTACCTTTTATATTGCATCTCTCAACAAACCTTTACTTGGACATAGTCTGCAGTCAATCATAAGTGTTTACAAAACTTCTAATCTGTAAACACCTACCTGTATTTTTTGCTCTGTTGATGTGAGACATAAAGCAAGATTTTGAACACAGGCGGTTCATGATATATTTTATCAATATTTTAGGCTCAGATGCCATTGGGTAACTAAACAGAACAAATAGTGCAGCACATATTTTACTATTTGACTCTTCCTGAAAGGAAACTGTCCTGTCTGCCACAACTTTCATTTGAGAAAACCTAATGTAAAGAGCAAGCATTTTCTAGTCAAATAGATCTGGGTATGAATTTCAGCTCTGTCATTTAATATAGAGTTGCTACATAACCTCTCTCAAGACACTTTACTTTTCTTATAATTTGTTTTCTCATCTATGAAACTGGATAATAGTGTTCATCCTACATGATAATTATGGGTATTAAATAAGATATTGTCCCTGAAGCATATAGTACAATTCCTGGCACATAGTAGACTTTAGAAATGTGAAGGCAATGCTGAAGATGCTGATAAGAAAAATTAAGAACCTGTTTGCTTTCTCTTCTCTTCTTAAGAATATCAAGTTCCAGGTATATTATAAATGTGCAAAGAATAACCTCAAAATATAAAGTATTTTTAGTATTTCCTTATGAGGTTTCACTACACAGTTTAAACAAGCAGAGAAATAGATTGTCCATAAACTACCAAGATGTTCAGAATAGTGTCTGTGTAGGAAAGTCAGTTTTCACTTCAATCATATTGAAATCACATGATGAGCAGGTCCACAGTGAAAAGACAACCCAAAGCTATGTTAAGGAAAGCAGCTTGTCCCAAGTTCTTCCAAGCTGTAAGTAAATTTGAAATTTTCTTAATGGTCTGCTGTTGATTTTTCTTATTACCATGGAAAGAAAGAGGTGTCAGCCCTGAACAATATGTAAAATATTTATAAATATTCTTTGATATATTACTACATCAGGTCTTTAAAACAAAGCCTAATTTTTGCTCTTTCTAAATTTTAGTAAACACATCAAATAAGAAAATTAGACTTGGGAATTCTTTTATACCATTTGCCACTAATTTGGTTGCTTGTACCAGTTTTAAGAGAGAGAAATAAACGGATCTTCTAGACAATGCTTATTCTTCTGCCTATCTGAAAATAATAGAGATTACCCCACAATAGATCTGAGTACGAAGACCAGAATTTCTGGTGAATATGGCCAGAAGGATGAGGCTGGCTGGGCTGTACCCAGCAGGCATAGAAACCTGGGCATTCTGGGTACCAGCACATTGAACATTGGAGTCTGCTATTGTTCAATGAACTCAGTTTACAGGGAATAAAAATAAAACAATTAGCTCTTTTGACTGAGCTAACTGCTGTCTAGAGTAGTTGCACAGTTGGCACCAAAGAAAACTGTTTGACATGGGCTACCTTCTGACATTCAATACTGAAATGTAGTCAAGAGCTCAATAAGACTTGAATAGGAGCTGTAAAACTGTAGTTATTTAAAAGTGCAAATCTGGTATATCTTTCAAGTATTAAAAACACATTCTCCTTGGCAGCTGCCAGAAGAAATGTGTCTTAGCAAATTTCCTGACTGAACTAAAGTATTCAGCATTTACTTAAAGATTTTGAAGCTATGGCCCAAATTGTAATTAGCATACTTGTTACTGGCACTGAATTTCGTCTTTCCAGGAAACAGATGTAAGAGCAAAGCTGAAAACGATAAAAATTTCATTTTTTCATCAATATAGAAAATCATTCAATGATAATTTTTCATTCCTACTCTTGTCATTCACAGTATAAATTTTACCAGTATTTTCTATTCATGCATAAGAACAAACCGTGGCTACAGCACTGAATGTGCATACCTCTGTCCAGTTAGGCTGGTAGGTGGCCATCACTCTGCAATCTAATCTATATCTTGAATATTCTAATAGCATGATGCTTTTGGCTGCAGTGAACCCAGCTGAAAATCTGAATTGTTAACGTTGAGTTAATATTTAGATAAAGCTCAAAAGGAACAGATAGCCAATAGGAAGAATGGTAAGATTTGTCACTAGTCAAAATCTAAGCAAAATATAATATTTTCTTCCAGATTCTTTTAAAAAGTACAAGCATCCCAATTCAGAAGTTGCTTTGGGTCTATCCCAAGATATATTGAGCAAGAGGAGGAAGACTCATTACTAATCCAACCACAACAGGCTGCCTTCTTTTAACTGACCTGTGAGGGACTGAGTTCTTGATCTGACTGGCACTGTTGAGTGTATCATTTGCTCAATCAACCTACAATTTCAGCTAATAGCTTAGTTGGCTAAATTTTATTTCATTTTGATTTGATTGCACTTGATCAGCAGTTGGAATGAATTTACTAAATCAGATGATTGTGCTATTGAATCCGACTCACTCACTAAGCTCATGAGGGGCCCCCAATAGATTTAAAAACCATATGCTCTTCGTACTAGAATTAGTAAATATTTGTGAAGATATCTACATACCTACAAAGACCTAGCTCTGCCTCTGATTGTTGCTTCTTTTTGAATAGGTGTAGGAAGTTTTCTGTCTTTTAAAACTTATTTCCTTTCTTACTGGCAGAAGCTATTTAATAATATTCTCTGTAATGCAACATCATTGTCATCGTCAACATTATTAAATCTAAACATTTTAGATTGGCAAGTCACAGGGCAAAGCATTTTGATAAAGACTCTTTATTCTTCCTATAAGATGTAACAAATCAGACAAGCAACTTTTTAATCTTTTTAATTGAACTGCACACTTTGGCTCTTGGACACATGGTGTATGTTGTTGTTAAGCGGAGGAGTATCTAGTAACTTTCAATGAAAAGACTTCCAGGTTTTATTGTTGCTGAAATTATAGCTTGACCAAATTCTTAAGTGAAATTGATGTCGTCTCTCTCTCTCTCCCTCTCCCTTTCCTTTGCAGTTTTTTCTCTCTTGCTTCCCACTTTACTTGTAAACAAAATTGAAACATGAAAAAATACCATTTTTAGGGAAGAGGGGTGGGAGTGAAAGGGAAGGGAAAGGGAATTAGCAAGGATGGTGGAATGTGATGGTCATCATTATACAAAATACATATATGAAGATTTTAATTTGGGGCCAACATACCTTATATACAAGCAGAGTTATGAAAAATTGTGGTATATATGTGTATAAAGAATTGTAATGCAAAAAAAAGAAAGAGTACATGTATAATGGCATAAGTAGGAGTGAACATACTTTATATACAGAGATATGAAAAATTGTGCTCTATATGTGTAATAAGGATTCTAATGCATTCCACTATTGTTGTGTATTTTAAAAATAAATAAAATTGCAAATCAAAAAACTATTAAAAATACCATTTTGCAAATTATACCCTGGGGACCTCACTCACAGCTCATTTACAAATACAAGACAAATATTCCTTAAAAAATGATCAAAGAGATGGAGGATCTCCACTTAAAATATAAAGATCATGATGTTTAAGAATGGTGGGATGACAGTGTTAAGAATATGTTATTTGACACATGAAGCTCATAAATGTCTGAGAAGATTCTGCTGAAGGATATAGCAAAAAGATATGGAAATTTGGAAAATTAATCAATATGAGAGTCTAAATTACCTGCAATGGGGATTGGTTTACCTTTTCACATTCACAAGTATTGGGACAGAAAATTAGTATTATATGTGGCAATAAGATATCTTATTGGGATATTGTCTGAGCCAGAATTCATGTCATTTTTCTATGTCACAAAAGACTAAACATTGTGGATAAGGAGAGGTTCATGGCATATCAACTAATCTCATGTTGGTGAATCTTGGAATCTGGAGAGAGGAAAGAAGTATTTCCTAGGCTTATCAGTCAGAGTTTGAGGAAGTTTCAAGCACATAATTTAAGGTCAAAAGAGTGAGAATATAGAAATTTTCTTTTCTAATTAACATTCCTTTTGTCAATTTAGCTTTTTTGGGATTACTCACACAATTACTTCTGTAGGGTAGTTTGTCATTGATAGATGATTACACAAATGGACACTCAGTTCAATAAACGTTGAATCTTGTTCCAGGCATAGGACAAGGCTCTGTCCCAGGTGCCAGAGGTGGAAAGAGATGTGAGATAGAATCTTATACCCAAAGACTTTACAATGGTTCAAAGCCACATCACGATGCTTTGGTAACTTACTCACAATATTTTTTTCCTACAGATAAAAATGTACTTAAAAAGATAAACATTATCATGTATTAAAAATCACTGAGATTTTACTCAGAGAGAGGTTTAATTTTATCTTTGCTACAAGACAGATACTAGTAGTATTTTTGCTCCTGGTGTATATGTGTGTGCATGGGTGTGTGCATACACACACACACACACACATACACCACATATTTTTCATTATTTTATTCCTTCCAATTAGAAAGGGTTCAACCTCTTAGACTGTGATGTTGATGAAATATGTAATTCAAGTCCAATTTTAGATAGTGATTATCAAGATATTGTTAATATCCACATCAAGCTTTTGAACATTATTAAAATAATGATGTGTTCCTGGATATACATTAATTTCATATGAAAATCATAACCAGCTGCCGTTGAGAGAATTAGGTTCCAATCTCTTTTCCTTATTAAACGACACACCATATTTGCTAAATGAGATCTAGTAGCAGTAATCCTTTCCCCATGTCATTTTACATACACCATTGCCTGAAGCATTTTTAGTTAGAGAAATTTCATAGTATATGTAGTACTTTCAGTGGAAAATTATTTTCTGAGTCATGTGGCATCCAAAAGAATAGCTTACGGCACAGTTTCTGTGTGTACAAACTAAAGATACAAATCTCCAATGCTCTTGTGCTCTTCAGCTGCCATATTCTTGTTCATTTCTGGTACATTGCTGTGTTCTGGTGTTGCCAGCTAAAGTAGGTATTATTCCAATTAATTCAATATGAGGATAATATCCAGATACTACAGAAGGTCTTAACTTGGAAGAGCTCTTAGAGATTTCTTTTACACATGAGGAAACTAAGGCCTCAAAGCCCCAAGTTGACTGCTTTGGGGACCAAGCCAGGTCTGGCAGAGCTGAAACGGATTCCTCCCACTCCCATGATGGAGCTTTGTCTTCTAGTTCATGCCTCACTGTCTCTGCTCTGGAAAACTGCTGTACCAGGCCACTTATCCACTCAAAAAACTTTCACTGAGAATGATCTAAATGAATGATTCTATTACTGGCACTAGGGCAGGGGGCTACCAACAAATTTTAAGTCCATTGCTCTTTGTCAGTTGCAGCAGTTAAGCGACAACATGGGGTAGCACATTGCTAATGATGACCCTATTAAAAGGGTGTGTCCATATTCTGATGAAAAGAAGTAATAGGGTAATTTCACCTAGAGTATTTTTGAGATATCTATGAAAGTACAGCTTTAATTGGTAACCAAATGATCTTGAAGAAGTTATCCCTTCAAAATAAGAAACAGAGGGCTGGGGATGTGGCTCAAGAGGTAGCGCGCTTGCCTGGCATGGGTGCGGCCCGGGTTCCATCCTCAGCACCACATACAAACAAAGATGTTATGTCCACCGAAAACTAAAAAAAATAAATATTTAAAAATTCTCTCTCTCTCTCTTAAAAAAAAAATAAAAAACAGACATGACAGTGGTTAGGGAAATTTAAGAATTTGACAGAATGTTGAATCCAAAGGTTTAGCTGAATGGATCATGTGACCCTTTGCAAATATATAATATTAATACTCTATTCAAATAGCCCTTGGAGTTAGTAACTTATGACCTCAAGATTTAGACTGTCTAATTTCTCCATCATCATAACTTCAAAATTGTTCTGTTGTTTGTTCAATGGCTCTCCTACTTAGCAATTTCCATCTCTTACTTAGTGGATGTTCCCCTTGTTTTGATTTTACCTTTTATCCTGGTGCCCTCCTAATATCTCTTGCCACTTCCTGAATTCTCTTTATTAATTTGCTTGACTCAACACTGATCTTTGTTCAGCTTTTTATAGGCCTCAGTTTCATAAAAATGAGAAAAAATTAAGATATTTGCAATCCTGTCTTGAATCAAGGTGATTGAGAACTATCATAAAATGATTCTGGTGATGTAAATGATTTTCATCCACTTTTTTCACATTGAAAGAAATATCAAGTACTTGACTGCCATTTCTCATCATATGATTGAAAATATGAGTAATGTCATTAGGTAGAATTAGAGAGTTCCTTCCTTAAATGCCAAAGTAGTACTTGTGAGAAAGTGTCACAAATAACTTCGTATTGCAGATAGCTCAGATATTCAAGTGACAGGAATGATCCCTGGGGGACATTTCAATCTTGGATTAATTTATTCTCATCGGTGTGCCTTTGATATAGGACCAATAAGGCTGGACACCCAAGGAATTATCAGGAAGCTGGTTTATTTAAGCTGCAGTGATCCAGTGGGGCTAATGTGTAAAAATCTATGGACCCTGGGTCTGGAAATTCTCTTAGATTCAGTGGGGTGATTACATGACAGCGGGAGGATACAAAACAGTTAATCTTTGTCCCATATTATTAGGCTAGACAAAGGTTTCACACATTTTTTTTAACCAGGAAATATAAATAATATCTTTTGTACAACAAAAAATTTGATTGCAGACTTAACTATTACAAGAAAGAGAAAGCTACAAACCACAGTGACCTTTCTGCAGGACTCCCATGAAACCCTGTTGACACTCTTTGTAAACATCTTGTTGACTAGGACAGAAGCTTAATTATGATGGGGGGTTGCTGGAGAAGCTTATATGTTATAATTATGGGGGGGGTCTCTTTGGTGGGAGGGTCCCTTGTGATTGACTCACTTTCTGTATACTGTTCTTGATTTTTGGAATCTGACAAAGTCTCTACAGAGTTTGATGAAGGATTGTTCTGCTAATTATAAATGTGGTTGATGGAAAATTTAGAAAATAAGAAAAAAATGTAACATTTTTTTCCTCTACATACTTTAAAATAATTACCTTGACTGCCTTTTCCTCTGAGATACTATTGTAATTATCAAACAGAAAGACACCCTGTGGTAGCTGTGATTTGCTATATCACCATTGCCCATGTAAATAGAGTTTTATTGCTTAGAAATTTTATGTCTCCCATTACTTTGTGAGCCAGTAGAAATGAATGAAAAGATGACCCTCATCTCACTTTCTCTTTCAGATCTAATACAAATGCATCTAACAAGAAACTCTGAGAAAAAAAATTATAGCCTTTAAAGAAAGCACACCACTGAATGGTGAATTGGAAAATGCACACACAAATCTACAATGTCTGGTATACTAAGAAGACAGGAAAACAAAGCCAGCTAACTTGGTTTCTTGGGGAAAACAATTGTATGGTTGGTTAGCTCCAGTCTTTTGAGTGAATAGGGGAAAGCATGTTCCAGACAGGAGAATCTATACTTAAGAGTGAGAGGTGAAAGAGGATGTCACATTCAGGAGACTGAAGGTAGTTTGGTATGCTGAGGAGGAAGAAACAACCCTGAGAGGGTAAAGGATGAAGGGAGAGGAATAAGGCTCCAGACCTATAGTCATCAGCTCATTAGGATGTGTTAACTCTTATTCTGCAAATTATAGATATTAACCAGGAGGCCTAAGAGCTGTTTCATCCACCTCTGCTTCTAACCAGAACAGAAATTTCCTTTTTCACTTTTAATTTTCTTTTGGGAATAGAACTGGACTCATGACATTAGAACTGGACTCATGACATTAGACCTAGTGACAGGGAACTCAGAGACATGAAATCATTATTCCATTCAAGTCATCAAAACAGCAACAAAAATGTGTATTCTTACTAAACTGAAGCAGAGGTCCTTATGTCAACAGGCCGCTGAATTGTGTGCACTTAAGAGTTTGTAAACAAAATAATATACTACTTTTTGCAAAACCATGGAAGGACTTATAAGGATAAGATGGTCTTTATGTCCTCTAAGGTGGTAGTAAAAGTATTTGATTTTTGGTAATATTTCTAAGCTGGTTGAAATGCTATTAATAAGGTCACTAACAATAATGATAATAATAATATCTTCTTAATATAATAGTTTCAAGATACACTCTTAAGGAAAGTTTGAATTAAACTTTTGAGTAAATTGTGTAGCTTCCTTCTTTTCTCTCAACCTGAGATGGAGTTAATCCATTCCAAAAAAATAAATTAACAAATAAATAAATTAAATGGTATTTGTTGTAACTAAAGACATGCCTATGATCACTCTGAGTTCCCCACCCTCAGTGCCAGGCATGTATATACCCTCAATTCAGACAGCATTTCATGGCCTAGAACATAATTATATCACCTTTGTTATTTTTTATTTTTCCAGAAAAATATCTTAATTTCATATTTTTCCATAAAATTACTATTGTTATCTTTCTCTACTGCTTCTTCACAGTTTATTTGAATGTTCCACCTTGTGTACATTGATATCAACACAAATTACTTTCTGCTGCCCTTTTATCAAAATGCATGGAGTACAAGGTACATGTTAATAAGATCTTTTGTTTTTTTAACACGTATCTCTGAGCCATGTACTTTTTTCCAAGAATCCTGCAAATTTTAAGTAGGCTGCATTTATTCTAATACTTTAAATCAATCATTAGGAGGGACTATTAAGAAATGAATATGCCTAGAGGCTCTGTTAGCTATCTATTAGCCTCACTTTGACTATTGCCATATCTAAAAATTGAATGTTGTCCCCTTTTCTTCCAGCTGTGTCTTTACCCTAAACTCTGCTCTAATTCAAGGAGAAACTGCTGATTTTTACCCTCTTGTATTTAATTCTGCAATTAAAATATGAACTTTTAAACCTAAAATTCCACCGGAGCATTGGTAAACAGCAGGAGAAACACATATCTGAGCGTGTTCACGTTTCTGGCATATGAAGCCCCACAGAAGAGGGCTTATTTTATATTAGTCTTTTGTATTTTTACATTTGACTGATTGAGTCAATGGAAACCAGCCCTAATTGTTGCTTTATAGGCGGACGATGTTTTCCATCACTGACACATACTGAACCAAACCTTCAGGGAGTAAAACAGGGCTGGACTGCTGTTTTCTGTTACTCTGCAAATCAAAAAAAGATTGGTAGTTCTGATTAATCTTTTATTTCGTTTAGTTGCCTACACAACACTCTGCCAAATTACTTCATAATAAATAATAAAAGTTGCTGAGAACTCTGTGTTTATTCTCACTACCAATCCAAATAAAAGGTTTTCTGTAAATGAGTTATTTCTAATAAAGCACAAAGCCTGAAGAAAATTATTAAAAGCAAATTTGCCTCATGGTTTTATGTTAATAGAATGCACAAAACGTGAGAATAAGTTTAACTAATGGTGATGTGGTTTTAAAGATTCTAGAAAATCTAAAGGCAACAAAGCAATTCCAAATGTATCTCTTCATCTTGCAAAATGAAATTTAATGAATAAAACTTACTATTAGGGTAAACATGATGCTATTCAGATTCTGGTGGACTTCAGAAATATAATTCATTGAGCATGTTAGAATAATATTTTTTTTAAAAAAATGCGCTAAAATAAAATAAGCATTAGATTCTAAATAAAAAAAACTGCATTTAATAACAAACAGAGTGTAATGTTGCCATACACACTTTCTCAATGGGAAAATGAGTTAAAGAAGTCATTTTTATGCAAGAACATGGGGAACATCAAAGTATGATTACTCGTAAGCACACGTCTAGTTCTTTTCAAAACATGGAGTAGTTAAATTCATTTATGTTATTAAGCTTTCTCAGCACTATCCATCACCACTTCCATTTTGTCTTATAGTCAAGGTTAAATTATTTATCAAAGATAATGACTGAGTTTGTGCCCATGCCAAGATTCAGCTCATCACAGGAATGGTTTTTATATCAGACTACCATAGTAGACCCATCGAAACAGATGATCAAAGAATTATTAACAAACATGACATCTGGAAACTGTTTCGGTGGTGCAGGATGCTAAAGCAAGTGTATGTGGGCAATTAATTGATTTAGCACATTTAAGGGAAGTTTCTTCTCAATTACAATACTTACTGGGAAATAATGGTGCACTAAAGAAACCCCGTTTTCCATGGCTAGAGTTACCACTATGCCATTTCCTTCCTTCTCAGTGGACGGTGCAGGCACTTAAGTTGAGGGTTTGAGCTATAAAATGTGTCTTAAAATGCTAGTCAATAGGATATTGGATAACTTTCTAGAAATTTTCAAAAGATCTGCTCCTAATACATTAAATTATATGGCTTCAGATGTATTTAGTTATTTTGCTTGACTGTTACAGTGACTTCCCTCACCTAATAACTCAAACACCTCTTAAACTACTGAACAACCATTAGGATATGCATTGATTCTATAAGCGGCAGGTTACAAGAGTATTTTACACAGTCAAGAATTTTTAGAACTCAAAGGCTTCCTCTATTATATGTTAAACGGCTACTTGTCTGAGAGACAAAATGGTACATGAAGTTGAGCCCAGTGTCATTAATGGCTACAAACCAAACCAAAGAAAAACAAACAAACAAAATAATAGTCACATCTAGATCCATGGCAAAAGAGTTAAACGTGCTACAGAGGCCATGGTGTTTAATTGAAGCTGAAAAATAATTGGAAGATAAATAAATAGATGAAGTGAAAAGTTTGTAAAACATGTAGGTCTGGATGAAATTAGAAAAACTTCCTGACCAAATTGTAAAAGTCTTATTTGAGACTTTGTTTCCAAGAAAATATCTTATTTTGTGTTCAGCCTTATAATTAAAGAGAAATGAGGGAAAAAGTATTAGACCATATACGAGGAGCTGAATTAAGTTAATTAAATGAACATTTATAAGTCTCTGGTATGTGCCAAGCATAGGCGCTATTACTTATTCACAGATACATCAACAAGTCATTGTAAGAAGAGGTGAAAGAAGATAGTACCACCATGCTAGCTCTGTGAGAGCACATACCAGAGGAACTAAACTCTGCACAGAGCAGTAGGCAGGCATCATAGAGAAGAAAACCTTTCTTCTGACAGCAGGCACCATGTAAACAAGCTCAAAATGAGATAAAGGGTCCCCTAGAAAGGCCATGCCAGCCCCTCCCAACACTATCACTCTCATCCTGTTGAATTCACCATGTTTTGGTCTAGCCACAGCCTTGCAGACTTTCTCATTCATCCTTCTTTGTGTTCTAGACTTGAAAGAATGGGGAATATCAACACCAGTAAATCTCACTCACAAAACATGATGGAAAAAAACAACAACAACCACAAAAAAAAAAAAAAAATGCCAATTTATTTATTTATGATAAATCTAATAAATTTTAAAAAAACTACTTGTGTTGTTCTGGACATGGAATTCTGTCCCCATGTAGAAAACCAGAATTATAAAAGATTAAATGTGGATCAGAATAAGGACATCTGCTTCAAAGTTGGAATGGGCAGGAACCTTACATTTTGATCACATGAGGGGGTTGTCCCTGTGTCAGTGACATCCTGTCTCCGGACATTCTCTTCTTACACAAAGTATGCTTTACAAATGGCATTCATTAAAGGTGCAGAGATTGACCAAATTAACTCTTACAGGGCTATTTATGTCTTGCTAATAAGGTAGGCCATAACCTATTGAAGTTTTGAGAAAGGGGTTAGGAAATGGAAGTTTTTAAGTTGAAAAAAGATTGACGTAGTCATAGGAAGAGTGCAGAAAACAGGCGGGAGTTAGCTGAGGGCATCTTTGTGTACATGAACATAGGTTTTCAGGTGTGGTCAAAATATACATCTCCTGTGGGTAAGAAAAAGGAAAAATCATGGTCATAAACCTATCAACCATAGGGAATTGAGGCAGGATGGACAAATAGAAGTCGTGTTATGACAGCCTTGTATGATGTGCTAAAAATCTTGAAGTATGACTGAAGAAATATACAGAGGAGAGGCCACAGCAGACTTGTCTTTTGTAAACTTTCCCTAGTGGCCATTTTTTTTTAAAAAAAAGTTTACTTGCAGAGTATAAGAAGCAACATCAGGAGATCATTTAAATAACACAGCTTCTATAGTCATCCAAGTAGTAAATGTTGGTGGTCTGAAATTGAGGCGGCAATTATGGAAGAGAGAAGACAGCCAGACACGGTGTCACACACCTGTAATCCCAGGAGCTCGGGAGGCTGAGGCAGGAGGATCACAAGTTCCAAAGCCAGCCTCAGCAATTTAGAAAGCTCCTAACCTAGTGAGACCCTGTCTCTAAATAAAATATGAAGAAGACTAGGGATATAGCTCAGTGGTTAAGTAACTCTGAGTTCAATTCTTGTGTGTGTGTGTGTGTGTGTGTGTGTGTGAGAGAGAGAGAGAGAGAGAGAGAGAGAGAGAGAGAGAGAGAGAGAGAGAGAGAGAGAGAGAGGAGAAAACAGATTTAAAAGATACTAGTGAAGTGTGGCGACTAAGACCCAATGTTCATGGTTGATTGGGAAAGGACAGTTTGGAGTCCACAATTATGCTTTTTTTTTTTTTTTTTTTTTTTTTGCCCTAGAATGTGTAGAGTGAGCAGCAAGATTGGAGACAATACTGAGTTCATTCAGGAAGTGTATTTGAGGTATCAGGCATTTACTTGGAGTAGAGAGCTGGAAGTTTGAATCTGAACCTCAAAAGAGATACATATAGTGAAGAGAGATGGCGTTTAAGTAGTGGTTGTCATCTAATCATGAAATTAGATGACAGAGAATGTGTATTGAAAGAGGGTGTGTGGGCTGAGATGATCAAAGTAGCAAATATCTCTGAGGAACACAGCTCATTGACAATAAAGAATTGAGTAGAAGAATAAGAGGAAACTAGAATACGTAAAAAAGACCAAAGAGGAAGAAGCAAAAACAGAACTTATAGTCATGGGAATTTGGAGAAGGGAATGGTCTATAGTATCAATTTCTACAAGGAAGTACAAATATTAGATGAAATAAAATGTCTCCTTTGGATTTTGCAATAGAAAAATTATTTTTGATACTAGCAAGGGAGTTTCAGGGAATTTCCAAGAGCAGTGGAAAGAGGGATTAATGGAAAGTGACAAATTGGAATGACAATTAGAAATGACTCTTGTAAAAAACAGTGAAGGAAGTGATAAAGACACAATGGCTAACTAGAGAGAAAGGCTGTTGTAGTGTCTGTGCATCGTCACTTTTTTTGAAAGCATGGTGTTGCCCTGCACATGCAGATTAGCTGGTTTCTCATCAGATGGAAAGATCATTGAAGACAAGGATTGCATTTTACCTGGTCATGATTCTCTCTCAAGTCCATCAAGTACCTTGTAAATGCTTATGAAATTAGTGACGAGTGAAGAAGGATGAAAAACTGAGGACATATATTCTTCAATAACTGAAAGAAAAGAGCTCATAGAGAGAAAAAGGCTCCAAATTACTAAAGAAAAAACTAACAAAGCAGTTATTGACAAACTGATTTGCCTGTAGGCTGGAATCCAAATCATGCTCAGAAGTTTTTATTTTTGAGCAAAAAGATTTCTCTCCCCTTCTCTAAATTAAATGTGTAGATGAGAGACAAGGAAACTGAGGCAATTCATTCTGGACAACCTTGCTTTCCTTAATGATATAGGAGGAATTTATTAGGTGGCTAATAAATGTCAGGCACATATATTTCCTAATATCGATTCCTTCATGAATCTAAGTTCATAAGACAGATCTGTCTTTAGTTTTTTCTTCTTTCTCTTCCTTTTTTCTTTTCTTTTCATTTTTGTATAATGTTTGTCAGATTTTGATGTCAGAATTATCCTGGATTCATAAAATCGATTTGATTGCCTTCCATATTTTCTTCTGTGTTCTGGAACAAATTATATAGAATTGAGTTTACTAGTTCCTTTAAAGTTTCAAATAATTCACTAGTAAAACAACCCCTGGAGAATTTGGAGTAATTTTTTGAAATGTTTTTCATTATGTCTACAGTTGTTATTCAATTCAGATTTTTCTAATTTTTATAAAATTTTATTGCTAGTTTATATTTTTCATGAATGTCTTCCATTTCACAAGTTTTACACATGTATGAGCATTATATAGGGTCTTACATTGCAAACTCTTATACATTTCACTGTATTTGCTTTTAGTACCCTTTCTGTAATTTTATTTATTTTCTCTTTTTTCCTAATCAGAATTTCTAAATACATTTACTTTCATTTTATTGCCAGTAATCTCTGAGTTCATTAATTCTCTTTTTCCTGATTTTAGCCCATTACATTTTTCTTTTTAAATATTATTTCATTTTTTGTTTTATTCTTAGTTAATTTGTTTTATTGTTTTGGAATTCTTGTTTAATAATGTGCATGTGTAAAGTCATGATGTTCCCTCTGAATGAAGGCTTTTACCATTGACTTCTCTGAACTGCTTTCTGTTATGTTGTTTTTTCCAGATAAGTCTTTGATCATCCTTTTATTTTTCTTTGTATTCTATGTCCTTGTAGCTGTTGTGAGTACCATAGAGTTGAATTACTCTAACCTAATCGGAAAAGATTTATATGCGGGCTTAACTAGTTCATTTTGAGAGTCACAAATGATGTTTGGTCTTTTTTGTTTGTTTGTTTGTTTGTTATTGTTATTACTCTCCATGCTTTATTAACATTTATTTTTTCCTATGTTAGGTGATCTGTTTTATTTGCTTTCATTTTCCCATATATATGAAAGTTTATTGCAATCTTTAAACGTTTGTGAACATTGGTGTTTAATCCTAATTTTTTTAGAATTGCTTTAAATTCTAATTGTTGTAATTACAAAAAGTTGAACCTATATTTTCTCTTCTTACAAAGATAAATAGTAAAATAATTGTAAAGCAAAGAAAGGAGAGAGGAAACCTCCACTAGTTAGGAGACATTTATTCAAGATCAGGGGGAAAGAAGTAGTCTGTTTTCATTACAACTTTTTCTTTTACTCAATTTATCAAACATATATACACGACCAGAAAAACTCCAAATCATGTACAATTGCAAGAATAGGATTTTAATTAGAAGTTAAGTTAGACTCCGTGTGTATATAAAATGTAAAAATACATTCCACTGTCATGTATACCTAAAAAGAACAAATAAAAAAAATTAACTTTGTAATTCTGTTAGAAAGAGAAAAGGGCAGTAAAAGAAAAAGAACAATATAAAAATTTTCTTTTTCATTTCTAATGTGAAATTTGGTGATTTGCTTATGCTCACCAATACCATTAGTTACCATGGAAATAAAATTCAGCATTATATACCAGGGTTCCTTTTTTAACTGGATTATATTTTTATGCTATGTATAAATTTCTAAGAATATTTTCTTTGAATTTAATAATATTGTATTTATAAAACAAATATACTTAAGGAATTTTACTTACTACTTAAAGCTACTTTTCTCGTACTTAAATTTAATTAACAATCTCTACCACTGAATAATTTTTAGTAAGTTTCTCAGGAAGAATATACAATATTTCAATATTTCCTGATCTCTTCTATAGATTATAGTAATCTTTCTGTTACCTTCATATGGAATTCTTGAATCATTTGGCTTACAATATTATGTGCCTTATTTATTTTCTTCCATTTTGCAAGGAACTAGTCTAATTGTTATTTTGTTTTCCTTAATGATTCCGTGCTGGATATTGTCTCTGGCAGAGGGCATCCATTCCCCACTACCTTTGGTATCCTTGTATCACAGGGTCTAGGCTGGGTACTACATTTCCCAGAATCTCTTGCCAGCAGAACTCTGGATAAAGTTTGGGTTCCACAAGGAAAAGGCAGTCACATGAGATTTTGAAGGAAAAATTATTTTATTTCCTTGGACAGTGGTGACATACTTCAGCTTTGACAACTGAGTTTTTGCAATGTTCTTCATTATCTCCTGCCGTTCATTCACCTGCCTTAGGGCCACAGAGCAGTTGTGAAGTCAGCAGTAGTTTCTTACAGGCAGAAATTACTTCAAAAATTCAGATTTCTTGGCAGATAATTTTATTATAGAATTACAAATTGTGTAACTCTGCTATAAAATTGTTCCACAAATCTCTTCTTACCAGAGAATTATGATGTGTCCTTCCTCAATCCTAGCTACAGAAACAGGAAAACATTTTATTATATTATTTATTTTATTATATCTCCTTGCCAGAATAAATGTGGGAAGGGGATCATTTCCTGCTAAGCAGCATCTTTTTGTCACACATCCACAATTCATCCTTAATGTCCAATTTGGACCACCCCATTCTGAGAATCTTCTCCTCACTGCCTACTTCAATCCCCCTCCTCTTTACCTGATCCTCTGTGACTAGGACATTTTGGGTAGTGCATTGTTAGTTGCGGTTCTCCAGAAAAACAGAACTAATAAGATAAATGTTTTCTTTACTTTCTTATTCCCTTATCATGTAGCATAGTACATGTTGACTTTTTATTAGTATTTAAATATTACATCATAGTATTAAAGTTATGGGAATAAAAGTAAATATCACTCAAGTACTTTACTTCCTCTTCTGGGGAAGGGATTAGTTAGTACATTTTGGTTGTATGCAGGATAGTTGTTTTATGTTAGGTAATATTTTGACCTTGTTTTGGGGGATAAAGTTATGGTTTAGAAGATATGTATGGGTTAAAATACATATTAACATGATTGTAATTTTTTTTATCAGCTTGACTTGGCTAAATGATGCACAGATAGCTGTCAGATACTATCTGAAGTTGTATTTGTGTATTTCCAAAAGAAATTACCATTGGAATTAATAAAAATTGCCTTCACCTATATGGATGGCCATCATACAATCTGTTCTGTGCCTGATTAGAACAGAAAGGGTGGAGGAAGGATGAATTGTGGGTTTGAGCTAGAAGTTTTATCATTTTCTGTCCTAGGACATCAGCATTATTCTATAGTTTGCGCCTATGGATTCAGACTGAGTTATACTATTGGCTTTCCTGGTTGTTCAGCTTTAAAATGGCAGATCATGAGACCACTTGGCCCCCATAATTGCATAAACCAATATGTTTGTGTGTGTGTGTGTGTATTCATACATATACATATATCCATATCTATGTCAATAGAAATGTAAATAATCATAAAGATACAGTATTAAATAATAACCACATAAGATTAACTGTAGCCTATACTGTACTGATATAATTCCATAGCCACCTCCTATTGCTATGGCAATGAGAGAAGAAGTTATGAGTATCTAAAATGCTGTCTGCTGGAAACTACTCATCTCTGTATGGAAATTCATCTCTCCAGTAAATTTGATATTGCAGTAAAAAGTGATCTCTTGTGATTCACATATGTTTTTCACCATATTTAATACATATAAAATACAAAATATGTGTCAACTAACTATGTTTCTGGTTAAACTTCTGGTCAATATCAGCCTATTAAGTTTTTGAGGAGTCAAAAGTTGTGTAATTTTTCAACTGCACAGAGAAGAAGACGAGTCAGCATCCCTGACCCTCATGTTGTCCAAGGATCATGTGTAGTTATTTGTGGATGATAGTAGGGTCTGTCTCAAAAATCCTAAAGTCATGTGTTGCAATTAACATACAGGAACCTGCAAAAGTCACTAAACAACTTTTCTATCTGCATTGCTATTTCAAATATCACTGGATCTTCCCCAATCTTATGTCTCAAGTGGGTGAAAAGCTTGCACAGCATCCTGGACTTTTAGAACCTTCTCTTGCTTTGGGCACCACTCAAAACTAATAGATTTTTATGATAGTCTATAACAGTACTCTAGTCACACATCCACATAAGGAATGTTTGCCTAATCCATGTAGGCCCAGAAGAAGTTGTGTTTTTTCCCTAGTTATTGGAGGTCCAGTTGCAAGAACTTACCTTTTACCTTAGAAGTGGTATCTCAACATGCTCCATACCACTGGAACCCTTGAGATTTCACTAAGGTAGAAGGACACTGAATTTTATTTGTATTTATTTTCCACCCTCTGCCATACAAAAATCTTGCCAATTACTGGAGAGTAGTTCTTACTTCTAGCTCACTAAGTCCAATTTGCACAAAGTCACTAATGTGATGGACTAATGTGATATTTTATGGAAGGGAAAGATGATCTAGGTCCTCATGAACTAAATTATGAGTTAGGGCAGGCATATTTAATATACCTCTAGCTAGGCTGGTGAAGGTGTATTTTTTGCCTTTTCTGCTGAAAGTTAATTACTTGATGGAGGGACTTGTGAACAGGTAGAGACAAAAATACACTTGTCAAATCAAAAACTGCATCCAAGGTGACAAGATATATGTTAATTTTCTCAAACAAGGAAACTACATCTCTTACAATAGCTACAAATGTAGTTACCACACTACCACACAGTTAAGTTTACAGTAGTCCACTCACACTCTCCCAGATTCATCTATCTGGGACATATAGGAGAGATATTTGAGGATGTGGAGGGAATCCTCACCCAACATCTTGATTTCACTAATCTCTGCAGTCCCTGGAGGAGTGCAGTATTGCTTTTGACTTAATGCTTTTCTAGGTAATACCAATGACTTTCTCTTGGCTTTCCTACTATGACAGCCCTCACTCCACAGTGGATCAGGGAACAAATGTAGAGATTTTACCAACTATAAGTACTTCAATTCCAATTACAGGTTTTGGAGATGGGGAAATAACCAAAGGGTAGGTTCATGGACCCACTGGACCCATCGTGAGATGAACCTGAAGTAAAACTCCATTCATCACCTGAACTCAACAAACTCATTCTTTGAGTAGAGGTTCACAGTGACATTTTGTGTCTTCTGGAATCAGTGTCAGCTTGGGGCTACTAATTAGTAGTCCCTGAAAGGCCTTATTGTTTACTTTTTCCTAGTATATGATTGTCCTAGTAAAAAGATAATAGTTCCTATGGGGAAGCCCGGGAAAAATATAAAGAATATAAATTTGGGGTAGTGTCTGTGGGTCCTACCTTGAGGGGACACACCCTCCCCTTTGTTCAAGGGTTTCTACATCTATAAACTTGTTAAAGTCTGGAAACTGATTCAGGGGCTGCAACGTTCTGTCTTTATGATTTAAGTTAGATTTAGGTTCACTTGACCTATAATATTTCTGTTTATACAGATCCAGTAAAAATTGAGGAGGATTCTTTATTAGTCAGCTTTGCATCATCGTGACCAAAATATGGAACAAGAACAACTTAAAGGGGGGAAAGTTTATTTTGGCTTGCTCTTCCAGAGGTTTACTCCATGATGGTTGGAAACCATTGCTCTGAGCCCAAGGTGAGGCAGAACATCATGGTGGAAGGGTATGGTAGAAGAGTGCTGTTCCATTCAGAACAACCAGGAAGCAGAAAGGAAGGGGAGAGGTAAACAGGGAACATGAAACCTTCTAAGGCACAAGAGAAGTGACCCATCTCCTTCAGTCCTGCCCCACCTGTCTACAATAATCATTGACGTCTTTCAAACTATAATGGACTGATTAGGTTACAGCTCTCATAATCAAGTCATTTTACCTCCAAACTTTCCTGTATTAACACAGGGAGCTTTGGGGGAATACCTGCTATGTAAACCATAACAGTTGCCTATCTATTTCACTTTGAGGAACACATTCACCATAGTGAATGCTATAGGTGTGTGTGAGTCAGACTATTCTGGTCATGATTTAGGCCTTGCCATTTATTTCAATGAATATGCCCACCTTGACTTTGTAGTTGAGTGATGCCATGTGGCCTCAGCCACCCCAGGATTCAACTATTTCCATTGTATTTAGGTTTTGCAATTGGACTGCTGTAGTTCTCACTCATAGGCCTGGCATACAGAGAAGAGAAATCATGGAGCTGTACAAGGCTGGTGAAGTACCCTTCACAAATTTATTTCTCAAAGTAGTTTCTAAAGTTACATCTTCTAAATTCTCCCACTGTGGGTGAGTGGTCTTAAATTCACTCTAACATTCCAATTTCCCTAAGCCTTTGAGTGTCTTCCTCTGAAAATCCTGTAGACATATTAAAAACATTGATTAAACTGTATGTGTTAAATGCATGAACATTATCATAGATGAAATATATAAAAAATTCCATTTTGTAAAAAAAAACAAAGATTAAAAATCCAATTTTTTCCCTCTTAGCATTTCAATAAAGAGCTACAGATGTGCTTACGCCAAGTACTTTTTCCAAATCTATCCATATATTTATTATTCACTACTGCTTTGGCAGAGGCCTGACCCTTTCTTCCAGACAACTGGCAGAATTACCAGAAAATGTTCAAAAAACATTATTTCTCAGGCAGTTGATGATAGATGACATTTTGTGCCTGCTAAGTGATTTACTTGGGTCAATAAAAGATGGACAAAAATGTAAGTTGTAATAAATTCCATGTACAAAGGTTGAAAGGTACGGATGTATGGTTTAAGTGGACAGATGTATATGTAAAGAGGAAAGGTATCACCACAGATATAAAAGGGTGGCTGCTAGAGTTGATTATCATTGGTACACAACCTAGTATTCAAGAAAAGATGGGTGGAAACTTCTCTTTGATCTCTGTAGCCCGTTTGCTCTGCTTCTGGAGTCACGTTTTCAGTCAACTAGGTGCTACCCATGTTTCATCATTAGCATTTACAACTTTCAAAAATTAAAAAGATTAACCATTATGTCTAGAGTGCTTTTTAAATTTCCATATTTTGGATTTGTTGTAAATATTTTGTTAGGTTAGTGAATGCAAAAAAATAAAAGAACAAAGGAAAAAAAAGTCAGAAAAAGATAATTGCCTTTGCAGTTTATTAGTCAACTACTTGTATTTTTTTTCCTGATCCTGGGGTTCAAAGTCAGGGACTCTCATACGCTAGACAAGTACTGTACCCACAAGTT
Source organism: Spermophilus citellus (assembly GCF_964194105.1). Classification (NCBI taxonomy): domain Eukaryota; kingdom Metazoa; phylum Chordata; class Mammalia; order Rodentia; family Sciuridae; genus Spermophilus; species Spermophilus citellus. The sequence continues at coordinate 133,844,637 of NC_138186.1, read as the reverse complement.
ACACTCCCAGCTCTTACCTGACTTTATGACTTTGGCCACTTTCATAATCAGGATATTCCACGAGCTCCATGTTTACATCTACCAACTCCCAGCAAAAATTTCTGTTCACTTTCAGGACATTTACATTCAGACTAGAGAGATATTTCCAGGAAAAACATCTTCCAAAGTACTTGATTTGAATTTAACCATTGAAAAATGGCTAAATTGAAATTTTCAATACTTAATCTCTCTATTCTACTGAATATTTTATACCTCACTCTATATTAGAGTTGGTCAGGAAGAGAATCTCTTCAAAAATAATTTTTAAAAATATTCTGTGCTTGGGTATATAGCTCAATAGTAGAACTCAGCCCAGCATGTATGAAGTCCTGGATTCAATCCCCACTACCACAAATTAAAAAAAAGAAACCCTCAAGATATTCTGTTGTAGGCCAGAATCTAATATCATATTCAAGATAGGAAAAATTTTGAGCAATTATTTCAGAATGCACAGAAACTTCAGTTTTAATAAGAAATGAAGACTCCTGGATAAGACTGTCTTGGCTTTTCCACAAATCTTTGTTGCTGTTTTAGGTTGCTGTTAAATAAATGTTAAAATTTTGAAATAGTAACACATAGCAAGAGAGACTTCTTGGTCTGGGACTCATCGAGAGTCTTATGAAACCTTGGCAGTGCTGGTGTAAGGCCAGGCATGCTTCTACCAGGCCAAGATCCCACCTGGAAAGATGCTTTCTGTTTCTGCAGGTCATTGCCCTTTTCCTCTACAGCAGCAGAAAAGGAACAGCTCCAAGGAATAGCTCAAAAATAGAGCCCAGCATTGAACATAATTGACTCATATCAGGATTGTGATGTCCTCTTCTAAAAGGCACACAGATGGAAGAAATACAGGACACAGTTATTCATAATGAGTGCCAAGAATGTCTGATGGCTTGGCCTTACATTTTATACTATTTAACTTCTTATTAAATCAATGAAGAATATGTGTATAATGAAAGGTAAAATAACTTTGTAGTTTTTCCATCATCTCAAATATGGAACACCTATAAAAATGTATAGCATGTACATATAATTATATTACATATGATCATATAATAGTAAAAGAATATGATTATATATTAATTAGTGCTAATATTATTTGTAATACAATGCTCTGGATTATGATTTTCAACCTATTTTAATGAACTTTTGTCAGATTCATTGATGTATTTGCAAGATTGCTATCTTATACTTACTGGGTTAAGCACTTTGCAAGACTTCTTTACATTGAACTTCCCTACACCCTATGAAGAGTATTTCTGCCCAATATGAGTTCCCACTGTGGCCCTGAATGAGGAGATAGGGAGTGAAATAAGAATAAATATCTTTCTAGTTGCTTTACGTTGAGCTCATTAAATTGCCACAACACACCTATAAGAAAAATAACTATTATTAAGTATTATTAACTATTATTATTAAGTACCCCCATGAAAATCTGCACCACAGAGAGGATAAATAATGTGTTCAAGTTTACCTCTTAGAAACATCTGGGACAGAAGTCAAGCTATCCCTGCTCTACCTGTTTGCAACATGAGGAGGATAAAGTAGAAAATTTGATTTCCTTCTCACAAAGAAGAGGTTACTAAGGCTCAGATGGGATATGTAGAAGGGAAATGAAGAGTAAACAGAAAATTCTAGAGTCAGTTCCTAGAAAAATGTGATAAAACTCAGAGACTGGCAACTTAGTGAACTAAGGGTTTTGAGGAGAACAGTGTTTTTTGTTTGTAGACAGGATGAAGAGTGGCGCCCTGATTGAAATGGAGTGCAAAAGTCCTATGAGGAAGGAAAAAAATTGACACTGGCTTGACCCTCAAGTATATTTTGAGCATATTCTATTTCTCCTTATTAAAAGAAATTCAATTTGATAGATGAATAGAGGAAGGGAGGGGTAGGGAGAGTGTTTCAAAGAGTAAGGTTAAAGTCATCACAGCTTGACAGCAATCTTAAAAGTCAAAAAGTATGCTAGAATGGCAGGTATTTGAAACTCACTGTTAGAAACAATTTTATTTTAAACACATGTGCTTTCTTAATGATACTGCTAGCTTGGTGGCTGTGCAGCCCGCCTTCTGCAGGAAGTGCTGATTTGCTTAATTCTATTAAGCCTGTAAGAAAGGTAAATCTGTCTCCTGAATTTAAAGGGCCTCTGCTCCAAAGTAAGTTTGACATTGGCCAATAATCACCCTGACATTCCTGTGGCTTTGGCTGCTCTCAAAGCAGCTGAATGGCACCAAGAGAAGAGGCTGAGTGAAAAGACTGGGTTATAGCACAGGCTCATCCTGTCAGTGCCAAGAAAGGTTGTTATTCTTAAAGTAGCACCAGTAGAGATGATGCCCATTGTGTGCCACCAGGGTGGCTGCCCTTGGGGTGAGCATTGGGAAAGTTCTTAAAACCAATAGCAGTAGAAGGAATGGCATGCTGCCTAAAGCATTCCTGAATTAAAGGAGTGCATTGTGAGAGTGGTCTTTGAAAACTGCATGGTTCACAAAGGTGGACTGTGCAAGCTAGCATACCTGAAGAGTCGGGATTATATTTTGAACACCATTTTATCTCCAAATAAATCTTATAATCTACCGACTGTATGGCCTCATACTTTATAAATGGTCCTTAAATATCTGATGCCATTAGAATCTTGCTTCTATAAAGGGTGATCATGTTGATTTGTATGGCATAATCTTGTTTTATCTAATGATCTTTTGGTCCTATTCAGTTGGCATATGTCCAAATATTAAGATTTTATTCAATATTTATTATTAAGAGTTATGTAAAAAAATCAGGATAGTTCTTCTACACCTTTCCTTTATTTTTAGTTCCTGTCATTTTCTTACTTGTATATGCATCTCACATACATCTTCCCATGTATATGAGATGCATATACACGGGAAGATGACCAACAATAGCATATTTCTTTGTCCTTTTAATTTTTGTTTCTTTCCAGGTTCAAGGAGAATGGGCAAGGCACTCAGGCATGAGCAGCTAATTCCTTCTGTCTTGGTGATGGTGAAAGAAGCATTAGGTTCTGATCCCTATTGGCCACTCATGTGAAAATCAGTGCAATTTCTGCCATGGGGCATGAAACATTCACAATACTACTCAGATCCTAGTAGGAAGGGTCATTAGGAAACATGGGAAAATATTGCTATGTACACATAGCATATATGTAGAAAATGGAGAATGAACATTGTAGTCTAAAATATATAGCAGAGTATTCAAGTGTTCTTGCTAAGGTGATATTATCACCTACCAATTATAGATTTGTAGCTGTTTATCGTACTATTTGGTAACATGCTTTGAATTTTGCAATAAATTCTTCTTTCTTTAATGGACTAAAAAAATAAAAGTACCATGTTTATTTTATTTTTTTAAAGTGTACTTTGTTTTTATGCATCATGAAGGCCAGAGCTATAAAACACACCAGACCAAAACTTTGGCAGCAACAACTTCAAAAGTTATTATTTTAGAAAGACAATTCCAAAAAGACAATTTTACATATGCAATCACAGAAGGTGAGTCTATGTATCATTCTTTTAAGCATGAGTTTTCATTTAGATAATTGACTGCTGGTTTAAGTTAATTTTGCCCATTTCAATTCCAGGTTGTTTTGTGCATGCATTGGGCAGGAAGCAATAGTAGAAAATGTGGTTTCATTAGTGGTAGAACTCCTTAAGCTTAAAGGATGTCCGTTTTGTATCAGCAGATGCTTCAAATTGAAAATCAGTTAATTCTAATAATGGGTTTTTTCCCCTTTGTGGTTGCTGGAATCAAAATAAAGTTTTGAAATTCATTCTCTCAAAGTGAAACATCTGAGATCATTATGAATTTGAAAGGGCAACATTGAAGTATTTGTTTTGTGGGAATAATATGAATAGACATCTTGGTGGAGCACATCATTATGCCTAACAATGTTGTCACTAAATTTAGAAATGTATGGAGGAGTAATATATTTGGAAATGATTGTGCTATACACATAATTCATAATTTCATCCAAACAAGCTGAATATTCTACCAATTGAAATAAAAGCTACAGTTGCCAAAATCCATAAATATTTTTTTCTGTTTATGCAATTGGAGTTACTAAACTTTTGTGACAAATTTAATATTGCATTAGAAATATCTTCAGCTTGATAGTATACTTTGTCCTTACAGCCTCTTATCAGTAAGATTTAAGAATATTTGATATTTTGGGGGCTGGAGTTGTAGTTCAGTGGTAGAGCACTTGTCTAGCATGTTTGAGGTACTGGGTTCGATCCTCAGCACCACATAAAAATTAATAATCAAAATAAAGGTATTGTATTCATCTACAACTAAAAATGTTTTTTTAAAGAATGTTTAACCTTTTGAATAATTATCAATCAACCTTAATGATACCCACATCTGAATGAGTGAGTTCTTTAAAGTTTGGTTGTATTTTGTACAAAATTGACCGGAAATTTTTAAACCCAATTATTGAACAAATGATGTGTCAAGAAAAATAACTTCTGGTTGAAGCTTTCAAGTCACTGAAAATAATCTTTTGGAAACAGGAAGTATTTCTCTACAAAAGCAAGGAAGAACTGAATAAACTGCAGAATGAGATCACAGACTACAGAAAATTTAGTTTTGGAATTATGTAACATCTTTGGAATAACTGACATGTAGGAAGAATTTGTTGTTATATCTCCTATTTTTAATTGGATGATTATATTCTGTATTAGAATAGAATAAAATTAAGAAAGGCTACAACATTGTAGCATCTAAATTTGGTGAAACTTTTGGGAAAATTGTAGATGGAGAATAACTTATTTGACACATGTTGTCTTACAAAAATATTTGTTGAAGGAAGCTACTCTAAAAAGTTGCAGAAGAGGCAGTGCCTGTAAAAATATTTGGACTAAAACATTTATGCATTTTAATATAAAGTAAGTTGGAATTAAGAATAAATCTCATTTAGAAGAATTTATTTGGAGATAACCAGCTTCCTCAACACATTGAAAGAGAACATTTCCTTGCTTCCTTTACAAAAAAGTATCTACTAAGATATTTGTGATTTCAAAAATTTTAACATATAATTCTAATTTAAAATATTACAGACAATTAAAAAAAATAAAAAAGGTGAGGCCATATTTCAAAAACCACAGTCTTCTGGTTTTGGACATGGTATTAGAGACAGACTCAGCTAAGGAAGTGAGTGAAGTACACAAATATGTGCCAATAATATTCCTTCTGCTTATGTTATTTTCTAATAGCCTGTATAATTAATATAGTCTTTCAGGCTGCTTGAATGCATACAAATAAGCTACTCCTATCTTTAAGAAAGAATGTTGATTTTAAAGTAAGTTTTGATAAAATTTTATAGACTCAAGAATATAAATATACAAAACTTCAATTAATAATCTTTTCAAACACTAAATAAAATAAATATGCATCTAATTATTTTTAGTGTTGCCTTTCACTCTCAAAATGTCTTCCATTTGGATATTTTATGATCATCCTCTTTTGGGGCATCCAGACTCCACATTGTAGAGACTGAGCAAAAGCTGTAACTTTTCTTCTAGAGATGCTAGTACTTATTGCGAATCAACATTCAAATTAATCTTCTTGAAGAGATATTATGACCACGGAGTCATTTCTAGAACTCCCAGAGAAAAGGAGGAACCACGTTAAGCCAATTTTATCATGAGAAATTCAGTGACCGTGGCATTGTGATAGAGGCACATTCATCATTGGAAATGTAACTGTTGGTTGGTGTAAACTGCAGGTGGCTGTTAAATGTGGTTGGATGAAATTTATGAGGTGGTATTTCTCTACTTCCTGTTCATTTTATTTTATTTTTTTTTTAGGACAGGTCACCAGTGGCCCAGCTTCTGTCTTTTGGCGAATACAGTAGGGTTTAAAATGGCAGAGAAATTATAGCGCTGTTGGGCGATGATATAGTGGTGGGCATGGGGGTAATGAATCAAAGTCTGAGATTTTTTTTTCTTACTGTATCAGATTACAAATGACTTCACAGGATTTAAAGACTACTTATTCTTTGGTGGGTTTGTGAGTTTCCCAGAGTAAGATGACTTTTTCATTTGCACAAGAAATGGAGGAAAACAAATTTATTCTATATAATAAAAAGCAAACACAGATTTAGGACTTAAAAGAGCCCACCATAGCCCTTCCCTGTGCCTGGTAGATCTAGTGTATCTCCCACTCCTACTTGCCATGTTGCCTTCGTAAACACAGTCCCACTTCAAACTCATTGGAGGATCCCATCTTTACTTCTATCTCTAGATTTTGAATGATAGCACAGTTACCACTTCATTTCCAGCTTCATCAGAGAGAGGTCACAAAATTAGTTGACAATATCTTCCCACCCAGCGCCTAAGTACATTATGTTGCAATTTGTCATAGGACCAAAACTTGGATGTGCCCCAAAACTTCAGTTTTCCCAGATTAGATTCAATCATGGGCCATGAGTGAGTCAGACCTACTTCATGGAAAAGATTTCCTCGATCTGCAAAAGGGAGAATATTAGAATTAGACACATTTTCACTTATGTAATACACATAGTCCCTCTTTTCCTTTTATCTTCTTTACATATGTTGCCAATTCAAATGACAACACACAAACACACACACAATGTAGCTATTTGTACACATTACTTTTCCTGGAGTGAAAATCTAGCAATGATGGCTCCTCCTTGGATTGTACCTTAAAATAATAATGACAATGATAAATAATAATAACATCAATGATAATACTCATATTACTAGGCATCCTGGTCAGCATATTATGCATCATTTAATTTTCACAAGTTATTTTTTAATATTAATTATACTATTGTCCCCATTTTACAGATGAAGAAACTAGGGCACAAAGAGTTGAAATCATTTGCTCAAATTTAGACAGCTTCTAAGTGAGAAAATGGAATCAAATCAAGCTGCTGGGATCCCAAGGTCATGTTCATAGCCACAGGCTAAATGGCCTAGACCTAATTCAGATTGCCTCCCTGGAAGAAATTGTGCTTCAAAATGGTGAACCCAGATGCCCTTCAACAGATGTATGGATAAAAAAAAATGTGGCATTTATACACAATGGAGTACTACACAGCACTAAAAAATAACAAAATCATGGAATTTGCAGGGAAATGGATGGCATTAGAGCAGATTATGCTAAGTGAAGCTAGTCAATCCCTAAAAAACAAATGCCAAATGTCTTCTTTGATATAATGAGAGCAACTAAGAACAGAGCAGGGAGGAAGAGCAGGAGGAAAAGATTAACATTAAACAAAGACATGAGGTGGGAGGGAAAGGGAGAGAAAAGGGAAATTGCATGGAAATGGAAGGAGACCATCATTGTTATACAAATTACATATAAGAGGTTGTGAGGGGAATGGGAAAAAAAAACAAGGAGAGAAATGAATTACAGTAGATGGGGTAGAGAGAGAAGATGGGAGGGGAGGAGGGGAGGGTGGATAGTAGAGGATAGGAAAGGTAGCAGAATACAACAGTTACTAATATGGCATTATGTAAAAATGTGGATGTGTAACCGATGTGATTCTGCAATCTTTGTAATGTTTTGAACAACCAATAAAAATAAAATAAAATAAAATAAAATGGTGAACTTTTTTAAAAAATATTTTTATTATATTTTTAGCATATTATTAATAGTTTTTCCATTGTACATAAATGAGATTGTTCTTATTCTGTGTTGTGTTTGTGTAAGTATGTGATAATTTACTTTCTTTCTTTCCTATTTTTATCAGATTTTATTTATGTTTTATTACTTTTATAAAATAATAAGTTTTCCACATTTTTAAAATCCTAAGACAAATGCAAAACATTTAATATTTAAAAGACTGAAAAATAAAGCATATATTTAACTCTGAAAACTTTTCTTGCACTAAGATCTCACAGTTATGAAAAGTTTCCTCCAATGATTTTTGGATATCTTCCATTTTCATTTAAATATTTATGGAAGCTTGTTATGCCTATGAGGTGTTAGGTTTTGGATATATTAGGTTATTAGTTAATAAAATACATTCCTGAGAATTAAGAAACTTACTATAAACTCTGTTTTTATGTTGTCTCCTTTCTGATTTCTAATATTATTATTTGTGGTATTGCTTTTAACTTATTAGAATTGAAAGAAATTTTGTCGATTTTATTTTGTTATATTTACTTTTGCCAAAAAATTAGGTCTCTGACTTATTTTGTCATTTTATTTTTATTTCTGTTTTTCTCCTAAAATAGAAGGTTTTCCTAAATATAAATTTAAAACTTGCTTAAACTATTCTCTTTAAACAAAATAATCTCATTTATCTATACATTTGTTGTTGTTGTTCTGAGAATCAAACCCAGGGCCTCACACATACAAGGCCAGTTACTCTATTTCTGAGTTACATCCCAAGCCTTAGACAATTATTTTTCAATATAGCTTTGATCACATTTTTTATTTTTATTTTTGGGGTGCTGGGAACTCAGGGGCACTCAAACACTGAGCCACATCCCTAGCCCTGTTTTGTATTTTATTTACAGACAGGGTCTCATCAAGTTGCTTAGTGCCTTACTGTTGCTGAGGATGGCTTTAAACTCACAGTCCTCCTGCCTGGGATTACAGGTGTGCACCACCATGCCTGGATTATTTTTTTGATATTAGTATATTCATATTATTGAAATTAAATAATGTTGTCACAGGTTATGAAAAAAATTGAATTATTTATTAAGCTATTACATTTATGATTTTGCTTGAAACTTGGATATGTCTGTATAATGATCAAATGTTACATAAAAATTATGTTATTTGGAATTCATTGAGAATGTTCATTTATTTCATGAATGTATATAAATTAGGTGTATTTGTTTACAGAATACAATATTTTGTATTTCTTAATATATTACCATTATGCTAATTAGAATTATCTGTGTCATTTTGAAAAAAAAATTACATTTGACCTGAATCCATGAATAGCAGTATTACTTTATAGCAGTACAGCTTTTTGGAGGAAACTTTTTCTTGCATATGCCAGTTTTTGTTTTCATTGTGAATTGCGTCTTTAATCAAAAATAATATGATTCTTGTTCTTTTAGTTTGTTTTCCATTAATTTTATTTTTAATGTAGTCATATCACGTCAATTTATATTTCCCTATTAACCATTAAAATAAAATGTTAAAGCTATCAATGTTTTGTATGTTTTTGGTTTACAAGCAGAATAGGGTTGAGTTTCTCTATAAAACAAATTTTCTTACCTTTTAATAAAGGAGGTTAAATCACTAAAACTCATTGTTCTTATGGAAGTAGTTTTTCTGCCTTCATAATATAGTACTTTCTTTTTTTTTAAATTGTATCAACAATATTTTCTTTGTTTTTGTTGTTCACTAGCTATTTAAAATCCTATGAGTATTTAAGTTTTTGAAATTTCTTTATAAATATTTCTTTTTAAAAATCAAATCAAGGAATATAAGATTTTTGCTCTTTCTCCTTATACATGGTTATGATTTTTTTTGTAAATTTAATCAAGAATAATATATTTTATAAGTATTATTAAATGTTACCATTTTTCAATCATGATGATATTGGCTGTCAAGTTTTAAATTACAATTATAATAATTATATAGTCTTACTTCTTTCACTTAAATAATTATGATATTTATACTATGTTTTTCTTTATTTCTATTTTTTTTACAAGACATGGTCACATTATGTTGCATGTGCAGGTATCTAATTTCTGGGCTCAAGTGATCCTTCTGCCTCAGCCTCCCAATTAGGTGCTACTACAAGTACATGTCACTGTGCTCAGCAGCTACTTCTTCATGCTGTAAGTATGAAGAAGTATACTCTTGAGTATATCCGAAATACACTCTTAAGATGAAAATGTTTGGGAACATTAGCAAGAACAAAGAAAAGAGGTTTCTACTATTACTCTTTCCATAAAAGCATTGATTTCACAACTAACCATGGATGAAAGCACCATTGTGCAAGTCTGAGTCTAGAAGAATAGTTCTAGCATACTATTAGAAAAAAAAAAGGAAAATAGATATATGGAAGAGTATAAAAACAGTTACTTCCCTTTCAAGGCAACACAGCTCAGTGTCAATAAAAACACTTAGGTCTCTCTCATGAGAGAAAGTGAGAATGTAGTAAATGAATTCCTAGTTCCCCAGCTCTGTATTTTGCTGCCCAAGAGGCTGAGCTCTTTCTTGTATCACTCAGATTCCTGAGATGCACTGTTGAGAGTTCAGGAGAGTGTTCAAAGCAGGAAAGAGGCTGCAGAGTCTAACTGCCACAGTGGGTTCCATCAGGAGGTCTGTCCCTTGGTCACACAAGATTTCTCTCTTGTGGACCTTCAACTTGCCTAAGGGCACCTCAAAAGCCTCATACACTTTATCACCTGCAACTGATTCCCTGAGCATGTCCTCTGTAGAAGGTGGATGCAGTGCCTCACAGAGACAGTTGATTCACCTCTATGGAATTGAGAGAAAGCACAGATACAAACTTTAGTATTTCAGGACACCACTAGAGATAAAACAAGCAGATAGCAAATAGCATCTGGCTTGGCTTGGCAGGATCACAAGAAGCAAACAATCTTAAAAATCTCCCTTGAAGAGGGAGCACAAGGTAAGAGGAGAACATATCCATAAAAAATGTCTGAGTGATCCACAAAATTACTAGCTAAGCTGACTGGTCAAGGTCTTTCTTTCCTCAAACCAGCTAGCAAAAATTAAGAAGTGACTGCTTCTTTTATTGCTAAGGTGACAATGGAAGGCTTCAAAAAAAATGAAAAATTAAGGAAATATGACAGCACCAAAAAATACAATAGTATTCAGTAACTGGTCACAAATAAATGGAGATCTATGAATTGTCTGATAAATAAAATAATTGTTTTAAGGAAGTTGAGAAAGCTTTACAAGAATACAGATAAGCAATAATAGCAGAAAAAAATATGGGAAATGAAGCAAAGAGATTGAAATCATTAAACAATAACCAAACAAAAATTATAAAGCTGAGCAATACAGTAAATGAAGTGAAAATATTTACTAAAGACCATCAACAGCAGACTGGATCAAGCAAAGAAAGAATCAAAGAACTCAAAGACAGGTCATTGGAAAAGATCCAGTCAGAAGAGAAAATATAAAAAGAAAAACAAAAGAATGAAAAGAAGTAAAGAAAGCCTATGAGATTTAATCATCTCTGATGAACAGAAATGCAAAAAAACTCTCAATAAAATACCAGCAAACTAAATTTAACAGTATATTAGAAGGATTGCATACAATGATCTAGTGGGATTTATCCCTGCAAAGATTGTTCAACATATGCAAATAAATAAATGTGATACACCATATTAAAAGAATAAAGGATAGGTGCAGAAAACACACTTTTAAAAAATTCAATATCCTTACATAACTTAAAAAAAAACCTCTCAGCAAATGGGGTATAGAAGAAACATAATTCAATATAATAAAAGCCAGGTAAGACAAATCCACAGCTAACATAATAATCAATGTTAAAGAACCAAAAGCTTTTCTTCTAAGTTCAGAAGGTCTACTTTGGCACTTCTATTCAACACAGTGCTGGAAATTCTAGCCAAAGTAATTAGGTAATAAAAGAAATAAAATTTGTTAAGACTGAACAAGGTTTGAGATCCACTTAAGAATACTAAGCACTTCATAGAAAAAAAATGTACTTAAAAAACTATATCCTCCCATCTCTATTCTGTATTTAACCCTTCACAAAAGGTTGTGTGAAGTTTTAATGTAGAAATATATGATTACTTCCAGAAAATAATATTTGTCACCATTTCTTCTTCTTCTTCTTCTTCTTCTTCTTCTTCTTATTATTATTATTATTATTATTATTATTATTATCATCATCATCCTTTTTTTTAGAGGAGGAAGAGTTTATTTGACACTCATATTCTCAGAGGTCTCAGTCCATAGATAGTTAACTCCATTGCTTTGGGCCAAGGTGAAGCAGACCATCAAGACAGAAGGGAATTATGGAGAAAAATCTGCTCAAGACATGGCTGGAAGGAAATAGAGAACTGCACTTACTGGGGACAAAACATGTGCTCCAAAGGTAGGCTTCAGTGACATACCTCCTCCAGCTACATACAACCTGCCTACCCTACAATTACTGACGAGTTAATTCATTCAAGTGCATTAATGTACTGATTAGGTTAAGGCTCTCATAACCCAATCATTTCACCTCTCAAACTTTCTTGCATTGTCACACTCATGAGCTTTTGTAGGATTCCTCATATCTTAACCATGACATTCCATCCCTGGCCCATAAAAGCTCATGTTCATTTCAAAATGCAAAATACATTTAGTTCATTTTTAAGAGTCCCTATAGTCTTAACTGTTCCAGCATTACCAAAAGTTGAAGTCCAAAGTCTCTTCAGAGACTCAAGACAAACTCTCAACATAAGCCCCTGTAAGGATCAAAACCAAGTTACATGTATCCATTATATACTGGAACAGAGTAAACGTTTCCATTCTATGGGGGAGAAATAGGGGCATAGAAAGAAGGGATGGGACATAAGCAGTATTAAGAATATTGATACAGTTGGGAAAACAGTTCTTTAGCTTCATGTCCAACATCTAGGGAACATGGCATCATGATGTTCCCTCCAACAGACTTGTATAACTCTACCCCTATGACCTTGCTAGTTGTATCCCGCATGACCTCTCTTGGCTTGATTCTATTTGACTTCTGTAGCTTTTTTAAAGAAGATGCCTCACATTACTGTCATACCTTAATCTTGGGGGTCTCCACTGCGATTTTGGCTTCCATTTCACATCTCTATACATTTCCCTCTCAGGGGATGCCCACAAGACACTGACTATGTTACACTTTGCCTGGCCTCCCAGATCTTCCTTTGAAATCTCAGTGGAAGCCTCTACAACCTCCTAACTCCAGAATCCTACATTCTGGTAGAACTGACACCATATGATTGACACAATTCTGTCACCATCTTGAACAGTAGCTAAGATGGGACTAGAACTACAGCAGCCTCTGAGTACATGAATGACTTAGCATGGGGAAAACAAACAAAAAGTACTTCCTAGGCCCCCCTGTGCAAGCAGAATACCTCATGACCTTTCGCAAAGGAATTTTTACTTTTACTTTCTTGAGCCCAAAGAGGGTGTGGTCTTCTGAATTCCTGAGTTGCACTATTATTTCTGGTTAAAGTGTTTTTTTTTTTAATGGCTATAATCCTTTTAACAGTTACAACTTCCTTAGCCCAAATTTTACCCTTATTCTTCTGGTCTATCTGAAAGTATTTCAAATATTTCTGCACTGCTTTCTGTGATTAATTATCATAGTAAACTAAGCTAAAAGTCACCAACAATATTCATGCCATTACCTGAATGCTATGCTGCCTTGAAATTTCCTCCATCAGATTAATTAGTCTATCACCTTTAAATTTAGCCTCACAGAAAGTCTCAGGACATGGGTCAAATGTAGACAATTTCTTAGCCAGAATATAACACAGATGGCCTCTAGTCCAGTTTTTAATATAGTCCTCCTTCTCTTCTGATCTCATGAACCCTGTCTTTACTGTTCATAGTCCTATCAACATTCTGGTCTTTTGTGCTCCCACCAGAATCATCCAAATAAACTCTGCTTATCACAATCTGAAGCTTTTCCAGTATGCATCTCTAAATGTCTAAAAATTATTCCCACAAATTTCAAAAGACTTTAAAAGTTTCTAAACCATACTTTTAGTCATCCTTTTCACTGCTGTGACAAAAAAGACCTGACAAGAGCAACATAGGGGAGAAAAAGGTTATTTGGCTCTCATAGTTTCAGAGGTCTCCATAAATAGACAATAAATTCTATTGCTCTATGCCCAAGGTAAGGAAGAACACCTAGGCAGATAGAGCATGGTAGAGGAAAGCAGCTCAGGACATGGCAACAAGGAAGCAGAGAGTACCTCTCACTGTCTTTGACAGTTAACTTTTCCTTCACATCAGCACCTCTTGAACTACATGAGTTTTAAGGTTGTAACACTGCAAAAATAGCTACTTTTTATTAAGCACTTATTCTTTATATATATTCTCTCATTTAATAAGCTTAACAACTCTAATAGGTAGCATTAACCTTATAGTGAAGGTGAATTAAATAATGTATTTGAGAAGTCTTGAGAAGTCAAATAATATATTCAAGATCACAGAACTTCTAAAGTCAGATCATTTAACTTCAAACTTGACCTCCTTTCCACTGCTCTACTGTAAGAAGAATGGGCTCTAGTAGGGCATTGGCAGTCAGAAAAATGCAACTGTGGAATGAAGCCAACATTTGGTATTGAAGTAAAGGGAATAAATGGATGCCTAGAACACAGATGCAGATTGTCTTCTAAGAAGACATTAATTTTCAAGAGCAAATGGTTCTTAAAGTGCAACCATCCTTTAAGGTTTATGGGAGGAAAATCATTCTATGTGAATAGATTATACTGTTTATCTCTCATGCAAATATCTGGCACTGGGAAAGAATCCAAGTGTAACATCTGTAAACAGTTTGGGACTGTCCACAATGTTCTCAATCAATAGTAGTACTATTGAGAGTGGAAACTATTGCTGCTCATTTCAATATTTTTAAAATTTTTTTTTCTTCAGATGCATAAAATGGGGGAGAATTCAGGTCAAGATCAGGATTTTCTTTCATGAAACACCATTTTTAAATATCCAGTGGAACTCATGATTCATATCAGAAATTTAGGGATTTAAAATACCAACAGAATAGGTTAAAGGTGTAAAATAAATATTACTGAAGCAACTAGTTAAAAATGAAAACTTCAGTGAGGCATGTTATGTAACCTCATGTACACAATATAAAAATATTTGAATTTGAAAATGTTTCCTTGGAAGTCAATTAGAGAAAAAAAATCAAAATACTAGTTGTTTGATGATAGCCTTTCATAAGGAAAAGAAGACAGGATGAAATTAACTTGAGGTGATTAAACCCACAGCAGTGTATTGATGTCACCGTAAGTAAGATATCTCTTATTTAATAAATAAAATGAAAAGAAGCTAACCAACGCTCTGATGTTATACACATTTTTGTTAACCTTTCATCTATTTGTTCTGGTATCTAATCAAAACAATTATACTGCAAAGAAAGTCCTTATCATATGAATTTACTTTGGCATGATAAGGTGGATTTTATTTTTCCTGTTATGCTCAGGGTAATGATAGCTCCTTCGCATTTAAACATCACAAAGATCCATGCATGTTAGAGTGAGATTTCTGATGAGATAAAAGGGAAATAGGTATGGATATTGAGATAGATGGTCCCCAGTTGGTTCTGATGAGCTTGCAGGTTGAGGCATTCTGATCCAGATTGACACTTTTTCTTTACACCAGAGGAAATGAAGGCAAAGCCAAACTAAGTAAAATTAAACAGCCTATTACTGACAGGAAAACGGAGACAGCCTGGTTTCTAATGTCCATTTCCACATTTAAATAGGAACCAGCTTCTCTGACAGATTCTTGGAGCAGAACTGAGTTTATTCACAGTAGAAAGCTATTTGCCCACACAGTGTGTTTTGAGGGGAAATCCCATGTACCCCTCAATAAGTCCTTTATAAGCTCTTCTGCACTATCAAATCACTTCTCTAGGTTAATAAACCAAAGACCATTTCTAAAGTGAAAGTATGATAATTTAAGCGCCCTTAAATTATTTTTTTTTCTAAACTCAAAATAGTTCCCAGGTCAATTGGATATGCACTAGAAATTAACCAAAGCACTGGATTTATAAAGGGTTGACTAGGCCAGAAAGCAACAGTAGAGCATCAGATCTGTTACATTTTAACCCAATTGTGTGTGCTCCTTACCATCTTTGCAAATTGTGAAAATTTTCTTATCCTCCTTAAATGGGGTAAGAATTCATAGATCTCAAGGTACTTTGTATTCTTCTGAGACTCAAGAAGACATCCTGAAACTATTAGAGTCCTACCTAGGGGTCAAAATTCCTAAAACTACCTTGTTAGCAATAAATTCATATGAAGGAAGCATTGTCTTCTCTAGTTACCAACATTTTTTAAAGCAAAGGATCCTGATGAATCAATACATTAATTTCTAATAACTCATAACGTCTGCATAAATGTATCTACTTTAAATAATTCCAATGAGGGAACAATGGAATAGCATGCAGTCTGGAGGCTTCTGGTGAGCCAGTGTCCAGATGTTGGGTTCAATGTGGAGCAAAGAGTAAGGTGAAAAAGGAGAATTGTTGTGTAGAAGGGAATCTCTGGTATCTTCCAAGGGAGGTGGGAAATAAGGATGGAGGGAAGGACAGAAGAACAAGATTTTGAAAATAGTTGTCAAACAAACCACTCACTCCAAAAGAAATGGAGGGTTATTTTTCAGAATCTTGGAATTTTACAGCCGTTCTCTGCTTCTAGTAACCCCCCTAAGAAGCACCTGAGTACCCAATATCTAACTTCTGTTTAGAAACAAAACAGTGAAACTGTGTCATGGCCATAAGAATTGTCTTTAAATGAATGCCCAGTAAATTTAATCTGTGTCCCTAGGGCAAAGTCAAAAATCAATGTGCTTCCTTTGCAAGAGGCAGTTACAGTAATTTTCTCAAAATATTCCTGGAGTCCCTTCTGTGGAGGGGAGGAAGGCCAGGCATGTGGGAGTTAAACCTTCAAGCTATACAGGTAGACTGCCTAGGTTTAAGCCCCAACCCTACTTCCCATCCTTAAGATCCTGATCATAGTATTAACCCTTTCACTACTCAGTTTATTATTTTATGAAATGGGTATAACAGTATCTACCTTTATAGAATTACTATGAAGAATAAAAAATTATTAGCTATAAAGCTAAAATGCTAATTCAACAAATGTTTTATTTTGATAATTTTTATGATAATTATTCTATATGTGAGACACTATGCTAGCTGTAGGGAAAATTATAATGAATAAGATGTAAATCTCTATACTGTTAAGTTATTAAATGCTAAAGAAGTAGACAGATATTACTTGTTAGTTAATATGTAAATAGAAACTTTGTCATATATCCTCTTGACTCTCAAGAATATATACATCTATATTTTTAGCATTGGGTATTTGTCAGTTTTATGTCATATTCTGGTGGTTATAATAATTTATATAAATTACAAAATTTAATAAACTACATAAATTATTCTTTCCTTATCTATGGCTTCTTTGTGGCATGGTAGAGTGAAGAGGAACTTAAAATATTATTTATTTTAGAGATGGTTTGGAAAGCGAGAGAGGGAAACCATTTTAGTATTGATCCAAGCCTTCACCTAAACATATGAAGCACTGGTGTAGAAGCTTCTGGCCTCATCCTGTTAGCACAGAGATTCCTGGTCCTCAGAAGTAGGAGGTGGATTTTCAAATCCCCTCAACCCCATGCCTTGCATCAGGGACATGATTCTGGAGGAGGTAATAATAACCCTTCCAGGCTTCAGCTTCCACATTTACAGAGTAAGGATATTGAACAGGGTAATTGTTAATGTGGTTTTCAGTGCTCACATTTTATGTCAGTACTTCATTTTTACCTTTTTGATTCTGTGTCATTACTTTCTGGGGGTATCAGTGACAGACCAAATCCTCTTACTTGTTTGTAAAGTTTTTATTTCTTCTGAAGAATTAAAACTTGATAATTTGTTGCTTGAAATAAAATATAAACTAAGCAAAATGTAAATATGAGATGCAAATGAACAAGAAAGAGATGGAGCAAATGCAGAGGTGGTAGTAATACTTAAGGATATAGCATTTTATCCCTTGGGTTTTAAAGAGATATTTATCATTTTCTTTTGGAATGTTCATTTCAAACATACGTGAATTGTGACCAAATTTTATCTCCTGCCAACGACTCCACCGGGCAGCTCCTGGCCATACATCTCCCTGTCAGTATACACTGTCTCCCAAAATTGCAAACATGTCGGAATGAAAAAAATCTGAGCATGCTGGGAATAACAAAGACAGGTCAGGGTCATGCTATACAAAACTTTTTTTTTTTCATTTCACTAAAGAGAAATGGCAAGGTCTATATATGAAATCTGAGACAGTATTTTGGAGAATGAGAACCTCTTAAAATCTAAGAATAATATGACACAACCAAATTTGAAGATTTTGTATATTCTGGACATTCTATTTTAAATTGAAAGAAGCAGAAAGTGCAAAACCTTGTGTGAAGTGCAGAGATACAATGCCTTGCATGAAAAGAGACCCAGGAAGTAGAAGCTCTTTCTTTAGTTAATGACTATGTAGATCTGAGCAGAAAAAGTTTCATTTGCCATAAATGGCTGGCTGCCAGGCTACTATTTGGGGCAAAAATTAGCTTTCTTGGAAAGGACCATGTCCTATAAGAGTTCTGGGTAGCATATTACTTATACCTATTTAGCAAATATTATTAAATATCAATTGGAGAAGTTTCTCCCTGGGAGACAGAGGTGAGCAAACACATTGGGGGCTGGCATAAAAAGACACAATAGATTAGTCAACACTACAAATATGACTGGGAAATCCTATATCATACAGTCAGGAAACAATATGGTTTTGCTTGATGTTTTGAATTTATTATAGTTAAGGCATAAAGAATAATGCAACGATTACACATGGAAGTATCATAGTACAGAAATGAAATGTTTTTTATGAATTCAGTTAAAACTAACACTTCCTAAAAGCATACTTCTCCTTGGCCCCAAAGTTTCCAATATCCTATTCTTGGTTATTATTTTGTCCATGAATTTCACATGAATATACACATATTCAATATATATGTTATATATTGTAAACACACATACTGTTATGGTTTGAATGTGAGGTGTCTACCCAAAGCTTCTGTGTTAACATTTCAGAGGTGAAATGATTAGGTTGTAAGAACTGTAACCTAATCAGTGCATCCTCAATTTGAAAGGACTGACTGTGTGGTGACTATGGGCAGGCTAGAGGAGGTGTGTCACTGGCAGAGTGCTTTAGGGGGTTCATCCTCCCTTTGACCCCTTCCCCTTGCTCTCTCTGTTTCCTGCCTGCTGGGTGGTAGGAAGCTTTGATCTGCCCCACTCTTCCTCCAAGGTGCTCTGGCTCACCTTAGGCCCAGAGTGATGGAGTTTACTGACCTGGGGTCATTTGTATCGATGATTTTATTCTTTTTTTTTAAAGAGAATTTTTTAAAATATTTATTTTTTAGTTTTCGGCGGACACAACATCTCTGTTTGTATGTGGTGCTGAGGATCGAACCCGGGCCGCACGCATGCCAGGCGAGCGCGCTACCGCTTGAGCCACATCCCCAGCCCTAATTTTATTCTTTGATATACTCTCCTCTATCCTTTTTTATCTAAGAGAAGAGAAACAGTTTTATGAGATCACTTGATTTTGCAATAGGATAACATGAAAGATTAACATGAAAACCTACAGCTATTACTCTCTAATAGGAAGAAAGTATTTGATCCTTCTTCAGGTATTTTATCAAAACTTGCATAAATGATGATGTGTATTCATAATTTGGTAAGGATTTTATGACTTTTAAAATTTATACTTTTTGAAATACCATAAGAAAGAGCAGTATATGCATAAAACAACTGGAGGCAAATCTCATGTGAATTTGGCTATAATATTTACCAGTTAGGCCCAACTGATCATCTAGGTTCTAGTGGATAGGCCAGTCTCAGTGTTCAAGAGCTTGAATTTTTTAAGAACAATCAGCAATAAGAAATGGAAAATAGGGCTGGGGATGTGGCTCAAGCGGTAGCGCGCTCGCCTGGCATGCGTGCGGCCCGGGTTCGATCCTCAGCACCACATACAAACAAAGATGTTATGTCCGCCGAAAACTAAGAAATAAATATTTTAAAAAATTCTTTCTCTCTCTCTCTCTCTCTCTCTCTCTCTCTCTCTCTCTCTCTCTAAAAAAAAAAAAGAAAAGAAATGGAAAATACGTATTTCATATTGTAAAGTGAAGAGAGTGCTATGGGAAATTCATTCATTTCTTTATCCAATCATCAGATATTCTCTTACTTCCTGTGTCTTGCCATCTCCCATGAGTGAATAGGCATCATGATTCAAGGGGATGTAATCACATCTTTCATCTGGGGGGAGTGTAAGAATGATGCCTAGACAACTGGTTGTGAAGTCACAACTGGTTTTTAGGGTTGGAGAAGGAGTTTTGTTCATTCCACTTGCTGGGTTTTCCCTGCTTTGCTGTGTATCTTAGGAGAATCACCCTATGCAGGCACTGTTTCCTATCCAAGGAAGCCAATCTCCTATAGACTATAAACAGTGGTTGGCAAAGAAGCAGGTCACTTTTGTGACTTCAGCTCTTCAGTTTGCACCAGGCAACTCTACCAGGATTCCAGCTTCCTCCAGTTGACACCAGTGAGGCCCTCTTCCTTCCCCTTTTCCATTCTAAGCCTTAGGTTTTGGCTTCCCTCCTTTCAAGTGGATCCAGTCCACCCTGTGTTTTAAATAGAGTTGTTTGGCATTGTTTTTCTGTTTGGATCCTGACTCAGAGGTTGTCCCAAAAGAGAATCTGAAATGGGTCTTTAAGTTCAGGAGGCATTATCTTAGTAAATCAGAGGAGAACATTTGTTCAAATCTAAGGACATGATTCAAAATTGGAGCATGTCAACTTAGCTTCTTAAAACTAGAGCAATAGTGTTTAGTGTATCATAATGGCCCTCATTGTTTTACACAAATTCTGTTCTTTGGTAAAACCAATAGGCCTATTATAAAGACAAATTTCATTTAAAAAATTAACAGTGGCAACCTTTCTTTAGTTCCTTGGTGTCCCTTAAAATGAGAGAATTTTTTTTAATTCCTTGGTGTCCCTTAGAATGAGAGAAATTATTATTATTATTATTTGTATTAGGATTGAACCAATTGCATCCTAACCTGAGTGGGCTTTTTTTTTTTTTTTTTTTTTTGCACCTAGGAAGGGGAAAAAGAAGGAAATATTTGGTATAATCTCCTACCAGTTAATCTCTTTAAAGGTTATTTCTATCTATTGAAAATATTTTGAAGTGTTAACCTTTAAAAGGAAGGAGCTTAACAGTGATAACCCCTTTCCTCTCAGCAGGCTCTTGGAACTCCTGTGCAAATTGGTCCAAGTCTTCTCACCTGTGTTCAATTTCCCAAGAGATTAGGTAGGGAGACACCTGTGGAACCAGAAAAGTTATCTTCCTGTATAATTTTCTTCAGATAATGGAAAATGTTATGTAATAATAGAGTGTCAGGGGCGTGTTTCAACCTGAACAAATCAATATTCAGAAACTTACATAGTACATCACATTTTAAATGAGATTTTTAATAATAGATTAACAGGGAACATGTACATCCATCCATTTTACCATGCACATAGCTATGGCTTTACAGTAGTGATTTTCTCTTGGAAATGCCTGTGAAAGTCAATGCAACTCTGTTAGCATTTTTTTTATTTATTGTTTTTAGATATATGTGACAGTAAGGTGTATTTTGACATATTATATATACATGGAGTGCAACCCATTCTAATTTGGGTCTCCTATTTTTGGTTGTAAATAATATGAAGTTACATAAAGTTATATATGAGCATAGGAAAGTTATATTTAATTCATTCTATTGTCTTTCCTATTCTCACCCCACTCCCTTCCCTTCATTCCAATTAACTTCTATACTTCCCTTCCCTGTACTCACTTGTTATGGGTTAGCATCCACATATCAGACAGAATATTGGCCTTTGGTGTTTCAGAAGTGCACTTAGCATGATATTTTCCAGTTTCCATCCATATACTAGTAAGTTCCATAATTCCATTCTCCTTTGTGACTGAGTAATATTCCATTGTGTATAGATACCACATTTTCTATGTCCTTTCATCTGTTGAAGGGCATCTAGGTTGGTTCCATAGCTTGGTGATTGTGAAGTGAGCTGCTATAAACACTGATGTGGATGAGTCACTGTAGTATGCTTATTTTAAGTCCTTTGGGTCTGTCAGCTCCTTTGAAATACCTTTTGATAGTTCTTTCTAGTGGAGCTTTACAGAAAGACAGCATTGCTATTGGGGAAGACCATGAATTCTGGAGCCATCCTTATGGAGAATTGTGAGTCCTTAATTGAAGTGTGATCTGGAGCAAGTCTCATGATCCCTATGACCTCATTTTTTTAAAAATTTGTAAATTTAGAATAATAGTGCCTCAATTTTAGACTCATTATGAGGATTGCATAATAATTGTCGCACAGTTGTTAATTTAAAAATACTAGTATTTTTAAAAACTCTATCACATCTATAAGTATAGTTTGTCAATATATGATGAACAGTTGCAAGACCAACAGTTTTTCTGAGTAGAATGAAAATTAATGAGGAATAAAAAATAGTACTTGATCATACGTAGCTGTGCCAGCTGAGAGAATCCTGTATTTATCGACCAATCTATGCACTGATTTATTTATGTATTCATCTATATGTATTATGTGTCCACTACATGTCACCATTAGGGTGAGGTCCTAGGATTTGAAAATGAATAAGACGTGGTGCTCAAGGAGTCCATAACCCAGAGGAGGAGGAGAAAGAAAGAAGCCACAAAGGGAATGGGCTAAGATATCATGGAAACCTTGGAGAGGTGACTGAGTTGTGGGAGGGCAAAGAAGACTTCCTGGAGATGTCATCCAGGCAAAATTAACCAGGTAAAGACTAGAGAGAAAGTAAACTTCACACAAAGAAAGCAGCAAATGCAAAAGGTCAAAGGTGAAGCAATGAAGAAAAATTCTTTTTTGTGTGTGAAGCTGAGTGAACAACTAGCTCTCTTAATAGATCTTGGGGTAACCTTATTTTAACCTTTCCAGATGTACTATTTAAATGATTTTCTCTGGACATATTATAATTATTCTAAATGCCTCTGAAATGAGAAGATAAAATATATATCCAATAACTTAATGTAATGACTAATAGGAGCAATAATACCATTCTTATTAATAAGTAAGATTTTTCTTTATTTAAAAATCACTGCAGGGGGCTGGGGTTGTGGCTCAGCAGTGAAGTGCTTGCCTAGCACCTGTAAAGCCTGGAGTTCAATCCTTGGCATCACATATAAATAAATAAAATAAAAGTTTTATGTCCAACTACAACTAAAAAATAAATATTTAAAAAAAAATCTCTGCAGTACTCAGTATATGTTCAATTACCCTCATTTTTCCCTTGTTTGTGGGCCTACTCTTTGCATGGTACTAGACAAGATTCCTAAAATGATTTGACACTGTGGGTTTTTGGCCTACACAGCTTTAAACTAAAGAAAAAAACATCTAAAATCTATAAAATTCATGTAAAATAGGAATTTGTAATTTCTTGTGCAGAATCAAAAGTTCTGGCAATGCTGCATCCACATTTCTTCATGGCCAGCTGTACAGGATGATGGAGCCCACTTTCTTCTGGCTGGACTTAAACCCTTTTGCCACAATCATTAGTACTCAGTGACTGCAATCCCAGAATGTTATACCCTACAGACATCACTCATTTACAAAAATAGGTGTCCTGGCTAAATGAGGCATATTAATTTATAATTCAAGGCTAAATTTCTCTGGTTTTATCTGGATTTTTAAAAATTCTTTCCCATTCTTCAATTTATTACCTTACATTTGTCCCTGATGACTTTATCCTGTGTTTGTCAGATTGCTTCCAGTAAAAAGAAGTTGTATTTGCTTCCAGTAGTTAAAGATTAACTCAGCCAGTAGGGTAAATAATAAATAGGCTTTATGTTATAAACATATTTGTTTTAATGGGCATTTCACATGCATTAAAAATGCAAAATGGGGCTGGGATTACATATCAGGTAGTGCATGGACACAAATGGACTTTTTACACAGTGTGAACCTTTTCAGAAGTATCATGTTGCATGAATCCTAATTTCTTCAAAGATATATTACTGCTTGCCACACACACTGAAAGCAGATATTTCACTTGCAAACATATCTGCAGTAAGGGAGATATGTTTGCAAGTGAGTAAAGCATACAGGGTGTAAGGTCCTGAGCTGCAGCCCTGAAGTCTGGAGGTTTGGTTTGGATAAAGCAACATTATCTCAAATCAGTCTATATATTTTAAGTCAGGAATGGTCTTAGTTTAGAGTCAGCTGGTAAATGGAATACTTGACTACATGACTTTATTAACTGTATATTCAAGCACCATGCCTGACACTTAATAACATGGGGATTTTACAATGCATAAAGCAGATTCAACCCAACTGAAAATATGAAGTGAAAAGATTTTAAAACATACAAAGGCAAAAGAAAAATATGAGTCTAATTTTCTGATCTAATATGTTAACATATACACATATTTATAAGGTGTATAAATAGTGTATTTGCATCGTCTCCTTTGATCTTAACAGCTTTAGTCAGTTGAATGGATATTATGATCTCTTTCTTTAGCAGGTAAGAAAACTGCAGCTCAGTTAAAATAAGCAACCTGCCAAAACTCAAGTAAGTTACAAGATGCAGACCTGGAACTAAAACCCATGTTTCTGAATTTAAGTCAATTCATTCATACAATAAATATTTATTGACTATTTGCTTTATCCTGGTTTTCTCCTAAATCCTAGAGCTACAGTAATGAGTAAAACAGTGGCTTTCCCTAAAGACTTCACAGATACATGAATAAGTATAACACACTATAGTGGGTAAAATAACAGAGATATTTCCAGAGCATGATGAAACATTTATACATTCATTAAGACTGCTGAGTTTGCCTTGGGGTGGAGACTTTGGGTTAAGGTAAGATGTTTAGATAAAATGGAGATGAGGAATGGTGCATTAAGGATGGAAAGGGAAGAAGGATCAGGAGCTTGGAGGACAAAGTTACAAGCAGTCTGAAAAAGGTAGGACAGAAAAACATTAGGTAAGGAGAGGCAGGATGTGAGGCTGGCAGGGTAGACAGGGACAGAAGCATCACTGTTCACCACAATAAAGTGATTGATTTTATCCTGTAGCCCAAGGTTTTAAAAATTGAAGAGAAAATGTCAGAGCTTATCACAGTTATTATTTTTTACACTTTTTTTAGTTGTATTTTGTGTTGTGATGAAACCCAATATAACATGTACATTTAAGGTGTAGTTCTCCATAGGAGTAAAAATGTGTAGCAAAAAGGTTAGAAGTTATATTTCTGTTCCTGGGTACAGATCTTGTAAACACAGGCACACATCAGTGCCACAGACAAATAAGGATGTGAAAGTAACATGAGTGATACAACTTGAACATGGAAAAAATGGCCACAGATTTTGATATACCCATACAATTGAATTTTATGTAGCAGTGAGAATCAATGACCTACAAACCCACATGATACCATTAATAATTCTCACAATTGTTCAAATGTGACAAAATTTTTATGTGCTTGAATATCAGGATATCAGTTAACATGAGAATGGAGACAGTTTATGGGAAGAAAGAGAACATAGGAAGGATTCTGAGATGTGGTGGTGTTTCATTCATTTATTTATTCACTTATTTATTTTTGTTCTGGGTACTGGGTTACTCAAGTGTTCCCCCATCCCCTCTGGGGAATCTCCCATTATGTGAATCTATGTGGGAAGTGAAGGGGACTCAGTATTCTGTCTTTGCAAAGGAGCATGACCAATTCTGATGCACCTGCTTAAGATTTTGAACCTTGTATGCCAAGATGGAAGAAGTTGAAACATTTAAAGAGATGGTACTGCCAAAGGAGGAGAGGGCTTCAAAAAAATACTGTCTGTGCTGGGAAAATTGGAAATCCATATGCAACAAAATGAAATTGAATCCCTTTCTCTCGCCATCCACAAAAATTAACTCCAAATGGATCAGGGAGCTAGATATCAAATCAGAGACACTGCGTCTGATAGAAGAAAAAGTTGGCTACGATCTACATATTGTGGGGTCGGGCTCCAAATTCCTTAATAGGACACAAGAGTTAACAACAAGAATAAACAAATGGGACTTACTTAAACTAAAAAGTTTTTTCTCAGCAAGAGAAACAATAAAAGAGGTAAATAGAGAGCCTACATCCTGGGAACAAATTTTTACCCCCCACACCTCCGATAGAGCCCTAATATCCAGAATGTACAAAGAACTCAAAAAATTAAACAATAAGATAACAAATAACCCAATTAACAAATGGGCCAAGGACCTGAACAGACACTTCTCAGAGGAGGACATACAATCAATCAACAAGTACATGAAAAAATGCTCACCATCTCTAGCAATCAGAGAAATGCAAATCAAAACCACCCTAAGATACCATCTCACTCCAGTAAGATTGGCAGCCATTATGAAGTCAAACAACAATAAGTGTTGGCGGGGATGTGGGGAAAAGGGTACACTTGTACACTGCTGGTGGGGCTGCAAAATGGTGAGGCCAATTTGGAAAGCAGTATGGAGATTCCTGGGAAAGCTGAGAATGGATCCACCATTTGACCCAGCTATCGCACTTCTCGGACTATTCCCTGAGGACCTTAAAAAAGCGCTCTATAGGGATACGGCTGCATCAATGATTATAGCGGCACAATTCACAATAGCTAGACTGTGGAACCAATCTAGATGCCCCTCAATAGATGAATGGATAAAAAAAATGTGGCATCTATACACAATGGAGTATTATGCAGCACTAAGAAATGACAAAATCATAGAATTTGCAGGGAAATGGATGGCATTAGAGCAGATTATGCTAAGCGAAGCTAGCCAAGCCCTAAAAAACAAATGCCAAATGTCTGCTTTGATATAAAGAGAGCAACTAAGAACAGAACAGGAAGGAAGAGCATGAGGAAAAGACTACAGTAAACAAAGACGAATGGGGGGAGAGAAACGGAGAGAGAAGGGAAAGCACATGGAAATAGTAGGAGACCTTCAATGATACATAGAATTATAAGAGGTTATGAGGGGCAAGGGGGAGGGAAAAAAAGGGAGAGAATTGAACAACAGCAGGGGAGGTAGAGAGGGAAGATGGGAGGGGAGGGGAGGGGAGGGGGGATAGTAGGGGATAGGAAAGGTAGCAGAATACAACAGTCACTAATATGGCATTATGTAAAAATGTGAATATGTAATAGATGTGATTCTGCAATCTGTATTTGGGGTGAAAATGGGAGTTCAAAACACAATTTGAGTCAAATGTATGAAAGATGATATATCATGAGCTATGTAATGCTTTAAATAATCAATAAGAAAAATACAAAAAAAATACTGTTTGGGAAATATTTCCTAAATTTAGCAATTAGAAGTCTTTTTTAGAGAGAGAGAGAGAGAGAGAGAGAGAGAGAGAGAGAGAGAGAGAATTTTTTAATATTTATTTTTTAGTTATGGGCGGACACAACATCTTTGTTTGTATGTGGTGCTGAGTATTGAACCCGGGTCGCACGCATGTCAGGCGAGCGAGCTACCGCTTGAGCCACATCCCCAGCTCCGCAATTAGAAGTCTTTATAAAACTGCTTTGATAGATTACAGAATGTATTGAGAAGGAGAGGTGAGGGATAAAAGAAAGTAAGTATATGTAATACATCAATTTACCATAGATCCAAACAGCAGAGCATTACCCATAATTCTTCATGAGTTGTAGACTTAGACATTACCTTTGTTGCTTTGCACTATCCTTCATTTCAATCCATCAAGAGTACTGGATTCTCTTTTACCCTGTTCAGGAAAGGAAGTAGAGGAAGCCATGTTTCTCCTGAGTGCCCTGTTTCCCACAATAATGTCACCTCCAGCTGTCCAAAAATATTTACCTTACGAACTTCATCAGGATAGCTAAAGGGGACAATTCTTAATTTTGGGATGTCTATTCTTAGATCAAGAACAAAGACACAGGAAGTATAGTTCTTCACAGGGTATACCTTATGGAATTTCAAACTTTCTCACTTTGAATCCCTGTTCTCAGAAACTTGCTTCTTTTAAAAAGGCTCATCCTTCTTTAATTCACCTTTATGCAATGCTCTACCACCTTTCACAAGATTCCATCTCGTAGTTACAATGCTCCTCCCCCAAAATCTATCTTCCTCCCTTAGCCATTGACCAAGTCTGAAATATACAGAGTTAGACCAGTCCCTCAAAAGGGATTCTGCAGAACTCTAGCACTCTGTGAGATGTACAATGGGATTTAATAAGAGACTGGGACTGACAGGAAAAAAAAAAAAAAAAACAAACAAAACAACACTGAACTTTTTTTTTTTTAAGTTCCTGGATGTCACATGATAGGAGCACTCAGAGTAATAGACATTTAATGACCATCCCATTAACAATTTTGTTAGCAGGCATCAGTCCCATATGGCCGGGTGCGTAGCAGGGCCACGTTAAAACCCTTAAGTCTTTTTCAACTTTAATATGACTGGAAAAAGCCATTCATAACTCGGAGATGCTAAATGTCATAAAGGAGAGAAGGGACACTGATAAAGTCAATCTCTCTCTCCTGGGTTACCTACCCATCATCCTCTTATGTGCTACCAATGAACATTGAAAAGCAAACTCTTCTGTTTCAATAATAACAACAACAACAATCCCAATGACAACTTTTCTTCCAAAGAAGACAATTTTGTACGCAGCCATTTGTCTACTTCCTGGCACCTTGTTATTACTGCTAGTGCTGCAAAATGAAGATTTTTAATAATAAAAGAAAATTGTGTTGTGAAGCTTTTGGACTTCTGAGATTTTGTTTATTTCTCTTCATGCTCTTTTTCATTTATTTTTGATGACAAATTTTATTAAGGATTATATTTCATTTGATGTTTGAAGAAATTTTTGTAGATGAGCAAGGATAGAACTTTTCCTATTTCAATTGAAATAGAAAATTTGTGAGATTATCTCAAATTTAATCAATAATTGAGTACTTGTGTAGCACAATTTTCCCATTAATGAGATACAACACTTTTTGTGCATGGATAAGTCTATAAAGTTGTGTAGAGCTATATTCTGTTTATATTTCTTGACAGATTTAGTAGTTTTGCTATCAACACTGTTAAGAAATTCTTATTTTGTAAATAACACTAAAATCAATTTACTTATTAAATCAATTGAGCCTACTTTTATAAAATATCACATGTTGGCTTTAGCCAGTGATATAAGTTTATTATGTTTGAGTAACTTATGAAAAAGGAAAGAAAGATTTATTTCAACAAACTTAAGCTATGTTTAACAACCTGTTTTTTTTTTTCTCAAGAAAGTTTGGATACAAACTAACTTTTAGTTTCAAATGTAAAGGAAAAAAATACTTTTGTATATACTGTATATCATGGAAAATACCTTGTAAATCTTGAATAATATAAATTTGTGACAAGGGTTTTAAAACTATTAGGATAATACAAAACTGATATTTCCTCAGTCCCCATGACTAACTTGTATTCAAGTTGATATCCTTTGTGGGAAGGTGCTATTCAAAGTAACAGGACAAAAAGTTGACTGAAATAAACAACCACAGATACCAATCATTCTTGACAATTATTATTGGATTAATAATGTTAATGCTAGTATAATGTGAGCTATAGATACAATAATTTTTATATAGCTTTTCCTGAGCCTTGAAAGTTATTTCAGATGTTCCATCAATGGAAAAACTGAGAAAGGTTGAGTTAGTCCCAAACTCCACACAATTCTATGTAAATGAATTGTGGTAGTAGAAAAGTTCAGAGGAAGGAGAATGTCTTATTTTTCTCAAACTTACATAACAAAATACCATAGACAGATTACTCTAAACCATGGTAATTTATTTTCTCACAGTTCTGGATGCTAAAAGTTTGAAATCAGGGTCCTAACCTGGTTGGATCCTGCTGAGGGCTCTCTTCTTGGCTTGTGTATGTAAGGTGTGTATACGTGATATGCAAATGGGAGGTGTCTTTTCTTATTATTATAAGGTCACCAATTTTATTGGAATAGGGCCCCGTGCTTATGAACTCGTTTGCCCTTAATTGTCTCCTGAAAAGCCAGATCTCAAAATACAGTCACTTTGGTGTTTAGAGATTCAAAATGTCAATTTACAAAAGGATAACCTCAGCACCTCAATTCCTGTTGTGCAGGCCAGTGCAGAAACAAGATTTCCAAGCATGGTACCCCTCCAGGTCTGTCCATTGGTGCATAATAATACTCTTCTCTCTCCTGCATAGTGGACAGTAGGAGACTGTCAAATCTCCCTGTCTCTCACTCTTGGTTTCTCTCTCTCTTATACACACACAAACACATCTCCTCAAGGACAAATTTTCATTCTTATAAATACTGGAATTACAATAAAAAATAAATTTTCTCTATGTCCCCTACTATGCAAGACTGTCTCTTTAGCATGAAACGGTTCTATGCATTTTTTCTGTTTTCCACTCATTTCCATCCCTGGTACTATATTACACATGATTTCCTATTAAGATTTCATCTTTTTAAAAATTGAAGTACCATGAGAAAAATATAAATAATTGGAAAGAAAAACTATATGTTCTTTCAAGTGTGTAAACTTAACATTAGAAAAGAAATAATAATTTATCTTGTTATGTGCCCTGATATGGAGGGTTCATTGACAAGCTCATAAGATGGGAATTCAAACATCTCGGGAAATAATAATTTATAGTATTAAAATTATATCCTGAAAATTTATAAATTGTCTCCCAATTCATCAATTATAATGTAAAGTATTTTGATAAAATATCATTGTCAACTGCTTTTTTATACTTTGAAAATTAAACATATATATGATTTGTAGTAACTCAAGCAGAACATTAAAAATTACATCTCACCTACAATTCTTCTAGGACCAAAATTCTTGTGTTATAATAATTTCCACAACTTGCTCTATTCATCTATCTAATATATGTGCATATATACACACATGTATATGTATATTTCTTCACTAGTAGAGTAATATTGGGACAATTAAATAGTGAATGTGGATGGAAAGTCTGCCTTTTTATCTTGGTTAAAGGCCATCAACGAGGGGCCCAGCCCAGATCTTCCCACATCAGCCTGAGCGGGACCCAGACTCACAGAAGGCCTGGGTCCACCCCTGTATCATCCAGGCAGACACCCACTGGAGCCCAGCCTCCAGCACAGGGCCACCTCTTCCAACCAGCTGACTACCACAGGAGCCAAGACCAGGCCCCAGATCCAGGATAGATCCGAGTTTGCCCCCCGACTCCCAACTGGGAACCTAAGCCTAACCCAATTCCATCTTGGGACACTGCAGCCATCTCCATACCTTCCCCATGAAGTAGCCTCTAACTTTTTAACAGTAGACAGGGCCTAGAAGCAGCTGAATCTCAGAGCAGGCATCCCAAAGAGAATGTGAGGCCCACCCTTTCTGTCCCATCTCTGTAGGACATTGCCTCTATCTTGGGGCACCTTAACTATTATCTTGAGTTACCTCAGCTATTGTGGCCACCAACTTAGATGCAGTAGCATACATCGAGGGACACCAGCAGGGTCTGGAAGCCCAACATCAAGGTGAGGTACAGACAATCTGCATGGGTACTACAAGAATATAGGGAAGAAAGTGTAATAACTCAGATCCTCACTGCAAGAAAGGAAGATACATAGACAACATGAAAAACAAGGGAGGAAAGTGCCCCAAACAAACCAGGATACTATAATAAAAGAACCCATGGACAGCAAAGTTGATGAAATATCAGAGGAGAAGTTCATAATTAAAATGATCAGTGAATTAAAGAATTACCTAAATGAGCAACTACAGGCAAAAATTGATCACTTCAACAAAGAGCTAAGAGAGCAAATACAGGTATCAAAAGAATACTTCAAGAGAGATGGAGACTCTGAAAGGAAAAAAAAAACAGTCAGAAATACTTGAAATGAAGTATATAATAAACCAAATAAAAACTCAATAGAAAGCATAACCAAGAGACTAAATCTCTTGGAAGAAAGAACGTCAGATAATTAAAACATAGTATATAATCTGGAAAATGCAGTTGATCACACAGTGAAGATAGTAAAAAAAAAAAAAAAAAAAAAAAAAAAAAAACTATGAACAGAACATCCAAGAATTGTGGGACAGCATCAAAGACAAAATATAAGAGAAATATAAGAGTTACTGGGATAGAGGAAGGCACAAATTTCAAACCAAAGGGATGCACAATCTCTTCAATGAGATAACATCAGAAAATGTCCCAAGCATGAAGAACGAATTGGAAAACCAAATACAAGAGGCTTACATAACACCAAATGTACAAAATTACAACAGATCTCCACCAAGGCACATTTTAATGAAAATGACTAGCATACAGAACAGATAGAATCTTAAAAGCCACAAGAGAGAGGAACCAGATCACATATAGAGGGAGACCAATTTGTATCTCAGCAGGTTTTTCAACCCAGACCCTAAAAGCCAGGAGATCATGAAACAACATATACCAAGCTCTGAAAGAAAATGGATGCCAACCAAGAATCTTACATCCAACAAAACTAAGCTTTAGATTTGATGATGAAAAGAACTTACAACTAGAAACCCTGCACTACAGAACGTCCTTAGCAAATATTCCATGAAGAGGAAATAAAAAACAATGATGAAAATCAGCAGAGGGAGGTATTACACTGAAGGAAAATTTATTCAGAGGAGAAACCAAGTCACATTAAAATAAAAATAAACAAACATGGCTGAGAATACAAATCATGTCTCAATAATAACCCTGAATGTTAATGGCCTAAACTTACCAATCAAAAGATATAGACTAGCAGATTGGGAAAAAAAAAGTCCCCAACAATATGATACCTCCAAGAGACTCATAGGAAAAGACATCCACAGATTAAAGGTTAAGAGTTGGGAAAAATCATACCACTCACATGGACTGTGGAAACAAGCAGGTGTTTCAATCTTCATATCAAATAAGTATACTTTAAGCTAAAGTCAATCAAAAAGGATAAAAAAGGACACTACATACTGCTCAAGGGAACCATACACCAACCATACACCAACAAATATATATAATATATATATATATATATATATATATATATATATATAGAGAGAGAGAGAGAGAGAGAGAGAGAGCACAGCTATGTTCATCAAACAATCACTTTTCAAGCTCAAGAGTC